>NC_134582.1:84835233-85435233 GCF_037038515.1 Microtus pennsylvanicus | reverse complement strand
CAAACAAGGCCTATGCTTATATTAGGTGTCTCGAGGGCTCACTAGCCTTGGTTTAGCTTGTAGCAAATGTGTTTGGGCTGCCTGTTTGTCCTTCCTCTGACACCTGAGAGCCGCACCCTGGAGGAGGGAAAGCACCTTCCAGTCAGGTGCCCTGACTTACTCTTTATACCTCACTGACTTGACAAGCTAAAGAATGCTTGCCTTGAAGTCATACTTGATCCCCAGTCAGCTAGGGGAAATCTGGGTTTCTTACTGGAAGCAGGGCCTTACTTCTCCCTGCCTTGGGCCCTTCACTTAAATGAAGCCCTTTTGCAATTTTTTTTGTAATTTTGATACTCTTTCTAAATCAATATTTGATATAATGGCATGATCAATCTAGAACCCAGGGCTTCACACAGGCTAAACAATTTCTTTACCAGTGAGCCGGGAGCTCCATCCCTGGCCCCTATATGCTCTTTGCTTGTTCTGGAAGCCCCCACTGGATTCCATACTCTTTGGTATGGGAAACCACCAACCTGAAAGATTGATGAGAGCTAGAACCCACCTGCTACACCCACCAAGCATCCATAGCCTTGCTGCCTAGCGACTGGACTGCAGTCAACAATTGTTGGGTTGGATGCTTAAACGTCTATGCAGCAAGCACTTGGCTAGCAGCCCTTGCTAAGCAGAATTTGTTTTAATGAGGAGGCAGACTGGGGCAGAAAGGGAAAGCACCGCCCACAGATGTTTGGATGCAGGCATGCACAGCGGGGCTTGGGTTCAAACTCATTCTCAATCCCTCTGGCGAATACTCAGCATCCCTGGAACAACATGAGCTGTTTCTTGTGGTTTATTTGCTGGTTTACAATTAGCTGTTTCTGCAAGAGCATGGCAAAGGGAGCTCAGGTGCAAGTTCATCCTAGCATCCCTGAGTTCTCAACAGTGCAGGGGAAATTATCAACACAACAAAGACATTCAGAGAAAGAATTTCTCAGTCAGTGATGGCTGCCAGTCTTTCTGGTGATGTTGGGGAAGGTGAGGACTTACAAAGATAGGACCCAGGAGGCAAATGAGGTAGAGATGGGGTGTGTGTGTATGTGTGTGTGTGTGTGTGTGTGTGTGTGTGTGTGTGTGGACATGCCCTTTTTATTTACAGTTGCATTAGCACAGGAAATATCAGCCTGGTCCTGTGGGAATCAGGATGGATGAGTGATCCATTGTTGTCTGAGCTGTTAATGCAGAAGCCACCAGGAAGGAGGGGCTGTATCCCTCTTTCCCCTAGTCTCTCCAGAACCCTTCCTTGAGCGCTCGCTCACCTAGCTCCTTAGTGCTATAAGGAGTGACTAGAGGGCAGGACAACCGGAAGTAACCCCCGCCAGTTCATTATCTGAATCTTAAACACTGCTCTAGTCTAGTCCGAGGTGGGAGGACAGAACAGCTTACGAACACTGGGGACAGGATGTCAGTATCATCACTGGCTCCTTGGAACACTGCGCTGTTTATCGCGGGGAGCCCATCTGTTCGTGTCAGGGGACTGTGGTTTGCTTGAAGAGGAGAGGAAGACCGGAGAGCAATCTCCCATAGTGTTTTCATTAGAGTATGAAGAATAATAACCTTTCAAATGAAAGACACCTTTATATTCCAATTGAGTTACGAGCCTCAGAGCGTGACGAAGCCGTGATTTATTCACCGCATTACTCAAGCCTCCAGACCTATCCTTTGAGAATTCTGTTCTCTTAATGAATTTCCTGAATCTAGTAATTTTTTTATGCCAAAAATGGGGGAAGAAAGGGAGGGGGAAAGGTTTGACTTATTTTATGGAGAGGAGGATTTAAAGGGGAAAGGACATAAAAATACCATGGCTTTAGATAAGAGAAGATAACAGTTGCAGGAAATCGGTCCATGTCCATCTGTCTGTGAAAGAATGGTCTTTGAGAACTCCTTTCTAAAATTAATTTCGAATCCACCCTTTATGAAAATTCGGGGGGATGTTCTGTGGTGTGACATATTATCACCACCAGCATCAATATCACCGCCAGCATCACCATCTTCTTTGTTACTATACTGAGGGCAGTATGTGTGCCTGAGTGCTTATGCGCGTGCGTATAGAGGTCAGAGGTAAATTTATGGTGTCCTTCCTTAGTTGTTGTCAACCTTGTTTATTTGAAACACTGTGTCTCACGAAACTCGAAACTCACCCATCACTTAAGGCCAGCTGACCAGCCCCAGGGAGCTACCATCTTCACCTTCCCAGCCCCGGCTGACAAGTGTGCACCACCACACCCAGCTTTCTATGCAGGTTCTGGAGCTGGAACTCAGGTCCTCACGCTTGCGCAGCAAGCTGATTATTACCCAAGCCAGCTCTCCAGCTCCTTCGCTATCACTCTGGGCGTCTGTGCTCCCTGTAGGAAGCGCATGCGCTGTAGTTCTGGGCAGCACTGCGTCATTATTTGGAAAAACTTCTTTCTTCTGTATGTGGTATCTGTATGTGGCTGAATTTTGAGATGCCCAGAATGATTCTCCAACTTTCTTATTCTCTACCACAATTCTCCATCCTGGGATATTTGGAGCACCATTAGTATCTGACATTTCTATTGAATAACTGAGTGTTGGGGCTGGAGAGACGGCTCAGTGGTTAAGAGCATTGCCTATTCTTCCAAAGGTCCTGAGTTCAATTCCCAGCAACCACATGGTGGTCCACAACCATCTGTATTGAGGTCTGGTGCCCTCTTCTGGCTAACTGCATACAAAATAAATAAAAAAATAAAAA
The DNA here is from genome assembly GCF_037038515.1 of Microtus pennsylvanicus. Lineage (NCBI taxonomy): Eukaryota > Metazoa > Chordata > Mammalia > Rodentia > Cricetidae > Microtus > Microtus pennsylvanicus. The sequence continues at coordinate 85,432,484 of NC_134582.1, read as the reverse complement.
TAAAAAAAAAACAACTCAGTGTTGTTAATCTGTTCCATTTTGTAAGCTTTATTTGTGTGTGTGTGTGTGTGTGTGTGTACGCGCGTATGTCATGGCACCAGTGTAGAGATCAGCAAACAGCCACGTGAGTCTTGAGGGCTGAACCCAGGTGGCCAGGCTTGGCAGGAAAGCATCCTTACCCACTGAGTCAAATCACTAACCTCTCATTGTTATTAATTCCCGAGAACCTTTTCCTAAATTTTATCCTTCTTTTTTATTATTACCTTGTTCTTGTTTTCTCTTATGGGCCTGAAGTCATCAAGTCTAGTTTTGTTTTTACAATGCTCTTTCTGTTCTTTCATTGTTTTAGTTTATTCTATTTCACTTTGGTTTTTGAGACTCTTCTATGACTAATGATGACAAATCATTAGTCACTACCTACCCTGGATATAGATGCTTTTCTCTGCAAACCTCACTTTGACACAAAAGGAACAACTGGGCACCTTGTTTGAGGACCTGCCCACCCACAGGCGTCTTCTTCACTCGCCTGTGGGCCCACCCTGAGCAGGCCTGTGGCACTGAAGCCACTGGAGCTGGCATGCTGTATCAAGCCACCAAAGTATCACCCATGCATCATTCCTCTTCTTCAGTCCTCTGCTTAAGAATGCCGCTAGGCTTGATTTTCATAGCTTCATGCACATGGTCTCTTGGGAACTCTGAACCTGCCATATATTGCCTGGTCTCAGTGGGTTTCTATAATCTTGGTGCAAGCTCTGTGACCCAAGAACTGTTGCATTTCGCACACTTGCAAAGCCAGTACCATATGAATGACATTGTGGTTCTATGTCAGCCCAACATGCAATATGGCCCCCTTCTGCCAAATCTGTAGAGGCGTCTGTGTTCCTTGGCAGCGGAACTTGGGAACACTTCTCTAGGTGGTTGTTTTTGACCAGGTAAATTCTTCAGTGGCATTCCCAACACAGGCTGCCTCCTTTCCTGTGAGCAGCCATTTCCCTGAGACAGAGTCTTCAGTGGGTGTGGTCTTGCCCTCCGTGCAGCTTCCCTATTTCCTTTACATGACAGCCTCTTTTTCTGCACCTACCTTGTCTACATCTTTAAACTCTCTCACTCTCTTTCCCTTGCCAAACTCTGTATCTTTCATATCCTTCTGCCCTCGCTCGCCCCTAGGGACCTCCACAGGTTTGTCTCTCTGGAAGCTCTGCTAATAGAAAGTTGGCAAGGCCTACCTGTCCAGATGCCTTCTGGACTCTCTGTGTAGCTGCAGAGTTGATTGCTTACTTGCTGGTGAAGAAAAATCTTCCTTGTCTTGGACAGGCTCCCCTTATATTGGTTTTCTCATCTTAAACAGTATCTCAGGGTTTCTTCCTACCTAAGAGGTCTCTTGGGATGATTAAAGATAAACCGTTTAAATTGGCTTTGCTCAAGTCCTTGGGTTAAATAGATTTTTAAAACTGTCCTAGGTGTGTTTTTCTTCGGGCATGTCTCTCCTTGTCTGTTCCTGCTGCCTGACACTAAGATTTCGTGGGTTGATAGGAAATTAACAGCTCTTGGGGGGGGGGGGATGGAGAGATGACTCAGCGGTTAAGAGTACTGACTGCTCTTCCAGAGGGCTTGGGTTCAATACTCAGCACCCCCATGGCAGCTCACAATTGTCTCTAATGCCAGTATCTTCTGACACTCTCACACAGGCATACATGGAGGCAAAACACTAATGCAGGTGAAATAAAAGTAAATAAATTATTAGAAAAAAAGAAAAGCTAACAGCTTAGAAACAGGGGCGTGACAAACAAATTTTAACTTGTCTGTCATTCTCATTGGTTTTTTTTTTTTTGGTTTTTTGGGTTTTTTTGTAGTTACTTAAAGAGCTGGTCTACTTTTTTTCCAATTACATTTATTTGGATGTGGATGTGGGCATGCCACAGCTTGTATGTGATGTTCAGAGGACAACCTGTTGAAGCTGGTTCTCTCCTTCCACCATGTGGAGCCCCGAGGAACTGAACTCAGGTTGTTAGACTTGGCAGCAGGTCCCATCACCCTCTGTGCCATCTCCCTAGTCCTCAAGAGCTGTTTTGAGAAAAAACTCTTAAGATTTATCCAGGCTCTTAGGTAGGTAACACGCCCAGTTAGTAGCACGTTCTAAGTTGGTCGCTATTCAGAGCCTAAGATTCAACATTGTTCACAAAGGTGTTCTTTATTAGACCTTGCCTTGAGAAGAAAATATGTAAAGGAATGAAGAAAGAAGAATAAGATGCTCCAGTAGCCACCAAAGTCTCCCGAGGGTCTGTTGAGCTTGGGTCTCCCAAAAGAGGCAAAGGTGCCAGTGCACAGCCTTGGCCATGAAGAGCTGTATCCTTGGGAAAGAGAGCTGCAATTATGCTAATTCCCTCTCCTTCCTCCATTTTTCCTTAATAACTTAAGAACTCCTAGGCCTGGTCAATGGGTGGCTTTCCCCTGCTTAGACCCCTTTTGACCAGCAGAAGTTTCTGTTTTAGTTTTCTCTCTAGTTAACCACTAGTTGAAGCCCTTTGTCTGGAGTCTGGGAGCTCTGCATATAAAATGAAAAGTCTACATTTTTTGCTTGGGATTTATGTTTACTTTATGTTTATGTGTGTATGTCTGCATGTATGTACATATACCATGTGTGTGCCTGGTGCCTGCAGAGGCCAAAAGTAAGAGTTAGATCCCATAGGGCTGGAGCTACAGATGGTTGTGAGTTACCATGTGGGTGCTGGGAACTGAACCCTGGTCTTCTGCAAGTGCTTCTAATGGCTGAGCTGTCTCTTCGGCCCCAAGTTTAGAGGTCTAGTGTGTCACCCCATCCCCTGATTGCACAGACAGCCATTGAGCTTTTGTCCTGTCATCTGTGAGCTGAGCATTAACCTTTCCTCCTTAGGAATGTTACATTTAAAAAAAGGCCAATTTGCCGTTGAATGCACAGTCCTCGCTCTGTCAGTGCCAACTGGTGTTGCACTTGCAGAGCCTCGTAAGCCACGGGGTCTCTCATTTCTAACATGTACAGCAAGGTTGGGCTAAATCAGGCCCATGAGGAAGACAGATGGCGCTGACCGATGAAATCTCTTCCCTGCTGAGTCAGGACAAGGCTCCAGGCAGCACCAGCAATGACAGACTTGGCCAAGCAGGAATCTTGCTCTCATCTCCTAATCTCCCAGGTTATTCCCAGCTTTGCAGACACAATTACAAATTACATTTTTTGTAGTTGACTTTTTTTTTAAACTCTTTGGGGGCCTGCCACCTAATTCCCAAATAAGCATACAGAGACTTATTCTTACTTATGAATGCCCGGCCTTTGCTTGACTAACTTAAATTATCCCATTTCTCTTCTTCTACATTTTGATGCTGGGCTTTTTACCTTTCTTTATTCTCTATGTCTTTCTTCCCTTCTTACTCTGTGGCTGGTTGTAAAGCTAAGTGGCTGGCATCCTCCTCTTTTTCCTTTTCTTGCTCCTCTCTCTCTCTCTCTCTCTCTCTCTCTCTCTCTCTCTCTCTCTCTCTCTCTCTCTCCTAGTTCCCTCTTAATTATTCTCTCTGCCTGGAAGCCCCACCTATTTTTCTCTCCTGCTTAGGTATTGGCCGTTCAGCTCTATATTACACCAATCAATCAAGTGTTTAGACAGGCAAAGTAACACAGTTTTACAAAGTTAAACAAATGTAACATAAAAGAATGCAACACATCTCTGCATCCTTAAACAAATATTCCACAGCAGTAAATGAATGTAACACATCTTAAACTAATATTCCACAACATTCTTCAGATGGAAGTGGCATTAGAAGCTCTGTGATTAAAGAAGGAGCTATGTGTGGTATGATATCCTGAATAATGTAGGCTAATGCCCCCTAAGTGGAGCTTTGATTGCATAGCAAGAGAATCCACAAAGTCAAAGTCTAAATAACAACCAACCCTAAGGGAAGACAATGACAGTGTATTTCTGTGACTAAGATTGTTCTGCTGTGGACGGTAGCTCACACCTGAAATCTGAGCACATGGGGGTAGGTGCAAGAGGGTCATGGGTTTGAGACCAGCCTTGGCTATACTTGGTGAGCTGAGGGCTCACCTGAGGGATATGTGGAAACCATCTCAGAAATCAGTCCCCAAATATCTGACAGGGAGCAACTTTTAAGAGCAAGGCTCTGTTTTGTCTTAAGAGTTAAAAAGGGCTACAATTAAGCCAGAGCGATGGTGGCACACCCCTTTAATTCTAGCATTTGGGAGGCAGAGGCAGGTGGATCTCTGTGAGTTCGAGGCCAGCCTAGTCATCTACATTTTGAGTTCCAGGACAGCCAGAGCTACATAGTGAGACTCAGCCGTGTTCCCCCGCCTCAAACTCACACACACACACACACACACACACACACACACACACACACACGAAGAAGGAAGATGAGGAGGAGGGAGGAGTGGGAGAGGAAGGAGAGGAGGAAGGAGTGAGAGTTAGAGCCCATCATGGTCAGGAGGGAATGGTGGCAGGAGTCTGGGGTAGCTGGTCATGCTGTGCCCGCCCCCACCCCATTCACTTCCTTTAACAAGGTTCTACTCCTGAAGCTTTCACAGCCCTCCAAACCAATGCCACCAGCTGGAGCCCAATTGTTCAAATAGGTAGCCAATAGGAGACATTTCACGTTCAAACTATAACAAAATGGAACCAGTAAGAGGGGGAGAAAAGAGAGCAGGTAGAGGAGAAAAGTGGAATGATACGTATGTATGAAGAGGTCATAACAAAACCCATTATTTTATATACTAATTAGCCCCAGGCATGGTGGTTAGTGCATGCCAGTAATCCCAGTTCTCAGAGTAGGAACACACAGAGGCAGGAGGATTGCTACAACTTCGAGGACATCCTAGTCTATATGTGAGTTCCGGACCAGGTAGGTCTACATAGTGAAAACCTGTCAATAATGATAATAATAATAATGTAACAATAATGATAATAGTAATAGTTTGTGTTATGATGTTTGATATGTTTTAGAACAGTTTCTCTTTTTGTATTTTATTTATGTATTTATTTATTTATGTGTGTGTGTGTGTGTGTGTGTGTGTACCTGTGGAATCGGCTGTTGCCTTCCATCACTGGGTTCCGGTGTTTGAACTCAGGTCGTCAGGCTTGGCAGTGGATGTGCCTCCCACTGAGTCATCCCGCTGACCCATCTCTATCCATGTAATAAAGAGCAGGTGCCTTCTTTTTCCTCTTTCTTCCTTCCAGAAACTCCTGTTTGAAAACTGTTGCTAAAGATACCCGCACTAGCATCAGTATAGACGAAGTGTCTGCAAGAGCCTTCAATTCTACTGGGACTTGTACAGCCCCCATGAAGCGGTGCTGTCAGAGAGGAGGGGAGATGGGAAATGGCGCAGGAGCCCAGGTTCTGAACTGAAACCAGAGAAAACATGGCAGAGCAAAGCATCAGGAGGTGGCGCTGGAGCTGGGCAAGATCTTCTTTCTCCGTCACCCCCTTCACCAACCTTGTACCGCCACTCTGGACTTCCAGGGCTAGGTTTTCAACATAGGTGTCCTGCCAGCTTGATAAATAAGCCCAGTAGTTTTCCAGAAGGGTGGGGATTTAGGACACTTCCTGTTCTGGTTATAATTTAACATCTCAAGTGTTTTCTGGCCAGAAATGTAAGCTGAACAAAGAAGGCATAATTCAACATGTCATGAAGTAGAGGAAAGATTATTGGAGCTTGGATACTTTCGATGCTGAAAGGCCCAGTAAAACTGTCTTGAGAAAGGTAGGGTTCAAGCCAAGGTGGGTGGTGCATGCCTGTAATCTCAGCACTTAGGAGGAGGAAGCAGTCAGAAAAGGAGTTCAAGAACAGCCACAGCCATATAGTGAATTCAGGGACACTCTGGGCTGCGTGAGACCCTGTCTCAGCAACAACAACAACAACACACACACAGTTATTATAATAAGTGCTGGCCTAGAGTTGGCTCAGAGGCCTGCTACTCTTTGCATCTCTTAGGGACAGGGGCTCTTTCTCTCCTTGTAGCTGTCTTCTCTCTACTAGGGGTTTCTTTTCATTACTCAGTTTCCCCTCTTCTTCATCTGTCATTTTAATCACATTGGCACAATCCCACCTTGGCAGCGGTCTCTGCTATGACTTTCTCTTCTCTTCCTCTCCCTTTTTCTCCTCTCCCTTCTCCTCCTCTCCCTTCTCCTCCTCTCCCTTCTCCTCCCTTTTCTGCCTTCCTACTACTAACTGACTTCTTTTCTCCTAACTCTGCAGCCTGAATGACTTACTGACTGAGAAAACGTCTGGCCTTGTTCTAGTTTTCTAAGTAAGTCATGTCCTCACCCCTGTGGAGACCACATCTGCTCTGGTAGATGGGGCCTGGCCTGCTCTGCAGTAGTTACTTTTCTCAGTGTTACAATCAAATACTTAACACAGAGCAATTTAAAAAAGGAAGAGTGTTTATTTTGGCTCACAGTCTGAGGCAAGGGCTGAGGGTTCTTGGCTGCAGGAGTGAGTAACTAAGGCAGAACGTGGGAGCAGCAGAGGCAGTTTCTGTGAAGCTCACCATACTGTGTCTTTAAGGGCTGAGGAAGACTTTAGAACTGTGGAGTAGATGGGCCATGAAATGCTGCAAGTGGGGCTTAATGAGTGATTATAGGGGGGATCCTGGAAGATTAGGGTTGAGAGTAATGTGTACAGTGGAGGCCCAGCGCGTGTGGTTTCAAAGGGGAAGAAGAAGGATTCTTTAGCAACCAGGCTAGAGGCCACTCATGTGATATTTCGTAAAGACTCTAGTGGCCTTCTTTTCACGTTTGGAGAACTTGCCTGAGGCTGAATTTGAAACTACTGGAGTCATATATTTGGTGAGGGAAATTTCAAGAGAGAATAATGTTGAGTCTCTGGCATGGTTATTACTGATAGTTTGTATTGATGGCTATGGCGAGAAAGAGCAACAAGTAAGGAAGAAAGCAAAGGAAAATACGCAGTGTGGAGAGAAAAGGGAACTAGGATGCTTAAGTCAGCTCAGGAGAGGTGACCTTGCTAGCAGCCGGATTTCACACCTCTGGCTTCCAATCTGTGAGAGATTAAATTAATGTTGCTTAAACTCCCAAATGTGGAGTAATTTGTTGTGACAGCTTCAGGAAATGATTTATATTTGTGGGTGTCAATCACAATGTTTTCATATCATATTCATCACCTATATTTCCTTGTGTCTTCTTTCTATACTTCTCGTCATCCTTTCTGAAGTATGTGTGTGTGTGTACGCATGTATTTATTTTTGAAACATGGTTTCACATAGCCCAGGCTGCCCCGAATACTCACTACATAGCTATGGATAACCTTGAACTCCCAACCCTCCTCCCATTACCTCCCAAGAGCTGGAACCACAGGGGCATGCTAACACACCCAGCTCCTTAAAATGTGTTCAAAGGAACTTCCTAATATCATGTCATTTTGTCCCTTACATTTAATTAGTTACAATGCTATTACGACAAATAATTAAAATGAGTTTTTGATATAAAATTCCTTTTAATGTTTTTGTTTACATCTGTCTCTGAATTCTCTCCCCTACTGTCTGTCTAGGGAAGCTCTGCGTGGCCTTAAACCCTGGTTTCAGGCACGGGTCTCTGGATGTGCAGACAGCAAGTGTCTTGGTGCTCTCCTCTCCCCAGTGGTGAACAGTTCCTGAAATTCTTTCTTTAGTTAAGAAGAAAGATGTCTTTGTCCTGACAACATTAGTCATTGTCCAGGATTGACATTCAGAAGCCCCACTTGAAAGGCATTTCTTTCAGAGGTGCCTGACAATAAGGCTGCCGAAGAGAAAAATAAACTGGTCTTAAACAAGATTCTTAGTTTTGGAAATAAAAGATTTTTAAGGCTTTCTTTTTTCAGAGATTTATTTTTGTAAGTGTTTCGGGGGAGCACACACAGAAATCAGAGAACACCTTGTGGGAGTCGGTTCCCTCTTTCCACCCTGTGAGGCCTAGGGATTGAATTCAGGTTGTTGGGCTTGGCCTCAAGCAAGCACCTTTACCCCTGAGCCATCTTGTCATCTTGGGAGAAACATTTTCTTTAGTGGTGTAGCCACTGGAAAGGTGTCCATGTTCCTGTAAATGCACCCTAATTAAATTAAAGTCATAGGCTCACACATACCAAAGGAGGAAGGAGGGAAAGGAGGGTGGGAGGGGGAAAGGAAACAGGACTGGCTGTAAAGATGGAACAATCAGCAGAAGTGCAAGATGGTCAGAAGAGGGTCATGGGTATTGAATGTAGTCAAAATGCTGTATTTACAAGTGTGGAAATGTCATAAGTCCATCTGCAAATGGAATAAGTAAGAACTCAGAGTTTGGTTAAGTTGATTTTTATGTCATTCCCTCAGAAATTTTTCTTTTCTGTGAAAAATTTCTCAGTCTCCTTAACAGTGAAGCTTAGTGTTCTGGAAAATTGCCTTTGTGAAACACAATTAATAAAAACCTAGAGAGAGAAATTGGGGTTCAACCTGAAGATCCAAAAAGCAAGGCAGCAAGCCACTGGCTCTTACCTCGACCTCAGTCCGAAATGGCGATCCTGCCTCCAGGAATCTCAGAATGAGAATGTGTCTGAGAGCTGTCTCCTCCTGTTTTATAATCCTCTCTGGTTCTTGGATTAAAGGCATGCACCACTGGAATTAAAGGCATGCACCCCCTGTTTCTATGGCAACTAGTGTGTCTACTGGGATTAAAGGTGTGTGTTATTGCTGCCTGCTCTTTAAGGCTGGCCAGGCTGTTTTACTTTCCTGATTCTCAGGCAAGTTTTGTTTATTAAAATACAAGTGAAATGCCACTATACTTTTGGGAGCCCTTCAGATGAGCGCTGGTACCCATGGACCATGCACCTTTGCCTACAGTTACAGAGGCTGTGTTAGTCTGTTTGTTTGTCGCTGTGATAAATGCTGGAGAGAAACAGGTACAGATTTAAAAATCAAAAGGTCTGGGCTTGAGTTTCGCATATGCCCGGGTCCAACTGTTTAATCCCTCTGAGGCTCAACTCCTCTGTAAAACAGGTCTAATTTCTGCTCTATTTACCCCAGTGTTTGTATATATGTGGGTCCCATGAACAGTTATGCGTGCAAACATCTCCGCTCTAAAGAGAAATGCAGATGGAAGCTGCTATTAAAAGGTCGCGATGAACTCCCTCCCACTCAGTGTTTGCTTATGTGTATAATCCAAATGCCATAGAAATAGTAGCTAGGGGCAGGATCTGGCCCGGGCTCTTCACTACAGCAATTTTTAAAAAGAAGGTCACAAGGGGGAAAACATCAAAGGTTTCCTATTCAACACAGAAAACTTTCAAACAAGAGTCAGGGCTTGCCAGGGGCGTGCTTGGTGAGGGGAGCTCAGCGAGGCTGGCTCCAAGGGTGGAGGGCTTCACAGAGCAGGGCTGGGAGGGCTGCGGTGTCAAACCTTCCTCCTCCACCCTTCAACTGCCTCGCTAGGAATCCCTTATCTAATCAACTGGAGACTTGGATCCTAACAGCCAAACTATAAAAACAGGGTGCTCAGTAAGTATGGAGGCCTACAGAGGCCAAAACCAATATGCTGGCCAAGCTGCAGTCACTCCTGTGAGGAACTGGATGCCACTTTCCTGTCCAAGGGGACAAGGAGAAGGCTTTCTCCTGAGTTCACGTTCTACGGGTAAGGCTGATCACAAAGATTAGCAAAGACACTAAGTTCATGTTCATCCTCCCTGACACATATGGGCAAATGAAAGAGTTTAGTCATGGAGTGGGGGTAGGGGTGCATTAGGAAGGGGTGCTCAGCGGGTAAAGGCGCTTGCAGCCAAGCCTGAGGACTTGGGTTGATCTCCAGACCAACATGGCAGACTGAGAGAACTGACACCTTCAAGTTCTCTGACCTCCATACATTCATGTGTGCACATATGTGCACAAACCCATGTAAATAAGAAAGTACATACAAATATAAAATAATTTTTAAAAAAGAGTGCTTTGGGGGGAAGGAAGGGTTTTAGTCATTTCTTATTTTTACTGGCTTGGACTCCCATGTGTCATGGCGTGTTCTAAAAGATTGATTTGGAGAATTCAGTGGAAGTGGGCAGGGTGTGCAGACTGAGGCGGTTGGAAGGAGAAGCAGTGACAGGAATTGGCAGGGACTTAACTGCTCGACTTAAAAACAACAAAGATTGAGGGCTATCCTGATAGAGTTTCTTCAGTGGCCACACATCGTTAGAAATGCCTCACAGTAGACAAATAATCAGATCAACAGAATATAAGAACATAAGAATTGAAAACTGGGCCTCAAATATAGGCTCGTGTTAGGTCCTGGAAAAAGGAAAGCGAGCTAGTGAAGAATTGAGAGAGGAGATTTGGGCCCACAGGAAAGGAACAAAGTTCAAATATAGCCGGGCGGTGGTGGCGCACGCCTTTAATCCCAGCACTTGGGAGGCAGAGGCAGGCGGATCTCTGTGAGTTCGAGACCAGCCTGATCTACAAGAGCTAGTTCCAGGACAGGCTCCAAAACCACAGAGAAACCCTGTCTCGAAAAATCAAAAAAACAAACAAACAAACAAAGTTCAAATATAAAATGCCATTTCTTGATTCTTGGAGCATCTTCCACTGATCCACACAGAGAAATTTGAGGTGCCAGCACCCTCCCTGGCCTGAGGCCATGCTACACTGAAGGCCAGACACTATTGCTATCTTGCTGAGCTCCTTCGTGTTCCTCTGACACCCAGAAACACACAAAGAGATTAACCAGAAACAGAGAAAATCATCGTCTCTGGTTTTATCTTATTAAAAAATGGGTTTATCCCCCCAAAGGAAAAAAGAAAGGAAGAAAGAAAAGAAAAGCCTCACATAGTGACTTGTGGTTTAGACACTCACAGGACTGTTTCTGTGAGAGACTATGAGACAGTGAACTATGAAAGACTCACTAATATTCCCCCTCCTCTTCCCCTCCTTCTGACCCTGGCATATCCTACATACAGATCCATAGCATTCCAGGTGTGCTAGGAATGCGTATGATTTTAACTCATACGGGGTGTTGGCATGAGAGATAGATCTGCCCTAAAATGGTTCTGAAAGTAAATTGAAGCAATTGATACTGAAGATCTTTGTGCTGTTAGCACAACTGCATAAGCATCAGCTCTTTGAGAAAGGGCTACCCTGTGAAGCACTGAACCCAGTGACCCTGATGGACACTGAAGACATCACACATGAAATCCCTTCAATAAAAGTTTATTGACTTAAAAACAAATAGGAAGCAGGACAAAAAAACTCTCACTTCTACTAACATTGCTACTATAAAAACAGAACAAATAACTCCCCAAAATAACAAGTCCTGGGAGGGGTTGAAGGTAACTGTCTAACACTTGTAATGATCTGCTCTGTCCTTTTAAGAAACAACTCCCTCCCAGTCTGCTGAGGCAAGCTGATCTTTAGCTTCCATCCTGAGTCCCTTCCTTTTTCTGTTTCCCTCTCAAAGAGGCAGCTTTGGTCTCTTCCTTCTCCCCACTTCTCCCCTTCCCCCTTTTGTTTCTCTCTCTCCCTCTCCCCTCTTCTCCCCTTCTCCCCTTTCCCCTAATAAATATCCCACTAAATAAATATCCAACCTCATTATGCATGGCGTACCTATCCATCTGTCTCTCTCTTGTGTGTGACTCCTTGCCCAGGGACCAGCCTCCTTCGGGTTCCTGTGGTGTTGTCTTGTAGCATGCCCATCTGTCTGCCTCTCCTCATGGGACTCACTGCCCCTAATGGCCCACTGCAGCCATTTGGGAAACTGCCGTCCCTGCCTGGGACTGGCTGCTCCCAGGACCTGCTGCCTGCCCCCCACTTGGGGACCTGCAGCATGGTCTCATGGCCTGCTGCCTGCTGCAGTCCCTCGGGAACCTGCAGCATTTTACTTAATCCATTACAACACTTGTGTACTGTTAACAAGAATGTAAAATGTACAACCACTACAAAAACAATATTCTGTTCCCAGGAAATTTTAAAATGTACCTATCATTTGATTCAGAAAGTCCAGTTCGAGTACATAGATCCTCTGAGTCATAATGAGGTGAAATTCTGACTACTCTTGGGTTTGTTTGTTTTGAGATAAGATCTCCCATAGCCCAGGCTGGTCTCCAATTCACTGATAGCTAAAATGCCTGATCTTCCTGCCTCAACCTCCCAAGGACTAGGATTATAAGCATGCAGCATTGTGCCCAGCTAAACCCATGGTAAGTCAACACTATATATAACTCAAAACTCCTAACCTACCCAGCACCTAGGCTTAGCTACACAGCACACTGCAGAGTGTTGGTTGTCCTCTTCTTGATCACAGGGCTCTCTGAGAATTGCTGGTTCCTGTCGCTGCCCAGGGTTGTGGAACAGTGTTGTATTATATACATCAATAGCTTGGGGAAAGGTCAAAATTCAAAGGACAGTGTCTACTGAATGTGTTCCATTCATACCATTGCCAAGTCTAAAAGCTAAGTCAAGCCATCACAGACTGAAGGACTGTGGGTGGATAAAAGCATGGGGGCTGGGTATGCCTTAGGAATAGAGAGTGTAAAAGCCCATGTAAGTCCTTGGGTCTAATCTCTGGCATCCAGAACCAATAAACAGACAAAAGAGGGGAAGCTGGCTACCAAAGTAGCAAGGAAAGGGGGTGGAGAGGGAGAAAAGAAAGGAGTAAGGAAGTAAGAAAGGAACAAAGGAAGGAAAAAGAAAGAAGATGGAGAAGGATGGATTACAGGGAATAAGCCAAGCTCTCAGATGTTTGAATATTCATGTTCATTACAGTTTTATAGCCGCTCAGCTGTCTTTGAATAGATGAATGAATATAAGCAAAGGGCCGTGCTAATTATCATATTATACAGCTTAACCAGAAAACCACCTTCACAGGCTAGAACAGACAAACCTTGATGACCGTATGCTGAGTAAAACAAGCCAGTCTGTTGTGGAATATTCCTTTACACTGTGTGAAGATGTGTCACTGTGATTGGTTTAATAAAAAGCGAAATAGCCAATAGCTAGGCAGGAGGAAGAGGCAGGACTTTTGGAAAAAGAGAACTCTGGGAAGAAGAAAGGCAGCATTGCCAGTCAGACTCGGAATAACCGGGATGAGCATGATAGAGAAGAGGTAACGAGCAAATGGAAGATTGTAGATTAAAAAATATGGACGAATTTAAGTTATAAGAGTTAGTTGGGAACAAGTCTAATGGAGCTTTCATAATTAATAATAAGTCTGTGCCATTTTTTTGTGAGCTGGCATCCCAAAAGAAAAGTCCTTCTACACTAGCCACAAATACCCAAATGTTTCCTCACTCCAGTTATATGAAGTATCGTGAAAATGCAGATTCCTAGAGACTGGAATCAGCGTGGTGACGGGCAGGTTATCAGTTGTAGGTATCTAGTGGGATAGAGTTTGAGTTTCCCAGGTGAGGTTCTGGAGGTCTGTGGCACAGCAGTGGGGGTCAATAACGTCCCTGAGATGACTGAAACTACTAGGAAATGATCAAAATGGCAAATTTTATGTTTTGCATTTTTGCTTTTGTTTGTTTGGGGTCCTTTCTGCTGTGGTTTTTTTTTTAATTATATTTTAAAAAAGGAAAAAGGAAAAAATTCTAAGTGGAAGTTCATTGTCAGGTTAATTTCACAAAGAATGGCTAAATTCTGGACTCAGAAAGCCTCAAGGTTTCCATGCCTTCTGTACGGCTCAGACTCCGTAGGGGAGCATTGTGCAGCTTCCTGGAGGGAGCACAGAGGACACACAACTCAGGCTCACCTCTGCCACCCATCACCAACTTTGGGGTTGATTCTGGCCTTTCTCTGGGCCCGTCTTACATGCCTGCTCACATAGGGCTCTCTCTGTATAAGGGTTCCCTTCATCTAGTGCTATCCCCTATGTTCATTCCTATGTCCCAGGAAGTCTTGCCCAGCCACCTCTGGTGGTGCCTCTCCCTTGTGCTGGGTGGGAGGTTACTAATTCATCATGTCCTAAGTGCAGACACTCTGTCTCATAGGAAGCTGGTTCCTGAGGAACAGGAGTAGGTGATCCAGCAGACATCTTATGGGCACCTACAGTCTAGCTTTTCCATATGAGGCAAAAGGAGGTCATCCATCTGTTGAGAACCCTGTAGCATCTTCCCCATGACAAATACAAGGGCTTCAGAGGACTCTCCCAGTCATCCCTATGTCTCCATCCTCATGTCCCGTTGCTTTAGCGATCCCAACAACACTCCCTCCTTGTTTCCTGGTTGTTTCCTCCTGGTAGAGCCTTTACATCTGGCTTCTCTGCCCAGAATGTCTCTCTCAGCTTCTCCAGATCTTGCTAAAAAATTTCCTCATTCTAGTTAGGATTGCAGGTCAGTTCCATAACTGTCCTCACCCCTTCCTCCCATACTCTTTCTCTCTCTTTTTCTTCCTTCCTTCCTTCCTTCCTTCCTTCCTTCCTTCCTTCTTTCCTTCCTCCCTCTCTCCCTCCCTCCCTCCCTTCCTTTTTTTGTCTTCTTCTTTTCTCCTCCCCCCCCCATCATCACTGTTTTATTGTACCAGGGACTGAAACCATGGCCTTGGACATGCTAAGCAAGCACTCTACTATTGAGCTATACCCTTGGTCCTCCTTTATTTATTTAACATCATCTTAGCCAGTGTTCTATTGCTGTGAAGAGATGCCATGAGCATGGGAACTTTTATAAAAGAAAACATTCAACCAGGGCTTGCTTACAGTTTCAGAGATTTAGTCCATTATCATCATGGCAGCACACAGGCAGACACAGTACTGGAGCAGTAGCTAACAGTGCTACATTTGGACCCACGGAGATCAGGAAAAGAAAGACACTGGGACTGGCTTGGGATTTTGAAACCTCAAAGTCAACCCCAGTGACACACTTCCTCCAGCGAGGCCACACCTCCTAATCACTGTCAAGTAGTGCCACTCCCTGATAACCACTCAAGTAGATGAACCTGTGAGGTCATCACAGTGTGTTGTACGTACACGCATGGGGTCAGGGGCTGTAGAACATGGGGGCATTAGTCATCATTCTCCATCCCTCTCCACCTTATTTTTTGAGACAGGGTCTAACACTGAACCTGGAACTCATCAAATCAGCAAGGCTAGCTGGCCCTCAAACCCAGTGATCCTCCTGCCTCCACCTCCCCTAGGCTGGAATTACAGACACATGCCACCTCACCTCTTTATGTGGGTGTTAAGGGTCAAACTTAGGTCGTTATGCAAATACAGTTTATTGACTGAGTCATGTTCCCAGTCTTCTATTTATTTTTAAACCTTCGCTTCATGTGCTAATAGCATATAATGAACCTTCAATAAATAGTTGTTCAGTTAATTGTATAAATGAGCGATCACAGATGACTTGCAGATAACTGAGTAACCGCCAATTGTCGATAACCTAAATTTGACTTCTGTGAATCTTATCTGTGTCTTGGAGAAGCAAAACCTTTGCCACCCTTTGTCTTCATTCCGTAGGATTAACTGAGCTGAGTTACAACTCATGGATGTCTTTCTGTTGGCACATTCTGTAATCATTTCCTGTAACACACTCAAGCAAAGGTTGCATGAGTCTCTAATGAGGATGGTGTGTAAACAGATATTCTGGTCTGTGCTTGCTCCTAGTTCCCACAAGGCCCTGTGACTTGTCCCTGTGCTGGAGATGCAAAACCTTTGCTCACTTGTTATCAGATTAAACCCAAGGCCTTCATCAGCTCAGCTCCTGATCTCCCAACAAATTAGTCTGAAAAAGCCCAATATGTGGGCAAAAGGAAATATCCAAATGTCTGTTCTCTAGATGCTCAGGCAGTAATTCAGGGCACTTGCCTCAACCCTCAACCATCTACCCACAATGATGAAGTACATCTTGTAAGCATTCCTTTAGCTATTTTTAGTCACGTCTTTTTTTTTCTTCCTCAAAGTGTGATTATGTCTGAGTGAGGACAATGATCAAAAACTGCTTTAAAAAATACACGTGTGTGTGTGTGTGTGTGTGTGTGTGTGTGTGTGTGTGTGAGAGAGAGAGAGAGAGAGAGAGAGAGAGAGAGAGAGAGAGAGAGAGAGAGAGAACAACTTGTGGGAGTCGTATCCGTCCATCCTGTGGGTTACCGGGATTGCATCTTGATCATCAGGCTTGTGGGCAAGCACCTTTACCAGCTGAAACATGTCCTTGGCTTCACAAGTGCTCTCTCTCTCTCTCTCTCTCTCTCTCTCTCTCTCTCTCTCTCTCTCTCCTCTCTCTCTCCTCTCCCCTCCTCTTCTCTTGTCTCCATTTCCCCCTCTTTTCTCATCTCTTCTCTCTTCTCTTTCCTTCTTTTCCTCCTTTCTCCCCTTCTCCTCCTCTCCCCTTCCTTCCTCTCACCTCCAGTTCTCTTTCCTTTCCTCTTCTTACCATAGAATTATATGTAAGCAAGCCTCAACAACCATGGGACCCATAACCCTCAACTTGCCAGCCTCCATGATGGTGAGAAAGGAATCCCTGCCCTCTACTAATTGCTCAGCTTCAGCTTTGTTACAGTAGCACAAAGCAGAAATGCTAATCTCAGCGTCTGCTGTTACAAAATGGGCCATAGCGAGAAACTCTGGGTAACGAAGCACAGTCCGGCTGAGTATTCACACATACCGTTTTCTCAGCTCTGTTTCCTAATTGGTTGTGTGGTAGTTCATCTATTCATGAATTACAAACCATAAATTAAAAAAAATACATGACCTCTGTTAGGAAATAATTCAACATACATTTCTCTGAATGAGATGTATACACAGGCTAGCGAAACGGCAGCACATGGTAGCTGTTTACATTCAGAGAAAGCTCACGGTGAAAACGTTTCGGGGTCTTTTACACACAGCGTCCACGAAGCAGTCTCATCCATCAAATTCAGCCGAGTGTCCAGCGAGCCCTAAGACGGTGTTGCCATGATAGTTGCTAGGGTGACAATCACAAACAAAACAAAAATTCCTTCCCTGGAGTAGAGATGTAGCTTTGCGAAGAGAAAGTACAACGGCCCCAGGAAGATGAGCCTGTAAGAGCTGATGGGCCTGTCAACCTGAGTCCACTGGATTCCTGCACAGGACCTGAGCTGTCGCCACTGGCCTGGCAGCAAGTGGGGACCTGGAAGAGCATGGTAGGAAGGGGATGGTAGGTACAAAGACGTGAAAGATGATGACATGTTGGGAGAAGGGGAAGTGAAATCTAAAGGTAGACGTGGGAGAATGAACTAGAGCCACGGAAGGTGCTAGAACCTGGATGCTTGGTTGTTTTCCAGCCTTTCTCAAAGAGGCCAGTATTCTCCAACATAGAGCAGAGGTTAGGAAATCCCCTCCATATTGATTTATGTTGAGTTTGTTTGTTTGTAGATTTATGCCTGTTTCTTCTCTAACTTTATGCTGCTTGCAGTTTGCTGGTGTTTTGGGTTTTTTTGTTTTATTTTTTTGACAGGGTCTCACTATGTAGTCCTAGCTGGCCTGGGACTTGCTATGTAGCCCAGACTGGCCTTGAGCTCACAGAGATCTGCCTGCCTCTCTTGTTTGAGCGCTGGGATTAAAGATGTGCATCACCCTACCTGCCTTTGTTGGTATTTTGCAATGTGGTTCAGGTTGGACATAAACCTTATAATTCAGCTGCCTTGGCTTTCTGAGTGCTGTAATTACAAGTGTGTGCCACCACATCTAAGTCAGATTTTATGTTTTAAATGTACATGTGCTTAATTTGTACAGTGACTATGAGTGAGTGTGTGTGTGAGAGAGAGACAGAGAGGGAGAGAGACAGAGAGGGAGCTCTGAGAGAGAGACACAGACAGAGACAGACACAGAGAGACGGAGAGAAAGAGAGAGCTCTGAGAGAGAGAGACAGAGAGAGATAGACACACAGAGAGAGAGAGAGACAGAGACAGACAGACAGAGAGACAGAGACAGAGAGAGAGAGAGAGAGAGAGAGAGAGAGAGAGAGAGAGAGAGAGAGAGAGAGAGAGAGAGCGCTCTGGAAGGGTCAAAATCCACTACAGCTGTCACTGAGAGTCAAGACAAGGGCGGTGAGAGCAGGATTGATACCGATGGTGTGTTTCCAGTATTTCGTGGTCTGGGAGTGTCTATAGCTCTATTTTATTGTTTTGCATTGCTGGTATTTGAGACAGGGTTTGCTAAGTATCCCAGGCTGACTTTTAACTTTGTATTCCAGGTTGACCTTGTGCCTCAGTCTCTCAAATGCTAGATTACAGATTACAGGCATGTTTCATCAAGGCCAATCAAGTAAGGTTTCCCTGCCTCACTTTCCAATGCCCTGTGACACCCCAACCCACACTGGGTTCCTGAGGATTCTCAATGAGCATTAATTCTATGGAAGGCATGGAAGAGGAGCCCTGGGAAGGGAAAGCCCTGAGGCAGGTCCTCTGTCCTTCATCCCACCCAACAGCGGTAGAGATGAGCTTCCTGGGTCCCTGTTAGCAGAACACACGGTGGGGAGTGTGATGGGCTGTCAGCACAGCCTGTAGGTGTGTCTGTTGCTGTTTCAGGTCCAGCTGCATGGCCTTGAGCCTCTTCAGCTGAGTTCAGAGTGTGACCAGGGTGTTAGAACCAGGAGGAAGGACTTCTCTAACAGACAGCATTCTGGTTGCCAGGCACACGCTACAGCCTGAAGCCGTCCTACTGGTCCTTCTGTTTCTTTGACTCCTCAGAGGTCCTGCTTGTACTGGGGTCAGATGGCTCTCTCCCCACTGCTTCCTCTACCTTTCTTGGGCATTGGAAAAGTGAAGGTTTAAAATCTTGTATAAAATGAGAAGGTGTGTGACTGCAAGGTTTGCTTTTGGTTGCTATAGCAAAACACCTGAGGCTAGAGGTCTGATAAAGAACAAATGTTTATTTGGTGTTTGGTGTGAAGCTTTGGAGGCTGCAAGCTCAGCTTAACTCCCGTCGGAGGGGTTCTGATACTTTCCCCTGGCTTCTGTGGGCAGCATGCATGGGATTATAAACACATGCACTACTGTTCCAGGTTTTCTCACAAGTTCTGGGATTTTTATAGGTTTGGAGATCGGAACTGAGGTCCTCATGTGTGAACAGCAAGCACTTTATCCTCTGAGCCATCTCCCCCAGATCTTACAAATTATTAGTTATTTGGTGTTTATCATGTGTCAAGCACTAGTTTTAATACTGGGGACACAAGCCAGGCGGTGGTGGCGCACGCCTTTAATAGCAGCACTCAGGAGGCAGAGGCAGGCGGATCTCTGTGAGTTCGAGACCAGCCTGGTCTACAAGAGCTAGTTCCAGGACAGGCTCCAAAACCACAGAGAAACCCTGTCTCGAAAAACCAAAAAAAAAAAAAAATACTGGGGACACAAGAGAAGTGAATAAGCTAGAAAAAGTCCATGCCTCAAAGATGGGTCCATTGAATTGTGGGAAGTCCGGTAGTGAACAAAGACATAATTAATAGTATATATCATATATATACATATATGCTATAATAATTGCAGATCCATAATGTCATAAATTCTCAGGCACCATGACACCAGAGATGATTCTTGACCACAAAATGTTGTCTCAAGCACAAAATTATCTTAAAATAGTACAGTTAAAATAGCACTTTTCAGTTCTTTTTTTAAAAAAATATTTATTTATTTATTTATTACGTATACAATATTCTCTCTGTGTGTATGTCTGCAGGCCAGAAGAGGGCACCAGACCTCATTACAGATGGTTGTGAGCCACCATGTGGTTGCTGGGAATTGAACTCAGGACCTTTGGAAGAGCAGGCAATGCTCTTTTTTTTAATTAATTAATTTATTTATTAAAGATTTCTGTCTCTTCCCCGCCACCGCCTCCCATTTCCCTCCCCCTCCCCCAATCAAGTCCCCCTCCCTCGTCAGCTCAAAGATCAATCAGGGTTCCCTGCCCTGTGGGAAGTCCAAGGACCTCCCACCTCCATCCAGGTCTAGTAAGGTGAGCATCCAAACTGCCTAGGCTCCCACAAAGGCAGGCAATGCTCTTAACCACTGAGCTATCTCTCCAGCCCAGTACTTTTCAGTTTTGTGTATAAAACATATGTCATACGTGGATTCCATATTTAGTCTTGGGTCATAGCCAAGATACCCAATTCTGCACATATGAATATTACAGACTTGCACCTGTAGCACTTCTGAGTCTATGCACCCAAGTAAGGGACAACCCATCCATATATGTAGCATGTCAGGTTGTGGTAAGTGCTGAGAATAAAGAAAGTGAGGTTTGGCAGAGATGTGTTTTCTAGATCAATTGTCTTAGCTGTGCTACATCAATGGCAAGGCACTGTGCTGGAGTCTAGGACATTCTCTATCCACTTCCAGCCCTCGAGGGATTTGGTCTCTGTGGGCTAGCTAACTAACACTTTGTTGCCTAAGATTCCTGACCCTTGGCATATGCACACAGCATAATCCTCTGCTTTGAATACAGTGCTCTGCGCGCTCCAGTGACCATGTGATGTATGTGCCTTTAAGAAAGGAGATTATCTGAATGGGTCTGAATGCAATCATGGGGACCACATATCAAAGCTCTAGGCTTATAGAAAGAGATTGGACGCATGAGAAAGATTTAACGCCAGGAAGTTTCTTCACTACTGGCTTTGAAGTTGGAAGTGGCCACAAGCCAAGGATTTGTAAGCAACCTCTCCAAGCCATCCTCAGCCAACAACAAACAACACAGACACCTTGGTCCTATGGCAACTAGAAACCCAGTTCCTTTGTCTTCCCACCAACAACTGAAATGAGGTTGGAAGTGATTCTTCCTTAGGTAAGCTCAGTCTTGAGTCGAGAATTCAGTGCAGCCACCTTTTAATTTCAGCTTCATGGGGATCTAAGGAGAGAGTGTAGGCATATAATACCTGGACTTTGAGCTGAAAGACAATAACCGTGTGATTTTAAGCCATTAACCTTATGGTAATCTATGATGGGGCAATAGACTACTAATAGTGACTCCAGGGACTGGGGAGATAGATAGCCAGTAAAATGTTTGCCCTGCTTGCATGAAGACCTGAGTTTGATGCCAAGAACCCTTGAAGAAAAGCCAGGAACAGTAGTAACGTTTGTAATCCCGGGGCTACAGAAGCAGAGACAGGCAGATCCCCATGACTCACTGGCCAGCCAGCAGAGCCATCTCGGGAACTCCAGGTAAAAGGAAGAGAACCTGTGAGAAAGGATGGAAGGAAGGAAGGAAGGAAGGAAGGAAGGAAGGAAGGAAGGAAGGACGGACGGACACCGGAGCTTGACTTCCGATTCCCACATGCACACTCATACATGTGAACAAGAACCTCCATACATAAACATGAAAATAAGAATGCACACACACACACACACACACACAGAGAGAGAGAGAGATTTTAATGATGCAAATGAAAAAAATGTATCCTATCTAGACCACAAAGAGCTCACACAAGTCATTGGGAAAAGTGTTGCCTTTGAATGGCAAAATGGTTACCTAGGTGGCTCCTGCCTAGGCATTTAGATTTAAGTCGTTTAAGTGACTACACCTTATGTCTCCACTCACAGCTTTGTCACCTGATCTTTGCCTTATTGGGGACTCCTCAGAGGGTGTTCATGCCTTCAGGCCTTTACAGCCTTGACCCTGATGCTCCTGTTCACTCTCTACTGCCACCGCGGCAAGTGTGCCTTTTGATCCATCATTTCACGTCGGCCTTGAGCCAGTCAGCAGAATCACTGCAGCTGAGTGAACTGCGGGAAGGCAAACTTTTCCGTGCTCATGTTCATCCACTGATGTTAAGATGATAAAACAAAGGGAGATTTCAGATGACTGTGACCCCAGTATGTGACTTCTTTGATAAATTGTTCAGTGGCTCCTGCTTCATGTTTTAAGTTATCTTTAGACGGATCTGACATGGAGGGAGGCTGAGGATAAGGACCGAGGCATCCCAGTGTAAACCAAGAGGTTTACAAATGTATAATGGCATAGACTGGAGCCATAGCTGAGCAGGTAAGACATATACTGTTCTTGCAGGGAGCCTGAGGTGGATTTCCAGCACCCACATCAGGTGGCATAAACAATTTGCCAAAAGGAAAAGAAGGCCTGTGACAAAAACAAAAATTGTGAAAATATTATTTTAATGCAGCTGTTTCGGCACTGTTAGCAGTTCCGCGTCCTATTGTGTGGAAGCATCAGTGTGATCCCTGCAGCTAGGACTCTAGGCCTTGCAGAGTTTACATTCTATTTTCTTAAGGTTTTTATTTCGTGTGTGTAAGTGTTTGCCTGTAAGCATGCTTGTACCATCTGCATGCAGTACCTGCAGAGACCAGAAGAAGGATTCCTGGGACAGGTTGGGAGTCTTCGTGGGGCTGCTGGGAACTGAAACCAGATCCTCTGCTGTCGGGGACTAGCCTAGACAAAAAATACCTCTTTCCAGGATAGAGGTGTGGGGATTTAGAAATATAGTAAAGAATATGAAGACATGAATGAAAATAATAAAACGGAGAAACATATAGGATAGTATGGGGAGGGAATTCCAGAAATTCGCCTGCGTTTAATTTCCAATTGCTTAAAATACCCCTGATCCCAAAAGGTAGGAGCAAGACAAAAGACTGCAAGGAAATGAACAGACCAATTGAAGGTCGCAGGCTACCTTCACAGTTAAGCCTTCTGTTGCTAGAACCAAACAAGTTACTCTCACTCACACCCTAGACCAAAATATTCTGTAGACAAACCACTCCCTGGATAGAACCCAACCGACCTCCTTAAGGGAACTGGAATTTAGCTGGAACCTTGGACTTTTATTTGAGGCAGAAACAGAGAGATCTGCTTCTCTATTCCTGGTGTACAAGGTCTGGCTATTAGCCACACCTGTTGACAATAACCTTGAGAGAGCACTTCGAAGAACTCTTTGACCTTCCTCTAGGTGGGACCTTTGAGGTAGAAGCATGATAACCTTGAAGGAACTAGAGGCAAGTTCCCACTCTCTGAAATAGGATCATATTTTCAGACCTCTACTCTCTTCAAGAACAGCAAGCACTCTTAACCTCCGAGCCATCTCTGCAGATGAACACACTCTATCCAGAGTGCAGAGCATAGTCATAGTGACAAATAGAATCCGGAGGGCACAAGAAGGCAAACTTAGACAATGCAGAATACTTGAGAAAGATCTAGTGTGGAGGTGTACACACTTGTGATCCCAGAACTCCAGAGGTGAAGGAAGAAAAAAAGGCTAGCTTTGACTACATAGATGAATTTGAGGGCATCCTGGGCTTCATAAGACTTTATCTCAAAACAAAACACAAGCAAAACTGAATGCTTGTGAAAGAAAAGACAGCACCGTACATGGTAATAATTGCCACAGACCTTCTAGTCAGAACATAAATGCCACCATGCCCGTAGGGCCAGCTTACCCGAAGAGGAGAGGCTGAGCCGTGTCTGACTTGTCTGTGACGTGCTGGCAGTCAGGAGCATGGCTTCTGAAGCTTAGGTGTTCTCAGGGAGGCCTCACTGCCAGGCTGGTGCCTGGGAGAAAGAGTATGACTGAGTGGGGGCTAGTGGTGTTCATGACTCTTGTAGCCTCCCGAAGGCAGGTGTTGTAGAATATTATAACTGTGTAAAGGCATGTAACGTTTGCTCCTGCTGCTTTTGTTAACGACACAAAGACATGTTACATTTGTTTGATTAAATAAAATTAACCTGGGGTCAGGAAGCTGAGTCAGCAACTGGCTGACAGGAAGTGGTAGGGAGGAACTGCCTGTGTAGCTAGCGTTCCTAAATGGGGGTTGAACTGAAGGATGGCCCTTTTGGGGAGACGCAAGCAAGGAGAGAAGGTTAGCTACTTGCTATTCAGCCTCTCTGAGCTAGCATGATTTCACCTCAAACTTTTGAATCTTGAGTTCTATAGAAGGATAGAGATTTAGATACAGTTTCCTTCAGCAGCTGTGAGAGAGCGTGTGCCTGAGGGAACAAAATTCCCAGCTGACTGTGGTCCCTGCTGCCTGCTGCTGAACCTCTGCTGGTAGCTGCGGAGTTGGGATTGCCTGTTGGGACAGCAGTTGCTTAAGGTACAGCCACTACATTGAATGCAAAACAACAAGCATGGGTATCTACCCTTTCCCACAAGATCACAGGAGGCAGGGGCCTATTGATATATAATTAAGTTAGGGTTGCTTCTGACCGTTAGAGTGAGTTGACTTTGAGGTCATTCTTTCTTAAATAAAACCTGCCCGAGACATTGGCTCAGTGTACCACCTTATCCAGAGAGTAAAACCTTTACATACAAGAATCAGAACAAGAAAACTATTAAGTGTGGTGGTTGGACTAGGTATGGCCCTCATAACTCATGCGTTTGAATGATTGGTTACAGGGAGTGACACTATTAGGAGGTATGGTCTTGTAGGAGTAGGTGTGGCCTTGTTGGAATTAATGTGTTACTGCAGGTTGACTTTGAGGTCTAAAATGATGAAGCCAGGCCTAGTGTGACTGTATTCCTGCAGCCTGCCTATCCAGATGCAGAACTCTCAGCTCCTTCTCCAGCACCATGTCTGCCTGCATGCCATATTTCCCCGCCACGACGATTGAAGACTAAACCTCTGAACCTGTAAGCCGGCCCCAACTAAACGCTTTCCTTAAAAGAATTGCCGTGGTCGTGGTGCCCCTTCTTCACAGCAATAGAGGCAATAAGTAAGACAACTGAGTATCTGAATTTGCAAGAATACAGATGTCAGCAGGAGATTGAGAAATGAATCTGGAAAGAATGCCAAAGAAAAATTTTGGTGGCTCGCTCCTATAATCCCAGCATTTGGGAAGGTGGCATAGGAAGATTGCCATGAGTTTAAGGCCAGCCTGGGAAAGAAGGAAGGGAGGAAGGAAGGAAGGAAGGAAGGAAGGAAGAAGAAAAATAAAAGAATCAGAGAAAGACAGGTTGAATCATTGAGAGAAGGTGACTGACAGTTGAGCTTTGGGAAGAAAGGTGCAAATTCTTGCCTCCATTAAGACATTTCCCAGTGCTAGACCGGTGACGTCATGGTTTGTCAGGCACTGTAGCCCGCGTGTAACCCTACCCATCCTGTTTACGATGCAGAATAACTTATTAATGGCACAGAGTACTAAAGTACTACAGTAAAAAGAAAATCTATTTAACTTGTAAATATATGTAAACACATGACTTCATTCTATTATTTTCCATATGCCTAGGGGTCTACTCTATGCACTGATTATATTTACCGTGGTGATTGATTTTAAGTAAACACGGTAGCTACAGGGAAGATGTTTGCCTGTAGAAGGAGTAAGACACCCTGGGGAAATGTAGGTCAGGAGTCAAGTGAGCTGACGTCATCCATTTATCCTTCACCCACTGTATCCATGCTGAAAAGGTGTCCCGAGCACACTCCACTGCTGAATGAAAAGTGTAGCACAGTTTAGCATCCCAGTTTTTCTGCTATCTGGTTTATTTTTCCCGAGATCCACCCAGGCTCAGGTTACTCATTTATAGGCATCAGGGTTTGTAGACATCAGCATCTCTGGGATTGTGGTAAACTTTAAAGTTTTATGTATCTAAGAAGCATGAAGAGAAATCATTTCAGTTAATGCTCAGCAGCTCGGCTCCTACTTTAAAAAAAATGGAATATTTTCTTTGGCTTCCTACTCCAAACTTCGTAACTTCAGTGTTCTTTACAGGAATCTGGTATCTCATCCATGCTTGGGATGGGAGGTTTCTTGGCCATGGCAAGGTCTGGAATATTAGCATATCACATAATGAGACATCTGGGCTTGGGACCCAAGTTTAAGCAAGTTTGTTATGTTTGTTTAACACAGTGCCTTAAAGCCCACTTTCCACAATATTTGAAAAAAAAATATGCTTTTTGTTTATGGTCTGTGACAGAAGTTATGATTAGAAACTTTCTACTTATTAGAACTCAAACATTTTAGATTTTTGAGCATTGTAAGTTTCAGATTTGGGACTTGTGAGTGCTGTCTTAATTAGGGCTTCTAAGGCTGTGATAAAACACCATGCCCAAAAGCAACCCAGAGAGGAATGATTCATTTGGCTTACACAGGCCTTCAGCAAAGGAAACCAGGGCAGGTACTCAAGGCAGGAGCCTGGAAGCAGGAATTGAAGCAGGAGCCATAGAGGATGGAACTTCCTGGGTTGGTCCCCAACTGGTTGGTCACTCAGCCTGCTTTTTTATACACCAAGACCATCTGCCCAGAAACAGCACTGCCCACAGTTGGGTGATCGCACCCACCTCAGTCATTAATCAAGAAAATGCCTCCCAGGCCAATCTGGTGGGGGCATTTTTTTTTCAATTGAGGTTCTCTCTTCCCTATGACTCTAGCCTGTGTCCAGGTGACATAAAACTAGCCTGCATGGATGTTCACCCTGTCGTAGCATTAGGTAACAAAGAACATATCACAGTGGATGGCTGATTTGGATTAGATCGTTCCCTGGTAAGAATACAAGAGCTTGGCCACCAGAGCTACTGACGTTGGGCAAAGGAGAACAGAAGTGATGCCCTCAAGGTCACAGTGTCTAGCCTTAGCCTGGCTGAGCCTGTTGGAGGATGCAGAGCATCACAATACAGCAAGAGCACAGGCCACGGCAGGAGGAACACCTCCAGTGAGGACCATAGGAAAGTATTTGCCTTGTCAATTTGGGTCTGGAGTAAGTCAGGGTCAGGACTGTCATCCAGCCTGCTTGGGGCCAGTGACAAGCCTGTGTGCTGGACTGTGCATGCCAGATTTAAAAACCCTTTAACCAAAGCCCCTTACTAAACAGGGGACCTGAAACCTGAAAGCCCCAAAGGAGCCAGCTTCAGAATATGCCAGCAGGAGAGTGCTGGGGGTTAGCCCAGTCTCCCCAGGAGGGAGATGGTAATGAGTTTAACTTGGCGGGAAGAGACAGTATGGAACCCAAGTGAAGGTCATATCCTCGCGGGAAGTCTTTCATTGATGGCGACTTCATGAGGGGATGGTGCTCAACACCATTCATAAATTATTGGCAAGCTTCACCACAAAGATAGCACCTCACAGAAAATTTAATATATGAACTGGCAACAAATACCTCTAAACCAGGCTGTGAAATAGCCTATGGAGTCAATGCATTGTCAGGATTTATTCTGGATTTCCTGACCATGTGATGTGTGCCTACAATCAAAGCTATTCCAAGGTCTCCCTAACATCCTATTACTCCTTTAAGAAGATTTGTGTTTATCATTTTCAGCTTGCGTGTGTGTTTGTGTATGTTCTGTGAGTGCAGGTACCATGGAGTTGCGGAATAGGGTGGGCTTAAGATCTCTGGAGCTGTAGGCAGATGCGAGACACCTGCTGTGTGTGCTGGGAACTGAATCTGTGTCCTGTGCCAGAGCAGTATACACTCCTGGTTTTCCTCATTTTCTACTACTTCTTTGAACATTTCATATGATTCATTTCATGATCTTTATGCAACCTTCCCAGACCCATATCCCTTCCCCAGCTACCCAACTTTGCATGTTTAAGATACAAGGAATCTCAGAGAATCAACTAACCTGGGTTTACAGAGGCTCACAGAGATCACACCGACAACCAGGGAGCCTGCATGGGACTGACCTGGGCTTTCTGCATATATGTCATAGGTGTAGCTTGGCCCTCTTGTGGGACTCCTAACAGCTAGAACAGGGGCCCGATGGTAGAAGGTAGAAAATAATCCCACACTTGTTCAGGATTACGTATAATAAAGGATTATTTATTTAGGGGAGACTTACAGATCACTGTTCTAAATCACAGTTCTCTGCATGAATGGGGAACAGGAACAGAGTCTAGCACCTGGACTTGAGAGCCAGAAGCAAGAGAACTAGCACAGGCTTTACAGCTGCTTTTATAGTATAAGAGACCACGCCCAAGTAGGCTGGTAACTTAAAGGCTATTGGCTGAAGGAGTGGAAGGAGCTCCCACAGCAGGGGCTGTCTCTGACTCTTTTGTAGACTTCTGGCACCCTACTCCTCATACTGTCTAGCCTTAATACATGGGAGGTGCTTATCTTATTGCATATTTGATATGTCATGTTTTGTTGATGCTCATGGGAGACCCGCCGTTTCCTAAACAGAAATGGAGGAGTGGTTTGGAGGATAGGAACAGAGGGAGGATGGGAATGAGGGACTGGAAAGAGAGGAGGGAAGGGAAACTGTGGCCAAGATGTAAAATAAATAAATAAATGTATTAAATATAAAAAAGAAGAAACTGAAGCTAGCACAGAAAATGCTAAGTAAAAGAAACTTAAGACACAGAACAAGGAGCAGAGAATGAACTCATTGTACCCACCTAATTACCCAAAGCGTTGTTCATCCATGCAGATACAGCGCTGGCATTATAAAACAGGAGAGCTCAGCTTAACCTCAACATTTATCTGCCTCTGCATCCCTTTTGCCTTCTCTCTTCCTGTCCTCTCAGGGCACAGGAAGAGCTGGTCACATGATCCTGTTGTACTGCAGAGGGCTGAGACCTGAGGAGGACAGATGTCTGCTGTCCTTGTGCTTGCTCCCGACCCCATGGAGCTTCCCTTCCCATGTCTGGTTGTGTGCCCCTAAAATTTCCTTTTTGGCAGGGGAATTTGTGGCTTATGTAATGCCTTCACTGTTTTTGTTTTTTTTTTTTTTAAATGAAATTTGGGTATATGACGTAATTTCTAAGACTACTAGTCCTGGGTTGGCAACAGTCAACTCTGCAGAAATAGTAACTGTAGGTTTTTTTTTTAATTGAAAGTGCTTCAGTATCTATATTTAGCTGCATTTTCCAACACTACAGTAAACACGTGTTGCTTCTATTGTTGGGGGGAGGGGCAGATAGCCATCAAGGGAATGGCAGGGCAATGGCTAATCTTGATTGTGAGTGGAATCACCTAGAAGATATACATCTGGTGTGCCTGTGAGGATTAACTGAGGGGGAAGACCAACTCTCAGAGTGGGCAGCACTTTCCAGCAAGTGGCCCAGATAGAAAAGGAAAGGCAGAGATGCCTGCCTTCTCTCCCTCCTTCCTGAGGGCATTTACCCTTCTGCCGCTGCTGGGGCTGCCATCCTCTGCTGCCTTCAGACTGAGGCAGACTGGATGCCAAGAGCTCTCCAGGAATCCTCTAGGTCTTCAGTAACTGGGACTGTCAAGGCTTCGTGGACTGAGGAAACAGCTATCATTTCTCTGCTTCTAGGGCGTGCAGACAGCCTACTCAAATCCTACGGGGGAAGCCATTCTACAAATCTCCTCTTATGATGCATACACTTCCTGTTATTTCCACTTCTCTTAGGTGACAAGAGAATGAACTAGGAGAGGACCTTGAAGACTCCAAATTTGGAAAGAGCAGCGTCTTCTTGGCCCACCATTTGGCACTTCCCTGTTGAAGTTGCTCCCAGCATTGAGTTGGTCCTACGCAACAGTCTGGTCAGAAAGCTACAGAACGTTGGCAATTCTGAAAGCAAGCTCATTTCATTTTTTTTTTAAGTGACAGTAGTTGATTTAAAGAAATTCACTGAACTTGATTCCCACATGAAACCTTCTCCCCGAAACCCTGTTGGAGACCTTCCAGCTCAGAAACAAGTCCCTTCATATTTGGTGACTGCTCTCTAGCTGGTCAAAGAAGGACCATTGCATAGATCATGCAACACTCAGAAGTGAACAGTCCATCTTTGTTGTGGGCCTAGGCTCTGAGTCCTGCCAAGAGTGGCACTCCTTCTCCCCCCAAACATCACTGGGGTGCCACAGGGGCAAATAGTGGGCACAGTGGAAACGATACCATGAAGGGATATTTAGGTTCTGTGTTAGTAGGGTAGACAAGGGATATCCAACTTTGGCTGAACAAGGAAATCACCTTGGTGGACAAGGTGTGTTTAGAAAAAAAATCATTCTCTGGGTTAGAGAGATGGATCAGTGGCTATGAGTACTGGCTGCTCTTCCAGAAGACCTGGGTCCAATTTCCAGTACCCATAAAGCAGCTCACAACCATCTGTACCTCCAGTCCCAGTGCCCTCTTGTGGCCTCCATGGGCACTGCACACATGAGATACACAGATATACATGCAGATAAAACATTCACACACATAAAATAAATTTAAATAAAAAACACTTATTCTCCCAAATAAAAAATAACAGGGTTCAACTATGTCATCTTGACCAGGCCACTCAATTTCTGTGAACCACAGTTTCTCCATCTAAAAGACTAGAAAAATCTGGCTGCTTCAAGAGATATTGTAAAGAGCAAATAAATGGATTGTTTTCTAAAGTCAGGCAAACATCGAGACAAGCTAGTCACACTGGGCTCTCTCATGGGCTTCTTGCAGGCGCAGGCTCTTTTCTGTCACAAGATGAGCACAGACTACATCTGATGACCATGGAATAGAATTGACACAGTAGGGACTGAGTCTTATGCTTCTGGGCCCATAAAGGCTTATGTAGACAGCAACCAAAGAGAATGGCCTCAAGGTTAGGGCCAAACAGGTCATTCTGAAAAACAGTAGCGTTTTCAGACCACTGTGTGTTCAAATGTGGATGTTTTTTTTTTTTTTTTTTTTTTTTTTTTTTTGGTTTTTCGAGACAGGGTTTCTCTGTGGCTTTGGAGCCTGTCCTGGAACTAGCTCTTGTAGACCAGGCTGGTCTCGAACTCACAGAGATCTGCCTGCCTCTGCCTCCCCAGTGCTGGGATTAAAGGCGTGCGCCACCACCGCCCGGCAAATGTGGATGTTTTTGAGAAACAAATAGTATGAGATCCTAGTGGATACTATGAAACAATGAAAGGTCACTCAGGGAAAGTACAAAGATAAAGAACAGGTGTGTGCGTGTGTGTTCTCAGTCATTGACTGTCAAATCCTCTCCCACTAGACAGGGCAAAGTGGAGCCTATTCCTGGTTAATTCTTCTCTTAACTTTGCAACCTCAGCCAGTTTTCTGTTTCTGTAGGCCTCAGTTGGAGCTGGAGTACACTGTAGTAGAAAACACAATTTCTTTCCTTTCCTAAAACTAAGTGGCTTAAGGCACAACTTGTAAATGATTTTAGATTTTTCCTATACCTGCTTTTATGTTATCATTTGTCAAACCAATAACCTCTCATCGGGAGATTACCAGAAGGAGATTTCAGTAAAGCAGGGACTGGTCAGCTATGGTAGCAAACCTTTTCCACAGCTTGGAGTCAGCAAGTGCGTCATTCCTGAGGAAGGCAGAAGCCACTTTATGCACCGTTATTAACCAAAATTAACCTGGAAGTGACTTCAGTAATGCTTCAAGCATGGTCAGGCCCATGGCCCGTGAGCATTGAATTCAATCGGCCTCCAGAGCGGCTTGAAATCACTTTCTGACATGGAAGAGTTATAACCAGGGCTACTACCTCTGGTTGCCTGAGCTTTGACCAAAGATGTCTCAGGCCACTCCAGGCCTTCAGTATCCTGGTTCTTGAGCGAAGATAGAAAACATATCAACTGTAAACACAAAGTTCTTCGCACTCAGCCAAAACCAGCTACCAGAAAGCTACCACAGGGCCTTTGCTTCTCTGAGTCACTGAGCAAAGCCGCCACAGGCCACCTCTCTTTATTTTTTTATTTTTTATTTTTTGGTTTTTTCGAGACAGGGTTTCTCTGTGGTTTTGGAGCCTGTCCTGGAACTAGCTCTTGTAGACCAGGCCGGTCTCGAACTCACAGAGATCTGCCTGCCTCTGCCTCCCAAGTGCTGGGATTAAAGGCGTGCGCCACCGCCTGGCTGCCACCTCTCTTTAAAACCATGCTCCAAGGTTCCCACCTGCCTACACAACTTCACTTTTCATTAGTGAGTGGAAACAGAATCTGGAAGTTTTCTTTGGGGGAAAAAATACACACTAATTCAAAAATATATCTGAATGCCTACAGTGATACCACTTTGAACAGCATAAATGTCGTTTATGAGGAATTACATTCTGGTCAAAAATGGATAGAAAACAAAGTCTGTCCATTCTTCATCACTTTAAATACATTTCAGCCTTGCTTAAGTGTTGTATGTTTTAGTTTGTTTGAGACTAGGTCTTACTTTGGAGTCCAAGCTAGATTAGAACTTGAGATTCTCTTGCCTCAGCCTCCCAAACGCTAAGATTAAAGGTGTGTGTCACCACAATCTTCTTAAAATGCAGCATTGCCAAGTTGAGGAAAACCTCCTGATATTCAAAAAAATGTAATTTGGTTTTCCAGGTCACAATGACAGTGTGTTGCTAGCATTTATAGTTACCTTTGCCAAAGCAGGAAGATCAATGTGTCTTATTGTATAACTTAACTGTTTAGACCCTTGGCACAGGAATTCTCACTTGTGCCCTGATTTCAGGAACACCAGGACTGTATCCATGGGAGAGTTCTACTCCCTTCAGATTTAGTTTATTTCTGGCACCCAAACTTGGAGGTTTAAGTCCAATTTTCTGCAAACAGGTCAGCAAAATAAAACTTTTGAGCTGGGTATGGGAATCCTGACACTTGGGAAGTGTGGTGGTTTGAATGTCATTGGGCTCCTGTGAGCTCATGGGGAGTGGCATCATTAGGAGGTGTGGCTTTGGTGGAGTAGGTGTGGCCTTGAAGGAGGAAGTGTGTCACTGTGGAGGTGGGCTTTGAGGTCTCATATATGTGTAAGCCTAATGTCTCAGTTTACTTCCTGTTGCCTGTGGATCAAGATGTAGGACTCTCAGCTCCTTCTCCAGCACCATGTCTGCCTGCACACCACCATGTCCCACCATGTTGGTAATGGACTGGACCTCTGAAAATGTAAGCCACCTAATTAAACATTTTCCTTCCATCATGTGAGACCTAGGGATCCAACTCAGCTAGTTAGGTTTGGTGACAAGCGCCTTCACTGGCTGAGCCATCTTCCTGGCCAGCCAGTGCATGGAGTGAGTCTTTCTCGTTGGACTTTCTTTGAACTACCAGCCCCCAAATAATGACACAGGTGCTTCTTATTAATTATGAATGTTTGGCCTTAGCTTAGGCTTGTTCCCAACTAGCTCTTATAACCTAAACTAACCCATTTACATTAATCTGCATTCTGCCACATGGCTCATTACCTCTCATCTATACCATAGGTCCCACTTGCTCTGCATCTTGCTTACTTAATTCAGTGCACCTCAGATTCTTCCTGAGTTCCCTTCTCTCCCCCCTAGAAGTCCCACCTATTTAATCCTGCCTAGCTATTGGCCATTCAGCACTTTATTAAACCAACCTGCTTTAGGCAGATGCATCTTCACAGTGTACAAAAAAGATTATCCCACAACGAATGCATCCTCATGCAAGTACTCACAACCACCCTGGATATGCTCCTTTAAAGATACAGCCTAAAGAGCGTAGGCTAAAAAATGTGACTGATAATTTTTCTTTAAAAAAAAAATCTTTTGAATTGGGTCAATGAACACTAATGTCATCGAAATGCCGTGGTTCGGAAGGAAAACATTATAAGACCAATCCACAGTTGCCCTCCTCGCCAGTGAACTCATATTTCCCTCTAGAAGTTTTGCTGTCATACCGTCAAAATAGCTGTGAAGTCCCTCGTCCACCGGCCGAGAATTTATTTAGTCTTGTTTGTTTGAGGCAGGATCTGACGATGTGGCCCAAGCTGGCCTCAGAAAACTAAGTGCTAGGATTATCGATCGGTATGTGCCACCATATCCAGCTGAAGGACAAGTGATGGGGAGAAATCAACCACTGGAGTTCCCACTAGAGGACCGACGGTGCTGTGGGATACCCAAGATGCTACTGTCGGTGCTATGTGATGGGAACAGGGAAAGCAGCAGTGGGGGCGGGGATGGGAGAGGAGGATGGTTGGGAGTAAAGGTGCTTGCCACCAAGGCCAATGACCTGAGTTCAATCCCCAGGTCCCAGAAGATGGCAGAAAGGAACAGACTCACTCAAGCTGTCATGCTGATCTGCATGCACACCCACACACTGAGTAAATAAGTGTAATAACTTTTAAATAAAAGCAACATGAATTTTTATGGACTGGCATAGGAGCTAGGCTTTCATTTTGGGCTCCTAATGTCAGCTTTCATGTCTTTTGGAAGATATCTCACTCATACCTTCGGGGCGACCTTCAGTGGATACAATATCTCTCTTAAAACTCTTTGTAGGGCTGGAGAGATGGCTCAGTGGTTAAGAGCACTGCCTGCTCTTCCAAAGGTCCTGAGTTCAATTCCCAGCAACCACATGGTGGCTCACAACCATCTGTAATGAGGTCTGGTGTCCTCTTCTAGCCTGTAGACATACACACAGACAGAATATTGTATACATAATAAATAAATAAATATTAAAAAAAACTCTTTGTAATTCAGTGGGTAGAGGGACTTGCTTAGCAGGTAGAGGCCCTGGGTTCTATCTACCTCCCCAGGCCTTTCAGTGCAAGCCTGTCATCCGGCATTTGGGAGGTGGACACAGGAGGATCCGAAGTTGAAGGTCATCCTTTGCTACAGAGCAAGTCCAAGGCCAGTCTAGGACATACAAGACCTTGTCTCAGAAGCAAACAGCCTCTTTGGCTAAAAGAATACCGTTTTTGCTGACAAGGTATCCATTACTATCTAAAGCAAACAGTCACCTTTTGAGAGCAGCCCCCAGAAAACATTTCCCTGCTGCTTCAGAGCTTTAAGTTATTCCGTATCATTTCAACTCGAAGATTTTTGCACTTGCTTAAAAAAAAATAATAAAGTATACAAAGGATCAGCACTTCACCCAAATTTCCTCCTACTCCTTTCCTTAATTGCAGCATTAAGGAGCCCTTGCATGGGCTAAGGTCATGCTTCAGTGCTCAAAAAAGGACGAGGCAACTGTTTATTGAGCAGACAGCGTCAGAACCACATTTTAAAGCGCACAGAGAAAACTCCCATCACAAAGGACTTTAGGCGGCAGAGAGGACCACATAGCAAACGAAACCATTCCTGCCATGAACGTGCTGGGAGGGCATCTCCTAATTAACAGAAGAGTCTCAGCTGTCCATGCCACTAGCGGGCAGTGGCTCTGGAGGCTTTGCTCAAACATCACTCAGGGATGTACCCAGTGCCTGTGGAGGAGGAAACACTGGCACCTATCTAAAAAGGACAGAATGTCATGTAGCCCAGGCTAGCCTCAAACTCGGTGGCTGTCGATGGCATCGAATTCCACATCTTCTCAAGCTGGGATTACTGGCACACACTACCAACTAGACTCCAGACAGGATCCATAGAGGAGGCGCACAGTCTCCTCCCAGGGTTTTATGGAGAGCAACTAGACTACATTTGCCTTATAAGCAAGACTTCAACTGTGTTTCTTATTCAAGTCTTGGGATCAGTAATAATCTGTCTACTCTGCCATTGGGGAAGCTCCCAGATAAAGGTGACTGACACCCAAACACAATCCTTTTCCTCCTGAAAATTCCATGGAGACCCCTTTCTTTTGGTTCTTGGTGCACTTAACCAGTTAGCTATGTGTAGGGGGAACATACATAGGACATACATTTTTTTAACATCTGGCATCATATTTAAGAGCAAGGGGTTTGCAGTCAGAATGAGTTCAGTTGTGACTGTCCCAGTACAAACGACTCGAGGACATCAAACGAAATTCTCTGTATCTGCCTTCTCATCTCTGAAATGGGACTAATAACAAAAATCACATCTCTTCGTGTTAAGGAGCCCACGAGCTAAGACTTGCTCATTTCTTAACAGGGGGTACAGACGTTCACTAAATGACAAATTTAATTATTAGTCTTCAATAACTGTCTCACACCCAGCACTTCGGCCAGGCAGGTCCCATTATTCCTGCCAGGATGGACAAGGGACAGTGACTCATGCAGGGTACAATTCACGCCTAAGGACACCAGGACTTCTAACTCCAGGACCACGGGTCCCCATCACCCTCCATTACCCTCGAGCACTTTAAAGACTTTTACAGAGTGGGAAGCCGAATCCAGCACAAGAAGAGAATTCTCCTTGGTGAAGGTCAGTGCCACAGGACGAGAAAGTTCGTGTGTGATCATGGGCTTCAGGGCCGGAAACGCCTCAGGTCTCCCCAAGCATATGATGGCTGGTCCGGAGGTATCTGCGACAATCACATTTCCCTGGGGATCGAAGGTCACAGCTGAGACAGTTATTTTAGAGGGAAAGAGGAGGTTCAGTCCGAAGCTATCCACCTGGCCAATCAGCTGCATAGTGGCGCTGAACACCTTCACCCGTGTATTGTTGCCTGATGTCCCCAAGGCCCAGGGGTGCTCTATGACTGCGATGGCCCCGGTGAGCCAAGACACAGCCACCCCACGGGGACTGCAGAGTTGAGCTTGCAATCTCTCAGTCCTCCGAAGGACCCCTTCAGGGAAGTCCACTTCCAGCAGGTGCAAGGTCCCTGCCTCTGTGTCAGTCATCAGGACCTGGTTCTGAGGGGTGATCTCCACACCCCAAGGCAGGGAAAACTGCTTTCCCACAACCAGCTTGATCTGGCCGAAGAAATCAAATACTTTGAGGGAGCGGTCGCCAGCGTCGGTGACAACCACGTGGCAGTCGTTGGTGACAGCGACGTCCTGTGGGTACTTCACGTCATGTGCTGCGTCCCCCTTCTCTCCAAACTGGTGTGCACCTCCTCCTCCGGAGTCAAAGATCTTGACCCTCCTCTTACCATCGTGCACGACCACGACCCGTCCGGTCTTGGGACACAGTGCAAGCCCCGTGGGGTTCACCAGGGTCCCCCACCCGCCAAAGGCGTGGTGACAGGTGAGCACCCTGGGCCCGCAGGGAGCGGCATTGAGGGCAGCCGGGGACGCGCGAGGCGTGGAGCCCAGGAGCTCCAAAAGGTGCAACACCGGCAGGCAGTCGCTGGTGTCACAGGCTCTGCAGGCCCGCCGGCAGAAGGGGCATTCGAAGGCCAGCGATCGCGGGTGCGCAAGGGCGGCCACGCAGGCCAGGCAGACCACGTGGCCACAAGGCAGGTTGCGTGGGCGCCGCTGCTGCCGGTGGCCGAACCTCTCGAAACACACCTTGCACTCCAGCAAGCTGACCTCCGCCTCGCGCACCAGCTCGGGCCGCACCCCCGCCTCCTCCTCCCCCATCGCTCCTGTCGCACCGCGGCCCCCGTGCAGCCCTCGGTCACGGTCACAGTCACGGTCACGGTCACGGGGCGGGGCATCCGCTCTGACGTGGGGCTACGCGAGCTGGCCGGGTGTGTTCTGCTGCCCCCTGGCGGGCACACGCCGCAGTCGTTCGCATGCGCCGTGCGGAGACCTGGGATCATCGCGTACCGGGTGAGAGATCCCGGCTTTAGAGTTGAGCCACACCTCGGGAGAACGAGTGGGTGGCTCGCTGTTAGCCTGTAAGTGGCAAAGCCAGCACCCACCAGAACCTAGTCTCCCGATGCTTACGGCATGCAGAGCTGCCAGTCAGCGGCGCTGGGTGCTGGGTACCAGGGCTGG
Source organism: Microtus pennsylvanicus (assembly GCF_037038515.1). NCBI lineage: Eukaryota > Metazoa > Chordata > Mammalia > Rodentia > Cricetidae > Microtus > Microtus pennsylvanicus. The sequence continues at coordinate 85,395,204 of NC_134582.1, read as the reverse complement.
GCAGGAGTAAGATAGGGCTTCTAGCTTAGGTTTATTATGATTTGACTGAGGAGAGAGATACGAAAGAAGGTAACTTCAAGGGGGTGAGGCAGGTGCACCTACATACTTTTTTTGCTGTGTTTTATCACACTTGTGAGAAGGTAGATATACCTAACACTTGCAGCCCTGGGTATGGTAGCTAAAATCCCAGCACTCAGGAGGCAGAAACTAACGGTTAGCTAGGCCATCCTAGGACACACAGAGTGCCTCAACCTTCTCACCCCGCCAAACAACAACAAACAAAAGAATACGTGTAAAATGGGTTTGTGTGGAAGGAATATTTAAAAGATGTTAGTTGTCTCGCATGGTGGGCTATATCGTGAGCTCCAGGCCCGCGAGAGCGACATACTGAGAACCTGTCTCAAGGAAACAAACAAGCAACAACAAAACTTCTAGTTACTTGCGATTACTAGAGAATTCACTACATGCCTGCCTTCTTTTCAGTGACTGCATGCATTGTTTCAGTCAGACCTCATGGACAATTGGAATGACCTGGACAAAGACTGGCCAGACTAGGATGGGAAGCCAGGCAGTTTGACTCCAGGGCCTCTCGCTATCTCGCGCTGATCATCAAATACGGTTCTACATGACAAAGGCTTAACCGTCCAGGGTGAGGGGTGGGCTGCAGGGAGCTGTGAGGGGGATTATAATGTACAGGGAAGTTTGAGCCAGTGATTCATTCACGCTGCCTTCCAGTCTCACATAAGCCTAAAACTAGAGGCCCTGAAGAGATGGCTCTGTGGTAAAGAGCGCTTGCTGCCCTTCTAGAGGACGAGTTCAGTTCCCAGCACCCACACTGATAGTTCACAACCACCGGTAACTCCAGCTCCAGGGAATCCAGTGTCCCCCTCTGGTCTCCATGTATTTGCACGCATGTGACATACATTCACACAAACATACACACATGCGTATAAATAATGATAAGAAATATTTAAAAATTGGAAACTTGAAAGTAAGGATGACCTACATATCTTGGAATAATCTTAAAGTTATGGTCACTGTAATCTTCAGGAATCCATTATGACGTTCAGGTCTCTCATACTTAGGAGTTTATTATCCCTGCCTGTTTACAAGTCATGATCATGATTGTTTACACTCTTGTTCCATAGACTTCCAAGAAAATGGAGGCCTCAATCTTGTCTAACACTCCTGGAGAGAGATTCTACAGAAGGCAAAGAAAAACATTTTATCAAGTGTTCCCTGAGCATGAGACCAGAATATGACTTCAGAGCACATTTCTGTTCTAAATAAGAAACCAACTAAAAGCATATCTCATACAAATTTCTCTTCATACTCATTTTTAAGATTTATTTGTCTCTGTATGCATATATATATGTGTGTGTGTGTCTGTCTGTCTGAGAACCCCTGGAGTCCAGAAGAAAGTGTTCGGTGTCTGGGAGCTGGAATTATAGGCGTTTGTGAGCCACTTGCTGCGTGGATGGTGGGATCCAAATGCAGGGTCCCAGGACTGAGCAACAAGTGTGTTTAACTACTGAGCAACCTCTCCAGCCCCTCAGAAGTAACACAAATACTTATTTTACTTTAGGTGCACAGGTGCTCTCTCTACACTATGTATCTGTACTGCGTGCATGCCTGCTGCCCTGGGACGTCAGAAGAGGCTATCAAGACTCCTGGAACTGGAATTACGACGCTGTGAGCCACATGATGAGCCCTGGGAGTCGAACTTAGGTCTCTGCGAGAGCCACAGGTACTCCTCACTGTTGAGCCATCTCTCCAGCTCCTCAGAAATAATTTTTAAATTGAGAAATACATTCAGGAAGGAAAACCTGGGCTATTTTTAGAGCCAGTCTTGTCCAACAGAAATATAGTGAAACCCATGTTTTAAAATAATTTTTTCGTTTTACACTCACGGTACACCCAATTCAGATAAGCTAACACGCTCCTGGTGGCTTCCACATGGAGCCTGACAAGTGCAGACCTGGCCTTGCTATGAGATGCTGTCTTTGAAAGTATTTCCCAGACAGACCTCACTGAACCCGTGCTTGTGTCCAACTCGACCCCAACTCATTACGGCCTGTGGCCAAGCTATGTCCCCCAGAGATAACCAACAACTTGCCTCCTACGCCTACCTGTTCGGCATTCTCAATCCTTTGCTGCCCCTGTGAGGCCACTGACGGTACTGCACCATCAGCACGTTAGCCCCAGGTTTTGCTGCCTAAGAAGCACAACCTACTCCCAGGGGTTCGTTATCAAGCCCCTAACAATGAGTTTGAGTTTTGTTGCGGTTTGTTTGAGACAGGGTCTCACGTAGCTCCTGCTGTGTTCACACTGGTTATGGAGTTGAGGCGGACCGAGCTCATGATCCTCCTGCCTCTTTGATTGTCAGTTAAGATTTTCTCAATTATGCCCCCAGTGAGGACAAATTTTACATAAAAGACTGACTACATAAAGCGATCTCATTTGTACCATTTAAGACTCTGGGTTGGAGTTACGGAAATGAACTCGGCTACTGCGTGAGCGGAGGAAACTTTCTTCCTTAGGTTGGGCAGCCGGGCTTCTGGAAGGCAAAATCGGGGACCGGGACACTGGCAGCCCCTCTACTGTCTGTGTCTCCACTTCTCAGCTCTGTGGTAGCCATGGGAACTCGAGAGATCCTGGCTGTACCTATTAGTTTTGTCCTCTGAGCAGCTAACTTGTCTTTCCAGATTGTGGGAGCCTAGGCAGTTTGGATGCTCACCTTACTAGACCTGGATGGAGGTGGGTGGTCCTTGGTCTTCCCACAGAGCAGGGAACCCTGATTGCTCTTTGGGCTGAAGAGGGAGGGGAACTTGATTGGGGGAGGGGGAGGGAAATGGGAGGTGGTGGCGGGGAAGAGACAGAAATCTTTAATAAATAAATAAATAAATCTCTAAAGAGAATTGGATTGGCCCAGCTCAGTGGTCCAATATTGTTTGTTCAACTGGCTACAAAGGTGAGGTCATGTGCTCATAGCTTCTAGAAGTTCACTCCATAGACCGAGGCAGGTTTCAGAGAAGCAAGTCTGATCAGGATATTTGAATAGATTAATGACAAAAGATATCCAAGGACAGCACCCCCAATGTTGTCATAGAGGGTGTGAGGTCAACATTGAGAAGTTTACACAAAGTTTAATATTTAAAATATATTTTTGAGTCCTGACCCAGCTACAGAAGAAGCAAGACATGACTGCCTCGCCGAAAAAGATGAGGGAAAGAAGGCTTAAGGAAATTAAATGCCAAAAGGCCAGACCAAACTGAAGCCATTTCTCTTGAGCCTTGTGGGAGTGAAGAAATGACAGATCAAATGTGAACAGTTGTCAAATTCAGGAGCATAAAAATCTGAATGTTCCAGAAAAATCAGCAGTAGTGAAACTCTACTCCCCTAATGATAGTTTTGGAGAGCCCTGGGAACTCAATAAAACCTCAGTGATTGACAAAAATAAAATAAAATATATTTTTCTGTGCTGAGTAGTTTGCCTGCATGTATATATTGCACCACGTGCATGCTTGGTGCCCACCAGAGCAGGAAGAGAGTGCTGTCTCCACAGAGGTAGTAATAGGCAGTAGTGACTGCCATGTGCATGCTGGGAGCCAAACCCCTGTCCTCTGCAAGAGTGCCAAGTGCTCTTAGCCATAAGCCTTCGCTCCAGCCCCAGGTTTAAATTTTAAAAGATAATCTCCATGGAGAATATATACAATATTAATATTAATGGTGTTCCCAATAACAACCATCACCTTAGGACTCGCACAAATATTCCCACAGATACACAGTAATCTATTTTCTAAAATACACATTACTGTATTAACACGAGTTAGAAATATAAACCACTTATGAGTTAGGAGGCATGGATATACAGAGTGATGTGTAAGTTAGCAAAATGTGATTGTTGATAAAAACTGACAAATTCTGAACCTAAACTTGCACAATAAATAGCCTTGTGCCACCCATCTAAGTAAGACTAAATTAAAAGAAAAAAAAATTGCCAAACTCACAATTTTTTTTTAAGGTTTTATTCTTACAATTTGGAGAAAATACTTTTCCCATATAGGTTGGTTTAAAATTGTTCTTTGTTGTTTCTTGATTCTGTTATATATAAAATTATTCAAGGGGGGAAATATGTGAAGCTGGGATCCCAGGACCTACGTAGATTAGGATTTATAGTAAAGTACAATTTTTAATAAAACAATTTAGACTACCCCAAATCCTACTAAGATCTTACGTTTCCTCGGTGACTCCAGTTTTCATACATAATATATATTTTTATTTGTTGTTTAAAGTTACAGGCATTAGATTTTTGATTTTTCATTATAGAAGTAATACATGCTGACTATAAAAAAGACACACGGTATTTAATGTGCGACTTCGCTTAAAAAGCCACGAGCAAAGATCTGTATACTGCATAAGAAAATTCCAAGTGCTTATACTTTCAAGCATTAACATAATCTTTTATTTTTCAAAAACTCATACAAGGATTGATTATTTTTGTTTTGCTTGTTTTTTTTTCTAAGACAGAGTTTCTCTGCATAGGCCAGGCTGCCCTGGAGCTTATACACCAGGCTGGCCTGGAATTTACAGAGATCCACCTGCCCCTGCCTCCCGCATTCTGGGATTAAAGGCATGCACCGCCACCAGCAGCAGCTGTGTTTCACTTTTCTGTAAGGAGATACAATTTTTCAAAAATGTAATCAAGTCCCCAAGCTTTGTGTCGTTCTTCCAAAGCATCAGCCTCCTCAAGGAACCGAATGCTGCACTTCTTACCTGAAGTCAGAAAGGTAACAAGTTAAATAAAACATTGTGAAGGACATCAGGAATGCCTCTACAAAATCTCTGGAGGATTTTGTGGCTAAAAATCTTTATCTTTTTGTGCATTTGTGCGTATTTGTGTGAGTGCATGCGCACATGCATGTGTACGGGGGTCACTGATATCTGGCATCTTCTGAATACTCTCTACTTTATCTTTTGAGGCAGGATTTCTCAGTGATCCCAGAGCTCTGGAATCTGCCTGCGCCCCCTCCATCGCAGCTGCTAGGGTCACAGGCATGAATGACCAGGTCTGGTTTTGATGTGGGTGCTGGGGATCCAAACGCAGGTCCTTCCTGCTTGCCTGGCAGGCACTGCACAGACTGAGTTATCTTCCCAGCCCTCTGAAAATGAAGCTGGCCTTGAATTTGTTTTGTAGCTAAGGGTTGCCTTGAACTTCTGATGCTCCAGCACCAGCCTCCCAAAAGCTAGGACCACAGGTGGCGTCTTTATTATAAAGCACACAGATAAAAGGGCCCATACTAGTCCCTTTTCTAGGATAAAACAGTCTTTCGTATCATAGTCTCTGCTTTTTACATTTTATATGCTTTAACTGCATATACTGATAGTTCACTAGCGACCGAACAGTTGACTGTTTACTTGCTTGGTTTACTTTTATTTAATTCTATTTTTCAGACAGGCATTTCTCTTTGATCTAGACTCAGGCTGGCCTGGAACTTTCTCCTCTTGATTTAGCTACTTGCGGTCTGGGATTACAGTTATGTCCACCACCCTTGATTTACTGACTTTATTTACAAAGAACATAATTGGGGCTGGAGATGGCTCAGCAGTCACAGCGCTTTACCTATCTTGCAGAAGACCCCAGTTTGCTCACATTGCCTATCCCTCCAATACTTGGGGCTCTGATACTTCTGGCCTCTCTAGACATGTGCACATATCCATAAAGACACATATACACATACACATAATTAAAATAATAAAAAACCTTAAAAAATATAAAGAGCACCACTCCTTTAACCCAGCACTCAGGGGGCAGAGGCAGGTGGGTTTCTTGGGTTCAAGGCCAGCCTGGATTACAGTGTGAGTTCTAGGACAGTCAGGGCTACACAGAGACAAGGTGGGTGGGGGAGAAAGGGAGTGCATAACTCCTAACCCCTGGTAGGGTGTCTGCAAGCCTGCCTGACATCCGGAGACAATCCCCAAAATCCACAAGGTGGAAGAACTGACTTTCTGCAAGTTTGTTTTGTGACCTCTACATGCCACACGCCACACACACACACACACACACACACACACACACACACACGGCATGAGTATTAAAGAGGAATGTTAACTTACCAAATAACCTTTTAAGTTCAGTGTCTGGAACATAAAATGGCGGGCCTAAGAGAAAAAGAGTCTGGTGAAGAATAGTTTATCTCTCCAACTCTAATTCTGAAAACAAACACATTCGTGGGGTTCACCTCTCAGTTTAATTTCAGTCATGTTATAGAGACTTATTCTATAAACTACTCAGAAATCCAGAGAGGTGAGCATGTAGCAGAACTTTCTAGTGTGTGTGTACGTGTGTGCGTGCATGCATGCGTGCGTGTGTGTTTTAAAGATATAGGGTCTTATGTAGTTCAAGCAGGCCTCGAACTCACCGTGGAGCCAAGGATGATGTTGAGCTTCTGACCCCCAACCTCTATCTCCCAAGGCATGTACTGCTACATCTGGTTTACACAGTGCTGGGGATCAGTCCAGAGGCTTCCTGCAGGCTAGGCAAGCACTCTACCAACTCAGCTACATTCCTGTTCCCCCGACCTGGCTTTTGTATTTCTCATATCAGAGATCAGAGTGGAGTCCATTGACAGGTTCCTCTAGGTGTCCTTTGCCTTCCAGGCTGTTGATTTCAGCCCTTTGACACTACATCCCTCCCACTCGGCTGTGGGACAGGGACTTGCAGCATCTTCCCTGTCCATTAAAGCTGTGCTGCTTCCTATGGTGCCTTCCCTGGGCCTCCTGCTCATGAGCAGAACTTAAACAAGATGAGCAGAGCTCACTTCAGCCTCCACTGACTTCTCCTTCCTTCTGACTGCCTCAGACATAATTACAGACACCAAGTCTTTTTTAGACCCAAGGTTTTCAAATAGACTACCACACATAAATATTAATAAAATGGGGTACTTAAAAAAAAGCTCAACTAAAAAATCAAACAATGCCAGACATACTAGCTCATACCTGTAATCCCAATGTTTAGGAAGTTAGGGTGTCAGGATCAAGAGTTCAAGGCCAGCCTAGGCTACATGAAACTGCCCCCTCTCAAAAACCAACAAGCAACCCCAGTGAACCAGCTATGGTTCCAGCACTCAGGAGGTGGAGAGAGAAGGATACTGAGTTTGAGACCAGCGTGGGCTTCATCATGAGACACTGCCTCAAAAACAATCAACCAGCCAACCACCCAACAAACATCCTTCTCCCTCAACAAGAAAACCACCAGGAGTCTTACAAATTAAATGTCTAAATACTTGATTGTAACTCCTTCATGAAAATACAAGCCTGCCCAAGGCAAACACTAAGATGCAGTGCCCAAGGCTGGGAGGTGGCTCAGTGGGACAGCACTTGCCTGGTACCTGTAAGGCCCTGGGGTCCATCCCCAGTGCTGAGAAAGCTTACTCCCAATGCAACAAAATGAGTTGCTGTGGAATGTTCCTTTACACTGTGTGAATAAATGTCACTGTGATTGGTTTAATAAAGAAGCTGACTGGTCAATAGTTGAACAGAATAAGGTTAGGCAGGAGAGCCAGACTAGGAGAATGTAGATGGAAGTTTCTATCCCTCCCAGTCCTGCAGTCATTCAGTCACAAAGAAACACACAGAGGTTTATATTAACTATATACTATTTGGCCTATCAGCTCAGGCTTATTATTAACTAGCTCTTACAACAAATTAACCCATAATTCTTGTCTATATTTAGCCATGTGGCTTGGTAACTTTTCTTAGCAATGCATTCTCATTTTTCTTCCTCTGCCTCTGGCTGGTGACTGACTCTCTGCCTTTCCTCTTCCCAGAATTCTCTTAGTCTGGTCATCCCACCTATACTTTCTGCCTGGCTGCTGGCCAATCAGCATTTTACTAAACTAATATGAGTACAAGAGCATTATCTCACAGCAGGAGAGTGCTGGGAGGAAGAAGGGCAGAGTCTGGAGTCACCAGGAGACACAGAGGGAGCAGGAGATGAATGTACCATGCTAATAAAGGTACCACTATGTGGCAGAGCATAAATGAGGAATATGGGATAAAATTAAGTGCTAGTTAGTTATAAGCCTGAGCTACTGGCCGAACATTTGTAATTAATATCAAGCCTCTGAGTGATTATTTGAGAATGACTGGGGGAAAGGAAAACTCTGCCTACAATGAGTCAGAGGAACCATCATTTCCAGAGACTGAAAATAATCAGGCCAGGGAGGAAGCTCAGTGAGAACGGGCTTGCCTAGCACTGACAATGCCCTGGGTTTGATCCTCACTGATGCCAAATGTTACACAAAACAAACAAAATCAGAGAGACGGTAGTAGCATCCGACAGATAAAACCCAAGATTAGCTAGGAGTGGTGGCCCATGTCTACAGTCCAGGCACTTGGGAGACTGAAGCACAGAGATCTTGAGTTTGATCCTAGCCTAGGCTACATAGTAAGTTCTAGACCAGGCTGGGCTTTAAAGTAAGACTTTGTTGCCAAAACAAAACAAAAGCACACCATTTGAGAGATTTCCCCACAACCCCACAGTTTCTCATGCCTCTTCCCCTTCCATTTGAATTCCTGTGGGGATGCATCTGAGTGTGTATCAACATTTGCTTCATGCAATGCCACCTCTGGGGGCAGCACAGTCATGCAATGCCCATCATGCCCATGGCAGGGCAATAATGCAGTGCCCATGGCAGGACATCCACATTTCTTTCTTCTACTCTGGGACTCTTGAGCTATCTCTTTACATTAGGATCATCCATTTCCCCCTTCTCCAGTTTGAACTATGACTGATGAACCAAACAAGAAAGGAATATAAGGGAGCTGGAGAGATGGCTCAGAGGTTAAGCGCATTGACTGCTCTTCCAGAGGTCCTGAGTTCAGTTCTCAGCAACCACATGATGGCTCACAACCATTTGTAATGAGATCTGGTGCCCTCTTCTGGCATAGAGGTGTACATGCAGGAGGAACATTGTATACATAATAAATCTTTAAAAAAAAAAAGAAAGGAATATAAGAAAACAAGGACAGTGTGGAAGAGCACAAAGTTTTACTGTTCTCATTATCCCAGAATTATCTTCACACACACACGCAGTACACATCCTATGAGATAAGATGGAGAAGAAGAAATAATAATTGAATTAAATCAGGGAACAAAGCAGACAAGTGTGGCTTACCTGCATGTTTAGTTGCATCATAAGAAAGGATGGCCACGAGGTAGTGAAACCCTTTGTTCAGTAGGGACAGTATTACATCTGCATAGCTAGAAAGAGCACAAAAAAAGTATGTTTCATTTCTCTATACAGACAGAGTCTGGAAGGGACAAAAGGCAATGAAGGAAGCCAGCATCTACCATATACACTACTACACTATGACCTACAGTGAAATTCTCCTAGTAACCATATAAACCTGTACGGTGGTTTCAATGAGAGCGGGCCTCCTCTCCTGGGGCTCACAGATTCAAGCACTGGTCCCCAGTTGGTGGAATTATATGGGAAGCAATAGGAGGTGTGGCCTTGTTAGAGGAGATAAGTCACTGGGGGTGGGCTTTGATGTTTCCAAAGTCCATGCCAGGCACAGCTAGGTCCGGTCGGTCTCTCTGCCCCCCTCTTCTCTCTCTCTCTCTCTCTCTCTCTCTCTCTCTCTCTCTCTCTCTCCCTCCCTCCCTCCCTCTCTTCCTCCCTCCCTCCCTTCTACAGATCAGGATGTGGGCTGTCAGCTACTGTTCTAGTGATGCTGCCATGCTCCCCACCATGATGGTCATAGACTAAGCCTCTGAAACTATAAGCCAGCCCCCAATTCAATGTCGCATTTATAAGCTGCCTTGGTCATGGTGTCTCTTCATAGCAACAGAACAGAACTAAGATGACCTGGTTCTTGTGCCCTAGGTTGGCCTCAGATTCACTAAGTAGCCAAGGCTGACCTTGACTTTCTGATCCTCCTGCTTCCACTTTCTAAGTGCTGGGATTATAGGCCTGCAACACCACATAAGTTGATGGCATGATAAGGGTGGGCACATGGGCTTTGTGCATGCCAGGCAAGGTTTATTTTATGGGTGGGTATTTTATATGCATGGAGGTCTGTGTACCACCATATACATGCAACTATGTAGGGGTTCTTTGAAAGATTTATTATTTTAATTATGTATAATTATGCGTCTGTGTATTTGGGGAGGGGTATATGTGCACGCAAGTGCTGGTGTCCAGGGAGGCCAAAGGTTCTGATCCCCCTGGAGCTGGAGCTGTAGCAATTGGGAGCCTTCTGACATGGATACGGGGAAGTGAACTTAGGTCCTCTGGAAGAGCAGGATGTGTTCCTAACTCCATAGCCACCTCTCCAGCCTCCAGGGGTTCTTATTTAAAAGCAAGAAATGTATGGAACAAATTATGTCCCTTGGTTCCCCCACCAAAGCTAGGAAATAGTAAAGAGAAGAATCAAGCTGAAGCCTTCTCCCAGGGTAGGTCAGTCATGAAGACACCACAGGACACACAGAGGCTGATATGGTCCTAAGGGACCTGGTGACCTTGCCCAGATGGTTTGCTCAGGGGCAGGGGTTCCCAGACCAGGCTGGGGTTCAAAAACACCAAGACACATGCTAGAAGGAAAGATGCTTGAATTCCACCCACAGCTGGACTCGGTAAGTCTGCTGTTGGGTTGGGATGTTGACAATGAACAACTGTCACACATGACTAGGACACCGCTAGTGACATGCATAGGAGGAGGGGCAGAGCAGAATCCCTTTCATCTGGTTTGATGGAGTAATGAGACTAGGCTACAGGTGAGTTTGAGGTGACGGACCATCAAAGCTCTATAAAGACAGCACTAACCACCGGTGCTGAGGACGGTCTGTGAGTGGGTGCCCCGAAGAGTGGGTGACACAGCTTCCCAGCCATGTGTTAGTGCAGAAGTAGGCCGTGACGCTGATGAAGCAGGTCTGGGCCTGGTATGGGGTGATGAGGGAAACTGATTGCTCCACTTGCACACCGAGGAAGTAGAGAGAGGGACTGGTTGTCAGCCATGGTGGCTACGGTGAAAGCTATATACAGCATCTGTGCTGAGTGATGCCTGGAGCTGAGGAGGCTGAGTGTTGTCAGTGAGTCAGATATCTAGGAAGAGAAATGGCAGAAGTATACTAAGAGTGGGGATACACATCCAAAATCTTAGGAGCTGGGAGGCCTGGAAGGCTCAAATTCCAGGCCAGCCTAGGCTACATATGAGTTTGAGGATAGCCTTGGTTTCATCTTGAGAACTTATCTTCAAAAAAATTTTTAAATAAGCAAAAGAAACAATAAAGTAATCTTTTGAGCAGAATCCTTCACTTTTTAACTTTCTGACACCCCACCCCCACTCCCATGTAGTCTCAGGCTGGCCAGGAACTCACCATGTAGCTTAGGCTGGCCTCAGATTGCCAGCAACCCTCCTACCTGAGCCTCTCAAGTGCTGGGCTTAGAAGAAACCTGTCCCTAGAAAAGTGATCCATCAGAGCGGCTCAGCCCTGTCTCTTGGAACTGACAGCCATCAATCCTCTTGGAATGAATCAATCTCAAAAAGAATCTAGAAAAGTGGGGCTGGAGAGATGGTTCAGAAAGCACAAACTGTTCTTGTAGAGGACCGAAGTTTGATTCCTAGCATCCAGATTGTTTGGCTCACAACCACCTGCATCTTCAGCTCCACGGTATCCAGTGGCCTCTTCTGACCTCCATGGTCATCCACCATACGTGCATACACATACACACAAACAAAAGAATTAAAAATCTCAAAGTAATTAATCCTGATAACAATGTCCAACATGCTTGAGTGTGTTTACCCTGTGACCATAGAGACACACACATACAGAGAGGGGGGTGTTGGGGAAGAAGAGGCAGAGCAGGGGAACAGGGAGGATCGTGACTCTCTGGCCTAGCTAGAATTTGGTTCTCTGAGGAAGCTTCCCCTTGGGTGTCACTTGCCTTGTTAGCCATGAACAGAGGGTCAGAGTCCACTAGGGTGGCCTTCACAGCTAAGGACAGAGGAGCTGATGCAAGAAACGGTACATTTGTCTTGCCTGATGTAAGCTCGATTGTCTTCATTTAGTCACGGTAATTACAGATATCTTACCTGCACTAAGTGTGTATCAGGGCTAATACTAAGAGCAGCTGAGTCCACTGACCCTGCTTTCCCTTTGATCTGAACTCAACATCCTCCTCTCTCCCTGGCAACCTGTGAATTTTTATAGAGCAAACCAAAACTCATGAAGGAACCAACCCCAAAGAAACAGAGGACCATCCTGGAGAGGGCTCAGGAAATAGCTACAAACTTCAGCATTTTGCAGAACTGAATGTGGTCCACAAATACAGTGTGTTATGAAGATGAAGGGGTTTCAGGTGATGCTTTGCACTGAGGAAGAACACGAACGCCATGTGGGAAATGCAGGCCATGCTCTGGAAACGTGATGTGGATGTTTGGAAGAGCTGGGTGACAGAAGAACCGTCCTGGCAAAAGTCACGCCCACTTCCCAGCACCTGACATAGGGGACATCTAAGAATCCAATGGGAATGTAACAAGTAGCTTTTGAAGAGCTGAATGCCAGGAACAGAATTCAAATGATCGTTCAGGAGCAAGTATGGCAGAGAAAAGCCCAGATGAGGATGTGGGGTGGGGTGTGGGAAGGAAAATGAGAGGAGGGGAGAGGAGAGAGAGAGAGAGAGAGAGAGAGAGAGAGAGAGAGAGAGAGAGAGAGAGAGAGAGAGAGAAATCATCAGTGAAAGAGTAAACTTGTATATTTCTGGTGTGGAATGTTCTAGTTTTCACAGATTAGGTTTGGCAATGGCCTTACATATGAAGAAATTGGTTTTTTAAATAAAAAAAAATGTGTCACAGACATGGAGCTTGAACTTTGTAGCCACGTGTGAAGAGCCTGCCTCTGTGTAATGAGTAATTCAGTATCTACCCGGCCAAATCTGAAGAGATGCATATGTAGCATTTACACAGGAAAAGGAGAATTGCATTTCCCTCACACGCTTTCTTAATTTGACTTTCTAGCCAGGTTAGGTATAAACAGGATCACTCAAAGGATCAACAAGTGCTTTTGTAAGTTCAGCCAGAGTTAATAACACATTTCTCATGGATTTCCTTGCTCTTTTATTTAGGAGATATAGTCTCATGGCCTCATTATGGCCCAGGATCGCCTTGGACTCCCAAGTGCCACGATCACAGCTGTGTGCCACCACACCTGGCTCACATATTTTTGTTTTGAATCCCCACAGCAACTCTTCAAGGTCATGTGATGTGGAACTCTGAACAAACTTGGCAGGTTAGACTCAACTGTCAGGTCCTGGCTGTCTAACTTGGAACACATCTCTTTCTTGGCAGGTTAGACTCAACTGTCAGGTCCTGGCTGTCTAACTTTGAACATATCTCTTTGACCTTAAATTTCTCACAGGCATATTGCAATCAAGACAGCACACATGTCATAGGGCTGTCAGGCTAGTTAAATGTGTTGTCGCACACTGAATATTCCAAACAATGCCTGGCAGAGGACAGAGTCCAACAGCTGTCAGCAATGGCGATGGCGCTAGCAGAATCATCTCATGTCACAGAGGAGCAAACTGAAGCTCAGAGAGCCACAGTGCTTTGGTCGAGGCCACAGAGCTTGCAAGGTGAGCGAACCCCGGAGTCTTAACCTCAAACTCAGCTAACACAACGAAAACCAAAACAACCGAAGAAACTGACTTACCGATCGTGGTCACCTGGATTGATAGCCACTAACGATCCTCTGTCCCAAATCCTGTCAAACTTGCCAATATTCACTCTGCTCAGAAGAGAGGGTAAAGGTTGTTCTATTTTGTCTAGAAAAGGTCAAATCTCAAACAGGATATCTGGGGTTCTGCAGGGGAATGCCGGAAATCTCACCTATCATCAGGGTATCAGGGCCTCATGGTGGCTTTTCTTTATAGACTTTAGAGGGGTGTACTGGCCCAGTGTGGGACTGTCCACTTTCTACTCTCTCAGCAGCCTCCTTGTTTTGCTATGACTTTGGAAAAGGAGGGAGGACAGTGGGCAGGTGGAGATGAACTCTGTCCATAGGAAGTTGTAGCAAGCTTTTTCATCGGCCTCTAGCTCACAAATAATGACATGGAAACTTATTATTTATTATGAAAGCTTGGCCTTTTGCTTAGGCTTATCTCAACTAGGTCTTATAACTTAAATTAACCCATTTATATTAATCTATGTTCTGCCACCATTAATGGGATTAATATAACCCATTTATATTAATCTGTTCTGGTATTGCCTCTCTTCCATCTTGCAACTTCTGTTTCCTCTCCTGGTCTTGCTGGCAACTCTGTCTTTCTTCTTCCCGAGTTTTCTCTGCCTGGAAGTCCCATCCTGCCTAGCTATTGGCCTTTGAGCTTTTTATTACACCAATCACAGCAACACATCTTCACACAGTGTACAAATGTCCCACAAGAGGCAGTGAGTGACAGCTCTGTTCCTGTCCCTGGCTCGGGCATCAGGCTCTGGCAGGTACCACATTGCATCCTGCACCTTATAATTCGTTTGGTTACAGGCTTAGGTGCCAGGTAGAAGACTTGGCCTTCCTCTCTCCATGTCTACCTACTCTGGATCGTAATAATAATTTTGAAGGTTTGGGAGATATACCCATGAAGTGGAAAGACTGGGCTTTGGTAAGGACAGCTGTAGGACAATGCTTGTTGCTGCAGAGTGGACAGGAGTGGCAAACAGATCCCCCACCCCAGCCCAGCACTGCCAAACAAGGCCACCTCCATTGTTACTGTTATTACTCGTTATTCTTATGTGTTGTGCGTGTGTGGAAGCACATGCATACTAAGGTGTGCATACATACAGAGGTCAGAGGACAACATTCACGAGCTTCTTCTTTCCTTCTCCCATGGGTTTTAGGAACTGAACTTAGGTCATCAAGCTTGCAAGACAAGCACCTTTATTCTCTTAGCCATCTTGCTGGACCAAGGACCACCTTTTTTCTTTTCTTTTTATTTTTTTTTCTTCGAGGCAGCATCTCATATATAGCCCTGACCTGGAACTTGCTATCCAGAACAGGATGGCCTCCAGCTCACAGAGATCTGCCTGTTTCAAGTGCTGTGTTAAAGCGTGTGCCACCATCCCTTATCATATGAACAAATGGCTGTTTTGGTGGATAAAGCACTTAGCACATAAGCACGAGTATGTGAGTTTAGACAGCCAGACCCATGTAAGAGCAAGACATTTGTAACACCAGTGCTCCCCTGGTGAGACGGGAGGTGGAGACAGGAGGATCCCTGCAAGTGTGAAGGCCAGCTAGCACAGGGCCGTGGAACCCTGTCTCAAACAGAGTAGAAGGTAAGGACTGGCATCTAAGGTTGCCCCTGACTGCCACTCATGTGCAATAGCATGCACACACTTGAACATAAACTCACACTCTCACACACTTGGGCATATACACTCACACGCACTTACATACAAAATGGTGGCGCTAGAGCATGCAGTCACTCAGAGAAGCACACACTAACAGTCACACATACATGCGTTTGTACACATTTACACACAGACTCACACATCCCACTCACGCTTACACACACACACACATGCATTCATTCTCTCTTACACCCCCACACACTCACACACTGGTGCAAAGGGATCACTCATTCACACACTCACATAAGGGTACAGATAGAGCACTCAGTCCTACCTGGGAAGATCAAACAGGCTGCAGCAATACACTGAGATATTCCCTGAAGAACTCTGTAACGAAACAATGGAAAACACTTTTCTTTCTTTTTTTTTTAAGATTTATTTATTTAATGTACATTGGGGTTTTGCCTGCATGCATGTCTGTATGACGGTGTCAGATACCCTGGAACTGGAGTTACAGACAGCTGTAAACTGTCATGTGGGTGCTGGGAATTGAACCCGGGTCCTTTGGAAGAGCAGCCAGTGCTCTTAACTACTTGAGCCATCATTTTCTATACTTAGCTAGGAAATCTTTAAATAGTCAAGGAAAGCAAACAGGGTTCAGACAAAGCCAAGGAAACAGGGGGGACACTCATTTAATATAATAATTTAATATAATAACTTCATTGGAGTTTAACTGTAACTTATGTTTTCTTTTAAAACCTGGAGTGGGCCAGCCAGATGACTCAGAGGGTAAGGTTGCAGCCAAGCCTGACAACCTGGGGTTAGTCCCTGGGTGGAAGGAGAGAACTGACTCTACCCTCTCCATGATATATGCATATATATGTGTGTGTGTTTGTGTGTGTGTGTATACGTACGTACATACATACATATATACATATATATAGTCTACCATTTCTATATCTATTCCTAATATTGATTTAGCTATTATTCATCATCTACATATCAAACTATCATCTATATGTTTAGTTCTATCATTTATCCTTAATATTTATCTATCTAGCATCTTTTGTTTTGAGACAAAAAAATCTCACTAAATAGTCTAGGCCAGCCTTGAATTCATGATCCTCCCGCCTCCACCTGCGAGTGCTGAAGCTGTAGCTCGCCGCAGTACGAGAGCCATTTGACACTGTTTAACATCTTAATTACTCATGGGTAAAAGAAGAAAAAGTCTTGTGTGTGTGTGTGTGTGTGTGTGTGTGTCATGAAAATACTGATACAAACCTTAAATACTTTGGCACCAGCAATTTCGGTAAGTGGTTTCTCTGTATACAAAAGATTCTGTTCTGTAAAAAATTCCCGAATCGCAATTTCACTGATTTCAACACCAACTACAGTGTGGCCCCGGTCTGCAAACCTGCAGAAAAAGAGTTACACTTCAGGTTAACTTCATATACAGCACAGAAAAAAGCCATAATAGACAGACAGTACCTTAGGCTGAGAATACCATCACTAACCAGAGTCCCTGCCAGGCACAAAGCCCTGCGCTGAAAAGTGCATCCCCATAAGAAAGGAAATAACAAAAGAAAACAAATCTGTATGTTGCCTTAATTTTATTTATTTGTTTGTTTATTTATTTATTTGTCTTTTGAGGCAGGGTTTCCATGTGTAGCTTTGGCGCCTATCCTGGAACTCATCCTGTAGACCAAGCTGGCCTTGAACTCATAAGAGATTCACCTGTCTCTGCTTCCCAAGTACTGGGATTAAAGGCGTGCACCACCACCACCCAGCATCTTTTCCTTAACTTTGAGGGATTCATATCTTCGCAGGCATTCATCTAAATGCATTTAACTAGAGGAAATGCTTTTCAGTCCCTCCAAATTAGCACTGGTTATTGATTCATTTTCTGTGATGATGGATATGCCTATCTCTGTTCTGTACAAAACAGAGCCACTGGCCACACTGGCTACTCTGCATCTGGCAATTTGATCAGTCCCATAGAAATAATTTTAAATTTTTATTTGGCTTATATTTAAGTAGCCAAGTCCGACATTGTGTTATGCCACTAGTTCCAGTACTGTGGAGCTGAAGAGCTTGAGATTGAGGCCACACTGGACTATACAGCAAGACTCTGTTTCAAAACCAAAAAAATACAATTAAGTGAATTTTTAAAAATTGCCACATGAAGCCGGGCTGTGGTGGCGCATGCCTTTAATCCCAGCACTCGGGAGGCAGAGGCAGGCGGATCTCTGTGAGTTCGAGACCAGCCTGGTCTACAGAGCTAGTTCCAGGACAGGCTCCAAAGCCACAGAGAAACCCTGTCTCGAAAAACAAACAAACAAACAAAAAATTGCCACATGTGACCAGTATTGCCCTAGTAGAGTGCAAGCTTGAGATATTTTGTGCATTTGGTAACAATCCTATAATTCCCGTTTATTAACAATAAACATGATTGGAAAAATGAATCTTATTACTGTATGCAAATAGCAACATTTTCCTAACAAGCTCTATAGTTATAGATTTCACACTCTGAGGATCGTAAACAGTAGCAGAAATCTTAAACAGAAAAAAAGTAGCAGGTGCCCAAATACTGAGATATCAAATTACATAAAAACTAGACAGTTCTGCTGAAAAGCAGAAGAAGCCTAGCGAAATGTTCTATGTTCAGAGTCATACATATAAATCACAAGGCTGAGGGGAAAGTAAGGGCTAGGAACCAATATGAAAACCATGTGAGTTGGGCATGGAGCATAGGCGTCTTATGAAGTGGAGGCAAGAGGATCCGGCTTTCAAGGTCAACCACAGCTATGTGCGTTCGAGACAAGCGTGAGCTACAGGAGACCTTGTCTCAAAGATCCACAAAGGGGGCTGGAGAAATAGCCCAGTGGTTAAGAGCACCTGCTGCCCTTGCAGAAGAGCGGGGTTTAGTTCCCAGCACCTGTATCACAATGATTCGCATTGGCCTGTAACTCCAGCTCCAGGGGATCTCATACCCTGACCTTTCCTGACCTTCAAGGGCAACAGCCCTCATGTGCACACACCAGTCAACATATACTTAAAACAAATCTTAAAAACACACACACACACACACAGCAAAGAAAACTAGGAATGAGGCAAAGGCTCAATAGGTAAAGTGCTTGCTACACAAGCAGGAGGACCTGAGTTCAAATCCCCAGAGCCCACAGAGAAAGCCAGGCATGACAGCCCGCGCCTGCAATGCCAGTGATGAGAGGCAGGGACAAGAGGATTCCTGGGGCCTGTCAGCAGACTCCAGGTTCAGTGAGACCTGGTCTTTAAAAATAAGATGGAGATCGATAAAGGAAGATGCGTCATCTGGAGTTTGGACTGCACACGTGTGTATCTGCACATACAAGTACACATACACAAGTACATAGCAGACCCACACAGACCAGTCAGTGGAACAGCTGGAGAAACAGTACACTGGGGCACTCCCTGTGATGGAGTCCTAAGGGCGGTTTCAGAAGGCAGGTGTTGGGAAATGTGCTGTTTGAATCACTGTGAAGTGATGGGATGAAGGAAACTGAACGGAAAGTTTCTGACACCAAGTGTGGAGGAGAAAGGCTGGGCCTGGGGGTAAACTGAGGCAGCAGAGCACTGTCTGAACAGCACACATGTGACTTTAGTCTGCTCATATGTAGCTTCACTCATGGGGGCGGAGTTTGGCTTTTATCTCATGTCTTCTGCAGATGAAGCCACAGGTGACCAAAGGTGACATCACGTGATGTTCCAACCATTCTCGCATCTGTTAACTGAGAATGGACAGTACATTTCAAAACAGGAACAAGACGGACGGTGTCTACTATCGACACAAGAGTGCACACTCCCAACGTGGGCAGAGTTTATAGTTTATAAAGTTTATAGTTCTAAAGTGAAGCGCACTGATAACCTGTCTCTCATACTGCCCAGGAATGTACTCTAGCACACAGCGACTGGTTCTTCATTCTTCATACATGGCTTTGAAGTTAGAAAACATAAGCAAAGGGGTTATCTAAATTGGCTGCATGTATTTTTATTTCCCAGCCAGCACATGCGCCATCGCCTGAAATACAAATAAGGCAAAAGTGAAACCCTAAAATAATGTTCCTATTTCATTTTAATGCTTTTTGGCCCCTGTTCCTAGTTATTTTATCTGCTCATATCCAATGCCTGTACACACATAGGTCAGTTACCTGAGTGAAAAGATAACTTCCATACAATGACAGTAGCTCCGTTCTGTATTTGTATTTCAACTTTTATTATTATTTTTGCAGTTTGGGGGAAAGAAGCCTGAGCCGGTGGATGCCAGGCAAGGACTATCCCACTGAATTACATCCCCAAACCTTAAATTTTTTGTTACAAATGGAGACTCCCAAAATATTCAATAAATACCTAGCTAGCTAGCTATATAGTTTCATTACTGTTGCCTAAACTCTCGGCTCCATCACCATATCTGTTTACAGAGTTGCTTTCTCATATGTACCTTGCAAAGTCACCCTCTTCTGGTTTGGCAAGAGCCCATTAGAGCTTGGCTCTGATAAAAAAAAGTAATCCTTAATTTCATGGCCACATTTGAATATCAGGTTATAACAGCCATTTAAAGTTTTTACTTGTTAATTTTTTATTTCTGTTTATGTGTATGTCTTTGTATGTATTCTCTCTCTCTCTCTCTCTCTCTCTCTCTCTCTCTCTCTCTCTCTCTCTCTCTGTGGGGGGGGGGAGGGAGGGAGAGGGAGAGAGACCACAGAAGCCAGAAGAGGGTGTTCCTGGGTACTGGGAATTGAACCTGCCTCCTCTCAAGAGCAGCAAGTGCTCTTAACCACAGAGCTACCTACCTAGCCCTGTAACAGCCATTTAATATATAATTTTAGCTACAAGTTGAGACAGTATGGGCTGCAAAAATTTTATTCTCTATTGGAGAATAAAATCCAAATGTATATGTTTTGTGGGTAGATCACTGGTATTGACATGGGGGTGGGGACTGAGCATTTTAAAGGTAAGCCTATTTTGTATTTACTAACCTTTTCCACTGATCTTTTCTTCCCTCCTGCCTAGTGATCGATAGGAGTTCTCAACATTTAAGATCTAAGCAAATACACATCTTGGAGGCTGTGTTTGTGGCTGTGCATTATCATGACAGCAGTGTTGTGTGTAAAAGTAATTTCTAGGGTTGTGACTCAGGGTAGTCCTGTAGTAATGGCGACTTGTTGATTGGCGTGAGGTCTTTCTGCAAAGGACTGCTCCCAAGAACTACTCTCCTCACCACTGGGTTTATAATGGTGACTCACACTAACAAAATCTCCTATTTGCTCATGGGCGGAAGAGCTGAGCTGAACTCTGGACTACAAACACTGTCCTGCTAAAAGCTTGTGCTAGTTTGTGTTTTTCTGTTGCCTTCCATTCCAAACATTCATAGTTATTGAAATCTCTAAGCTACTTATAGACATTAGACCACATACACAGATCCAGGAGATATGAAAAAGGAGGCTAGAGTTCCCCTGCTGGTTCCAAATTAATTCACCCCGTAATTGCCAAGATCACAAGTGCATACCACCACCCTTGTTTTAAGCAATGTCAGGGACTGAACCCAGGGACTGAACCTTGTGCATGCTAGGCAAGTGCTCTACCAACCGTGCTAAATCCTCAGGTCCCCACAAACTATTTTCTGGGGGCCTTTGAAACAAAATACAGGAAGACAAGGTCATGCCTGACTCAGTTTGCACTCCTGTTATTTGGAAACAGTATCTCTAATTTTATAACTATGACAGAGTCTCCTAAAATAAAGACATTCGGATTTGAGGATGGTATTTTGTCGTTAATCTTTGTATGACTGCTTGACTGGCTCTTTGAACAGGGCCTCACCTAGCCTAGTGGCCCTTGAACACATGTGTAGCCAAGGCCGATCTTGAATTTCTGATCCTTTTGCTGTCACCTCACGTCCTACCATTATGTGTATGTCCTGCCACAGATGACTCTGAGAATATTTAAAAATTTTTTTAAACAATCTTTTCTCATTTTACATACCAATCCAAGTTCCCACTCCCTATCCTTCTCCTGCTCCCCCACCCCCCATTTTTTTTAACATACACATATGTTGTTAAATATTCACCCCAAGTATTACTCCACAAAAACTAGTTAATGGTTACCATTTCATCTCAACCGCTTTTCCACAGAGAGGGAAAAACACTCTCAGTCCACTCTGGCCTTTAAGGAATGTATCCAAATGCTTCTTTAATAGCCTAGGGAGAAAAACAAAGTTACAACAGTGCTTGCTTTAACTAGACCAATGTACAGGAGAAGGGAATAGAATTAATGACACTAAGAACTTCCCAAGCTCCCAACAATGGAACAAGAAGATAATGTAAATTATTACAACCTCCAGTTTACACTTAAAGAAACAGGGCAGCTAAGGAACTTGCTTCGTTACACAGCTACTTAGTGTTAAATATGACTAACAACCTGAGTTTTCATGACTGTAAAATAACTTCTGCTTCTGTGAGTGATACATCTGGAAAAGTCTGTCCTAATCACCACATTTACACTCTGATTTCTGTTGTGACCTAAGTGGTGTTAAGTGTTCTATAGACCTATCTACATTTCTTTTTTTTGGGGGGGGGGGAGAATCAGTCCTGTGTCTTTATTAAAGAGGGTTAGAAAGAGACCACACCTGGCAACCAAGGAATGAGGTACCAGCCAGGAAGGTGGGATGGGCTCAGGCTCTCGGGATTCAAGGGAAGACTGATGGCCTGGGAGGGCCCAAGGAGACCTTGTCCTGGAAGCAGCAGAGACAGTGCCTAAGGGTAAGCTTTAGACACTATAATCACAGCTGGTTCTGCAGGCTGAGGGGCTGAGGCTGTGGATGTAAGATAGGTTGGGGTGGCCTGGAATCACCCTGAGGCCACCTTGGCTTGTCTACCTAGATCATCCACTGGTCCTGATCCTGTTCGTTGCCTTCCATGTCCACCTGAAGAGGAGGCTGGGTGTGGGTGGGGAGGGGCCTCAGCCAGTCTCAGCCCAGATCCTGCCCCTGGGTAGAGCCAGGGTTTCTGCATCCCTCGGCCATCAGTTAGATCGGGGGCAGGAGCCTAGGAACAAAGGCACTCCCTACACCCCGCCTACCTCGTTGACCTCTCCATCATCAGGGGACTCATTATAGTCATTCATCTCATCCATGTCCTGCATGTCCTCATCATCTTCTGAATCCTCTTCACTGTCCTCGTCATCTTCATCATCCTCTTCCTCTTCCTTATCATAGTGCTCTGCCTATCTACATTTCAATCCTTTCAATACGGAATAGCTTCTCAATGAGCTTAACTCTTTTTAAACTTTAATTAAATTAATTTATGATATGTGTGTGTATGGGTACACGTCTGTCATGGCACATGTCTCTCTCTCTCTCTCTCTCTCTCTCTCTCTCTCTCTCTGTGTGTGTGTGTGTGTGTGTGTGTGTGTGTGTGTGTACACGTCTGTCATGGCACATGTCTGGGGGTCAGAAGACAACTTCCAAGACTCAGTTCATCCTGTGGGGCTTAGGGATGAAAGGCAGACTGTTGGGGTTGGTGGCACATGCCTTCCTGGGCGGAGCCAGATGGCCGGCCTTCACCCTCACTTTTGAACATACAGAGACATAAGCTTAAATCTTGCTTCAGCATTTTGCTGCATGTATAAGCACCAAAGTATGGTGGTTTTAAAAAAGAAAACACATTTCATAAATCTAAGATGTCATTGTCTGCAAGTCAAATCATTATACAATGAAAGAAAACACACACTGCTAATTAAAGTATGGCTGGCTATGGATACTTTCTGATATCTGAGAGGCTGCATAATATGAGACTATTACAATAAAAATAAATCCAAAATTATATTTGAATATTACTTTTAAAGTCAGCTTCTTTTTGCTTCTCCCCCTTCCTTTTCTTTCAGAGGCAAAGTCTCACGGAGCCAAGCACTGGCCTCAAACTCACTTATGTAGCTTCAACTTCTGATCCTTCTTGCTCCCATTTCTCAATTGTTATTATAGGCATATGCCATCATGCCCAGTTTTGTTCAGTGCTGTGGATCACACCAAGTGTCCTGCATGGCTCTCTGCCAACTGAGGCACACACTACCTCCCCACCCCACCTTACTCCAGTCAATTTCTCTGTCAGAGACCAAACACGTCTTACCGATGCCCTTGTTCCTGATGAAATCCGATGTTACGGTTCACCCACCTATCCTGCCATTCTTCCAGGGTTAGTACGCGGTTCTTCTGCACTTCGGCATTGGGGAGCTCTTTCACACGGAGTGAGGTGGCATCAGCCATAGTTTGAAGACAATTTTTGTCTCAGAGGATGGTATCTCCAGTGCCTAAATGGAAAAATATCTGCAATGACATCAGGACCTGTGATTCTGTTGATGAACTATACAAAACCTTTTGGCTATAGCTTTTTAAAAATACATGGCTCAGTGGTTAAGAGCACTGACTGCTCTTCCAGAGGTCCTGAGTTCAAGTCCCAGCAATCATATGGTGGCTCACAAGGATCTGTAATGAGATCTGATGCCCTCTTCTGGCCTGCAGGCACACATGCAGACTGAACATTGTATACATAATAAATAAATACATACATAAATAAATAAATCTAAAAAATGTCAACATCGAAGCCAGGGTGGTATCACATGTCCCCAGTCCTTGGGAGACAAGAGGGTTGTTGCCATTTCCAGGCCAGCCAAGGCTACACAGCAGGACCCTCTCTCAACAAAACAAACAAGACAGGCATGGTGGCATATGCCTCTAAGCCCAGCACTAGGGAGGCAGAGGCAAGAGGCTCTCTGTGAGTTCCAGGCCAGTTAGGGCTACAGTGAGACCTTGTATCAAAAGAAACAAACACCAAAACCAACCAAACAACAAAACCCAACTTTCAACATCCAATAAGTCATACCAAAAATTACATTTCAGTGAGTCTAGGACTAAGAACACTTCACTGTTCTATGTCAGGAAAGTCGGCCTCAGAGAATAACCTGTACCCCACCCTACAAGCCTGCATATGTAACAAGGAGTGGAAACCTGGCTGTAAGAAGTTGACGAAAGAAGTTTGTGATTTTAGCCTTTTTGAAAACATAAATTCAGCCAATCATTGCCCCAGTTCCACTCCCACACCCATTTCTGGGAATAGTACTGTTAAGACAGGAGGGCTCGGGATGTTGTACTGCCGAGATCATCCATTGGCTGGCCCCATGGCCAGATCAGAGTTCAGCCTGTTGAACCCGTGGAGTGCTTACCCAGCAGACCTCTGCTTCCTTCATGAATGGTTGATGCATTTAAAAATCCCGACATTTGGTAGGGCTTCAGGGGGGTGAAGAAGATAGATATGTGGGTTCAATATATTACTGCTACATTATTGAAAGATTGTATTGTCAAATAACATTCTCATAGCTTTTGGAAGAGTCTTGCAAATTGAACCTATGGGTTCGTGTGTTCCAGGCAAGCAGTATGCCTCTGAGCTATAGCCCTGCTCCCACTTGCATGAGAACATGCACAAGAAAGGAACTGAGGGGGTAGAAGCTTCATGTACCTGCAACTGCAGATTGAGTATGTCAGGAGATGCTCGCCCTTTCAATATTAAGGGCAATATAGTACCACAATTCTAGGAACTAGAGAGATGATTCCGTGATTAAGAGCACATATTCTTCTTGCAAAGGACAAAGGTACGATTTCCAGAAATTACATGATGTCTCGTGGTGGTTTATATATATGTCACACAGGAATACAAATAAGACATTTGTTCACATAAAGTAAAATAAAGAAATATAATTTTCCTCCTAGAATCCCCATCTGCCCTTTAAATCCCTGGCAATCATATCACTTGAATGTAAAGATTTTATCTGTGAAACAGCAACCATCACAAAAGTAGCAATTTAAGGAAATTCCCATTTTGTTGCATGATTTAGAGTCCATACTTAGGATTAAAGGACACCATCCTTAACTCTGGGAAGAAAGATGCACCTCACAGCAAGTGTTTATTAACTAAAGGCTTTTTTCCAGGTCCTGATGTCAGGGGGCAAAGCCTAGAATTCTGAAAGATCAGTAGCAAGTACGGGATTATTGTGGATATAGAAAAGCAAGAGAATTACTCTTCTCCTATCTGGATTTCCTATCATCAGAAACTGTGGCTCCAAAAGTTGCCCTCAGAAAGAAGTGCTCTTCTGAACTTAGAATCATCTTTACCCTGCCCAGCTCTATCCCTCTCACCGAAGCCGTCATAAATGCAATCATTTAGCTGTAGTAACAGTGCCTCAATGTGGTTTTCACTGTTCATTTCTGGTGAAATAAAATTCTGAACACAATAAAAGTGCAAAGTACGACGATAAGAAAAGACAAACCCACAATAGTTTCTTCTCATAAATGTTCACACCCAGTATGCTCATTGGTCCAAGCCCTAAAAAACACTTGTTTCTGCTTTAGGATTATTATTATTATTTTAAACAGAGGGTCTTTCTGGAATTTACCATGTAGTTGGGGCTGATCTCTAACTCACTGAGTTCCTCCTGCCTCAGCACTCTCGAGCTGGGTTACAGGCCTGCACCACAACGCATGACATCTGCTTTAGCTTTATTCCTAAATTTTGTTAAACTAAAAAGTAACTTCACTAAAGTGCATAGATCTCGAGCATGACTTTGGAATGACACTTGGACACGTGTTAAAACACATGAAACACGCCACTAAGCACGGAGTCTTAGCACTCAAAGCCTCTGCATTCTGATCTCTACCCAGGTTTTGCGGCGGTTCCCGAAGCCCCTTTTCGGGACGCGGGTAGCTGGTCATCCGTGCTTTTCACATACTCCCTTCTGAAGAACCCTGTAACAGTCTTAGCAAAAGCACTGCCTTTCTCACCGGCGGGGAACTTACCTTGGCTGCGCTCTGCTGCCTTCCTCTGACCCTAGGGGGCACCTGAGTTGCAACAACCGGACCAGTGCAGTGACGCGTAGGCCCCGCCTCAGGGACAAAGCCCCCGCCCCATACTGACAGGCTCCGCCCCTGAGAAGACGCCCGGGCTCCTGTCCTATAGGCCCTACCCGGGCGTGTGAACCCCTCCCAGAACCGGCGGACGCCTTTGCTCTTCGGGCCACGCCCAAGACTCTCAGGCCCCTCCTACGTAGTATTGATCCCGCCTCTGGCACAAGGACCCCGCCCCTAAACCAAAGCCTCGCCCCCGCGCTCGCAAAAGGGCTCCGCCCAGAGCGCGGAGGAGTTTGCGCAGCGACGGAAATGGCGAGGCGGGGCGAACGCCCGGACCCTCCCACTCCCTTGAGCCTGCGAGCTCCTCCCACTCCGGGTCACGCCGTGACAGGGGCGGAAGCGGTGGCGGCCAAGGAGCTGTAGCTGCTGGCGCGGATCCCGTCGTCCTGAGCGCTGCCCATCTTGTGAATGCAGAATACATGTTTTACATGTAAAGAAATTTATGTATTTTTATGTATGTGAAAATACTTAGGTGAATGGTTAAATTGAACACCCTTTTTGAAAGTATAGATGAGGCATGAGACGTAGTTCAGTGGTAGAATGCTTGCCTACAGCACAACATAAAATAAGTTAATTTTAAAAAGTGCGACTGGAATCTGGAAAGTTCATTGTTGTTGTTGTTTTCGGATAGGTTCTCTGTGTAGCTCTGACTGTCCTAGAATTTTCTCTGTGGACCAGGCTGGCCTTGAACTAGGAAACTCACCTGCTTCGTCTCCTGAGTGCTGGAATTAAAGGCATGCACCACCACCGCCAGACTCAGAAAGTCTTTAACAAGAATTGATGGTAGATTGTATTTTTACTATTAGCACTGTACCAGCGTAGTGGAATCCATAGCACTGATTTTATTTTATGTGTTGGGGACTTAGTTCAGGGCCTCATGCACACCAGGCTTGTCTTTTATCACTGAACTAAACTCCTAGCACCCTCCAGTCCCCATTGGGGGTCAGTGAGACACAGAGATGGAGCAGTAGGTGAAGGGCTTTTGCTGCCAAACCTAATAACCCAAGTTTGATCCCTGGAACACACATGGGAGAAGGAGAGAATTGGTTCCTCCCAGAGGTTGACCTCTGACCTCCACATTTGTGCTATGGTATGTGCCCCCCCCCAGTACATAAACAAAGAAAAAATGCCTCTTAAAAAAAGTCATCTGTCTTGCTGTGCAGGTGTCCCCTTACTGGCATTAGAACCTACTTCTTTGGGATTCCAACTTAGACTGAAGACCAGCTGAGACATCCAGGCGTATGGACTGAACAATGACCAGATTATATTGGCCTTTCTGTCAGAAGACAGCAACTGTTGGACTAGCTGTACCACAGTCTGTAAGTCACTCAAATCCTCCTTATACATAATTCCATTCTGTCAGCTATGTTCTTCTAGAGAACCCCAACTAACACCTGCTTGAACTGTTCCTCATCTTCTCAGGGGGAAAGATCTGGAGAGTGACCAACCACATTCTTGACCCACATCCTCCTTCTGAAGTTCACAGAAGAAGATAATTGGTGAATCTTCTAAGAGATCCTAGGTAGTTACTGTAGGACACAAACAATCTTGTCAGGGAACCTTGTAACTCTATATGCAGGCCTTTGGTCACAGACACAATGTACTTGACTCCTAAGGTGATCTTAGAGCTCAGAGGTCAAGTACAGAACTCTCAGGAGACATCTGTCCTTGGATCTGTGGATCCATGTGTTTGGTGTGTAAGCTTCTCTCTGAGAGAAGTGTGAGTGAGGTAGGGTACCAGAGGGCTAGGCATGTTATGAGGACCTGGGTTATTCATGTTGAGGGTTTGTCAGTTTTGTTCATCTTTTTAAATCCTCAACTCTATTTCTTTGGTCCTTAGTATCTACTTATTTTCAGCTCTGATCTTTCTTATGTTGTCTAGTGCTTGGGGTTTTCAGTTGTTTTGTTTTGTTTTTCCTCTGATGCCAAATTGCATCATTAAGATGCTTGAGATAGCTATGACTTTCCTGACGTGGGAACTAAACTGATAGTCATAAGCCATACACTTGCTTTCTAGATTTGCTTTGTTGTTGTTTTTTTACTTCTGGTATCATGTGGTAGTGCCATTTCCACACCCACATGGGTAGCAGGGACAGCCCATCTGATGAGGACATCCTCAGAGATAACTAGGCAAAATCTTAACAACACTGCTCGAAGGCTTATTTTCACCTGCCACATCCCTACCAACACCAGAGTAACAAACTGCAAAGGTCTAGAACAAGTTCATCAACAAGTTCCCAGAGAGCATATGCATGGTGGACCTCATGAAAATACAACAGCCTTATACCAGGAAGCTTTTTCAGTTGGTTAGCACAGCAGTAAAATCATTTTGTGTACAGAATGTAGCAGGGGAGATTGGGTCAACCTCATAAGCAGCCTTTGGCCTTATGAAGAAGGACATACACCCCATTTTCAGCAGGGGGTGACCACAGTTGAGTACTTTCATAAAAAAAAACATCAGCCACTGGGACATAAAAGTCAAGAACATCCTATAGATATGGCACATATGAATGACCCAGGAGACTGTTTTGAGGACAGCTAATATATTGGAATAGTGGGGCTAGCTTATATAGCATGGCCACACCCCTGCTGCCACCTTCCATACAGTGCCAGGTATCAGGCCCTGATGGCTATCCCCAACCACCCCACATACAACCCAAATGATCTAGTTCTGCTGGCCACTTCCCCACCTGCAGTTGCCCCATATTTAGTGCTTGACATTATGCCCTGCTGGACACTCCACAGCCTCCATGGTCATGCATATATTCCTAGGTACCAGAGGCTGCCAGCCATGCCTCCCATAATGATTCCAATAGGCCCTACTGGATACCCCACCCCATCACCCTGATACACAACTTCCTCAGTTCATAAATATCTCAGTATTGACTCTGCCGTATACTCCTTAGACTCTGCTCATGTGCAATATCAGGCGTAGGCCCTGCAAGATCCCTCCCACATGCACTGCTGACCCCATGCTGGAAGCTCTCTCAGCACCTGGGCAAAACACGAAAGTTACTATGTATTTGGTCTGATGGACATCCTTCCCTGCTGACGTCATACTTACACAGCTTAACACAGGTGCTGGACTCCTTCTGCCATCCCACACAAAGTGTTACCCACCAGGCCCTCCTGGAAACATGTTTTGGCCCTCTTACCACTCAAAACGCGTCACTCCTTTCCAGCCTTGCTGAGCAGTCCTCTGCCGTGGCCTAGTAGTGTATGTGGTATAGCAGAAAGGTAGGATGTCAAGCAAGGCCGGATACCTACAAGTTTATATGTGGCAGTGACCCGCGTTCCACCAGTGTCTGAAATATAGCCTAGTACGTTGACCTAAGTAGGAGCTGGGATGGTACAGTGATCCCTACTGTACTATGTGTGATGGAGGAGTGTTCGTGTCCAGCTGGATCGGATACAGAGCACTGGATGTGCCCTTGCCGTGGAGGTGGAGGTCATATTCAGCTTGACCTGATAATGATATCCTGATAGCCTATGTGGGATGGTGGCCCAGGGACCGGATGCTGAGCAGTGTTTGGAGGGTGACATGTAGGCACCTAGTGGGATCTATTATGCACTGCTGTATTTGCTGAGGCCTCTGTGTCCAGAAGATGAGATCTTGTATCCCGATCCACGGGCAGGCAGAGAGACTGGGGCTGGCACAGGGAGGTAGGTGGTGAGATGTAGATGAGAGATTTTTAGGCAGGCTCCCCTTACACCAGAACCCTCCCAGGGGTGCACAAATGACTGTTGATGGTGAATTAGTGATGTGGGAGAATGGGGGCAAACCCGAATAGCAAAAGGAAAACTGGGAGTCTTGGCAGTCTTGGAAAAGGGAAATCCTCTGGATCAGGGAAGACTGAACTGGTGATAGAAATGAAGAAGATACGGCCTCTAAAGGGGTTCACACAGGTACTGCCATGAAGGGAGTGTAACTGGGGGTTTTTCTCCCACCCGCCAGTTCCCCCATAACCACTCTGAGGCTTAATATTAATTACAAACTGATTGGCCATGGCAGACTCACTACCTGCTCGCTCTTACATTTACATTCACCCGTTTCTATTAATCTGTGTATCGCCACATACCCATGGCTTAGCAGAAATGCTCTAGCATGGTGTTCCTGGGGTGATTGATGGCGTCTCCCTGACTCCACCTTCTTTTTCCCTATAATTCTCCTTGGATTTCCCACCTGGGTCCATTCTGTCTGGCTATTGGCCAAAACAGCTTTCTTAACAAATGGCCATGGTAATAATACATATTCACAGCATATAGACGGGCATCCCACATCAAAGGAGGTTCCTCTAGGGTGGTGCAGAGGTCCCTTTGGTCCACCTGAGACTGGTGGAGCACCATCACCTGGGACAGAAGGAACTCTCCCGTTGGTAGATATTTTTGTTTTCATCAGCTGTTCAAAGACTGTTGGAATTACCTGGGATCACCACTGCATAGGCTGTTGGAAGTTTCCTGATCTGTCCATGAGTGAGCTCCCATCTTCAAGGAGGGTGAGACGGGAACTGCAAGTGCTTGGTCTAAAAGCCCAGGCCCAGGAGAGCAGAGGGTCTCCACTGCTTCTGAGCAGGAGTAAAAGGGGGTTTGGAGGTAAAACAGGGTTGGGAGGAGGGTTGTGGTTCTTACTGTGGGGCAAGAGGCTAGTGTAATCTGTGATTTCTACAAATAGTAGGTGAAAGTTTTGGACCCCCAAAGGTCCTAGGAGGGAAAGAGAAGGTGGCTCAGAAGGTCCGACAGGTGGAGTATACAGTGATAGGCCCAAGGATGTTAGCCTTGCGAGCTTCATGAGTTTGGATGTTGCTCTCAAGGCCCTCAAACATGGCTGCAATTCAGTGGCCCTCAGTGGCTTAAAGATGGTGTACTATCTTATTCCAGTGTTTCTGATGTTTTATCCTAAACACATAAAATGTTTTATTCTAGTCAGAATTAACCAACACCATATTCTATTTTTTTCTGGTGGTTTTTGTTTGTTTTGCCTATATTAAGGAAATACATTTCCTTTGATTCATGTATGTTAGAACTGATTTTTTAAAAATAGGAAACTAGTACATGTGAAGTTTTCCCTCTTTTGATTATATGTAACTTTTAGGAAGCTTGTACAAAACTATAAAATATTAAAATGGATAATAAAAGATTAATGGACATAGGTTTTGCTTCCCCCAACTCGTGTGTCTTTTATAGATACCTGAATTATTTCCCAACTTGTTGAATTGTAGAAAGTCAAGGAGCAGGCAGGAGTGCTCATCTGTAGATGACAGTGACTGAAGACTGCCATGCGTTGCTGCTTTCTGGTTTGTTTAGATCTTTTTATGTGTGCATGTGCATGTGTGTGACTGTGAACACACACATGTATTTATATGTCTGAATGCTGGAACAGGTATGTTTGTGTGTGGTGCTCAATCCACAGACACAAAACTCATTGAGGCCTCATGCTCTATGATGGGCCAATGGGCACCACTATGGTGTGATGGCATAGGCTTGTTCATGCTTCATTCTATGCATGGACCCGCCATGCTTATGCAGCACAGATGGTGTCTAAATGGCACTAATGATACAGTAGAGTCCATGATCCTCTCCTGTTTGCATTGTAGTTCATGGTACCTGTATTAGGCAGATGGCTAGCTTTTCAATGAACTGCCAAACAGGAGCCCCAACATAGAACACAAGAACAGCATCTGTAGCTGGTCATGGCAGCACACACCTTTAATCCCAGCACTCGGGAGGCAGAGGCAGGTAAATCTCTGAGTTTAAGTCTGGCCTGGCCTACAAAGTGAATTCTGGAATGGGGGCTAGTATACAGAGACCCTATCTCATAAAACAAAAGCAAACAAATGAAAAATAAAGAATAGTATTTGTGCCTGCTCAGTAACCTAAAACAGGATCAAGAGATGGCAATAATTGTTGACTGTCGATCAAGACATAAACAAGTTGGTGGTGGTTCACTCCACCTCAAAATAAGGATGGCTGTCTGTTCAGACAATCTTGTAAGAAGAAGTATCTCTGTCCTTCCTTACCTGCCTAAGGTACCTTTTGATTCGTTTAATAAAGAGCTGAATGGCCAATAGACAGGTAGCAGAGCATAGGAGGGACTTCCAAGGAGAGAAAGGAACTCTGGGAAAGAATCTGACACACAGGAGATTCCTCAGCCAGATGCAGAGGAGGTTGATCTATGGTACTGAGGAGAGGAGAGATAATGAACCACGTGGCAGACCATAGGATGATAGAAATGAGTTAATTAGGAGCTAGTTTGCAACAAGCCTAAGCTAAAGCCAAGCTTTAATAATTGTTAAGAGTCTCCATGTCACTATTCAGGCGCGGGTGGTCCAAAGAAAGAGTTGTCATACTTGATGCCCATCGTGGAGCACATTTATCCAGGCATAGTGCACGAAAAAGCTGAGAGAAGCTGCAGACAAGGAGCTGGATGTGGCTCCCTAGCAACAGCAGTTCCTCAGACAGGCTCTGTGCTTGTGATATACAGAAGCACGGCTCCTTTAAGAGGCCTTGCTGTGCAGCCAAGAACTTGAGTGGGTCCTGTGAGCAGCTGGTGTGCTCCCTACTACCTGAGTGAAAGCTAGGTGGAAATGCCTGCCCAGCATGGACCCAGCAACTTCCCAGAGCAGTGGAGGTGGTCACCCCAGGCCAGTGTCACAGGCATAAGGCTCAACTCTCACAGAAGGGCAAGCAATTGCTGCAGACCAGAACCAGTAGGGTATCCTGCTAGAAAGACACAAGGGGGAGGTGGAGCAAGCTGCCAGTGCCATGTGCCAAGTGGAGCCACAGAAGGAGCCTGCAGATGCGTGGATGGCAAAAGAAACTTCCCGGGACCATGGCACACATGCCCCATTCTCCCAGGCAAGCTTGTGACTGCTTGGTGTATGCAACCACCCATTCCTGTTGGGTAGGTTGTGGGAAGTGGCCTGGTCCTTTAAGGCTTGCCTCACATGGTCAGAGAATGGCTTCAGGCATGCAGAAGGCCAGGTTCAAAGCAAGTAAACCTCTGAAGAGGTGCACTAAGAATGCATGGAAATGTGCTTAGGGGTTGAAGAAAAAATGGGTATAGACAGTCATAAAAAAATATTTGAAAATAATAAAGATAAATTCTTAAAGAGAAAATAAAGCAATATAAAAAGAATAAGCCACATAAGGAAGGGAAATACCATAACAGGGCATTTGAACCCTAATAGTGCTACATTAGATGCTTTAAAATCAGAAACAAAACATGAAAAGATATGGGACTTAACTGAAATTGGCACAATACTGATTATGATTACTATCATTCTGGTATTTCATATATTATTCTAATAGCCACAGTGGCTTTCTGTGCCCTCTCAAAGGAAAAAAAAGTTTTAGAAATACAGGAAAAAGAAAAATGTAAAATGTGGATTGATAAAAGACATGCCTTAGAAGAAAAATTAGACTTATAAATAACAATGAGAAAGATACTAAAACACAGGCAGGAGGATTAAGAGAAGAGCGACCACATCACCATATAATGAAATGTAACAAGGTCAGCCAAAAGTTGTTAGAAAACCAATGTTAGCTTATTTGGTTACCATATGACAAGGATTACAGGCACTACAACAGCCATTCCAAGAGCGGCTGGAGGCTCAACATATAAAAGAGTTCACCAGCCCTTGGAATTCTCCTTTATTTGTCATTAAAAAGAAATCTAGGAAATGGAGGATGTTAGCAGATGTAAGAGCAATCAATAAAGTCATTCAGCTAATAGGTTCCTTACAACCAGAATCCCACTAACTTCTTTATTACATAAGCCATAGCCTATATAGTAATTGATTTGAAAGATTGCTTTTTCACGATCCCTTTGCATGAGCAAGATAGAGAGAAATTTGATTTCACAATGCCTACTTATAATAATTCTCAACCTGTTCAAAGGTACCAGCATGGGATCATGCCACAGAAAATGTTAAACGGTCCTACCTTATGTCAACATTTTGTACAAAATCATTAGAAATAACTCATAGTTTCCTCAATCTATAATTTATCATTATATAGATAACTTACTGGCTGATTCAGATACCTTAGAAAAAATATTTGGTGAAGTGATGAGAATTTTACCTTGTTGGGTATTATAATTTGTTCCTGAAAAAAGATACAAAGAGGAGATTCTTTCAATTTCCTAGGACATAAGATAGACTTACTGAAAATCCAATCACAGAAGGTACAAATCAGGAGAGATCAATTACAAACTCCTAATGATTTCAAAAATTGATGGGAGATATTAATAGGCTAATGCCCACAATTAGGTAAACAACCCAAGAGCTAAGCAATTTATTTCAAGTCTTACAAGGTGATAAGGACTTTAAATAGTCCAAAAAAATTATCAGCCGAGGCTTATAGAGAATTGACTCTGGTAGAAAAGAGGTTCCGGGATCCACACGTGGACTGCTTGAACCCAAAGCTTGATTCTGTCTTAGTTATTTTGCCTTCTACTCACTCTCCCACAGGAAATCTTATGCACAGAGAAGATAGTGCCTTAGAATGGATATTTTTACCATACAAACAGAGTAAAAAATTAAAGGGCTATGTAGAAAAGGTTTCTGAATTGATTCGGAAAGCAAAAACGAGACTTCATCAACTAGCAGGAATAGACCCAGCAGAAATTGTGGTACCTTTTACTAATGTTGAAATGTCCTCATTATGGGAAGAAAATGAACATTGGCAAAAAGCTCTCAATAATTTCTTTAGAGAGATTCACAGCAAAAATTCCGCAAAGTAAGAGACTTCAGGTGCCTTTGGCTAATGAGCTGCAGCAGCTCCACCCCTTCATAGACTTCCTAAACAGGGGAGTGTGTGACGCAGGCTGCCACCCTTGCTCTAGTAAACTAGTCAGCTTTGGGGGTGCTTACACTCCCATACATGTTCTTGCATCTTATATCTACTGAAACTAAGTGCATGTTCAAACAGGCTCTCTGTAGAAGCATGTTCCTGTCCTGGGTATGCCCATGCTGAGGGAGGCACAGGGCAGGGATGGCAGAGACAGGAGACATGGGAGCCCATCCTGTTAGACCACTTATTGCGTACATAGTGTATTCTATTTTTCCTGTTTGCTCTCATTAGTTTCTGGATGCTTGATCTTCTAGGATGTCCCACCTGAGGTCTTCTGTCTCAGGAGCAGAAGGACTTAAACTATTGCTGGGTGGAGAGCAGAGGAAATTGGAGCCCTCTCCATAACACTTGTGTTCTGTCTCACAGCCTCCAAACTCCTACCTGGATCCTGGGTGTTTGGGGCTCTTGGAGGCAGGTCAGGATCTCCTCTCACTTGCTGCTGTCCTGCACTTGGATGTCAGTTGAAAGCCCACCTCCTCTGAAGGGACCGGCACTGTCCATGACAGAAACAGTCTGTAAGTGATAAAATGCCTGGCTGAAGAAAACTGTAAGACCCCTCAGACTAGACTGTCTTTCTGTCATTATTCAACCATTACTGGTCAGCCACAGTCATATCTCAGACAGGACTGTTTGTTGAGACAAGCCGTTTCTCAAGATATCCCATTTTGCCTGAACAAAACAGTTCTCAGTAAAGAAGGTCATGAGGAGTCTTCCTTAAGACTGTCGTAGCCTGCATGTACCCGCCACAGTCCTATCAACTTTTATTCCTATGTCTCCCACCCCACTCATGAGTCCGGACCAGCTCCCTCCTTTGTACAGACCTCCCATTCCTACAGGAGAGAGTCTGCCCTTGCTGTGTGCTCGAAGCCGCATCTCTTGAGGTCAGATCCTGACTCCTTCCAGACTTTTGCTTCTATATCCTACATTCTAAATCTAACATCTGGTGCCAAAACCTGGGAGAACTTCTGGGGCCACTGCCCATGGGTGGCTCATGGTCTTTCTTCTTAATTTGCCTTCGTGCCCTTGTCTACTCTTGGGATCTATTTCTTCAGGAGCACAGACATACCTGGTGATCTTAATATAAAGGCCAAACAGTTACCAACCTACTTGAGAGCTGTGATCTTTGTGACCTCTGCCTCTGTGAACAGGTCAAGTTCCCCAGACACAGTCTCTGTTTCTTTGGGCTTTACTGGAGCTCTGTGTAAACCCAGGTCATTTGTTTGGGTGATGGCTAGACTGTTTTTCTTCCTTCCTCTCATTTTCTCTATCCTGCTTCTCTCACTCTTCCTCCCTATCATAATTGTCTGACCTCTAGTTCAGAGGTCATTTTCCATCTGACTGTATCACACATCCAACACAGCTAACAAGCTGGACAAGGTAACTCATGAGACCTAAACCAGAGGTGCTCTGTTAGGACTGCAGGAGTCCGCTCATCTCGTCTTGAGACTCACTTAGTTGACAGTTCTGGGAACTTTGCACAGGCTCCACAATCTCCTGACTCCTGGAAGGCACAATTCAGGGAATAGCCTCTCCTACTTTCCATGGCTGATTAATCCCTAAACTCAAAAGATGCCTCGGATGTGGAATTAGACTCCCATTTTTTACCTTGGTCTCATACCCATTGTGGGTTCCAAATTATCTTTACACTCTGTTAACTTTTGTGGGCTAACTGAAAGAATTTCAGTTAGGAGAACTGAGACTCAGGATGACTCTTTGCCTCTCGATACAGGTTTGACCTCAATAAACACTGTATAATAATCATTGACCAGAATGTTGACCTTTTGATTTTAATATCTTAACTGATTTAACTTCATAAAACAGGAGGAAAATGGTCTAATTTTCCCCCCATGTAACTCCATCTACACCTTCTACTATTCTTACCTCCATGTCTCCTTTGTATCTTCATTCCTGTTCTTAGAAACCCAACTCACTAAACACTCTCTCTGATGTTGTCTGGCTAATACAGCCCCGCTACCAAAGCAGAGGTCACCATTCCTGAGAAACCACTCTTCTGCCCCTCCAAGAAGCAGAGCTGCTGTGAGTGACTGAGGAGCTGCAACAGCAGACTCTGCGGCATTGCCATGCCTGGTACTTCTGCCTGCTCTCTCTGGGCATGCGCCTGAGATAAAACGTTCTCTCCTCCTCAGACCACTTTGTTCCACACAGGACTATTTTTGTTTCTGCACAATCTAACAATATAACTACTAAAAATCTCTAAGTTTCTCTTTCACAATAAAAATCAAAAA
Organism: Microtus pennsylvanicus; assembly: GCF_037038515.1. NCBI lineage: Eukaryota > Metazoa > Chordata > Mammalia > Rodentia > Cricetidae > Microtus > Microtus pennsylvanicus. Next base: position 85,357,764 of record NC_134582.1, on the reverse strand, counting down.
AATGCAACAATGTTTAAAATCTTAGTTTTCAAAAATATGTCTTATATATAATTAAATAGATACAAACTATTTATTTACACATGACTATGGTTTTTTCTTTACATCTTGTACTGAGCACTATATTGACTTAGTACATTCATTTCTAAAGCTATCGTGTATCATGGTATTAAGAAATAAAAATGGAACAAATTCCACAGGAGTGGCACTGAAACAGCTACCTAGGACAGAGTGGGCCTGAGGAAACAAGCTCCAGGGGAGCAGAAGGCAGGAGCCAGTCCAGTCCTGGGAGCCAATCCAGTCCCAGGACACTGGCGGACCAGGATTGAGCCAGCAACTTGATCCAGAGTCAGCAATCTCCACCTGAACAGAACATTAGTTAACAGAATCTCAGAAAGCCCCAACCACATCTATTAGAGGAAAAGGTGAGTAGAAAAGGTAAGAATACATGAAACACCACAAAAGCAACACAACACCAGTAAAACCTAAAGACACTACAACAGCAAGACCTGAACAACAAGGTATTCCAACGCAAAACTAGATCTCACCAATACCTACCCAGAAACCCAGGCCTACACAAAATACTAGAAGGAAAACTCCAATCCAAGGAAGTTGGCTACACCAACAAAAACACAGACAATTGATGGTCTCATAGCAGCAAATCCCAAAGAAGGGGAAAATGCACAAATTAACATCACCAACAATGAAAACTAAATTAACAAGAGATAGAAATCACTGGAAATTAATATCCCTTAATGTAAATGGACTCAACTCACCTATAAAAAGACACAGGCTAACAGATTGGATATGAAACAGAATCCATCCTTCTTCTGCATACAAGAAACACATCTCAACCTCAGAGACAGACATCATCTCAGAGTAAAGGGTTGGGGAAAAAATATACCAATCAAATGGACCTAAGAAGCAATTGGGTGTAGCTATCCTAATATCTAACAAAATAGATTTCAAGCTAAAACCAATCAAAAGAGACAAAGAAGGTCATTTCATATTAGTCACAGGAAAGATCCATCAAGAGGAAATCTCAACAACCCTCAAGTATTGACTTCATTCCTCTGATATTCAAAAAAGAGATTTGCTCCAACCATTTTCTCCATCAGTTTGTAGAAAATCCTTTGAGAAACCCTCAAACCTCTTTAGACAACTGATCAGGCTACAAGGACCCAGGCAGCACTGACTGAGTATTGCTGAGTCCGGCCAGCACAGCTCACAATTAGGATCAAAATCTTCCCCCCTTCAATCTGAATAAGTTCTCCTTCCACACTGGGGCAACTTTAATTGCTAATGCAAAGAGATTCTTCCCTGCAGTGGTCTGGTCAGCTCTGTGCAGGGGCGAATGTTAATCCCACCAGTTGAGAATAAGATCACTATCACAGTTTAAAATCAAATTTGAAGCAAGCTTCAATTAAATAATGACCATGTTGGTGGACTGTCTGGCCAAGTCCAAATCTGATTTCCAGGGAAATGATCCAAAGTGACGTTTTGCAGGGGCTTAAGAAGGCTTTAGAACCCATAATTCACCACATCCCACAGGTACCTCAGGGCAAGCACACACCTGATGTGTTTCCTTCCGGCACACCTCCTGCTTATGTCAAATTAGTGGCAAGAGTACATCCTGACATATTTCCTGCCTATGTGTGGCCAAGCACGACCAGTGTAGATGGGCAAAGGAAACTTGTCTAGGGGAGTGAACATGAGCTTTATGATCTCCATAAACAGCAGCCTCCAGCATTTCAGGAGCTGTCTGTCCTTGCTTAAGGGGCTTGCACAGCAGAAGCATTTTTGATTCGTGGATCTCTTAGGCACCATAATTAAGCTTTCAAATGTAACTTTGGCTGGCATATTACCCCCCTCGATTTGTATCCTGAGGCAAATCCTTGACTATGTGATAGGTACCTGTTTACATTGGGATCTAATAAACATCAGCTTGATGGTACTCAGACAGAAATTACCATTTAGTTAAGACATCAGTTATATAAGAACCAACAGTAATTAGCAGAAGCAGAAAGATCAAAGGCAGGTAGGTAGAGGGGAGGGAGTCCAGGTCCTGAGTGAAGGAGCAAGTGCTTCCGTGTCATCACTGCAGAGGAGGGCAAATCATTGGAGCCAAGTGAAGTCAGAATCAAGAGACCCTGTTGGCCACCTTTCCTAGACGACATGTTAGCATATTCCAGTGTAGTGTGGCTGGCCTGGTGACATGAGCATGTCTGGAAGGGTTTCTATGAGATCTCTGGAGACTCTGAAGCTCATGCGCTATTGCAGCAATTGCTGCAGGTGTTATTATTGCATGAATCTTATGCACTAGTGCTGCATCTACATGTGTTATTATTGCATGAAGTTCATGCACTATTGCTTTGTGCTGCAGGTGTTATTGCCTTAAGCTCATATATTATCGTTGTGTGCTGTGGGTGTTATTGCAATTGCATGAAGATCCTGCACTGTTGCTGTGTGCTGCAGGCATTATTGTAGTAAGTTCATGGACTGTTGCTGTGTGCTGCGGGTGTTATTGCATGAAGCTCTTGCACTGTTGCTATGTGCCCTGTGTGTCACTGCATGAAACACACTCACTGTTTCTGTGTGCTGCAGATGTTTTTGCATGAAAATCATGCACTGCTACTGCGTGCTGTAGGTGTTAGCGCATGAAGTTCATGCACTATTGCTGTGTGCTGCAGGTGTTATTGCATGAAACTCATGCACTATTGCTATGTGCTGTAGGTGTTATTGCATGGTGTTTCTGTGTTGGTCAGAAGTCTCTCTGGGTTCTCAATGTGAGCACTGTACAATTCTCAGCACTTCTGTGGAGATCTATGGCCAGTTTAGAGGACAAGGTGAGCGAGTCTGTGAGGGAGTGTATGAAGAGCCCCATGGAGGCACTGGGGACTCTGTGCATAGGTCTGTGAAGATTGCAGGGAACTCCAGAGGTGTGTGAAAGAGGGGGGCTGAGGGGGAACTTTGGGATTCTCTGTGTGGGTGTCACTAAATGTCCATGGGGGAGGGTCTAGGAGCGACTTCAGAGGTCTCTGTGTGTGGAATGTGAAGGTCTGGACGGCATGTCTAAGGAGAACCTGGGTAGGCTCTATCAGAGTCTGCAAAGATGAATGTGGAGGGGCTGGGACAATGGGTCATCAGAAGCACTCGCTGAGAACCTGGGTTTGCTTCCTGGTACTCACATCAGTTGGCCCACAGCTGCCCGTAACTCTAGAAGCAGGGATCTGAAGCCTCTGCAGACACTGCAGGTGTGCAGGCCCATACAGACAAGCAGGCACACACATGCACTTCAGTTAGGAAAACGGTGCTGATGGGAGTCGCTGTGACTGCTCTTGGGTTTTGATGCATCCTTGTGTCCTTGTGGATGGGTCCTGGGACTCAAAGCCTGGCTGGAAGCTGAGGGAGGCCCAGGCTGCAGCCACATTTTGGACATGTCCCTCCCCTGTGTAAACCAGCCCTGTAGGATAACCTGGTCTCCTGCTGGTCTTGGGAAGGCAGGGCTGGAAGCCCAGAATGACTTGCTGTGTGACCCCAAGTCATGTTCTGATCATGTCCCCTCTCTGCCCCAAATATAGTGGTAGAGCCATGTGTATGCATGAGGGTCGCCAGACTAGGAGTCCCGGAATTCCTCGGTCTAGCTTTCCCATCAATTAGTAACTCATCCCTCTGGAATTAAACGGGCAAGAACAGCAGAGTAGACAGCTCTGCTCTTAGGAAATAGTATTCCCTATTTGAAAGCTCTGTTTGCCTTCAGAAGTCTGGGATGAAGCTGGTCTCTCCAGGCTTGTGGTGGAGGCCATGAGCAAGGAACCCTGGAACGGTATCACAGGAAGGATGGCTCAGAGTTGGAGGTCTCATTGGTAGAGTTAGTGCTATGTCCTCTGAGAGCAGAGGTTTCCTGTCCATGGCAACCATGACTACACACACAGGCCTGAGCAGATGGAAAGGCAGGCGACCCCAGGGCAGGGTGACACACTCTTCAAATGCCACCTTGTAGCCACCACACTGCAGGACTTGGGTTCAGTGTGGCACAAGGGGAGGCAAGGCAAAGACTGGGAGATTGACATTGCATTGTCACCCAGACCGAACTCAGGGGCCGTGGGGCTCAGCTCACACAGGCTCCATCAGGGAGAACAGGGGCTTCTCTCCTGTGGATTTATTTTCCCCAGGAAACCCATGAAGCAGGAGTCTCCTTTTAGCTGAAGACAACCACACCTCAACATTCCTGAACCCTCCTGTGACATGTGAGGTACTGGCCTTCCTGTGTCTCTGCACACCCAGACCTTCACCTGCACAAATGTAGAACAAAGCCACCTTCTGCTGAGACAGAGGGCAGTTGTTACACAGTCTAATCTAGGATGCAGATGATTCTAGTTTCTGGCAAGTGTGTAGGCATTAGACCTGGGTCTGAACCTTATCTACAGGCTATAGTTTGGGGCTTCTCATTGTGCAGTAGCACAGGGCCTGGGAGAGAAGCGAGTGTGTGGAGCCTGACGGCGAGGCAATAAAGAATGAGAGACTGGAATGAAGCAGCTTTAGGATGTGCGGGGGACAAGTGCCTGGAGAGCAGGCAGCAGCCAGCAGCAGAGAGCAAATGCCACAGCAGCACCAGCTGCATCTCCGCTGCTTGTTATCCTCTGAGCTCTTAGGTGGTGACAGCTGCTGCGAACTGGGGAACTGCCCTTCTACTTCATGCTATAGAGTTGACTCACCTGTGGCCCGGTGATAAGCTCTTGTGCTGGCTGCAGGGGACACAGAGGTGCAGTCCCCAGCCAGGGGCAGCTGGGATCAAGAGGCTGGTGGGCAAAGTAGAAGATCAAAGACCCAGATATTAATCCACAAACCTATGAACACCTGATTTTTGACAAAGGAGCTAAAATTATACAATGGAAGAAAGAAAGCATCTTTAACAAATGGTGCTGGCATAACTGGATGTCAACCTATAGAAGAATGAAAATAGATCCATATCTATCACCATGCACAAAACTCAAGTCCAAATGGATTAAAGACCTCAATATTAATCTGGGATGGTTGAGATGGAGGAAGGGTGGATATGGACGCAGGGAAGAAGATATCTTAATTAAAGGAGCCATTTTACGGTTGGCAAAAGACTTGGCTCTAGAGAAGTTTCCAGGTATCCAAAGGGATATCCCCAGCTAGGTCCTTGGACAGTAGAGAAGAGGGTACCTGAACTGGCCTTGTCCCATAGCCACCCTGATGAATATCTTGAATATCTCCATAGAACCTTCGTCTGGCGGTGGATGAAGATAGAGACAGAGACCCACATCAGAGCACTGGACTGAGCTCCCAAGGTCCAGTTGAAGAGCAGAAGGAGGGAGAAGATAAGTAAGGAAGTCAGGACCGTGAGGGGTTGGCCCACCCACTGAGACAGTGTGGCTGATTTAATGGGAGCTCACCAAGGCCAACTGGACTGGAACTGATGGAGCATGTGATCAAACCGGACTCTCTGAATGTGGCTGACAATGGGGACTGGCTGAGAAGCCAATGATAATGGCACTGGGATTTGATTCTACTGCATGTAATGGCTTTTTGGAATCCTACTCTGTTTGGATGCACATCTTTCTAGACCTGGATGGAGTGGGGAGGGCCTTGGACCTCCCACAGGGCAGGGTACCCTGCCCTCTCTAAGGACTGGAGGGGAGGGGGGAGCGGGAGGGAAAGGGGAGGAGGTGGAAATTTTGAATGATATTATTTAGAAAGCAAAAAAAAAAAAAAAAAAATCAGTGGTCAAGTGTTGCCTGGACCACAGCAGGATCGGGGAAAGGCAAGCTGGGAGAGGAAGTAATCGACACAAGTTCCGCATGTGGGCGGGTTTATCTAACAGTGGCGGAAGAGGGCCAGGGCTCTGGGTCTCCGCGAGCAGGATGGCGCTGCAACTTGGCCCGCATGAGCTGCTGCACGTCTTCTCCTTCCTGGAGGCCCGCGACCTGCTGTGCGCGGCGCAGGTGAACAAGGTGAGGTCCGGTGGAGTCACCCCACCTCCGCGCTCCGCAGGCCCGGGGCCGCCCGGAGCATCCCCCCACCCCCTCCAGGGATTGGCTTTGCCGTGGCTCCCTTGTCCTGAGCTTACCCTTTGCCTTCTTGACCGCGCCCCTGCCCTGCTTGTCATCTGTCTCGCCCTCCATGCTCGGCTGTGTGCTTCCTCTATTAAATCACTATTAATGTAAGGTACTTGTTTTTCCCTGCCAGATTCATTACTGAACTGTGACAGAAAACATACTAAAATCTCCCTTCAATGTCTATCCCAAGTACCCAATGCATACCTTGAAATTTTAGCCTCTTCAATTAAGCAAGTCAGTGGTCGTAAGGTTAGATGCATCCTTGCTTGAACAGAGCACTTAGATTTTCAATTTCAGACCTGTTCAGTTTTAAAACCTTTACCCACAGAAAGTTGCCAATTCTGTTCATCCCAATCTGGTCAACTTCGCCAAAATCTTCAAAGTGCATGTGTGTGACTCTCCAGACATCCTCAAAGGACCCAGAGTTGACATCTGGCAGTGAAGCTGAAGGCCCCAGACCTCAGTGTGCAGATAGACATTGCCTAGTTTTGTTTTCTCCTTTGAAGTTCTGGGGGGATGCACCTAGGGCATTTGAAGTTCTGGGGGGATGCACCTAGGCCATGCGCTTCACCAGCTGAGGGAGGGGCCTGTCTGTCACTGTTAGCTTTTAAAGCTGCTGTAGTTTGACAGTATCTCTGTCCACTTCTCTTTGCTATACTGTGATACTTCTGAGGGCCTGCATCTTTTTCCTCTGGATCTGTTGCCAAGACTTTGTGAGCCTGAGAACTTACCTCACATTGCCACAGTTTATAAGTCTTGTCTTCTACACTTCGTCCCTGCCACACCCTAGAGAGAAAATAGAGATTGTCTGCCTACAGCATCTGTTTAACATCTTGGTTTATCAATTGTGACAGCTGAAGTTATGTTTTAAGTTAAAATTACTGTGCTTGGGAGATCTATAAAACAAAACGCCTCTAGCCTGTGAGCCCCACTTGCCCAAGGACAGGTAACTTCCTGGAATGCTGGGGTCTGTTGTTCCTGATAACAAGCCACCATCTTCACGTCAGTAGACAAGGTTGGTTGTCCCAACTGCACAGATGTGCTTGACCACAGGTACATAAGCAGGAAGTGCGTCAGGATGTATTCATGCTCCTATTTAGACAAAGACAGAGAAGTACTTCGCCTTGTGGGTTTTTGCCTTTTTAAACCCCCATCTAATGTAATCTGGTGCCATTCACTGGAAATTCCAGACATGGGCCTGGCCAGTGTCCATCATTCTGGCCAGTATTTGATAAAGCTTGCTTCGGATTTGGCTCAAAAAACTGTGGTGGTGATCTTATTCTCACCCACGGGGATTAATGTAATACATAATGAAGGAATATATGATCTCTTCCTCTGAAAATGGGTTAGTTAATTTACCACATTACACATGAGGCCGCTTTCACCTTTTTTTTTTAAGGTATTTTTTTTAAAGTCTCGTCGTCGTCTCCCATTTTTATCCCATGCCTCATCTACCCTTCAGTCTCAGGTGCCACTGAAAACAACAGGCACAGGTGTACCCTAAGGCCACAGCTGGCTAAGGACCTGGCAGTGTCTGTGAAACACCGGGGTAAATTTGGTTTCCCATATGGAACTGATGTGGCCCAAAGCTACATTTAAAACTAAAACACAAGCAAAAGTGCCCATTTGCCAGCACAAGGTCTCTGGTGGGGAAGGAAGACAGGGGGTCCTCACCTCTCCCAGACAGGTCTCAGCCAGAGAGCACCTCACAGTTCCAAGTCTCTGAGGATAACTTTAAGTAGATATGGGAAATGACTGAGTTCCACTCCCATGTATGCTCGTCAGGAAACTGAGTGTCACACAGTGACTTCTCTGAGGTGATGATGGAGTCTTGTGCAGGGCTGAGGTGAGTCCCCCGCTGTTTTTGCATAGTAGGCCGAGTTTGAAAGAAAAGTTCCTTCTGCCCTTTAGTATGGCCAACTTTTCCTGGTTCTGATCCACCCATACATTAAAGGAGGTCAGAAATCACTATGAGTCTAACAGAAGGATTAAAGATGGTTAGTATTTGTTCTGTAGAGCACAGCACACATCACAGTCTCTGTTTGAGAACGGAGAACCCACCCAGCTGGCTTTGAATGGGAAGATGCGTAGATCTTTGCTTGGTTTGATTTTGCAAAATTACAACATCATTACTGAATAAAAAGATGCTTTTCTTTCTTTTCTTTTCTTTTTTTTTCTTTTTTTGAGTTGGAATCTCACAGTTCAGGCTGGCCTTGAACTAGCTATGCAGCAGAGGGTGACCTTAAACTTATCATCCTGCCTCCACCTCCCAAGTGCTAAGATTACAGTCCTGAACAGCACACACAGGCACCCTAAGCATCTTGCAGATAGCTCTGCAGAAAGAAGTGAGTACAGGGCTTGCATAGCACCCGCCCTGGAAGACTGTTCCCATCAGACCATCTTGGCAACTCTTAAGGCATCCCCATTGCTGCAGCTCCACATAAGAAATCTGAAATCCCTACCCATCCTCACAGCAAGCAGAGAGATCTTGCTTACACACAACTTGACCTTGCTCCTCCCCCAGTCAAAATGCTCAGGTAGCTGCTTCTCAGTATTTTTGCCTGGAGACTGTTGGGAGTTGGTTAAAGCCACCCAGACAGCAATTTTTCCCAGTTCTTCTGCAACCAAACCTCATGCTCTAACTGAGGCAACTTAGGAAACTATCCTTTCATGCTTATGCATCATTTGCATATCCAGTGTGTTTCCTTACATTGATTTAGAACAACAGCCAGTCTTTGATTAGTCATTGTCTCTCTGAGCCCCCGGGCTCTGACTCATCAATCCCACTGAGTCTCTTCATTTTCATCATTTGGTGGTTTTTAATTGTCTGTTGCTTTCAATGCACCAGGTTGAGCTGTGTTGAATGTGGAAACTGGGTTGGTTTTGGTTTTTGTCCCCTCCATTGGGTTTGGCAAGCCAGGTGCTGAATAGTTATTGACTGAGCAGATGCTGTCTCTTCCTGTCCTTATCCTAGGTCTGGAACGAGGTTTCAGTGACCCAGGAACTGTGGAGGTAAGTGAAGGAAGAGCCAAGGGTCCTGCAAGGGAGAGATGCTCACTGGACGTGGTTTCCCAGTGCTGTGTTCACTTCTGCCTGTGTTGAGGACAGAGAAAGGATTATATCCCTGGTCCTTAGCCATGAGGAATTCTCTATGGTTAGTAGTGTAAGACTGTGTATTGGCAGGACTGCCAAACTCAACCAGCTGAATTCATTTCCCGCAGTTTCTGTCAGTAGAATCAAAGCACTTAAAACAAACAAACGAATGAATAAATGGATCCATTTCATAGCCAGGATGGCCTTGTGCTTACTTTGTAGCCTAGGATAGCCTTGAGCTGCTAATCTTCCTGCATTACCCTCCTGAGTGCTGGGATTAGAACCTAAGATTGCATAAATCAGGATTATTTAAAATGTTACATTTGCTTCTTTGGAACCTGTTATCTTTTATACTAAGATAAAACTAACGGGGAGAGGGGAATGGCACAACGCAGGCCTGGACCTTTTCTGCTGGCTGAACATGGGGCCCACAGCCTTGGAAGTCAGGTCGGAGTTAGAGTTTCCACCCTTAATGGAGAACAGCTGCTCAGATGTGAAGCTTCCTCAGGACGGGGAGGGAGGCTTTGCTTTTATGTAGGATAACTAACACCTGGAATTCTTGGTCATCTCAAGGCTATCTTGGCGTCTTCCGTCTTCAGCATCTTAGAACACTTCTTTTTGTTGCTTTTTCTTAGCTTTTATAACTCATATTGACTAGCAAGACACGCTCAGTCAGTTCTGAGGTGGACTTTCGTTGGAATCCATTCTTCTGTCTACTCTTTGAAGACCTGACTTTTAAGCAGGTGTAGTTCATTTGGGGAAAGGCAGGACTTGCCAAGAATGTGACTCAGAGAAATTGTCTGAATGGATGAACTGACTGGTGCGGCTGCCGATGTATCAAAATCCAAGTTAGAATCTTTAAGGAAAGCACTAAAAAGTAACCAAAACTATGGTGCAAGAAATGACAGAGAAATTGAAACAGTACATTTGACCAAACTTAACACAAAATACGATAGTAATGAAATAGAGGGTGGAACGCGTACAACAAGGAAGCATTAAAACAGCAAAGATATGATATACAGCCCAATGAAAAGGCAGAGCGACAGAATTGACGAAGAAAAATAGTCTGACGTCATGCTGTATGCATGAGATACACGTAGCTTTCTTTTTTTCTGTTACACGATTTGGGGATCAAATGCAGTGAGTACCAGTGTGCATGCTTGGCAAGCACTCTATGGCTGAGTGTGCCCCCATCTCCGAGACACACTTGGAATCAAAAGACAGATATGTTGACAGTAAGACCTTGGAAGGAGATATTCATGCAAACAGTAATGAGGAAGCTGAATGCCTAATGATGTCAGCCAGAGTCGACTGAGATCAGGCGTAAGGATTTATGTTATCTGATGTAGAATGGTGGTGAGCGCTTTCCCCGGCGGGCCACCGTGAAGGGCGGGTTGTCATATAAAAAGTACAGTGCGGTTGGCCTGCCGCCACTCATTTCCTGTTAACTCTGCCCCTGTTTGACAGAGGAGAGTTGAGGACTCCTTAGGGACAGTGAGTTATCCAGGGTTTCAAGCCCGGACAGAGGTAAGACCAGAATTCAAAGCTACGTCTCCTGGTGTCAGAAACCAGACTGCTGTGCCCTGCCTAAGCTTGCATCTGTGTTTCAGGCAGCTGTGTCTGAGACGCTGGGCCTCCTGCAAAGCCTTCCCAGTGATCGTGGGCACCCAGACGTGGAGGCAGTACTACTTATGCCGGTCTGAGCTGGAGTTCCGTGTGGCATCTGGGCGGCCACGGGACTTCACCAGCAAAGCTATTTCTGGGCACACAGGTACGAGCTGGCGGATCGTAGCTATGTCCACTCCCACTTCCCACCCTGTTTCCGGCCAAATCTCAGGGATCTTGGCGTCTCAGCTACTGGCTTGGCTGGTGCTACTTGATAACATGTGGGTCCCGCTGGGTGCTACGTCGTCTGTGCTCTGTTATGGGAGGAAGGAATGAGCTGTTATCTCCTTTTCAGAGCAGACCAAAACACTCAAATAAAATAAGCCAAACCTCTAGTTATAACTGGGTTCTGCTCCCTGGAATTCTCACCCATCAGCTTGCATGGGTCTGAGCTACTACTCCCTGTCTCTTTCATGCACCCTCAGCAAGCACTCATTGTGTTCCTGGTACTGGAGAAGAGGACCAGTTGTGTATCAGGTCTGAGTCTGTCTATGCGTGTGCTCTCTTCCAGGAAAGATAGATCAGCTGGCCTACATCTCACCCCATGAGTACCGCTTTGATGAAAGGGCAAGGTCCGTGGTTTGCACTGTGTCTTCAGACTGTACCGTGCGTGCCTGGGATCTGCGTGAGGTGAACTGCTCCCTGGGGAGGGAAGGATCCCTACTGGGTTTGATTATCTTAATGCAGAGTAGGAGCCCAGTTTTGCAGATGAGAAATCTGAGCTCTGCCATCAGCTGTCACCAGTAGGGACATACTGATAATAAGCATGGGGGGGATGGCTTTGAAACTTGAGAGTAACCTATCTCATGTGACAGACACATGCTTGGCTTCCTCTTGGAACCAGACTTTGCCAGTGGTGGCCGGGGCTGTTGTGCCCTGTGCCTGGGATGACAGCTGTTTTGTCGTTCCTCACATTTCCTGCAAGCCACTCAGTCAGGGGCCTCAGTGCTGGAGCTCATGCTGCACCCCAGACGGTTCTGCAAGCTTTTTGTCATCCTATGTGTGTGCACACCAAACTGGACAGCTTGCCTAGAATTCTAAACTTTTCTAGTGCTTATGTAGATGTAAAAAGTGAAGACTTTTAGAGTTTTGTTTTGGTTTGGTTTTTTGAGACAGGATCTCACTCTGTAGCCCAGGCTAGCCTAGAACTTTCAGGCTGCTCCTTCTGCTCATGCATGTGCACACACAGACACAGACACACATACGCACACACTAATGACCAAGTAAGTAAATTTTAAAAGAAGTTGAGGGTTGGGCTCTCCTTAGTTTGGGTTTTTCAAAAGAAAACAGAGTACGTTTGCTGCATGAGCCAGCAGTGCTTTCTTTAAACAACTAGATGGTGAACACTTTGCTCCTCTTAGGCCAGAACCTCTGTCATAACTACTTAACTCTGCAGCTGTGACACAAAAGGAGCCACGGACAATGTGTGAACAGTGTAGTAGCACACTCCAGTAATATGTGGTTTCCTTAGATATTCTGTTTTTAAACCAGATACGAAAAATGTGCAGTGGCCTGTATGCCTGCAGGCAGGTCATGGTGTACGAAACCTTAAATTAGCATTCCATTGTTTGCAGTGTGGGACACCTCAGACAGCCAACAGCCCTTCCTGTCATTTGGCCTGGCTTCCCAACCTTCCTAATGTTCACGAGCAGCTATAGTTTCTTCCTTAAAGATTCAGTTTCTAACGCTGGTGCCGTGTTGCATTGAAACTTGCACAGTATTTACATGTGCTCTTTGAAGGAGATCAAGGGTGTGGCCTACATCCAGCTTCTTTGTGTGTTTTTGTGCCTTAAAAACTCCTGAAACAAAAATGGCAGGCTGGAACTGTGGCTCAGTGGGACAGCATTTGCCTGGTCATGTATGTGGCTCGGGGTTCAATTCCTAGTCTTAGAGTAGAGGTTAAAGCCACTTTACTTTAAATAAACAACAGAAACCTAGTTATTTAAATTACAAACAATTTCTATCCCTTTCTCGAATCCTTCAAGTTAACAGTGTTAACGATTTGGCCTTTCTCCTGCCTTTTTCTTTGGCTTTTGATACAAGGCTGGATTTTGCCCTATAGCTCGCAGGCCTTAGATACCATGCCTTTTTTTTTTCCACTTGTTTTTATAATGTGCATCCTTCCACATCCAGATATAGGACTTTTCTGAAGGTTTGCTCTGTGTCTGTGAGGTCATGAAGGTCAGAAGAGGGTGTCAGATCCTTGAGAGCAGCCCAGGACCCCAGTTCATCAGATGGTATCAGCTCAGTTAATCTAGAAAACCCCTCACGCACCACAGAGATTTGTTTCCTAGGTGATCCTAGAGCCATTTCCAGGTCCATCACAGCCTTTTCACCCGTGCTCCGTGTGTGCTGTGGAGCCTGGTGTAGTCGGCTCGGGTAAGCCTGTGCTGACTGATGAAGTAATACGTATCTGTGAAATCGATGGGGCCCTGTATCAGTCAGTTATGCTAACTTTGTTGTCCCCAGGGCATAGAGATCTGGTCCAGCCCTGTGCAGCCTGCTCCTCTGGTGAGTTTGGTGGCCTATCCTTCGCTGCAGCTGGTTGTCACACTGGACAGACAGGGTTTGATCACCGGGTGGAAAGCAGAGACCGGATCTGAGTGGGCCTCGTTCCGCCTACCAACCTTCTGTTCTTCCATGGAGGCTTGTGGTCACCCAGAGGGCCCCTTCCTGATGGTGAGTGACCCTGCTCTCAGGAGCCCCTCAGGGCTCTTGGTTAAAGCCACGATGGTGGGAGGAGTCTGGATCCCGCTTCATAGCAGACCCTGCCTTTCTGGCTCCTCCTTGCCCACCACAGGGAATGCAGGCTCCTCTGTCCTTCAGACTTCTGCACAGCCTCAGCCTCTCCTGCGGTGGTGGGAACCTGCTGTGTGGAGTTCTTATGGTTTTGTGGCCACATGGCCTTGCTTTCTTATATATGCAGCTTTTCTTAACACCTTCATTCTTAGTTGGCTTGTGACTGTCAGGGGTGGGGCTGACTTCACCACATACTTTAGTGCCTACACTGAGCTTCCCGACACTTCTAGCTTGACAGTGTCTGTCCTTACTGAAGCCTCTACAGCTGGCCTCAGGGGCTCTCACCTTGGGGTTGTCGCAGGTTAAATTCAGGCTCCTTGACTTGGGTTTGCACTCTGCTCTCAGGACCCCAGGGCAGCACCAAAGACCCCAGAGCAGCACCATTTTAAATGGGTTCTTTCAAACCACAGCCCCTGGGCAATGCCCTCTGCATCATATAGTGACGTGGTGAGAGTCTTCTCCAGTATTGATTATCCACTGGCGAAATCACACTGTCACCCAGACCTGGAGCTGGGTGTGAGGGTTGTGGACTTGTCCTGAGAATAAGATAGGTAGCCCTGTCACCAGATGAGGCCTGGCTTACTTTCAACGAGGTTTCGGCTTACACGCACACAGGTATGTAGGCACTCCGGCACACACACACACAGCCATGGTTGGAGCTGGTTCTTTTTGGTGTCAGCTGTTCGTCTTCCTCCACACTCTCAGCTGGTGCCACCACCTTTTTGAAGTTGATGTCTTCCTATTCTGACTCTCGTCCTTCCGGCCAGTCTGGACAGGCCCCTTACCCAGAAGTCTTAAAATGTTTATTTTTCTGCATGTTAGGTGGGGATATGCTTGGAACTAGTTTCCAGAGCTTTCTGGTTATTTTCATTTTATGAAAAATTTTAAATAGGCTTACCCTTTAACCTAGTAATTCTAATTTTAGGCATCCCCCTGAATGTAATCCTGCATGTGTGTATAGGGTCTAGCTGGGAGCACCAGGTGCAGCAGTAATTGTGGTGACATTTGCACTCCTGGCAGCTCTTCCCAAATTAGTAAACATTTTCTTTTGACTTTTAAAAGTGCCATCAGAGTGAGAGGAATCATTTTCAATGTAAAACACACAGGCAAGCTGCTGCTGTCACTGACAGGAAGGGCAGTTGAGGGTCACATGCCAAGCTCCTGCAGGAGACTCACATTGCTGTGGGCTGTGCCCACCCTTCAGTGGGGGGAGGCACAGCTCCTGTAGAAGATGGTGGTACTCCCCACTGTTACTTGCTTTCTATTCCAGGTAGCCTGTGCTGAAGGGAACCTCTACACTCTGACAGTTCCTCAGCTGCAAGTGCTCTCCAAAGTGGCAACATTTTCTCACACCTCCGTGAGCCTCACGTGCTCACCTGACCAACAGTGGGTATTTGTGCTGGCACAAGGACCAGACATAGGCCCGAAGGTCAGTGCCTGGTGACCCCTATTCCTGGTCAACCCAATGCAGTTGGAATCGTATTTTAAGATGTGTTACATTTGCTTATGCTGTGGAACATTTGTTTTATGATGCAAAGATGTGTTGTTGCATTCTTTTATGTTGCATCTGTTTAACTCTGTGAAGCTGTGTTTCTTTGCCTGTCTAAAATACTTGATTGGTTTAATAAAGAGCCAAATGGCCAATAGCAAGGCAGGAGGAAGGATAGGCGGAGCTAGCAGGCAGAGAGAATGAGTAGGAGGAGAAATCTGGGAAGAGAGGAGATCCAGGAGCAAGAAAGGAGGGGTCAGACACCCAGCCACACAGTCACACAGCCACCAGCTACACAATCACACAGCCACACAGCCACCAGCTACACAATCACACAGCCACACAGCCACACAGCCACCAGCTACACAATCACACAGCCACATAGTCACACAGCCACACAGCCACCAGCTACACAATCACACAGCCACACAATCACACAGCCACCAGCTACACAATCACACAGCCACACAGTCACACAGCCACACAGCCACCAGCTACACAATCACACAGCCACACAATCACACAGCCACACAGCCACACAGTCACACAGCCACATAGTCACACAGCCACACAGCCACCAGCTACACAGCCACACAGCCACATAGTCACACAGCCACACAGCCACACAGCCACACAGCTACACAGCCACCCAGCCACACAGCCACACAGCTAGACATGGAATAAGAAGGGAAGAAAAAATATACAGAAATAGAGAAAGGTCAAAGCCCAAGAAGCAAAAGGTAAATGGGATAATTTAAGTTAAGAAAAGCTGGCAAGAAACAAGGTAAGCTAAGGCCAGGCATTCATAAGTAAGAATAAGCCTCCATGTGATTTATTTTGGGAGCTTGGTGGCGGGCCCCCCAAAAAGTAAAAGAGGAAACAACAACAACAGGAGGTTACTAGAGAGCCTGGACCCTGAGACTGTAAGACTAGGTTCTCAGGCCATCGCTATAGGGCCAGGCCCTGTAGCCAGATGGGAGTGTGCCTCTCTCTTACTGGAAAGGCCAGCTCTCGCTGGGGAGGGCAAAGTCAGTTCCTTACAATCTGGGCTTGAGCATCTCCACCAGCATGCTCCTCTAAAGAGCTGTCTGGTGTGCTGAGGATGGTGTGAAGACAACGGTGAGCAGGGAGGCCCAGTCCAGACGACAGCATATGATGTGTATGTGTGTGGGGGGTGTTCTCTGCCTTCAGCACTGTGGTCAGGAGGAGTGCCCTACAAGTCACAAGGCCTGACCATGACCTGGTTCATAGGCACAGAGACGTCCAGTCATTTGCCAGAGGCGCAGCCCTCATTGAATGCCAGGACCTAAACTGAAATTTCTGTTAGGCCACAGAAATAAGAGCTAGTGGTAGCCGGGGAAGCAGGTCGTTAGAGAATAGCATTTGAGTGCAGAGGACGTGGGATGCATAGAAAGGGGACCTAAAAATGACTTGGACTGCCCTGTCAGGCCCCGTATATAGGGTGTGGGTATGCGAGCAGCCAGCTGCTGAAGACAGTCCTGCCAGAAGCTGGAGCTAGCTTGGGGCTGGAGGGCTTTGGGATCTCTCGGGCCCCTCACCCTCTGTGACCATAAAGGGTTGTTTCCCCAGGTGTTCTACACTCAGTCCTTGCTCCACCCATCAGAAGACGGGCTTCCTGTCTCCACCACCCTCCCTGTCAGGCTGAGTTGCAGGGCCTGCTGGGCTCCGGATGAGGAAGCCAGGCTGATAGTGATGCACAGAGATGACAGTGGCATGCATTTGGTCATCACTACCTTCAGTTTAAAGGCCAGCAAGTCCAGGGACAGAGTGAGCATCCTAGGTAAGGCCCCTGTGCTGGCCACAGCCTGCAGTTTGGTGCTTCAGGACAGGCTTCTCGCAGTCCCTCGAGGGCATCTTCTCTCCCCTTTCAGGGAGGTGGAAGCAGAGTATCCTAGAAGCTTTACTGTGGGATTTCATGTCCTGAGTGGTGGGGTGCTTACCACATGTTGCTCCCTGTGTGGTCCAGGGCTTTAGGTGTAAATTCCATGCCCATGGCCCCCTCCTGTGAGGGTGGCAGCACCCCAGCATTTTGCTGCTGCTGGACTGGGATTGGCACCAGAGCAGGAGCAGAGCTTTCCTAACTGCAGAGCCGCGTTCTTCTCACTGCACGGCACCATCGGGCGAGGCGCATACCCATGCCTGAAGAGCCACCTGTGTGTTTTTATTCTCCCCAGCACAACAGCTGGCCAGCTTCCTCCTGCCAGACACTATGTCTCCGCACCTCATGCAGGCCCACGGCTCCCAAGTGATCCTGCTGGCCTCCCGGTCAGAGCTGATGCTGTTCACCATAGACGGCGTGCATCTGATAGCCTTCCAGGACCACCAGAGGCCCATCACATCCATATGGGTGGTAAGTGTACCATCTCCTACCCGAGGCATGCTTTCCAGTCTTGGGCATCCACAGTCATGCCTCATTTGACTTCATCCCAAGGATCCGCACCGAGTCATCACCTCGTCCTTGGACCTGTCTTTGCGTGTCTATGTGTGGAATAAGAAGAACACATTTCCCGTCCTCAAGAGCTGTTATCATTTGCTTGGGGGATCTCTCAGATGGGCCAGGTAATTGGCTGTCCTCCTGCCCTGTGTCTGTAAAGTGTAAAGCAATTGGTTTTCTTTCTTTTGGAATGAGTCTTGTCATGTTGCCCAGGCTAGCCTTGAACTTCCAGAATCCAGTGACCCTCCCACCTCATTCTGCTAAATAGCTGAGACCAGATGTGCACATCACATCTGCTCAAAGGAAGGATCCTAAAGGAAAGGTTGAAGAGAGTGTGAGTAAGTCCATCCTCAGATGAGCCACTGTGAACACCCTGCTTCTGTTTCTGCTGGCAGGCAAAAAGCCACAAGGCAGATTTCCAGCTCTTACTGTGCGCTGTATGTTGTCTCCTGTGCTGTATAAAACCAGCCTGTGTTGGCATCGCCCACACTTTGCAAATTTAGATTCTCTGTGCATGGTCCACAAAGAACATGTGGCCAGACCATGATTTAGACCTTGAAAAGGCCTTGTGAGAAACAGTCGATCCTGGGAGCTCTTATGGGCACACGCCTTTGACCACCTATGGGTTTCTGGTAGAGATGCGCTTAGTATAACAATGACATGTCTGGGCCATTTCCCCTGATGTTTCTCACCACACGAGAATCACTGTGATGCCCAGCACTGCCAGGCGGGACCTGACACGGCCTTCCCACTGAAGAATGGGATAGCATTTTCCTTCTGAGCCTAGAGGAAACGGGGTACCAGTAAGCCACATAGGGTTGCAAAAATGAGGTCGGACTCCATCCCCATATGAAATCTTTTCTGCTTAAACATTTGCCTTTATCCCAAGGTTAACTCATGGCATGTCCTTCTTCGTTGTAGTGGGTTTACCCATGTGAAAAGTGACAGCATGAGCATTGCTGGGGTTGAAGCCAGAAGCAACGGAACAAGTATCCTGAGGTCGTACTGCTACAAGGTCCAGCTTAGCTAGATCCCACCAGTTGAAGATGCTCTTGCTTTGTGTGCAAACTCCTTACCAAAGATGCTGTCAGCTTTGGGGAATGGACTGGTAAGGTGACTATTGTATGATCGCAACGAGCCCATGAAGTATTTTCTCCTGTCTTGTGTTTCATTGTCTTGCTCAGAGGAACAAAGGAGAGTAAGCAGCCATCTTCAGCAGGGCTTGCAGGTGCCTGAGGGTTCTGGTCCCAGACAGCGTGGACTGTGGCAGTGCTAAAGAACCTGCTTGCTTACCGGGTCAGGACTGCAGCAGGGTTGTTCTTGTTCACCAAAATATAATTAAAAGAGTTTTACCTGCCTGTCTTGTGTTATGTACTGTAGACACACATTCATGCATAGACTCTGCTGTCACTGAGATGCTGTAAGACCGTCTCAGCAAGTCAAGGGTACCAAAAAAAAAAAAGAAAAAACAGAATGAAGATGACGGCTTTGGAGTTGGCCCTGGCTGGGTTGCGACAGCCACCCCCCAGGTGGTAGAAGTCAAAAGAGCATCGCACTGTCAAAGAGAAGACTGGAGAGCTAGGATGGAGAAAGGTAGGATGGCGAGGAAACAGGCAGGCCTGCTCATTCCTGACTCTCGGTGTCCTTAGCATGTCCCTTAGGTCTATCCTCTGCTGCTACTGAGCAGGTACCAGCCGCCTCCATGGATTGCTGCTCCTGAGGGAGATTCAGGGGATTGTGTGTGTGCACAGATGTGTGCCTGTGCTTTTGTGAGATGCTGTCTTTGAGTCACAGATCCACACATAGATGTCTTCAGTTTCAGGAGGTTCCTCCCACTAAGACTCATGTAATGGGAATTTTTCTATCTTGAGGAATTTTTCCTTACGTTTGAAGAATAAGGACAGGAATGTCAGACTGCTTTGCCCAGTATCTGAATGCACCCTGCTTATTACACTAAACCTTTAGCAACAATGTCTAGATCCCAGAGATGACCAGGACGGATGAAGAGGTGTTGGAGAGGGGGAAAGATGGAGGAGCAAAGAGGTTCTTTTGTTGTTGTAGTTGTTGTTTTGTTTGTGTGTTTTTCTCTTTGTCTTTGTTTTATTTTGGTTTGGTTTGATTTTTTTTTAATTTTTGTTTTGGGGGACCACTGCAGGTGGGAGGGGGAGAATATGGAGGGACTGGGAGGTGAGTGGTATTGGGTAGCAAAATGTGAAATTTCCAAAGATTCAATAAAGAAATTATGTTAAAGCAAACAAAAAAAAAAAGAGAGTGTCTGTCCTTGGAGCTGTCAGTGAGTCCTCACCTAGCTCCACTCAGGTCTACATGATACTCTAAGGCTCATGGCCTAAGGATGAGGATAAGCAGGACTGAGCCATCCCTAGATGGCATTAGGGAATGGGATGGGGATCAAAGAGAAATAGAAACCAGCAGGTACAAAAACCACGGCCCAGCAAGGAAGATGACTGTTGTGTTCCAAAGATGATGGGAAGGTTGAGGCCAGCAGAGATGCCGGCGTTCTACTGGAGACCTCATGGGCATGTTCCATGTACAGGTCCTCTTAAGGGCAGCATCCTCAGGACACAGAAGCTCCGTTAAGTCCCCTCCTTGGAAAGTGTCAGCACTGACATTAGAGTGATGCAGGGATGGGCCTGGTGGCTCTACCCAAGAACACACACGGCTCTAGGAATCCTGCTTTGGAGTTGTGAGCTAGTTTGGTAAGGGAAGCCTTAGTGGAGATAGGAAGCTCAGGTACCAAGGTTAGCAGAGTTAATCTTGCTGAAGGTATGTGAACACTGGGTCTTGGGTGTGGTGCTCTGGGCCCCAGGAGGAGCCCCAGTGCCAAGTCCTGACACCTCATGAGCAAGAGGTCCAGAGACAGAGAAGCCTATAAAGCTGTGTGAGCTTCTTCCTTCTGCAAACCAAGTTAGAAACCAAGGAGCCAAAACTGGTAGGACACTGGCTCATGACCTCTGCCACTTTGAAAGGTCAGCATAGTCTCCCAAGTGAGTTTAAGGCCAGCCTGAGCAATTTAGACGGTCTCAATAAGTAAAATGAGGGTTGGAGACAGACGTCACTGGGTGCTGCATAGCACTTGGCTAATGCATGAGGCCCTGGGTTCAGGCCCTGGTATGATAAAGATAAAGAACTATAATAAGCCTAAGTAGTACCTGGAGGTGATAACATATGCAGGGTTTTTCAAAAACTATATACAATTTCCCAAAAACATTGAACTCTTCTGTGTTTTAGAAACCTAAGCAAATCACTAGAATTACTAAGCGAAACTCTGTGATACTGTCAGAAGCAACCCACACATGAAAGCCGGTGTACCAGTGACTAGACAAGACAGAAATCACAGAAAGAGTGGGGGCCACAGAAGAAAAAAAGACTTTCTATAAGAACAGAGTCATTATTTCATGTTCCCAGGTAGAATACTGAGTTAAGACTAGACGAGACACTCCTTTAGCAACAAGAGTTAGCGAATGGAACAGACCTGCCCTGTGAGTTATAAAGGGGAAGTAAACTTGGATAATTAAATAAAGATTGGTATCAATGCACACAGCACAATAGAAGGTCCAGAAATGGCATGGGGGCCTTAGACACACTGTAGGTGAGGTTTCCCATGGTGGATGGGGAACAAAGCTGGAGGCGGCTTCCCAGGGAGTGAGCTCAGACCCTGCCACACGCTAACACATTAGCATTCCTCAAATGGAAAAAGCCAAAAGGGGAATTACAGACAAATTACAACAGGGGCTTCAAAGCAGGGCTACAGATAAGCCATGGCAGAGCCTCTAGTTAGTGCCCTTCCGCCCCATTCTTTTTACCTTATAAAATGCACTATGACATCAGAAGACATAACTGTTCATGGTGTATTTTGTATAAGAATGTATGTTTTTGGAACTTTTATGGAATGAACAAGAAACTTACGGGGACAAAAATTTCTGATTGCTCACAGGAATAGTAAGCTGAAAAACTGAGCCAGATTAAATTGCTGGTTTTCAATGAAAAGTGACGTGACATAGTAGGGAGCAAAGTGTGACAGCGCCCTACACAGAGCTACTGCTCCCCCACCACATGTGCTGCAAGCAAGAAAGGCGCCCTCCATCCTGCCCCCCACCATGAACAAGCAATCCTCATCCTTGCTGCTTATAGTTGTAACCCCTGCCTTTCCTGGTGAGTCACTGACTTCAAGAAAGACACTCTACCTGCCTCCTGACACACACAGGTGGGAATTACAGGTTCCATTCAAATGAGGACATTTGCTATGGGCTTCGAAAGAATTGTCACCATTCCCACATGCAACAATTAGGACCTTTAATCTCCAAGAGCACAAAGCTGCACAAATATAAATAAAAGGCCACTCACCAGATGCAGTGGGAAGGTCACTCCTGCACTCGCTGGCCCTCAGTTTCGTGGGCTGGCGGATATGGCAGTGTGAGTTATTAGTGTACAGCACATTCTAGACTGAAGGACTGAATCCGCATCTCAGTGTCTGGAGCCACAGTCTCAGTGCCCCACCACCTATTCTAAACGTCAGTGGGCCCCATTGTCCTAAAGGGCTGAGTGTAATATCAAGCTGATGGAGAGGCCATTCAGAGAGGCTTTGGGTGGCGGGACTAGAAAACTCATGGGCAAGGTGAGCAGATTCACCCCCTCAATTGTAGGAGAGTAAAGAAGGCAAGCTGAGTACAGCAAACATGTATGCATTAATTCATTGCTCTCTGTTCCTGACTCAAGACATAATACAACCAGTTCCTGTCACCCTGACTGCCCTGCAATGACAAACTGTATTCTGACATTGTAAGGCAAAAACAAAAAACAAAAAACAGCTTTTTTTCTGATGTGGGATTCCCTTCTGTATGCTATGAATATGTTTTATCACCATTGGTTATTAAAGAAGCTGTTTCGGCGAGTGGCTTAGTAGAGTAAAGCCAGGCAGGAAATCTGAACAGAGATATAGAGAGAAAGTAGGCGGAGTCAGGGAGACACCATGTAGCCTTGTGGCAATACACAGAATAACAGAAATGGGTTAATTTCCTTCAGCAAGCAATGAAAGGAGACTGAGACAGAGACCCACATGGGAGCACAGGACTGAAATCTCAAGGTCCAAATCAGGAGCAGAAGGAGAGAGAGCACGAGCAAGGAACTCAGGACCGCGAGGGGTGCACCCACACACTGAGACAATGGGGATGTTCTACTGGGAACTCACCACCCAGCCGGCCTGGGTCTGGAAAAGCCTGGGATAAAACCGGACTCTCTGAACATAGCAGACAATGAGGACTACTGAGAACTCAAGAACAATGGCAATGGGTTTCTGATCCTACTGCACTGCACGCACTGGCTTTGTGGGAGCCTAGGCAGTTTGGATGCTCAACTTACTAGACCTGGATGGAGGTGGGGGTTCCTTGGACTTCCCACAGGACAGAGAACCCTGATTGCTTTTCGGGCTGAGGTGGGGGGGACTTAATTGGGGGAGGGGGAGGGAAATGGGAGGCGGTGGCGGGAAGAGACAGAAATCTTTAATAAATTAAAAAAAAAGAAATAAAAAAAGAAATGGGTTAATTTAAGATATAAGAGTTACCTAAAGATATGCTTAAGCTATTGACCAAACATCATTGTAATTAATAAAGTTTCTGTGTTATTATTTTGGTATGGACGGCTGGGAAACCAGCAAGCAGTCTCCGCCTACACTTTTCTCCCCTAAGTTGCTTTGGCCAGAGTGTTTTGTCACAGCAACAGAATAAAAAAAAAAACCCTTATAGTTTGCTTGGTTGAATGATTCTGATGGCAGGAAGCGAACTTGTGTAATAGGAGGAGGCTGCTTGTTCGTTCCTGGCTGCCCAGACTCCCAAAATAACCACTCAGAAACTGTATTAATTAAATCACTGCTCGGTCAATAACTTAAGTGTATTGCTAGCTAGCTAGCTCTTATATCTAGAATTAAACCATTTCCATTATTTTATATTTTACTATGAGGCTCATGGCCTACCGGCAAGGTTCCAACTGGCAACTTGCGTCTTTCCCCTCCGGCGGCTGGCTACATGGTATCTCACTGACTCCACCTTCTCTCTCCCAGCATTCAGTTTATTTCCCCCCACCCCAGCTCTATTCTGCTAAGCCACTGTCCAAAATAGCTTCTTTATTCATTAACCAATAAAAGCAACACATATACAGAAGGACTTCCCACATCAAACTTGTATAGAATGGCAGATGAGTTAGGGGAAGAAATAAGTGAGCAAGAAAGCTGAATTTGTTTGATAATTGCCTCCTCTCTTGGGATGTAATCCAGTCTCCTAAAAGCTGCCTCATTCTCTTAAGATCATTAACTCATTCAGGAGGATCAGGCCTCTAACTACAGCCCCCTCTCTTCTTCTAGGCCCCACCAAGTCACCATCACCTCAGCATTGATACACAGGAGATCAAAATCCTAACACATGTGCCTTTGGGAGATATCCTCAAACCATATAAAAACCATGGCATAGCCCTTGCAACTTTCAGGCTCAAGGCTTATGGTTAGCCACAAAGAAGATATAGCAGGCACTATCAGACACTACTACAAAAATAATGGAAGAAGATCAAAGGCAAATGAAATGGGATTTTAAAGGTATTTGTAATGGATTAATTAAAATGGCTGCGGGTTCCCAAGTGGCTTCAGTGGACCATGTGGTGACAGGCAGTGTGCAGGGGGTCCAAGAGAGCAGCCAGACCCAGGAAGGGATGGCACACGAGACTATTCCGCAGGTCTCCAAAGGCAGCTGGTCCCTGGCAGGGAGCCACACTGTGGGCAAAAGACAGAGACATGGGTAGGCACACCATGCAGAGTGAGGTTGGATATTTATTTAGTGGGTTATGAAAGGGAAGGGGAGAATAGCAGAGAGAGAGAGAGAGAGAGAGAGAGAGAGAGAGAGAGAGAGAGAGAGAGAGAGAAGAGAGAAACAGAAGGAGGGAAGGGGAGAAGTAGGGAGAATGGAGTGAGACAGAAACTTTCTCTTTGGGGGAGAGATGGAAATAGAAAGAGACTCAGACTGCAAGCAGGAAGGAAGATCTGCCTGCCTCAGCAGACAAGGGAGGGAGTGGGTGTGGCTTGTCTCTTAAAGAGACAGAACAGATCATTACAGTATTAAGTCTAGGTACTGTCTGGATAATATGCAAGTATGTGGTACAACCACAGTTTGGCTGCTCCATATTTAAATTCATAATAAATAAGGGGACCTCCAACATGGATGTAATTTCTAATAATCATGATGGAACCAACATATAATTTTCATTGGCAGAGAGCTCTGATGTTGTTGCCTGCAGCCAAGAAACCACCTGGCATTTCCACCTTTCCCTCCTTCCTCACAGAAAAGTACCTGGCTCATCAGAGCCCTGATAAGAACTTGAGACTCTCAGGCCTCTGTATCAGTTCATCATGTAGGACCAGTAGATCTCTGAGCAATGCTATGTGGAGAGGTATCCTCAGCCACAAACCTCATCCTTGCTCCACTACAGATTACAGTAAACTTCAAAATTTAAGTCAAAAGATATGTTACTTTGGAGAAAAGTTTTTGCTTTTGTTTCCATGGCAAATAAGAGGCTGTGGATTCATTCTGGGTTAAGAAAAATCAGGTTTGATCAAGAAAGATCCCTGAAAAATCTCTGATAGGAGGAGATGGTCCAGATGATCCAACGTTTCAGAGAACCTCTGTTGGAGTTTCCTCTGAGTTCCCATCCAAAATGGACTGAAGACTGCTGGCTGAGATGATCAAACCTCACAGAATACTCCAGTCAGGACTTGACCATAATTCTAAATTTTCTTTAGGTCCCCATAAGATTATCATCACCCCCAATCAGCAAGAAGAAGCCTGAAAAATACACCCACATTCCCAAAAAATAGATTATGGATACTTATCTTTGTTTACAGTGTTGGTTACAAGTTGTTATGGATATGGTCTGGGAAAAAAAAGCTAAACAAAGGAGATTAGATTCAGAGTTCTTGTTTTGGAAAAAAAAGCAGGGGTAGAGCTGTGGGATAATGGTCTTGTACCCTGTAAAAATTTGTCAGTTATATTGATGTAATAAAATGCTGACTGGCAAGTAGCCAGGCAGGAAGTATAAGCAGAGCAACTGGGCAGGAAGTATAGGCAGGGCAACCAGAACAGGAGAATTCTGGGAAGAGGAAAGGCTGAGTCTGCAGTTGTCACCCAGACACAGATGATTCAAAATGAGAATGCCTCTCTGATAAAGGTACCAAGCCACATGGCTAACACAGACAAGAATTATGGGCTAATATAAGATGTGAGAATTAGTTAATAAGAAAGCTTGAGCTACTAGGTCAACCAGTTTATAATAATGTAGACCTCTGTGCGTTTCTTTGGGACTGAATGGCTGCAGGACCAGGCAGGACAGAAACCTCTGTCAACAAACCATCTTACCCTGTCTTGGCAAGGCTTAGCAGTCTTTTTTTCTTGTATCCTGCTTGTCCAGTCCAGACATCATACACTTTGTCAGTGGTCGAGACATGAACAGTTCCTTGCCCAAAGGCCAATTGTGCCAAGAAGAAAACAAACTCCAAGTGGAGAGTGTCTTTGGTGCTCAATACCCTCTCGGGAATAGATGGGTACCACCAGGAGCCTAAGTTATTTAAATGCCATGTTCTATAGCTCTTGAAGTGGTTGAAGGTTATCTATCTATGCAGAATACAATCTCTATGTATCTAAAGAATCTAATTAATCTGATTAAAAGTATAATAAACATGAATGACTATTGACCTATAATACTTAATACCTATATAACTTAAAGATTAAGATTTCATATCAGAATATTAAACAATCTTTAAACAATTGTGTAGTAAAGAAGAACAATGACTTCAAAATGTAAGCAATGTATAAATATCTTGATCAGAGGTAGAAATATATAATGCAATATGATAAATATATCCTAAAATTGTATCAATGTACAAAATGTCTTAAACAGAGGTAGAAACATGCATTCATACAATCTGACAAAATAACTTTACGTAGGTGTACAAATATTATAAACAGAAATAGGAGCATATTCAATATCATAAATATAATTTGAACTTGTATCAACATACAAAAATCTATACCAATGTAAATTGTGCAAAAATAATAGCTCACAAGTATTCATTCTATTACTCACTATTATTAGTAGTAGTGTGAGTAAACTCACACTAATCTACCTATTATCCCATTCAATTTTCCCTCTTTTTCTTTCTTTTTTTTTGAGATCTCTGGGCCCATATAATTTCTACCCCAACTCCAACCTTATATGAGTAATAAACAACCCCTAAGTGGTGTCCCTAACTGTGAGGACAAACCTTGTTGGGAGAGGGAACATCATCTTCTAGAATTGCTTCCAGCTGTCATGGAAGTGATGTTCTTTCTATAGGATTCTGTAAAAGTGAAATGAGGGTTAAGTTTCAAGATTGCTGTTTTGTGTAATTGAAAATGGTCTCTGAGTAGTCAATAGGGTTTTTCTGAAGTTCTTATTTGGAGTTCTGACCAGAACGTTGTAAGAAGGTGCACCATTTCCACAACTGGTCCCCCAAAACCAGTCTCAGAGTAGTGCTATCAGCATCATGACATCATATCAACCAGATGGAGTCATTGTTGTGGGACCCCACCTTCTTCCTGGAAGTTTCAAAGATTACTGCAGGAAAA
Organism: Microtus pennsylvanicus; assembly: GCF_037038515.1. Taxonomy (NCBI): domain Eukaryota; kingdom Metazoa; phylum Chordata; class Mammalia; order Rodentia; family Cricetidae; genus Microtus; species Microtus pennsylvanicus. The sequence continues at coordinate 85,330,518 of NC_134582.1, read as the reverse complement.
TCTACTGTTCATTGTTGAAAACTTAACCATCATTCATATAGACATATATTCAATGAAAGATAAGATATAGACAAAGTGGACATGGAGAAAAGAAAGATATTTTCTTAAAATCTATCTTCTTTCTGTCCCATACCCAATGGCTCCTGAAATGAGGCAGAAACTGTGAATTTTTCTTTTAACAACATGCTTGGATTTAGAGAAGGATAGTCACTGTTCCACTCCAAAGCCTTTTAAGTAGAGATGTATACATGTCCAGATAATCAAATTTTACCATGCAGATGATACAGCATCATAAGTCAGATTTCTCTGTTTGGTGATCCTTTCTGGATAGCTATCTTGTCATCTTTAGGCATCTAGATGTCCTAGGTCTCTTGATTCTTTGAAGATGAGTGTTTTCATGCAAAGAACAGAACCGTGCCCCAACCCTTATGAGGTTTTCTTACTACCTGTATTATTGTCACCTCTGTGGATAAGCTGTCATTTCTGGTGGCACACGCTTTACAACTGCATTTATAGTATAAGAGACCACGCCCAAGTGGGCTGATATCTTAAAGGCTATTGGCTGAAGGAGATCCCATAGAAATTAATATTTTAATTATATGTAGGTGTGTGTGTCTACATATGTATATATATATATATGTATATATACACACACACACACACACACACACACACACAAGTGTAGGTGCTTATATAGGTCAGAGGCATCATAGCACCTAGAGCTAGAGTTACAGAAGGTTGTGAGCTGCCTGATATGGCTGGAACTTGAGTTCTCTGGAAGAGCAACAGGTGCTCTTAACACTGAACCATCCCCCCAGTCCGGCCCTAAGTTTTACCAATACCTAAGAATGTGTTTTGAAGGGTCTCAAAATCAAATAAGAACCTTTTGTCATGTTCTCCTGGCTTTCTCCTACTAAGTAGGCCAAATAGTTACGAACGGGCTTTGAAAGACTGCTTTGTTGGGGATGGTGGCTTACATCTGTAAAACCAGAAGATGGAGGCAGGGGGAACATCAAAATGAGGGGCCAGCCTGGGCTATATATTGAGTTGCAAGCCAGCCTGATTACAAGGTGAGAGCCTATCTCAACTTCTACCCCAACAAAAAAAACAATGATCACTACCATTGAAAAGAGATCCTGGCTTGTGGCCTATACAATTATAAGTCTTCAAAATATTTTAGCACTGGCTTTAAACCTGGGCATCATAAAATAAACACAATGCATATTATAACATAGCATGGGAGTGGGTTATTACATAAGTAAGTCTGCGATGGTCCCTGAATATTGTTCCTGATAGTGTGTACTCTTAAAAAGCTGAGGCTCTTAGTTTAAAATCAGTTGGTACAAACCAAAATGTCCACATAACCTATTAAATCAACTACAGCTCAAATAAACATATTTTCAGTTTATTTGGTGTATGCTAATCTGCTAGCAAAAGATAAACATTGGGCTATAACAAGCCAAACTGCTGCTGCTCTTCTGAAACTCTCTGATCTAGGGACTCGTGTACCTGGCTGAACTGTGGCTCCCTATACGAATGTCCCAATTCTCAGGATCTCAGGATATGTGTTAGCAAAAACAGTCACTAAGAAGGTAATTATATTGAAATAAGGCTTAAGTGTGGGCTCTAATTCAGTACGGCCTGGGTCCCTTTAAGAGGAAATTGGGGCACACACACACACACACACACACACACACACACACGAGTGATGGCATAAGGACACTGGGAGGAGAGAAGCCGCTGGAGAAACCCACTATACTCACACCTTGACCTTGAACCTCCATCCCCCCGTTACGGTGAAGGGATACGGTTATTAAGCTCCTTGGCCTGTGACCTTGTTATAGCACCTGAACTACTGTGTGTTCCAGTCCTGCTGTTGAAAAGCATTACATAAGAACACGACCCTCCCTGTTGCCCCTTTCCTCCAGTTCCTGGCCTATTTCTTTCTTTCTTTCTTTCTTTTTTCTTTTTGATTTTTCGAGACAGGGTTTCTCCGTAGCTTTTGGTGCCTGTCCTGGAACTAGCTCTTGTAGACCAGGCTGGTCTCAAACTCACAGAGATCCGCTTGCCTCTGCCTCCCGAGTGCTAGGATTAAAGGCGTGCGCCACCACCGCCCGGCTTCCTGGCCTATTTCTTATCTGGGGTGTGGACCCCCACTTTGAGGGACTCCTTTTCCTTGGCAATCCATCAAAGTGCCACATCCATGCTGTATTCTATTTTTTTCTTGACCTACATCAAAACCCTCACCCTCATGTTACACTTATGTGTACATTTACATACATCTCTATCGTACTCGACCATGTTTTGGATGACTGACACATTGTCATTGCTGGAGATTGAGATCCAAAGCAGTAGGCATCCTATCTGAAAACCCAAAGGAATGCTGCCAGTATGATGAGACTCTTCACAAAGTCACACATTGCTAAGAACAGACAAGCAGGGCATCTAACTTTGCGGCAAGCATGTCATTACACACGAGAGCCTACAGCATTATGGGCCACACTAAGAGATTTACATGTGATATCACAGGAAGACATTATAACAATCTTCTGAATTAAGAAACAAGGAGCTGGGCCATGCAAGCATGTGGAATTTCATCCCCAGCAGACAGTGTTGGCTGTGTGAGGGAGCACACACCTGTAATCCAGAGTTGGGGAGGTGGAGGTGGGCTGTCACTGGGGCTTGCCAGACAGGCTAACTGAAAGGGTGAACTCCAGGTTCAGTGAGAGGCCCATCTCACAGCTGACTAGAATTCCAGCACGTATGTGTGCATCCCCATTGTCCATCGTCATTTTAAGGACATTTAGGTTGTATTTCCTAGCGACTGTAAACACAGCTGAGCACACATCCGTGGAGTAGGATGTTGAGTGTTCAGGCACATGGGGAAGAGTGGCAGAGCTGGGCCATATGGTAGATTTATTTTTTTAGCCTTCTGTTAATTTTCAATACCAGTTTCCCTAGTGGCTGCACAGTCTGCAATGCCACCAGGAGTAAATGAGGGTTCCCCTTTCCCACATCCTCACCAACATCAGTTGTCAGCTGTTTTCTTGACATTTGCCCCATGCTGACTGGGGCAAAATGAAATCCCAAAGGAATTTTAATTTGCATTTTTCCTAATTGCTAAGGATACTGAACACTCTGGGTATTTTCAGGTAAGTGGATGGAACCCGAACATACAATTCTGAGGTGACCCTGACCCAAAAAGACAATCTCTGCAAGCTTTCAGTGTGGACCCTAGCCTCAGACCTTTAGAGTAAAACACCTGGAGACACAGCAAAGGGACCACGGCAGGGAGCTCTCCCAAGGGGAATAGCTGGATAAGGGTTCAATGAAGGGGAAAACAGAGGAGAGACTTTCCTGGGACAGGAGGGAGAGAAACTCCGAGGGAGAGCGAGGAAGGTAGGATAGATAATACTAAGAATGTCTGAAAAGCTGTAAGAATCATATTATTTTAGGTCCTACTTAAAATTACACACACAGGCCTTCTGCTCACCACAGGCTTTGTTCTTACACTGTATAAAAAGAAGAGACAGAATAAACCTACCCTATATACTCCTCAGGCTAGGCCTGGTCTCTATTGTGAATGGGGGAGACATGGGAAAGAAATTACATACACAGTGAGTATATGTGTATGAGAGTGTATATAAGTGTGTATATGTGAGTATGTGAGCGTGAGTCTGTGAGAGTGTGTGTATGTCTGAGTATGTGTGTGTGTGTGTGACTATGTATATAAGTATGTGTGAGTATGTAGGTGATTGTGGTGTGTGTGTGTTGCAGGAGGTCCTCCCACTCCTCCAGCCTATAGCCACTGAGATACCAGCCCATTGGGGCGTGGTCTCTCTCCCTTTAAAAAAGTGGCCACTTCCCTCTCCTCTCTCTCTTCACTTCCTGCTCCACTGGCGACTAGACTCCCTTCCTGGTTGTGTAGAGGGCTGTTGTCTGGGACGGCGATCTGTAAGTTTTTTCCCCTTTAAATAAATACCACCCTATTAATCATAATTCCAAATTGGTGTGGCATTGTTTGTGACTTACGCCTTCAGTTGGCGCCCAACGTTTGGTTTTAGAACCTCTCCTTTCCCCACTCGGCTGCCGGCCGCGAGTTCGGCTTGGCAGGAGCCCTCCCTTCCTCAGCCGCTGCCTGTGCCTTGCAGCAGTGGCCTTGGCCTCCCCACGTGGATTTAAACTCCACAGGCCCGCGTAGTCTCTGCTCGAGTGGTTTGCTCTTTTCTGAGTCGTTTTTAAATCTCCCTTGCAAGCACAGCTCTTAAGTGGCGTGAACCAGAGCACGCAGTTGCTGAAAGCTGCAACCCCTCAGGGTGACTCTGTCACGTGGAGGCATAAGCTGCTTCCAGGTTGCTCTTCTCTACCCCTGGATTCTGGGTTTCTGGTTCCGTCTCTGGAATTGATTTAATTATATTTACTTTGTTGAGAAACTTGCATTTTCCAGTTTTTAACATCTACTAAGGCACTGAAACAGGACCCCGTTTTCATCGCGACTCGGCAACAGCGCCACCTGCTGGATAATCCATAATATGGCAGTTTTCGTTTCTAACGCAAATTTTACTGCTTTGTTTTCACTAATACAATGGATTAGTAAATTTATATTTACTAATACAATGGATTACATCATACAAGGTTTATATGATTATGGGGATACCTTAATTTGCTTGTTACTAGGTTTCAGTTTTCTTTTCCATATTCTATCATTAAGGAAGAATATGGCACTCCTAAGAACGATTGAATCTTTACGAACTAATAATGAACAACTAATTGACAGGATTAAAATTATTGAAAATCAGAGGTTATCTGAACAAGTGGATACTATGACAGACAAAATTGACTCCATATCCAAGGGTATTAGAAAGTTACCTGAAAGGGTTCAGGCTGTTGAATTTGACCTTCAGACTTTATCACAAAGTTTTGATAAGGTAACAGACAGAATGTACCTCCAAGATGGGAATCTACATGATATACAAGAAAAGTTTAAGGAGGACATGTTATCTTTGAAGGAAAAAATTAAGGCTTTGGAATCACAGGTGCAGAATGGGGACCAAAAAATTGATACCTCAGTGAAATCACTGGAAATACAGGTTAGGAGATTCAGGATTTAAGAGAGACAATGATAAAAAGATTTGAAAAGATTGGAGAAATGATTGCAGCTGGTGAACAGAGTAAGGAGGCACAAGGACAGGATACAATGCCTCCACCAGCTATTAGAACTGGCTTACCCAGGGTTCTAGCGACATACCCTATACTTAATTCTGAAAAAGCATCAACTTCTAAAGGCTCAAAGGGAGTCAGAGAAGCTAGATGGATGCCAATAGCAATGAATGATCTGAAAGAAATTAAGCAAGCTGTTGTTAATTTTGGCTTGCACAATGCATATGTAAAGGAAATGATAAGGACTTGGGCTTCTAATGCTAGAGCTACCCCCCTATGATTTCCATCAGTTAGTGTCTGCAGTTTTAGATAATGGACCTTCCTTGATGTTTGGAATTTATTTCAGAGAAGAATCCAAACATATGGAACAGCAAGGAAGAGCAAAAGGTATTGAGGTTTCCTAAGATCAAATTCTTGGTGCAGGAGAATATGCTGATCCACAGGTCCAAGCTCTTTATGACGATGGCGTACTGTGTCTGTGTCACCAAGCAGCTTTAAATGCTTGGAATAGGATACAAGATCCAGCAAAAGGGTTGAATCGTATACCAGAATTAGGCAGGGACAGAGAGAACCCTTTATTGGCTTTTTGCAAAGATTAATTAAGGCTCTGGACATAGGGGTAACAGACCCAGAAGCTAGACGAATACTTCTTGAATCTCTAGCTTTTGAGAATGCAAACATAGAATGCAAAAAGATAATTGGGTCTTTAAAGTCTAGATCAGCACCTATGGATGAATGGATTCAGCATACAATGAATGTTGAGACGTTTAGCTATAATGATGAATCTTGGGTAGGAGAAGCGATTTCCTAACTGTCCATTGATTTGAAAGATTGTTTTTTCACTATACCATTACAAGAAAAGGATAGAGAAAAATTTGCCTTCACAGTGCCTACTTATAATAATTCTCAGCCTAATAGGAGATATCAATGCACTGTCTTCCCACAGGGTATGCTCAATAGTCCTACATTGTGCCAATATTTTGTAAGTAAGCCATTGGAAATAATTCGTAAACAATTCCCCAAGTCCATAATTTATCATTACATGGATGACATTTTGTTATCTGATTCAAATAAAGATACTTTAGAAAGGATGTTTGAAGTAAAGAAAGTCTTGCCTAGGTGGGGATTACAAATTGCCCCTGAAAAGATTCAAAGAGGAAATTCTACTAATTACAAAAACAAGCTGAATAACGACTTGTCAAGATAATGAGATTAGCAGCAGGGGTAGGAACGGACCCTGGCTCTGCTATAGTGGCAGGAATAACGGTGAAAACAGCAATGATTGCAGGAAGGGCTGTCACCACCAGGAAAGGAATGTCTGCAGCAGGACTTGCACATGCACTCTCACTCATCCGGACAGTCTTCGCCCTCTTCATCTTGAATAAAGCAGCTTCTGGGTGGACAGTAGCAACATACGTCACATCTAGATTTGAACCGATTGCTCTTACAGACCCACAGTCGCATCGTTTTCCCCACTACTGTATTATTTTCATCTTAATTTTGGCATCAACTGTTACTTATTTACATTACTGGACCTGTAGAAACATCATTAAAATGATGTCGAATGAGAAAAGAACAAGAGCCGGGCAAATATAACATGTATTTTATGATAAACATCAGAAAGAACTAAAAATAGCTCGGCTTTATTTTTTGTCTCAAGGAAAGCTTGTAAAAAAATAATCTGCATTGCGTGTTACCACTTTGAGCTGTGAAGAAATGGAATCGGCCGGAAAGTCAATGCTTACTCTCCTTGTGGAGAAATGGGTGGGTGGGTTCTTCTGAAGGCATCCAATCCGTGTCCTCAGTTAAAGTCTTAGTTTTGCTTCTTGTCGCATTTTACTGCTTTCTTCAGTTATATGGAGACAATGGAGACTAGGTGGTTTTGGATTTAGATGAGTCCTTCACCTGCGGTGGTGACTGCCACCAGAATTCCTTTTGAGGAAAATAGCCACTTGTCTTATGAAGCTTCACCAAAAACTTCTTCAGTGCTGTTTTCTCTTTGTCAATCTCCTTCAAGCGGAGGCCTAAAGCTTTCTGTAGTTTCTGAATGTGAATCTTGGTTCTCTTTTCCTCTCCCACGTTGTTCACAAGGGCCTTCCGCAGGTACGAGGTCTCCCCTCCCGATTTGATGCTCGCCTTCTTGGTTAAGCCACCCATTCCATCCAGCTCCTAACTGTGGCCACGGAGGCTCGAGGAGTCTCAAGGCAGGGCAGGGCAGCTGCCTGTAAATGTCTCTGGAAAATGATTCTTGTATGGTTTGGAATAAAGAATCAGAGCGGCATGGAAACAGAGGCTCATGGAATCCTGGAGCTAAGTGACATCAGAGACAGACCTAGCCCCAAACTCAGGTTCGGTGCTCAGAAGAAGGTTGTAAGCTAGGATATTAACCATTCTTGCTCTAGGAACATGAGCGTTTTCAGATGCCAGGCTGACTGACAAACACCTACACTACCTTGCTCATGCTTACGCCACAGGGTAAGTGCCACAGGCACTCAAAATCAGGACCAGATGTTTATATTCATGGGGGGGGGGAATTAAAAGGCGGATTCAATAATTGGGTTTAGTGTCAAAAGTGATCCATTCTCATATGTGTATTTATACATATACATTTATATATAAATCATATTATATATAATATCTATAACCACACTATATATTTATAATTGTAATATATTATTTATATTTACATATTACATATTAGGATATTTATATGTATAATATATTTTATATATTCCATAACAAAAATATTTTTATTATATATTTCTGTTATAGAAAGAGCTAAAATGGAGACAGTAGCAAGGGTATATACTGATACACTGGACTGGGATTGGAGAGATCAATACGAATCTGGGATTTTTCTGAAACAGTGTGAATTCATGGCTGTACCTGTCAGTCATCACAGAACCATAGTTGCTCTGACAGCAGCAGCAGGGATGGATGCACCGCTCTAAGATTGACCCACGCCGGGCGGTGGTGGCGCACGCCTTTAATCCCAGCACTCGGGAGGCAGAGGCAGGCAGATCTCTGTGAGTTCGAGGCCAGCCTGGTCTACAAGAGCTAGTTCCAGGACAGGAACCAAAAGCTATGGAGAAACCCTGTCTCGAAAATCAAAAAAAAAAAAAAAAAAGACTGTGACCCACGGCGGCGTCACCCACGGCAGCCCAACGGGCTCTTTGAATCTCTTAGAGACTTCAATTCTGGTGGAGCCAGATTCTTCACTACGGAGCAGAATCTCAGTAGGAACCAGTGTGACCAGCTGCAGTTTATTAAAAGTCATTGAAAACACAGACTTTACACGAGTGCCAAAGAGAGAACTTGGAAAGAAGAAGGTAAGACAAACTGGAGACCATGGATGTGGGCTTCACAAAGAAGCAGCACACTGAAGCGTCTCGACAGTAAACACATATACCGTTTGGTGGGCCTCAACAGACATCTGAAAGGATTGCTAAGAAGACTCCACACATTCTAAAAGGTGCTTAAAATAATGAGAGGCCATTTTAATACACTGGCTGCCTAGCAGTGGACAGTCGTGATGCTGGCTCTGTGAAGAAGCCTGATTTGAGTCAGGGTGCAGAGGTCAGTTTTGTATACAGCAGCAGAGGAATGGAGTTTCTGGAGAGGACAGGGAACAGGCACCAGAGGACTGGATAAACCAGATAAGCTGTGCAAAAGAAAAGATGGGCAAGTCACCAGGGAGGGGTGCTCTGGACAGGAGATAAAACTGGAAGCCATTAGGGCTGCAGGTGGGGATGAGGACCGGCAGGATATGTTCCTTTACTGTAAAGGAAGCTTTTTGGTTGAGATTCCCAGAGGATTACAGTCTGTAAATGGGAAAATAGAAAGGGCTTAACTACATGTCAATTGTTCTCAGATTCCTGATTCTCGGCTGACTAGGGTCTTCAACCAGGTCCTGAGTGACAGATTCCTTCCCCTCCTATGCCCCCATAATTTGCCACTCCGGGTGTGTGTGTGTGCATGTACGTGTGCGTGTCTGTATGCACGTGCACATGTACATGCTCATGAAGACACACGTGTGTGGAAGCCAGAGGAGAACTTCAGTTTTGAGGGAGGGTCGCTCCCTAGCTGGCCTGGAATTTGCCAAGTAGGCAGGCTAACAAGTCTCAGGGGTCTCCTATCTCTGCCTCCCAAGTGTCAGAATGATAGGCCTGTTCCACCATATCAGATTTTTCATATGGGTTTTGAGGAGCACATTCATCTCATGTCCTCATGCTTTCAAGGAAAGCCCTTTGCCAACTGATCCACATCTTCCCAGCCTCCCTGGTTTTCTATCCATCTTTAATCTCCCCTCTAAGATTTTGATCTAAAATTTATAAGGAACTTCAAAACTAAATACTAAAAAGAATCAAATCATCCAATCAATATATAAGCAAATTAACTGAACAGCATTTCAATTCATAAAGAAAGTGGTATCCAAAAATCCTGCAAGCCACAACAATGATCTGTCTGCAAACCGTGCTCATTGATCTAATAGTGGCATAGATGTTAGGAGAGCAACCAACCACTTTTCTATTAGACTAAAGCGTGATCCATGAGATGGACCTTGACACTTTAATGAGGCCAAGAACTTGAGACTAGATAGGTCACAGAGGTATGGTAAAACCTACTAATATTATTCTACTAAATGAACACATCAATAAAACGGCTCCTAACGACATATTACTATCCCCATAGATCAGAGCATCACTTAACCCTCTCCAGAGAAGCTTCTTTTTGCAGAGATGGCCATTAATGCAGAGACCTAAAACTAGACAATGTGCAGCGAGTGCGAGATCCTGGAGCAGTCAGCCCTGAATGGGATGTCTGTATCACTCCTTCTCCTCCACCTCAGGGGGTGGGAAGACTGTAAGAGCCAGGGATAATGGAGCACTTCAAGGAAACTTTCCCACATACCACAGGGCAGGGGCACATATGAATTCCCAGAGACTCTGACAGAATGTGAAGACCTACACAGGCTCAAGCCAGCACAGGGGCGAGAAAGTAGTGGCACAAAGTTCCACCTCTAACCAAAAAGCTTTTCTCAATTGACAGAATTTGAGAATTGCTGGAAAATTGGATTTGTTTGTTTTTCTTCCAATGGAGTTACACTGGGTATATTAACCACACTCCAGGACAGGCCCCATCATCAGGAGCAGTTGACCAACACAAAATGAACTCCACATTTTTTGTGGGTTTTGTTTTTGTTTTTTAAGAGAAAGAATATGAAGTTGGATGGGTAGGGAGGTGGGGGAGGATCTAGGAGGAGTGGAAGGAGAAGAAAGAATACAACCAAAATATATTGTATAAAACTTTCAAAGAATAAATTAAAACAATAATAAAAGAATACATATGGCCAAAAGCTTATCAAAACAACAACATCTTAGCAATCAAGGAAATGTAGATTAAACATGAGATTCCATTTCATTTCAGACTATCTATCATCAAAAAAACAGAATTCATGATTACAGCAGCTGTATTACCTGCACGTACTTGAACAATGAGGGCCCATTAACATTTCATCAGCTTATGAGCCTCCACCCCTCTCCCAGGTACTGGCATTTAGGGATTGCTGGAGGAGTGGAAGTCGTTTGCTTCAGGGATGTAGCCACTGGTAACTTGCCCATGTTCCAGTAAATAAGCCAATCCACGTTTATAACATGCAACCCTCCTGACGAGAGAGGGGGAGTTGATGGGGGGAGAGGGGGAATGGAAGGCGGTGGCGGGAGGAGACAGAAATCTTAAATAAATAAATAAATAAACTTCCTTTCGGTTTCTACTGAGCTTTGGGCTTCTTAAAAAGACTGAGTCATAATAAAATCAGGACTTTAAGTCTGTTGGTTTTATCTAAATGTGAATATAACAATTAAATCTTGTCACTACTTGCTCACTGACCTTCCTTAAGCATGAACAGCCACACTAATGGCAATACCAGTAGGATATAGGCAGGAGAGAACAGCCAATGTTTCAGCCCTAGTCCTTCTAGAGAACCAGTATAAGATGGGACACCTCCAATAGGCTTCTAACACTAGCCACTCATCTTTCTGTTCAGAACATCAGGAACTTCAAAGGCTGGAATCTAACCAGAGGACACTCTACAAAGAAGAGGACATTACAGAGTGCCCTTAATGCTTCCAGGTGAAGCCATATGATCAGCAACAGCTTGATTCATCCCAGCTCATAATGTGATTGCTAGAGCCCAGGGCCTTCTCCAAAGTCCCTAAAAACAATGCTTAAGTCTCCTCAGCCAACCCTTACAAGACGAAGTTAATTTCTGTGTGTGCAGGTATATATGCATGAGTGTGTGTGTGTGTGTGTGTGTGTAGGCCAGAAATCAATCTGGGATGCTATTCTTCAGGAACTATCTACCTGACTTTTCAGACAGGATCTCTTCCTGGGGCATGCTGATTAAGCTGGATTGCCTGGCCATCCAGTCCAGAGATCCTCCTGCCTCCACCTCTCCAGAGCTGGGATTATAGGTATGCCTCACCACACCTGGCTTCTAAGTGGGTGACAGGAATGAAGCTCAGATCGCCATTCTTGTGCAGCAAGCACGTAATCGACTGGGGATCTCCCCTATCTGCTCCCTTCAGATTTTAAATTTCAGCACCTTACTGCCAGATTGCAACTCAGTTGGCCTTACCTACAGTAGAGCACATCACAAGGTTCCCTACTTTCCCAGCCTGGAGGCGCCTAGCTCATAGACAGAAGCAGTTGTGTGGTGCACGACACAGACACTCAGGGTATGCAGTACTGAGCCTTAGAGGTCACAGAATATGAGCTCACTAATTTCACATCAACTCAAAAAGCAAAACTAATTTGTCCTAACTAGACAAAGCAACTTCCTTTAGCTGTTATAAAAAGAGCTTTCTCCCTCTCATGGGCGTGGTTTGCCCATTTTACTTCTGTCCATGGTATAGATTCTTCATTAAAATTTGTATGTCAATTCTAGTCCAGTAAATACTTCTACCCTCTGTCTTTGGCTTGTCATTCCTGGCAAGACATACGAGACACTCCAGCCTCCTCAGACATGGGCATAAAATCCACACAAGCTATGAATTCACACACACCCATCCAACTGGAGTTCAACATATACATCACATAGCCTTACTTCCTCCAGATACACACATGCAACTCCCCCACAACACTGAACATTCTCATGAACATCACATGAGAACATCACATAGGATAGCGTTTAAGCTCCATCATACAGTTCCTCACATCTAATTCATACATATCAATCCCAACGTTTTACACAAAGACAAACTACCCTGAACACACACAACTGGCACAACCCCAAATGCAACCATATGCCTTTCTCCTACCTCCAGAATGCTCGGGAATAAATGGAACCAAGGTGAACGGGAGCAGCAGGAGCGGATCAGCCACTTAGATTTCACCCAAAGAAAGTGCATGCTTTAATAATTTTTGAGAACACTACAAGGAGACAGTCTCATCCAGCAGGCATTTCAGCACTCGGTGTCAGCTACGGACAGCATCTGGGTATGAAGGACAGAGGACAAAGCACAAGAGCAGTGGCAAAGCAGGAAATGGACGATCTGAGCCAAGACAGCCCTAATGAGATATGTCAAAGCCAGGTAACACACAGCATCAGGTGAGGGTGTTTGGGGAACTAGTCTTTTTACGTGTGTAGGGTAGGGTTGTGGGGATGTGTGAGGGGTGCCAGCATCATGTGTCTTCCTGCATCGCTCTTATTTTGAGGCAGGGCCTCACTGACCCCAGAGCTCACCGAGCTGGCTAGGCTGCCTAGACATGAATGAAAGCCATGAGCTCCAGAGATCCTCCTGTCTCCGTAAGGTCCTCAGTGCTTCGATTATGGGTGCACATCACCATGCACAGTTCCTATGAGCACTGAGCATCCATGATCAGGTCCCTGTGTGTCCCAGTCACTATTCTACTACTGGGAAGAGACACCATGACCAAGGCAACTCTTACAAAAGAAAACATTGACTTGGGGCTTACTTATAGTTTCAGAGGTTTAGTCCATTATCATCATGGCAGGGAGAATGGCGGGAGCATGGTAGCACATAGGTAGATGCTGGAGGAGTAGCTGAGAGCTACATCCCAGCTGATGGGCAGAGACAGACAGACTCTTGATTTGGGATGGACTTTTGAAACCTCAAAACCCACTCCCAGTGACACCCTTCCTCCAACAAGGCCACACCTCCTAATCCTTTCAAATAGTGCCATTCCCTGATGACTGTGAATTCAAACAGTGAACCTCTGAGACCATTCTTTTAAGGCCACCAAGCTGTGTTTGCAAACATTCCGCTGACTGAGCCATCCACCCATAGAACAACTTCTTCCCAGATAAGTTATGCTCCCTACTTCACCTTTAAAATCATTCATGCAAAACTTTTCCAGAGACATAACCATAAGGAATTCAATACAAGATCACATTCTTTGATTTCGTCATTCAATGATATTTAATCAGTTATATAGACAAAGGAGTTAAAAGAAAGAAAAAGAAAAGGAAATTTTCTTTATTTTAACCACTGGGCCATGGCCAATTGGAGCACAGCTCCTCGGTGACCTAAGATATATACATAAATAACTGAAGTCTAACTCATATGACTAGTGGCACCTTACAGGGACAGACAACCTGAAGATAAACAACTCACACTGCAGAATTAGCTGCTTTAATAAGAAAGTGAGATGCCACCTTATCTATACAGCTGTAGACGCAAACAGATGGCCCAGAAGGTCACACCAAATGACTTCCTTCTGAGAACAAGACAAGACCCCCACTACCTCCTCAGCTGCATGGTCCCCTCTCTGAGGCATACCTGCAGATTTCGTGCACTGTATTTCAACCAATCCTATCTGCCTGTTCATTCCCTTGGTGATTTCGTTTACGGCCCACATCACTGGCTTTCCATACATGTTTTACATCTAACAGGAATCAATAGATGAAGAGCATGTATACTAGGTCCATACAGGGCACACACACAACTTTCAAGGTATTTTTCGGCAACTAAGAAATATAGCCTTGACACAAGAAGGGCTACAAGAAGAAATTTGGGAGAAACTGCAGAGAGCAGAGTACATTGTCTTGAGTAAAACTGTTTCCATTGCTTTAGATTTCCCCCAAAGAGGGTTCCGAAGTGTGAGCTCATTTTCAGGTATACCAGTTATCTCCTGCAGCAGTTCTGCGGACAAATGTGCAACAGTGGCTGAGGGTCAGTGACCACAGGGGCCACCTCTGGAAAGTGCTTCTGCCCAGCTCTGAGCTTACTCACAAGATGGGGACACCGCTGTCCTGGGCTACATCCTTCAGCAGGCAGCCTCGTGTGTCGTCCTGTCAAAGACAGAGGAAAAGGAGGAAGACTGTAGGTAAAGTAGGTCACCGTGGGGGAGGGGGGGCTACAGTGAATCACACAGGATAGACAGGGATGTGGCAAGTGAGGGACTGAAGTCACTTCTGCCACCCCTCCAATGAGGTGTGGACCCTGGAGGGCAGGGGACTGCACTTGAACTGTGGGAAAGTCAGAAACTCATTCTCCTGGAAATATTCTTCATCTTTGCTCTCCATACGGAGATGCCATGATGGGTGCCCTGCAGGATTTGAAAGAAAACTGGTCTGCTCCCATCCCTGGGGTCTCAAGCCTTGCAGAGGACACAGGTTTCAAGCCTCTGTTGCCATAGACACTGCGGCTGGGAATTGAGGAGCCATAGCAGGGAGGCATCAGATGAGGTCAGCTGACTGCAGGCAGATGGGAAAGAGGGCTGAATCAGGAAAATGAACAGGCATACTCTGAATGGGTGAGCAGTTAAAAGCTACAGAATTTATAACTACTATATTTGCCAACCAATAAAACACTTCAGATATGTGCTTCAGGAATGAAGTTACTGTACGACACTGAGGGATGCCCCAAGGACAGGGGGACCCCCATAGGACATTTATTATACACTGCCTACTTGCTGAGAAGATGCTCCACTGTCCACTTCATATTTCTGAGCTGAGCCAGGGATTGTCTGGTTTCCCTTTACCTATACCTATGTCCACAGCTGAGTGGGTTCTAGGATGTTCTCACAGAGGGGCCCTGAGCATCTTTGTATTCCTCAATTCTAGTCCTGGGGTACCATGGAGGTACCTGAAAAAGACAGTCGAATTAAATCTTGGCTTGTGAGAAAGATGTGAACCACAAAATCCTAAGCTGAGGTTTCTCCATGTCCTCTGTCACCTGACAGTGGGATCACTTCCTGCCTTTTAAACTAAGATCAAGTGAATTGACAAGAGGAGATTTTGGAAGGGGAGGAACTTCCTGTGTAATGGTAGGGAACTCTCAGTCAGCCTTCCATCTCTGGCCTAAGATAAACAACCTAAGGGCAGAAAACGCTGCTTTTGGCTTACAGTTTTGAAGGTTGTAGTCCATGGCCAAGTGGCCCTGTGGCATCTGTGGCAGTAGTGTGGCAGAACATCCTGAGCAAGAGCGTACAGCAGAGGAAAAGTCCTCACCTCGTGGCAGCCTCTAATGACCTAATTTCCTTCCACTAAGCTCCACCCTAAAAAGCTTCCACCAGCCCCTACCCAGGGATCAAGTCTGTTAACCAGCATTAACCCTTAGAGAACTTAATATCCAATACACAAGACTTCACCAAAGGCCCCCAAAGGCTCACTTTCATTCCATAACACAAAATGTGTTTAACCTATCGCCAGTGTCTCTCAAATTCTCAACATTTCCTGCATTGCTTACATCCAAGTCCAAAGTCTCCTTTGAGACTCAAGGCAAGCTCCTAAGTTACCAACCAACCAAGACTATGAGAATGTTCCCACAAAAGATGATAAATGTCCTCTTGATTATATTAGGTAGTCTTCATCTTGTGACACACAAGTTTTCCTTAAACAAGATAAATTTTCTTCCCATCATGCCCTCTCTCAAATTACCAGTGCTTTTAGGGCTGCAGGATCTAAGCTTCCTCAGTTGCACTATCTGTGAACCCCTTAAAAAAGAAAGTTATGCATGCCAAGATATACAAAGGCATTTTGTAAAATTTCCAATTTCAGAGAGAAGAAGAAGAAAAAACACAAGAAGTAATTGGGTCAGAGCAAGATAAAAAATATAGTGGGGCAAACATGAGCGTCTGTGCCTTCATGTCAAGCATCTGGGACACCACATAGATCCCCGTGACCGTGAATAGCACCTCTATGACAGACATGTCCCTGTCAACCACATGTCTGTGCTTAGGGCTAACTCTGCTTACTGCATCTCTCTCAGCAGATATTCTATGCTCCTGGTGCCCCCCTATCTTCCTGGGGATTTGACTGCAGCTTCACCTTTTCATGGGAACTGCTCACCACTGGCCTTAAAGAATTTCTTCTATAATTCATACAGAACCAGCACCATGAGCTCTGATACCAGTATGAGCAGGAGCCAGACAAGTGTGATGTTCCATAACTACAGCAGCCTCCGAGTGCCTCAGGAGCAGAATGAGGAGAGACAGATTCCTGGGAAACAACACCTCCCTGGGCAGCTCTGGGAAAGCAGAGTTCACGGGGGGGGGGGGGGAGGTTCTCTTCTCAAAGCCAAACTTCTGAGCCTGTAATGAGAAGGCTGGTCTCCAAGAGTCCTCAAGGTATTTTCTACCCAGGGCAAAGCAAGGCACGCTTTTCCTGGCACCAACTTCTTTAGCAAGCACACCACCCTTGGTTGCATCTTTAAATACATCACTTTCTGGTTCCCATGCCACCTCACCTGCATATGTAGGATGACCTCACTTCTCTCCGCTATGCCCTACCTCCAGGAGGGTTTGACCAGTTTCTAGTAGTTTCTCTGAGTATGGAGAAAACCTTAAACATGGGCTGCAGTGATGGTTTCATGGGTATGGCTATTGCTATGCAAGCCTGATGAACTTAGTCTGGGCCCAAGAAAACCACATAACCCTGTATGCAGTAGGGTGCATGCCTGCAATCCTAGGTAGGAGGCAGAGATGGAAAAATGTGAAGAAGCTTGTGGTCCAGTGATCAGAAAGAGTCTGTAACTCAACATGGAAGGTGAAGACCAGCTCCTGAAGTCATATTCTGATGGTCATCCCTGTTCACACTCGACCTCTCTCTCTCTCTCTGTGACTCACTCTCTCTTTTTCTCTCTGTCTCTCTCTCCGTGTCTCTCTCTCTCTCTCTCTCTCTCTCTCTCTCCGTGTCTCTCTCTCCATGTCTCTCTCTCTCTCTCTCTCTCTCTCTCTCTCACACACACACACACACACGCAAGCACACACAAACGCACCTGTTTACAGAAACACATACATAAATTATAAATTGACTAACTTAAAAAAATAAAGCCCACAACACAAGAGTATTTGAGAGACACTTAAGAGTCAGAGACATGAGTCAGAGCTCTTTTACTTCAAGAATTCAGTCCTGAACAAGCACAAAGAGGATCTCTGAGCCATCAATACACTCAGACACTAAATACACACAGCTCCCAACCCATGGACTGAAAGCCAAGCACTCAGAGAAATTAGAGAATGCAATGTATTAATCTCCCATGTATGAAAATTTTACCATGTGTCAAAAACAGACATAAAGACACACACACACTATCTGTATATTGACTAATTACTGTACAGTAACATATACATACAATTCACACACATAGACAAAAACATATGTATACAACTATAACATACTATCCAATATTCTGTATGTATAAACTTCTGAGTTCATCCTACAAGCACTAGAAACACACCATCATTAACCATAGTTAATGTATGTTTATACACTGTGGTTTGAATACAAACTCCATACCAGTTATTCCCTCACCAATATCAAACATTTATATAACACTACAAATGTGCAAATATATCTGCTCCCAAAGGTACAGTCTCACCACTTACATAAATGGTGATGAGTGGAAACTTCAAATATCCACAAAGAAATAACTTCTCCACCTGTCAAATGTAGGCTCATTTGAACCTGACACTACAGGGGTACATATCCAATCCTCAACCCCCCCCAACACAAAACCCTTGCCACACACCTGCCTTCACATGCTAAAAACACAGTAGACAAATCCTGTAGCCATCTATAGCATCCCAAATACACAAATAACCCTACATTTCCCAACAATATTCTCCCTTTTGTATCGTCACATAAATATGCACAATTTCTTTAACATTGTCCACAGGCACCTATTTCTTGCCCAAGTTTCTCCCAAACTCCATGACAAGCAAAAATATAAAAGGAAAAAGAGATAAAATATTCCCCAAATCAAATTGCAAATACCTAACCCCAAGACCAAGGTTACATGCATGGTATCTCACATTGTCTAAATACAATAAGCTCCACAAACTATCAAAATCCCTTAATTCCAAATATCTAAACAAACACCATCGCCTACATGAGAATACACATTAGATTCTCACCATTCATAATACAAAACTATGAATTAATACAGTATTCCCAATCTATGTCCTAAAAATTATACAGCAAATCTTACATACTCTCTCCAGAAGGTCAAAAAGCACACCGCCACATTATACATGGGAATAGTCATCTCACACTTCCCATTTCTGAAATTAAAACACACCTTTTCACCTTCTCAGTCTTAGTCTCTCTCTCTCTCTCTCTCTCTCTCTCTCTCTCTCTCTCTCTCTCTCTCGCACACACACACACACACACACACGGTTACATAATAGTCACACAATTTAATAATAAAATAATCTTTGTTATAAATTCCATTTACTCATCTGAGTCTCACATAATGCTTTTCTTGATTATCGCCACTCTTAAGGTCCAAAAGGAGATGCGTGGCTGAATTTAAAGGGCCAGTTATCCAATTGTGTAAAGTCTCTAACATCAGTGGCAATTAGTGAAGCTACAACATGAAAGTTGTGTTTCTGGCTGGTATTTATGTTTGCATGTCAGAAGTTCGCCCATTTTTTAACAACATTAGAAATTCGTTTGCTCTGCTGAGTAATGCTTTCCGACACATTGGAAGCTTCCTGAGAGTGTAGGGGACACAGATGAGGGACACTTCCGAAGTTCACACCTCATTTATTAACTCTGCCCATCCAGCCCCAACACACACATCAAAAGCCAGACAGCCTACAGAACAGTGGAGAGAAGCCCTGGTCTGGGCACTTGCCAATGCCAGTGGTGTAAAAACTCCCAGGCTCCAGGCCAGCCTCGGGAGGGCACTCAGTCATTCAGGACCACACTGCCTGCAAGACACAAGCAACAGGCAGCGACAGTGGCGACTGCATGCCCAAGAAGTTAGGTTGGAGTTGCCGTTACCTCTTTCTCTGTAACGGACACTGGACGCCGCCATGTTCACGGGACGTTAAGAGGCAGGCTCGCTCCTGCGTCCTCCATGCTCGCGCCCGGGCGTCCTCCATGCTCGCGCCCTTGTCTAGGCTTCTGTCTGCGCAGGTGCACAACGGACGGATGCAGGGCGTCCAGGAGGCAAGGAGCTCGCGCTAGAACGCCAACAGCATGCACAAACAGGAGCGCTCAGGTGAAGCATAGAGCTTTGAGGGAAAGCAAAGAACGCGTTTGGAGCCCCTCCCTCCCCGCGCCCCGCATTCTCACAGAACCTGGGCGGCCATCCTGTCTTAAAACCAGGGATTGCAGACCTTCCACCCATGGGACTTAGCATCCAAACCGAAAACTGTTGAAGAGGTCTGGCTCCTTCTGGACCCAGCGCTTTGGGTGGCATTTGTCTCATTTGCACCTTTCAAAGAACAGTATGCCCTCTCTCATACTTTCTGAAAGCTGCATTAAAGAACACTTCTAGCCAAAATATAAAAAAGAAAAAGAAATCAGACCGCGGAGAGACTCTGTGACATGATTTACCTAGGACTCTGCCTGTAGAGGCCTTCCTATGAAATCCATCGTAGTAAAATCTACTTCACAAGAAGCGCTGGAATAAATGTTGGTTCACAAACGTTTCCTGTGAAATCGGTGTCATTCTACCTTAAATTGAGACTTGATAGTCCTGGTCCCTCTAAACCTCTCTTCCTTTCCCAAATCGCTGTCACATGGGGAACACTACTGACTCCTACTGCGGAAGTGGAGCTTGCGCCCAACAACTTTTGCAGCCGCTCTCTGGATCCTCAAGTCCACGTCCCCTCTAGACCATTTCCTAGCAAACCTTCTTGTCACAAGGCAAAATGAGACTACTGTCTCCCAGCATTATGGCACTGATGAAATGAAATGCAAAATACCAAATTAGGAACCAGACAAGCTTTCTTTAAAAGGGTGCTACAACCATACCCACACACAGAAAGGCATCTGCCCCTTCAGATATGACGCTGTATGACCATCAGAAAATATCACAAGCCAAATGCATATTTTATTTACCAAACCTCCAAGCATTGTACCTAGCAAGAGCCACCTTATACTCAGACACTAATCCTAGTATGGAGGAAAATCATGTAATGCAAAGGTCTTTTATGATAAAATAGCCAATATTTCATGTCACTAAAAATTTGCACTTGTTGTCTTTGCAACTGGTGTCTTAACCTCCCAACACGCAAGAGGCACAACTCACCACAGTATAGAACATTTGGATCTTTGACCCAATATGCATCGTGATGCCATCTCCAGCCTGTGCAATGGTCAGACTACAAATGCAAACATTATTTGTTGTGAATGCCTTTTTCTTTAGCATCCTAACATTAACAAAATCTAAGGTGAATTCTATTGAAGTCAGAAGTAGACTTTTTCTGCAGCCAGGAAATGTGGCTCCAAGGACACCAGCATATAAAAAACCAAGATGGCAGCCTGCGGCTAGTGAATCCGGGGTGATTCTGGAGCTAGGAATGAGGCAAGCACAGAAATCCGTATTGGACAATGTCAAAATGTACACAGGTTTCTATACCTGGAAAATCAGGGCCCTAAGAATGTTAAGCCTCTCCATCTTGGAGTAGAAGAATGTCTTCTCTCTTCCTGTACCTCACATTTAACCCTGTTCCCTTTGAGTGGCTCAGGAGGGCCAATTGTCACAGAAGCCTACCCATTATTTTTTTAGTTAGAGAACAGATTTTTAATTGTCAAATGTCTGCTTGCAATAAAAGGACTCAATACCACTGATCCAAAGAGAAGTGACTTCCATGTTGAGTCCTGTGGACTACATATACTGAGTTAAGCCTTGTTGGGCTGGGGCTTCTAGCAGAAGGGGAAGGTGAGGTGAGAGAGATTCCCATGCCAGAGGGTGCAGACATCCCAACACTGCACTAGCTGGACACACAAGGACTGCTTTGGTAAAGAATGGTATGGACATGGCAAAAAGATTCATGGATCTCCCGAGGTCGTATTTTCAAATATGTCCTGCTCTGTTGCTTAGACCCTCTATTTTCGTTGAGTGAGTGTAAACATGATAAAAAAATGTTCAAGTTCCTACCCTCTGTAGGAGGAGTGTATGACTCGGGATGAAGGGAATAAAACAAGGTCTACTGAAGAAGAAAAGAAGGAAGAAGGCATCGGTGACCCCATGTGCTATATGAGTATAAGACATCATTTGAAACCCACCTAGAGGCAAACACCAGGTATGTGCAGTCACCTCCAACAAGGATGCATCATTTGAACTGACCCCAAGATTCTTAGGCACCTGCCACAACCCCTCCCGGAATGCCCCCCCCCCGCCCTGTTTACTCTCTGCCCCTCCCCCACTGCGGAATGTTCAATGCCACATTCTGGAGCTGTTTCCTTTCAAACTTTGCTCAGTTGTGGCTGGCTCTCTTGAGCATCTGCCACATCTTGGTGACTCGGTGTGATTTATCTGAATTTTTTCACCATGGATCCTACCAGACAGGCATGGTTACTGTCCACACCTGTAGGAATAGCTTCAGAAGGTAAGCCTGAAGGATGAGGGTATGGGACCTGCCTCCCTGCCATTGGCAATTTAAATTTGATACTAGCAGTGACTGACTAGACCAAGGAAGGGAGGGGATAGGAGACAGATCTGGACTTCTGCAAGGACATCACCTCAGAAGCTGACAAAGCTCATGGCAGATTGAACAGAGCCCTTGGTGGAACTAAACTGTCAGGAGACACACTGCAGCAGGAGACACAGCGAGAGGCCCTACATGGGTTCTTCCTGTGTGGCAGGCAGGTCTCCTAAGCACAAGTCATAGGTGTGGTGGGATGGTTCACTGTGGTGGTCCAAGGAAGGTTCATGGGCAAGGCCTGAGCTCTGGGTCACTTCTCCCAGCTTCTGGATGGAACCTGCGATGTGAAATTATGGATCCCAGGAATTTAACTGGGCCACCCTAGACCTAAGGAGGACAGTGCAGACTAGGCAGGAAACAGCTCAGTGGGGTCCTCTCTATGGGGATGGAGAGTTATTTCATCCTCTGGCAGCCCAGAGTCCCTCACACCTTCCCATTGAGGGAAGGCTTCTACTCTGTCAGGCAGTTGATGTCTTTGATTCCTCCTAAGCAGTTAGGAAGTGTCAACAAAGAAATGGGTGATTACACTAAATATTTAGATATATTTTTTTTTAAAAAATATCAGTTTAGAGGTGCAGTTCCGTTAGCCCATCATGTAACTGTAACCGGAAGCCTCTCTTCCCTGTTACTGCTTTCACACAAAGGGATGTGGAAGGCTGTTGGCGTTGGTGGGTTCTAAGGTGGCTGGATCCTTTCCTGGAGACTTTAGACAGAAGCACTTGTCTTGGAACACGCTCTGTGTAACTGTTAAACAGAGCTAGAATGTGTGTCCTGGTCTCATGTGCAGGCCTTTTGGACTTGGCTCTCTTTGAGGGGGCCCTCGGGCGTTCCAGTAACTGCACCCCACTTGACATCTGGCTCATGACTGTATCGTCCCACCCTCCCCTAATCCCCCCCCCATGCCACCTAGTAGTCGTTCTTTTATGTTAGTCGGAGCTAGCAAGAAAACGACCACATGTGGTTTTCATTTCATGACCAATTGTGACGACGTCAGTGGCTGCGGGAAACCCCAGAAGCCTCCTGACAAACCCCTTAGTCACTGTTCCCTGACCCTTTACAGCCTTCCACAGCCACTGCCGGGATAGCAAGGGCAAGTGTCAGGGAATTGCACGGCTGTCTTACACACCGGTGCTGTGGGAACAGCTCCCAACCGTGGTGGGAACCAATGACTGTCAGGGCAGTGTGGGGCTGCCAGAATCTACCCCATTGCTGTTTCCTGGGGGAGACATTAGGAGAGGGAGCAGCAACATGGGTAGGACACGCTATAGCATCACCTCCAGGATTCCAGGGTGCTGGCATGGAAGATTGTATAGAGGTGTTTTGGTTTGTTGTGCTGGACTAGAAAGAGAGGGAGGTTTCAGAATGTGGAAGGAACCCTCAGACAGGGATGAGGTCAAAATATTTGAAGCCTTCACAGAGGCCCTTCTAGAAACTGGCCCTCATTGACGGTGCCTTGTTTCCTGTGAGCATCATTACTTGGATGGTGGTCCAGACCAAGTCAAACTGGTCCATCTCTGGGAAGAGAGCTAGATACTGATGAGTTTTCTGCCAGGGATTCCTGAAGAGACTCTCAGAGGTGGGAAAGCTAAGGGCTCCTCTCCACAGACAGCAATCAGGGAATCTTGCTGAACGGAAGGAAGATCCCTGCTGGAACTGTGCTCGGCTAGATGAAGCCAACAGGGAATTCCCTCAGGAACATCTGCAAACAGTGCAATCCTATCCCCATGACCTCCCCTGATTTCCACTGACTACCAGGACCAAGGGGTCCCCCACCTGTGCCTCTTCCCCCTTCATCCACTGTCTCCTTTATCTTCACAGCAACTTCGCTGGGACAGAACATGACTGTGAACCCCGTTGCCTCCATGCCTACATTTGCTACCCTGCCTGTTCTCCCACCTGCGCCCCAACCAGCACCCCAGTTATTCTGGGAGCCCCCAGCACCTCTCATGACTGTAGGCATCTCTCCCAGGAACCCTCTAGTGCTATCTACCTTGCCTGGGATATCTTTGGTGGCAGAAGATGGGAGCACTGCCCTGGGAACAGCTGTACCTCTGAACATTGTACAAGTTGGGACACCAGGCAGGCCTGTCCAGCCTGTGCACAATGCCAATATTGTCCTCACTCAGGTGCCCCTCAACTGTAATGTCCCTGGGGCCCAAGGTGGGAGTATGGGGCACCCTGCTTCCCTCTTCATGTCAACGCCTGCTGCAAACACCTTCATAAATACTCCAATTGCTTCGGCTGTTCAGTCTCAAGATGGAACGTGGGTCCTGGGTCCTTACCCTCCCACCACACAGCCAGTTGTCCAGCTGGTTTCTGGCAGGTCCCCAGTGAACTCAGCACCACCTCCAAAAGGAGTATATGGGCAGAGTGGCCCAGCCAACGTCCAATCCAACTCCCCAGAATACTTGTACAAACCAGACAGTGTCTATGGGAACTTCCGGCGCTGGCAGCTTCTCAAGACTCTGGTGCAACGGCACCTGTCCCAGACTCCTGACGTGGCGGCTTTCTCCTGCTTCCTCATGTGAGTGTCATGGTGCCTGGACGAGGAAGGTGCTGGAGGAGCTAGGGCCACCCCAGAAAGCTACACCCTCCTGGAGTCAGCCCCAGGTCTAGGGCTTGGATTTAGACCTTTCACCCCACGTGGTAGCCCTTCTCCTTAACTTTTATCTTCTACCACTGACCTCAGTGTTTAGTGCCCACAGCACACCACAACTGGGATAAGGGAGAGAGCCAGACTCCAGAAAGACCTAGACATTTCTCCCCAACCCATTGTTCTGGGGAAATTCCCTTGGGCCAGGAAGGCTCTCCACCCGTCCGGGGGAAATCTTTGGTCTCCTTGCTCCATTTTGATCCTCAGCAGTTATCTGCATCATGGCCCCAGTCATTAACCCAGGGTTCCAGGCCATTCTGGGCATCTCGGCCATCAGCTCGGCAACATGGCCAGGCAGACTAGACGACTCAAACCACAGACACTGTATTTTCACAGTTCTGGACACTGTCTTCAGACAGGACCTTGAAGAGCCAGTTCTGATATTGTCCATGGTTGTCTCACAGGACTAAAAGAAAATTTGGAGGCGGGAGGATCTCTTCTCCCTTCCAAAAAGAGCACTGTCCAATCCTGGGAGTCCCACATCATAACCTAAACCTGGCTACCGCCACCCAAGGTCCCGTTTCTAATGATTTTCTCTTTGACTTTGTCGCCTGTACTTCCATGTTGGGAACCTAACCCCCATTCATTCCTCCACACACACAGAGTGCACAGGGCAGCCAGGGGAGCATACGTAGATCTTTGTGTTGATGTTTGTTGCAGGGTTAGGCATTTCTGGAAGCTGACCTTATAGTGCCATTAGGCTATAGAATCTATCTTGGGCTGGGGTTGCCAGGGTCTGGAGTGCAAGCCGATGACCAGGTTATGTGGTTCTAATGAATTACAGTCCGGTGCTTCGGTCCCTGGCCCGGAGGAAGCCCACCATGACTGTGGAGGAGGGCCTGTGGAGGGGTCTGCAGGAATGGCAGTGTACAAGCAACTATGACCGGATGATCTTCTTTGAGATGGCCGAAAAGTGAGTCAAGGGAATCTTGAAGCAGGGTATGTGGGGAGCTGTTAAACGCGGGTGGGTCTGTTGATTCAGAAGTCTTGAGGAGGGTATGTGTGTGTGGGGGTGCTACCGCTGGGTCTGGTAAGTTTGTTACCCATGCCCTGGCAGGAGGATTACCTAACACTTGGGCCCCTCGTGGGAATCTTGCTGTCGAGAATGTTATCCTCACGTCCTGGAATGATGGGCTATCTTATGGTCCCATCAATTCTGACATCATAAGTCTATTCCCACTTTTCTTTTGAGGGTCAGAGTAGGAAAAGTGGCCCAGCCCAGCCCTGTAAGGTCTCCTCCAGCACTGTGGGTTATGCAAAGCAAACACTCTCCCCAGTCTTAGGCCAAATGCCTAGCATTGACACTGCTTTTCAACAGCAGAGACCACTGTGTCTCAAGAGAGTGGCCTCGGCTGTAGCCTTATATACCTGGGGTGGATATAAATAGAAGAAGGCAGAGAGAACGGAGGCCTCTTACACACTCTGAGGACAGTCTCTGGTCTTTCTACCTCTGCTCCACGTGATGCTGTTGTGCACACAAGCCAACAAACAGCTCTCAGAGGGAAGCAGCCACACCTCTCAGCTTTCCTTCTACTTTCTCCTGACATCTCCTGGGCGCCTGCCTCCCAGGTCACTCCAGCTCTCCCAGTCTCAAAGTCAGCATCTCTGGATCTGGTCCAGGATCCTGATGTACCCCATCAGTCATATCCACGGCCCACTTCCCAATCAGCTCTCCTCTGTGGCTCTAGGCAAGGTCAGGACAGGCCTTAAGGAGAAGACACCTGAAAGCCCTGCTTGGGCCATCTCGAACTGACTTGATTCCCTACAAATACCAAGGGCTATAGTGTGCCCCAGAGCTGTGGTTATGTTCCAAGACCAGCAACTTCATGGAAGTGTACCAGACCATCCCAAGACCTTGCGTAAATGACCACCTTTAGTAATCTCCTATGCTGAGCCTTGGCCTCCTTTATCCCTAGGTTCTCAGAATTCGAGAGTGCAGAAGAGATGGAGAATGCAAGGCTGGAGATGGAGGCCTCAAGGCTGGAAATAATGAGAAATGTCCAGTGTCAATTTCTTACAACCACAGCAAGGCAAGATCCACCAAGGCCATCAGCTCCCGAGGTGGTTGAGGAACCAGGTAGGGCTCACGTAGCTTTAGGTCTCTATGCTGAGGTCAGATCAGTCAAAACAGACTTTTGCTCCACATGTAGGTTGCTACATTTGCTATGTAGCCTGGGGTCCCTTGCAGCCCTTAGTCTTGAATTGGGTAATCATTGAACTGGTCATGATCATTGCTCCTCTCTGTCCTCGTCTCCCTAAGGACCCAAAACCCCGTATGATCAGGACCTGGACACTGAGTATGAAGAGTACCTGAAACACTGGGGGCTCCAAATACTCTCCCATATGACAGTCCTAGACATATCACCCTTTGCACCGTCCCTTCTCAGAGATCTTTAGGGAACACTGTGTTGGCTTCCCCTACGCCATTGCAGTTCCACTGAGCTCTGCTCTGCGTGGCTTGGCTTGGGTGAAACTAAACCCCACTCATGGATCATCATGCTCTCCTATCTCCTAGTGTGCAGCTCCATGAAGACTGTCCCCAGAGCTGACCCGGCCCACCTCCCAGGACCCAGAGACAGGCAGTTAAGCAAGACTGAGGCACCCGTAGAAATTCCACCTGAGGCAGTGCAGGAGTACATGGACATCATGGACTGGCTGGAGAGGCTCCCACAGCCGCTCACGAGAGAGCCCATGGAAAAGGAGGAGGAGGAGAGCAGTGGGCCAGAGCAGAAGGATGACTTGCACTCAGATGCAGGACTCCTGAACTACATTGACGAGCTATGTTCCCAGAAACACTTCATTGAGCAAGTGAGTTGCATCTGGAGCCCTAGTATGGGTTTCCCAGTCCTTGTAACTGAGCCTGCTTCCCTGCCTTCAGAGCTCTCTCTATGTCTGTCTGTCTGTCTGTCTGTCTGTCTGTCTGTCTCTCTGTGTGCCTCTGTCTCTCCCTCTCTCTCTCTGTCTCTGTCTCTGTCTCTCTCTCTCTCGTGTGTGTGTGTGTGTGTGTGTGTGTGTGTGTGTGTGTGTGTGTGTGTAAATGTTGGTTGTCATCATGACTTGGTAGCAACACAGGGCAAGACAGAGGTCCCTTTGGCTTGCAGATACCCCGCCTCCAGGCACTCAAGTCCTTTCCCTTCCGTTTATAGGTGGAGGCCATAATAAACCCCCAATTTGTGGCAGAAATCCTATCTTCCAAACCAGAGATGGACATACTGGCTCTCATGAAGGTGCTGGAGTATGAGGAAGAGGTCACTGTTAAGCAGGTAGGCAGGGAAGGGTGAGCACTAAGGACAAAGGGGAAGCAGCAGGAAGTAGGCAAGAGGCAAGCAGCTACCAGGCAGGCAGGATACAGAGAGACACTAGGCAAACATGAGCAGGGAAGGGAGGACCCCAAAGAGAGTGGGATGCTGAGGGACACCAAGTGGACAGGGAAAGAGAGGACCCTGTTCATAAGAATCATGTGACCTTGACTCACCCTGACATACAGGAAGTCGGGGCATCCTGTCTGGGGCTTCATCCAGAAGGGGATGCAGGTATGAACACGAGGGTAGGGGTGGGGTGAAGTGCACAGCTGCAAGGAACGTGGCATGACAGCCAGCAGACCCACAGTCCCTGACTCTCCCCTTGGCCATCTCCACCCAAATGTGCCACCCTCTAATCCTTCCAGTCTGGCCTGGGTCTCATGTGCTCATTTCCTCCTGCAGCTGCTGGAGACTTTGAAGAAGAAAGGCTGTAAGGCGACACCTCTGAACCAAGATGCCTCTCAGATACTTGCCAATGCTTCTGTACTGACTGTCAGCCAAGGTGCAGAGAAAGATGGCCATGGTCCCCAAAGAGAGGCCAGTGAACAAAAAGATTCCTCACAAATGGCTTTCTTAGACCAACAGTGTCCCGAAGACACCAATGCAAAAATACGGGGGCCTAGGCCTTCCGTCCTCCCAGGTAGCCAATGTTTACCCTCACCGGTAGACATCAGATCCACCGTTACTACCTGTGATAAAGAAGCCTACCCCCAAAGCCCAGGGTCCAGAAGTGGAGTGAACCTCAGAGAAGTTCCTGCCACTGAGGAGCTCCATGAGTCCCTGGGCAGAACCACCGATGACAAAGAAGAGCTCCACAGTCTGTCCTTCCTCCTCTGCTCCCAGTACAACCTGGTGCCATGGAAACTGGCTAGCCACTTGTTCCCCTATGCAGATTTCTCTGACTCGGACAGTATCCCCGAACCCTCATCTCCAAAGATAAGGGGCTTTAGTCCTGATCCATCACTAATTGCCAAGTCAAAGAAGCGAGCTCTCATTGGAGGCTTGACTCCCATGGCTAAAAGATCCGACCCAGGGCCTGGTCATGGGGTGTTTGAAGGGGCACTCTCAGCCCTCGAGCTAGCTCAACCATTGCAGGCTCAGAAGAGGAAGCACGAGTCACTAGGCACCCGGAAGAGGAAGAGGAAGAACCGGCACTGAGCCACCTGTGTGGTGACCCTTCAAAGCCAGCAGAGGTTTCACTCTGCCTCTACCCTGCAGCCCCTGACCTCCCCCCACGAAAAGGAAGCAATAGAAAAGAATCCAGCTCCTGCTCACTCAGGACTGATCTAGCTGGTGCAAAGGGTAGCGCTAGAAGGTTAGAGGCGCTGGGCAGTAAAGGCAGGACTGAGGGGTGGGGCAAGGAGTGGGAGGGAATTATCACTTTAGAAGTTTGTAAGCTATAGTAAATAAAAGTAGTTTTGTTGAAAATGGTGTTAGGGCTGTGGCTGTGTCTTAGGGTTTCTACTGCTGTGAAGAGACACCATGACCGCAGCAACTCTTCTACAGGAAAAGAATTAACTGGCTCGCTTGCAGTTCAGAGGTCCAATTCATTATTGTCATGGCGGAACATGGTGGCATGGAGGCAGACGTGATGCTGGAGAAGGAATTGAGAGTTTTATATCTTGATCTGCAGGCAACAGGAAGTGAACTGTCTCACTGGGTGTGGCCTGAGTGTGTATATATGAGACCTCAAAGCCCACCTCCACAGTGACACACTTCCTCCAACAAGGCCACACCTCCTAATATGCCACTCCCTTTGGAGGCCATTTCCTTTTAAATTTCCACAGGCTGTTACTTTCATTCTGACACTGTGTTGCTCTGTGGAGGGAGGAGATCAGGAGGGAAAACCTGGAGATGCCGTGCTGGGGGGTGGGGGGAGGGTGCATAGGGGCAGGCCCAGGTCTTCCAGATTTATCCACTGATCCTAGGAGAATGCAGACTAACAGCCCCTGGGGTTCTCACTCCTCATAAAGTCTCTCTGCTTGTAAGGACTACGTAGAACATGTTATTATTATCTCTGTGCTCAGAATCCTTCCCAGCCTTCATCCCTGTGGACCATTACCCAGTTTCTAGAATTAGCCTGTGATTGCATTTTTCTTTGGCAGTACTTGCTGCTCCCCTAAAGACATGGCTGGCAAGATCAATCTAGCCCTCAGCTATCCAGGGCCTTCTTGAGTGGGTAGTTTGGGGGAAAGGCCTGACATTTGGAGGGGCCATTAGCCAGCTCCCATCTTACATGTTGCAAATGCGATGCTCTCTGACGGGGCATGCCCTGGACAGGAGAAGCCTGTTCCTGTGGACTCTCTTTTGTAGATCCATTCATTTGTTTTCTTTATTGGGAATTGAACAGAAGACCTCTGTATGCTATGCCAGCATTACACTTCCAAACTATATCCCCAGATTCTTTTGCTTTTTGAGGCAGGGTCTTCCTAAGTTGTGCTAGTAGGCCTTGAATTCACTGCATTGAAATGCCACCACTATCTTGTGGCTGAGATTATGGGCCTATGCCTCTAAGCCAAGACTGTAGCTTCACATTCTAATTCACAGATGAAGGAAGTTATTCAGGCCTAGGTGCACTGGGAGGGATGTAAGAGGCCTTGTTCATGGACTCCTGGCCAGGCTGCCCCATCAGCTAGCCGGGCTGTGTTCACATATAAGTCAACCCTTGGCTAGATCAGAAATGGGGCTCAGAGGAGGCTCATGTAGGAGATGACTTGGTGTAGGCCCTGGGCTAATTCACGGGGTTTTCTTAAGCTCCCTCAACTTGTATTGGCTCTGTGCCAAGACTCTGAGTCATTTTCTGAATCCTCAGCTGTGACATCACAGAAGATGCTTTTTGCACAAACCTGTGACCTTTGGCATCATTTAATCATTAAATTAACTATTTACAGTGGTTAAGACAGCACTCATCAGTGGTTCATTTCTGATTCTCATCCACCCTTCATGCCATAGTACTTCCTTGGTGTGTCTTTGGTCTTTATTTACCCCAACAGTCATGTTCTCACACACACATGTGTTTTAAAAGCACATGAGGATGAAATCTGACACTTAACAACAGTGACATCTCCCTCATGAGGACAGGAATAAAATCCCAATAAGGACAAGAAGAGGAATGAATCAAGAAGAGTTAGTCTCTCCTTTTAGCCCATTGGTCCAATCCTGCATGCCAGTTCTTCATCATGTACTGAAGGAGAACCCCAGAGTCAGAAAACACAAGAGTCAAGAGTTTTAGTCACCTTTCTACTCCTGTGATAAGCATCGTGAACAAAGGCATCTTGGGGAGGAAAGGGTTTATTCCATCTTATGGATTATATTTCATTATGCAGGGAAGTCCGGGCAGGAGCTCAAGACAGGAAACTGGAGGCAGAAATTGAAGCACGGGCTTGAGAGGAATGCTGCTGACTGCCTTGTCCTTCGTTGCTAGCTCAGCCTTCCTTTCATGCAAACCACCTTCCCAGAGATAGCCCAGCACACAGTGGTCTGAGCCCTCCCACATCTATCGTTAATCAGGAAAATGTCTCCAGACTTGCCTACAGGCCAATCAGATGGAGGCATCTTCTCGGCTCAGGTTCCTCTTCCCAGATGCCTTGCATCAGTTTGACAAAACACTAACCAGCACAGCACATTACACTGGGTGTGGTGCTGTCATTCCAAGAACATGCTGGAACATCTCCCTTGTTTTCGTTCTACTGCTCTGGCTGGGTACTGATGCTAGTTTTCTTGGATCCCTGGGTGCTGTCTCAGAATTCACTGTACACTGAGCATCCACAAACTTCCTCCTTCAGTCTCTGTGAGTGCCTCCAGAAAGCAGGCCTCTGGCATATGGAGTCATGGATATAAGACTTTCTCTTCTGGTTGTTCTAAAAGTGCAAAGCAGGGGGAACCAGTACCTGTTGCTCTAGTGGTATTCAGAGACATACAGAGTATCAGAAAGCATTCATATTCTGCTGCACAGCACAATACGTAAGCTTCAATATGTAAAGTCATGAATGGGGAGAACATTCTAAGACTTTTAAAATTTGCAAAATGTGGGAATTAAAATGTATGCTTCTAAATAGTGCACGAATTAAAAGGTAAACTCAAGGAAAATGAAGAATTAGAACTGAATGACTGTAAGCCAGATAAATCATTGGTAACAGGGAAATAAGTGGTGGTTAATGTCTGCCTTAGAAAGAAAAAAATTAAAGTGTTCATGCAGTGAAATTGGAAAAATACAACATGATAAACCAGGAAGCAGAACAAAGAAAATAGGAGTAGAAGCAACAAATTTAAAGTTAAAAGATTGAATCAATAAAAAAAATGGTTTTAAGACAATCAGTAAAATGCATAATCTGTTCATAATGGTGGAACGGTAAAGGAGGACACCATTTAAAAAGGCTATCTGTCATGTAAAGAAGCCGTAACTACAGACCCTACATAACTGCCAGTCATGGAAAGAAGCCATTGCTATAGTGTAAAGAAGCCAGGTAGTTTCAGATACTGTGCTTAACTTACTTGGTGTAAGACACTGCTTATGCAAGACCTCCCCAGTGCCCGCTTTCTTACGTTCTCTTTCTCATCCCTTGGTCCACTCTCTATCAGGAACCTATCATTGAAGAATAGTCTCATGGACCAGACAACCACCATGCCTTTTCCTGAAATCTTGGTCCAAAATGAACCCTTCCTGCCTTCAGTTGCTTCTTGTCAGACATTTGGTTACATCTCTGTGAAAAGGAATTAATAAAATCTCCAGGGACAGAAAGCGAGGGAAAACTACTTTGGGTTGTACCCAGCTGTGACTGGAGTGTTCCTCGCTGTGATCTTCCAAAGGACAACTGTGAGGGGTTATCAGCACCTGCCCATGGAGGTGCTGTCTGGGCTGCGGTTTTTGTGCTTACATTGCTGCAAAGGTGTTGGAGGGCTGGAAAGTGGTTGGATTTCAACACTGGAACTGGAAGAAGTTGGAAGTTATTGATCTCTAGAAATGGACATTGCCGACCTCTTTTGACCTCAACACAGTAAGTGGACCTCTTTTGACCTCAACACAGTAAGTTTGTTTCCTAGTTTGGTGATTTTTGGCTCATGAGTTTCATATTCAGGTTTTGTGAGAGCAAAAGATATGCTTTAAATTTTATTTTTTTTTTTACCTTTAAGAGAGCTTTTTTCAGGTATAATTGACATAAAGTACCTGTATTTAAAATATACAATATAGTTGGATAAGTTTGACATGTATGTATACTCAGAAAAGTATCTCATGGTAGATGATGAGCTTGGCTAGCAGCCTTCAGAGTTAACAGTCTTTTTTCCTGGATGTCCCTTTCAAAGATTCCTGGCCAGGCCCCACTTCCTGCAACAGACATCCGGGTTTTGTAACACCTTTCTTTTTTTTTTCTTTTATTTATTTATTTATTTTTTTAAATTTATTTATTTATTAAGGATTTCTGCCTCCTCCCCGCAACCGCCTCCCATTTCCCTCCCCCTATCAAGTCCCCCTCCCTCATCTGCTAGAGAAGCTAAATAAGAAGGTGAATCCAAAGACAAACACATAGGCATCCTCATGAATATTAACCTTCATCAGGCGATGAAAGGAGACAGAGACAGAGACCCACATTGGAGCACCGGACAGAAATCTCAAGGTCCAAATCAGGAGCAGGAGGAGACGGAGCACGAGCAAGGAACTCAGGACCGCGAGGGGTGCACCCACACACTGAGACAATGGGGATGTTCTATCGGGAACTCACCAAGGCCAGCTGGCCTGGGTCTGAAAAAGCATGGGATAAATCCGGACTAGCTGAACATAGCGGACAATGAGGAATACTGAGAACTCAAGAACAATCGCAGTGGGTTTTTTATCCTACTGCACGTACTGGCTTTGGGGGAGCCTAGGCAGTTTGGATGCTCACCTTACTAGACCTGGATAGAGGTGGGCGGTCCTTGGGCTTCCCACAGGTCAGGGAACCCTGATTGCTTTAAATTTTAAATACTGTGCCTAAGAGATCCACGGAACAAAAATGGCCTCTAACCTGTAGGATGCTTGCCCAAGGACAGATCCATCCTGAGATGCTGGAGGTTGTTGTTCATATATGGTAACAAGTACATTTGCACTTCCCTAAAAGAAATTCGGTGGCCCGAATGCACCAGATGCGCTTGATCCCAGGGAGGCAGAAAGAACATCGGGATGTATTCTTGCCCCCAACCACACAAAGGTGGAAAGTATGTAGCCTGTGGGTTAGCTTTTATAATCACCTGGCTAACAGTGACTGGTGACCACTTTCCGGGAACCCCAGAATGGACTTGCCAGTGTCCATCATCCTGGCCAGTATTTAATTAAAGTTTGCTTCAAATTTGAATCAAAATTATGGTAGTGGTCTTATTCTCACCCAGAGGGGTTAACTTATAAATTTTTATTTAACTAATTTTTGTTTTGGGTTTGATTTGTGCTCATTTTCATTTGTATCCATTAATATTTCCCATTTATCTTTTAAAAAATATTTGTTATTTCTTACTTTGGTTTCCTTTTCCTATTAAAAAATGTAGTTGCTACTGAATGTACAGAATAAGGAAATTCACTGTAACATTTCCACACATGCAGATCCTGCATGCGGGTCATTCCCATCTGCTCTGATTAGGTCTTTCTCACGTGACTAATGCCCCCACTTCCCCATGCTTTTATGTTTAGTCCCATCAACTTTTCTGTGCTTCTGGGGAACTGGCTTGTTACACATAACATCAACTCCAGTTCCACGTATTTTTCTGAAAATGACAAAATTTCATTGTTTTTATGGCTAACTCTGAGACTCTAGCTGTGATTCTGCAAAGATGCTATGCTGTCTATCAGTATGTGTATGTGGAGTTACCCTAGAACTCCTCGGCGAACCCACTTTAACCCTGAATGTTCCCAAGTAAATTTGGGGTTTTAGTTGTATCTGTGAAAATGTCACTTCCTTCTATCTCTGATTTTACTAATTTGTGTCTTACAGTCTTAGTTACTTTGGATAAGGTTTATTAATTTTTCTCATCCTTTCCAATAGCCAGCTCTCGGTTTCTTTGATCCTCTCATGCTGGCATTTCCACCTCTGACCTTTGTTGGCTTTTGTCATCCCTTGTTGGGGGGGTTTCTTGTCTCTCTTCAAGTTATCATTAAGTTTTTAGTATTTTTTGATGTTGGAATTTATAGCTATAAACTTCTCTCTTAGACCTGTTTTCAATTTTTTAAAAAATTTATTGTGGGGATTTAATACATGCAAACATTGTTTTCCTGTCATATTTACTCCCTTCCCCCCTCCATTTCCTCCTGAATCCACCACATAAGTCCTCCTGCCAACTTCCTGTCCAGCAAGTGGTGCTCTTATATGAGTGTAAGGCCACCTACCATGGCCCACACATCTCTAAAGAAAATCGACTCTGCCTCCCCAACCAGTCATCAGCTGTCAGGAGCACCTCAGCAGGGGCTGAGGGCTGCTTGCCCCTCCCCTATCCATGCTGAAATGCTGATTGGCTTGATCTTGTTGGGACTTTGCAGGCAACCAGAGCTGCTGGAGTACAGTGATTCTTGTCATGTTCCGGAGACACCCCGTTCTCCCTGACCTCTGGCTCTTACAATCTTCCCGCCTCCTCTTCCGCAATGTTCCCTGAGCCGTGGTGGGAGTGGGTGTGACACAGATGTCTCGTTCGTAGCCACTCCACTGACACTTGTTCTGAGGACGGAGAGCTGACCTGGGTAGAGAAAGGGCTTTAGAAGGCCATCTGATATTCTATCCATTTAGCAGAATCATAATGGTGGGGGTGGGAGCTAGCTAGAGGAGGTTTAAGCAGAAAGAGGAGGAAGGATAAGGGAGGTTTGGAGGGAAGATAACACTAAGGATATTGAAAGAGCCATATAGCTTCCTAAATTACACACACACACACACACACACACCAGTTTAAATGAACTTACTCCACATGGAGAATAATGCTTCTTTCAGAAGCCAGAAGTTGCCAAACAAAAAGCTCACCCAGTGCCAGGTTTTGGATACCTCCCCTAAAATTGTCAGTCAAGGGGTTCCAAAGATGTCCCCAAACAATACAGGTTATTACTACGGTTCTTGGTGGCCCAAAACCTTGACAGTAAGACCCTCACTGCTGAAGACACCACACACTTGGCCACAGAATCTGGAGAAGTCGAGCGGGTACTGAACTGGAAGCTCCCTCCCGGACGGCTGGCTTTCACAGTGCTGAGAGCTGCAATGGTGCTGCTGAGAGTGTCATCGTCGGCCTCTGCTGCCAACGCGACACAGATTGGCCTCTGGTCATTTCTCAATTGTTCAATGGTGTCGACGGTATCCATCCCACCATGTGCACTATCTGAAGGCTACCAAGTAGGCCTGCACTAGATAAGAAAGGCAACTCATCTTGAGCTTGGGGGCAAGTCAGTAGGCAGTATTTCTCCATGGTCTCTGCTTCAGTTTCTGCTCTAAGTTCCTGCCTTAGCGTCCCCTGATAATGGACGATGAGATGAAATAGAGAAGTTGCTTTTCATCTGTGTTTTATCATAGCAAGAGAAGCAAACCAAATGGAAAGAAAGTCATAAAAAGTTCTATCCAGCTATAAACCCAAGGAGCTATCATAGTGACCAAGTTGACAATATAGGGCAATGGGTGTGGTAGTGGCATAGATATTAGGAAGATAACCAACCACTTTCTTATTATATTCAAAGCCTGTTACACAGGAATAAATTCATACTTGATACTGTATATCTGGGTAAGAACGTGAGGCTAGGGAGCTTGTAAGTCTAGAGGTGAATCTACTTACTATTAATTTTTTTAAATGTAGCACTGTGGGTGGTGCCACTTCCCAGAAATTAAGGTGGGAGCAATGGAGCAGGACCTAATGTCTAGCCCCTCTAATAAAGACATCATCACAGCATATTAGTAACCTAGGCTAAGGAGCATTCGCAGAGATGCAGCTGGCCATGCCATGCCTGCATAGAACATTCAAGTAGTTTTGAAGATCTGAGCTCACCAAGAGCAAAAACAGTGCCTCCAACATCACTGAAGCAGACCATATAAAAACACTACACCACCCAAACATCATCAAACTTTTCCACAGAATTGATATATCATCAAACATTATTTGTCATCATGAGACATGTGGCAGGAAGAGCTCTAGTGAGCCTCATAGAGGCCTTGGGCTGTACACATGAGGAAGAGACAGTTCCCATTTTCTGTGCTGGCAATTCACTATCCGTTCAAAGCAAAATAGCACACAAAAAACATTTAACTGAAGAACATTCTTGTAGCTGAGGAGGGGCCAAACTCTGTGATTTCAGACTGGCCACGAAAGTCATGTCTGGGAAGAGGCTGAGCAGGCCTGTGGCGCCCTTTGCTATAGAACCTTAGAGGTATTAGTGGGCAGATAAGGTGACAGACTTGTCAATCACATGCAGAGCCTCGGTATAGTGCAATGCTAACAGGGAGCTTACCATACTAAGTACCAACCCTCAGGGATGCTCCAGATGAACATGACCACAAAGTGATATCCTATTTAGCCACTCAAAAAAAATCGTAAACATTACTGTGTACCTACTCAGTGTCAATTCCGGATACCAGATGACTATAGACCAGCTCACAGGGCACCCATGTTCTGCTGACTGTAGCCCTTGCATACCATTCTCACAGGATGGTGCTGTGGGTGCCAACTGAGGCATTAGTATTTTCGGCACCAGTGAAGTCAGCATGATATCCTGTGCTACCCATCCTCCCTAGAGTCATGTCATGGTGAAAACCACAGAGACAATTGTGAACACCATACGCATAGCATCCTAGGACATCACCAGGAGTCAGACCCGTGTCACACTTCAGCTTTCAAGACCAACAAATGCAAGATCTAGAAGCTAAAATCAGGTGAGGAGTCAAACTGTGAATTACCAAGAACACAACACTGCCGCCTGTCAACCCCAAGAAGGAGTCAGGAATCCCAAAGTTAAGAGGCTACAATGAAGGGAGAGGGCAGTGGGGCACCACAGGAAACCTGGTAGGCATAGCTGCCAAGATGGACGTACTTCTGTATTTTATCTTTGCTTCTTGAACGCCCTTTGCAAATAAAGCATCCTAACTTGTTATGGGGAATGCAACTTGATATCTGTTACCTTAGAAGGACCGATCCCGCAGCATCACTCATATGTAGGAACCTGAGAAAGTTGAGCCAGATGCAGACAGCAGAAGATGCAACCGGAGGCTGGAGAGGGAGGAGGAGGGGCTGACAAAGGATTACAGGTTCTGAAGGAGGAGTCAGTTGAACTACTCAGTGCTAAGCCCTGACTGTGTCAAGAGTCACTAATAGAGACTTATCCATGTGTCTCCGCTTTGAAGAGGTAAAATGGAAAAGACCCTGTAGAGGCCACTTCATAGAGAGGGGGAGCTAGACAGACTCACGGATGCTGAAGGACAGAACACATTTGGTCAGAGTACTGTGTGACTGCCGAGTCAGGCCTTTTAGCCACAGTTGCTGGTGTGGCCACAGGCTGGGTCCGTGTGGAAGCGTGTTTTTAGTGTCTTCACCACACATCTGTTGCACAAGTGTGGAGAGGTCGAGTGTAGGAGGGAAGAGAGTCCTGGTACAAGCACTGCTGCTACTGAGCTGTTTCTGGCTAGATGCTGCCGAGTCTATTGTCAGGATGGTACCAGGGCCACACAGACCAAGTTGAGGACTGAGGCAAGTCCTTCTGGTGTCTACCCAGAGGACACAAAGGAAAGAGCTAAGAGCTGTACCTGCCCCTTTAGTTTCTCAACCCCAGGAACAAACTTGGCTGTTCTCTGCAGGGGCTGTAGGCCGTAGCCGGAGGAATGCAGGGTTTGGGGGCCAGCTTGTCCATGTGCCTGGAATGTCCTTCTTCTTTTGTAGCTGCTTATCCACATCTTGTACCATGTAGCCAGGGGTTCCTTGACATGGATGCCCGCACTGACAAGTCATGGTAGTGATGCCCAGAAAGCCATCCTGGCCTTCTCAATGAAGACACTAATGTGTGATTTCCTGGGGCTCTGGAACTCAGTCCAGGAGCCCATTCTGTAAGACAGAACAAGTTCTTCTCCATCAGGCTCCCAAGGTCTGTGGGCTCCAGGGATATCCCTTAAGGAGCTACCACAGTTGGGGAGGCTGACTATTGAACACCACCCCACTTGGTCCCTGTTTAGTTTTCCTTGTGTAAAAAGGTCACCCAGGCCTCTTTTCCCTTGCAAATGTCCCAGAAAGTCTTCCTGAGCAGATAATGTCTCAGCAGAGGCAGGAGAAGGATGTACGGTGCTCACCATCTGAGGAGCATCAACTAGCCCTGCAACAGTCTCAGGTGATTGTTATCGTGAAATGAGGAACTTGAGATCCTCCAGATGGGACAGCTCTTTCTTGTTTGCTCTGATGGAGGGAGCCACAGCCAGGTTAGGTTGTACTTGGGATCTGATTCTGAACAAATGTAAAAATCACAGTTGTGCTGTTGTTGTTGTTGCTGCTGCTGCTGCTGTTGCTACTACTACTGCTGCTGCTGCTGCTGCTGCTGGATACAGCTACAAGAGCCCTGGTAGCTACAAGGGCCCTGGATTAAGCACCAAGGGCTCTCATATTGGTGGCAGCAAAGTCAAAGTTGCGATATAAAGAGAGGAGAAAGAATGACTACTTGCAGTGGGCTGGAAGAACAAGGCGGCATCTGAAAAGCAATGGCCTTCTCAAAGAAAGCAAAGGGACTCCATTCAGGGAACTTCAGACTTATTATGAGATGTGTAGGTCTGGAAAGGAGGACACTGCACTGCTGCGCATCCTCAGTGAAGAGGGTCACTGCACTTCTGAGCACGCTCATTGAAGAAGTTCACGGCATGCCTAAGCATGCTCAGGGAAGAATACATTACATTCCTGAGCTTGCTCAAGTTTAGGTCACAGAGTTCATGCTCAAGCGATGGACAGAAACGTCTGTGGGCATGGACAATTTGTACTGTAATAATGAAACTGAAAGCAAGAGAAGGGACACGTCAAAGGTGCCTTGATATGCCCTGGAAGGGTCCTGTCTCACCTCATGCCTAACAGTACCACAGTGGACACTGGGGCTCGTGCTGCCCTCTCTAGGGCACAAAGCTCACAGGGAACTGTTCAGGCATGAGCAATCACTTCTACTAGATTTCACATTCAAAAGCCACTAATGAGCTGTATTCATATCACTCACTAGAAGTAGGAGCAAAATGCAGTTATGATATGCCAGAAAACACTGAATTAATATACAGTGACACAGTTAGTGTCCCTTCCAGTTTTCACACCTGGTCTCTTCATTCCTCGAAACATGTCTTCAAGGGATATAAGCATGGCCCCCACCCCCACCCCACCTCTTTTGTAATGGCTTCCCTATGCCTTTGTTTAAAACCTGTGAGAACAGAGTCTGATGGTCCCCAGCCACAGCCACAGCCACAAGGCTGCAAACAAGGTCCTCATAGTCAGCGACAGACCAACGACGCTGCTCAAGTGCCAGGCTTCTTTCCCTGCAAGGACCAATTTCCACACTTGGAGAGGACAGAGGTGTCCAGGTTACCTACTGTCCTCTGTGTTCTCCAGGCTCCCTCCTGGCAGGACACTGTGTCCTTGTTGGCTCTGCCTGACAGACTTCAAGCTTCTCCCTGGCAGCTGGATGTTTGTGAATTAAATTAAAAAAAAACAGTAATTAATAGAAAAGCTATGATAGGTTCATGGCAAATTTAGGGCACATCACACCCAACAAGCTTCTCTTGGAGTAAAAGCCCCCAAATGCTGAGGAAACCTTTCACCTTCTTGCAAAAATGTTCTCTGTCCTAATGGATAAAAAATATCGGAGTAGAAATGTGGAGTCTCCTCCAGTTGTTCTGTGAGTGACAATGTCCCCTCTCTAAACTGTACTCACAGTCTCTGACACTTCTTCTCACAGCTACCCATCCTCCAGTTGTCCTGTGAGTGACAATGTCCCCTCTCTCTAAACTGTACTCACAGTCTATGACACTTCTGCTCACAGCTACCCATCCCTGAGCTCTTTTTCTATCCCAGTGTCTTTCCAGAATTCCCATGAGAAATGGCTACAGTCTGGGTCTCGAGGCACTATCTAAAAGGTATGAGAGATGTCGACTCAGTACCCAGACCTGTGGGGATGCATGCTGTGTGCTAGGTGTAACACGGTGTGGGTCCCAGCCAGGCTACAGTAGTCAAGATGCTGTCCTGATCTCACGGCAGAAATCTGGTGGATGAGAGACCAGGAAAGGGTGAGGGTGCAGCTCAGGGAACATACGGAGCATAGGCAAAGCACGTCTAGAGGAGCGTCCTGGACTAGAGCATCCTGTGACTAATAGGAAGATAGTTTTGTCACCTCTTCTCTGGTGTTGGCCATCAAGTGCAAGCCTTGTGTGCACATCCTGCCCTTTGACCTACACCCTGGTCCACATTCCAGGTCTGAGGTTTGGTTGGTGACATTCTGCCCAAACTGGTCTTGAATTCCCAGACACAAGAAATCCTCCTGCCTCATCCTCCCACATACATACCATGGCTCCCAGGCGACAGCTCTTCTTTTTAACAGGAAATGTATGAGCCTCATTTCTTAAAATACTTTATCTTTTCTCCCTCCCCCCCATACCCCCCCCCCGTGGGATTCTTCTTTTTTCTTCTTTCGCAGCACCGGGAATTAAAGCTGGGCCTCTCCCAGTCTAGAAACATGCTCTCTCACAAACCCACACACCCAGCTGACCCTTTGCCACTGTGAGACTCAGAAATGGAGCAGAGCAGAGAGCCATGATGAGCAGGGAGTGTTCTGTCTCTGAACTGCTTGGGTTGGGAAGGCCTTCTAAGCCTCCAAAGGCTAGACTCATGGCCTGGCCCCCGAGGCTAGACATGAGGTGGAAGGAACCATTCTGAGTACCGGAAGCAGAGAACTGAGTCATACATCAGCCTCAGGACAAAGACTACAATGCCTGAAGCGGTATGAGATGATTCAGTTTCTGCCAGACTAGCTCATGGAAGCCCTGAAGGACACTGGCTATCACAGGCTGAGGTCCCCATAACTATCAGAACTGGAAGAAGACAAAGAAGGGACAGGCATTACTGACAGAATGAGGGATAAGAAAGACTGTTCCATGCCCAGTCACCAGGCCAGAAAAGACTGTGTTTACCGGAGGGTGGAAAGAGGTTGATGCGGCGGGGCTCTCGGGACTAGGCTGGGGCTCTGATGGCTTTGCTGAGCCCTGCGGTGGAAAGCGGTACTTATGTGGTAAGAGAAGTCCTGAGAAAATGAATGATTCCACTCAGGGAAATGGGGTTTGAGAAGTGCAAAAACAGGGAAGAAGGAAGGAGAGAAGAGCAAGGGCCTGTCCAGGTCACTCAAAGTCAAATGTGGCAAGAACTATGTCAAGTGGTTCCTAAGGAAACCGTCCACAGAATGTCAAGTGCTGTGCTAGCAAGCATCTGACTAGGAAGACTGAGCTAAGGACACGTGACTTTAGAAATGCAGGTGAGAACGGTAGGTAACCTTGGTCTGGTACATAGGCAATTCTGACTCTCAAGTATGTGCTTTAAAGAATGCTAGGGGTGGGCATTGTCCCGGGCAAGAAACAGAATTCCAGCATCTCACCTGCCCAATAACGGGGTGGCCCAGGCCATAT
Source organism: Microtus pennsylvanicus (assembly GCF_037038515.1). Taxonomy (NCBI): domain Eukaryota; kingdom Metazoa; phylum Chordata; class Mammalia; order Rodentia; family Cricetidae; genus Microtus; species Microtus pennsylvanicus. The sequence continues at coordinate 85,287,886 of NC_134582.1, read as the reverse complement.
CACCCTACTCTCTAGGAGTCAGACAGGTACAACTTCCAGAGTCAAAGGCAAAGCAGTCAGCCTGTATTCCAGAAACACCACAATGGAGGTCAATGCTGTTCCAGCTTACCTTTCCAAGAGGGCAGTGGGTTGTCTGTCCATGGAGTTACTCCAAACTTTGGTCCCTTGGAGCCAGATCTTCCACTTCACCTGGAAGAAGCGCACATGCATGATTTAGCTTCCCACAGGGGCAAAGACAGCTGTACAAGCAAGTCTGCCAGCATCCAGAATTCTCAGAGGAAGGACAAGTCGGGGCCATATGAGCAAACGCCGAGTCTTGAACAGTGATTTCTCAACCTGTGGGTTGTGACCCCTTTGGGTTGAACAACCCTTTCACAGATGTCACCTACGACCATTGGAAAACAAAGATATTTGCATTATGATTCATAGAAGTAGAAAAATTAGTTATGGGGTAGCAACAAAATAACTATAATAAAGAGGGGCAGCATTCGGAAGGTTGAGAACCACTGCGCTAGGAGAAGCAGCGGCAGATAGCACTATGCAACTCTACCCGAATTTTACACGTCAGATTTTGTGCTCTTATAAAAGTAGTTTTATTTTATTATTATATATTATATATATTATTGATTTTTATTGAATTCTACATTTTTCTCTGTTCCCCTCCCTGCCTCTCCTCTCCCCTTCAACCCTCTCCCAAGGTCTCCATGCTCCCAATTTACTCAGAAGGTCTTATCTTTTTCTACTTCCCTTGTAGATTAGATCCATGTATGTCTTTCTTAGGGTCCTCATTGTTGTCTAGATTCTCTGGGATTGTGATTTGTAGGTAGTCTTCTTTGCTTTATGTTTAAAAACAACTTATAGTGAGTACATATGATAACTGTCTTTCTGGGTCCGGGTTACCTCACTCAAAATGATATTTTCTAGCTCCATACATTTGCCTGAAAATGTCAAGATGTTGTTATTTTTCTCTCCTGTGTAGGACTCCATTGTGTAAATGTACCACATTTTCTACAAATTCATCTCAAAGTCCATCTTCTGCAAAACTCACCCTCTCAGCCAAGACTTCAGGCTCACCTATCTGAAGTCCCCTCACCACCCACATGATTTACCCATCTCTTCCTAACATGGTCTCTCCGGCACCTGATGAGCCAACAACAATTCACCCAGATTTCCAACACATGCCGATTCACTGTCACCTGATACTGTTTACAAAACCATCTGATCATATATATTGTATACATGAATGCATGTATACACACATGGGGTGTTCCAGTAAATAGTAAGATATCCTATGGGAGAGGGGGACAAGCCTTGGCTTTTATATCGTATAACACTATCAGCAGGACAAATTTCAACCTATCAACCTAATACCACTGAACACAGAACTGGGAAGAGATGAGAATCGCCTGCTACCAAAGCCAGCTACTGCACATTCATATCCTTCCCCATAAATATGGCTCACAGTCCACCTGCTCCCCTGGAACAGCCTCCACCCCAACCACCAAGTCACAGTACACATTTCCAGACCATACACCTACTATGCACATCCTGAACACACAGATATGTCGTTTGTTACTGCCTGACTTCTAGAAGAAAGAACAAAACACCTACTTTCTCCGGGTTATGTATATGCCCCTGCTATAACCATGCACACACAAGCAACAAGTGCCTTTTACATGTACAGGAAAGACGGCTCATGTGACCACAATAGGGGCCCAATAGGCATAGGCTACAAACTACTGACTACACAATTTTCTCATGTATCGCCCTGAAATGCATCCACAGGAAATTAGCAGTTCTCAGTAAATATACTCCACAATTCCTGAATATACCGCAACCTCCACAGCCTATCTAACTCCAATCACCAAAAAGGAAGCAGCCATATCTACCATAAAACACCTGCATGAGTCCCAAGAACTCAAATACATCTAAAGTTTAAAAAAGGAAGAAACAAACAAACAAAAAACCCCGCATACTTATCTAACACACAGGACCAAACACTAATAGTGGGAACATAAATACAAGGAAAATCTTCAAAAATGCTACCTGAATAAACATAAAGAGGACTACAGAGTCACCTATATACTTATAGACCCCAAATATGCTTTCACAAAATCTATAAATGGCTAGGCAAACACTCAGATACATACTCACAGGAAAAAAAAACATTAATCTCTCATAAACAGAGCCCTGCCTGGGTTCCAAGAGGTAAGAGGATAGAGACACCCACATTGACAACCACACAAATGCCTATAAGCTAATTTCTGTGTCTATATACATACAGCCACCACATACACATACATGCAAACATTTCAACTACCTACATATATATCTGCAGCACACTGTACCATATTTCACACCTAAAGAATACAGCCTCCGAAACTCATCCCCTAAACATACTCTTATATACCTAGAAACACTCTATCATAAACCAAACCTAATATACTACTAATATGCCTACTCTATTTTTTGTGATATATATTCCATGTAATTACCTGGATCTATACAATCACTTTAAATATCCAACACACATAGAGGTGTTAGGATACTGTTCAAAAATCACCTGTCCCTATATCCAGACCCACAAACCCAGAAGAAGCCTCCTGTTTGACCAGAGGCCAAGCTGGTATCCAGAAACCCAGGTTAAGACCCTTCCTGCAAACCACCAACATGCCCCAAGAGCCTGCCCAGCCCCTCACACCCCGTCACCAAATCCCAGACAACTCCAGCAGAAGACCCCAGATCTACCAGAGGCCACACTGGTACCCAGAACCCACCCCCAACCACAGAGGTCATGCAGGCTGCCAAAACTCTGAACCCTACTGGACCAGAGGACTCACTCACAAGTTACCAGAACCACAGGCTATTCAGGCCTGAAACCAGAGAGAAAACAGAAATGAAGGGATAAAATGCCCATATAACAAAGACAAACTTAGAAATCAGCACCTAAGCCAAGAATTATCCCAAACCCAGAGGCAAAGAAGCCAGTGAAAGAACACAATCAACAACAGCCAGGGCACTATGTCACCACCAGAGGCCAGCTATCCTATTACAGCAAGCACTGAACATTCCAACACAGCTGAAAAACAAGAAAACAACCTAAAAAACCAACTTTTTGAAGATTATAGAAATCCTTAAAGCCGGGTGGTGGTGGCACACACCTTTAACCCCAGCAACTCAGGAGGCAGAGGCAGGCAGATCTCTGTGAGTTCGAGGCTAGCCTGGTCTACAAGATCTAGCTCCAAGATAGGCTCCAAAGCTACAGAGAAACTGTCTCGGAAAATTTTATGGGTGGACTGGGAGTGGGTGGGATGGAGGAAAGAGTATCTGGAGAGATGACTGAAACTGGACCAAGCAGAAACCTACTACAATGGAAACTCCCAAGAATCTGTGAGGGTGACCCTAGCTAAGATTCCTAGTAATGGGGGATACAGCACCTGAACGGGCCATTTTCTGTAACCAGGCAAGGCTTCCAGTGGAGGAATTGGGACATCAACCCAGCATCTTCCACCTACAATTTGCCCTGCCTTCAAGATGTGCTGGGACAATTGTGGGAGTGACTAACCAATGACTGGTTCAGCTTGAGACCCATCCGTAAGAGGGAGCCCACACCTGACACTACCTGGGGTACCAGAGGCCAGATAGCCCAGAGAAACCTAGGAAAGAACCAAACACATTGGGAAAACAAAGTCAATGAAATGATTCCTAGTGATACTCTGTTATACTTGTAGACCTGAGCCTAGCATAGCCATCATCAAAGAGGCTTTATCCAGAAACTGCTGGGAGCAGATGCAGAGACCCACAGTCAAGCATTGAGAGGAGTTCAGGGAGTGTGAAAGAAGGGGAGAAGGACTATAGGAGCCAGACGGGTCAAGGACACCATAAGAAAACCCACAGGATCAACTAACCAGAACTCATAGAGGCTCATAGAGACTGAACTGACAGCCAGGGAGCCTGCATGGGTCTGACCTAGGTCCTCTGCATATATATTATAGTTGTGTGGTTTGGTATTTTTTGTAGACTCCTAACAGTGGAAGAGGGGGCTGTCTCTGACATTTTTGAAAGCTTATGGGACCTTATTCCTACTGGGTTGCTTCATCCAGCCTTAATATGAGGGGAGGAGCCTAGTCTTATTGTAATTTGATATGACATGTTTGGTTGATAGAGCTGGTCTGAAGAGAAACAAAGGAGAAGTAGATCTGGGGAAGAAGGAAGGTGGGGAGAGGGGGAGAGGGGGAGAGGAGAGAAGGAAGGGGAGATTGTGGTTGGGATGTAATATATGAGAGAAAAATAAATTTAAAAAATAAATAAAAATAAAAATCACCTGCCAATACAGAATTATGATAGAAACCACTTCCTTCCTAGATCATCAATACTAACAGATAAAGTATCATAAACTTTAATGCAGTAAATACATTTCCCATACTTGCCTGTGAAACATACAATCTTACCTATCCATCAGCTGCACACATCCTTACTTCATATATATATATATATATATATATATATATATATATATATAACAATTACTCTCTAGTTACAGTATGTAGAGTCACATAAAACATTCACCCAAATTTTCATGACCCTTTAGTAAACATACTGTCACCTAATACAAAATTTTGTCCATAAACAGAAAATATACATACCCAGGAGGTATAGAAGAAACACAAAGTCCATATACATGTGGCCTTCTACAAGCACCAAACATCTATATAAATAAACAGAACACTACAAATATGTAACTATATCCTCCAATATAGTCTCATACCTCCTGCAGAAACAAGATAACACACTGTGAGTGTTCACAAGGACAACTCTATCTTCCAGATTTCGAGTTATATGAACTCCACATCTCAGATGTATGCACCTGTTCTACCTACCAGCCCCTCATTGCTCACACTGACCTCACATGCTAGCATCCACATAGACAAATCCTGTAACCATCCACGACATCCCAAATACACAAACAATTTGCCTATATTTTCCAACAGTATTTACCCATTTGCACAATCACAGATATACAATCCATTTCTTTAACACTGTTATTATTTCTTGCCCAGCACAAGTATATATTCCAAATTCCATGATAAGCTAAAAAACTCCCGCTTTCAAGGGAAAAAAAACAGAGATAAAATATTCCCAAATTACAAATACCTAACCCCAAGTCCAAGCATGTTATATCACTAAATTTTACATGCTACCAAAATTCTTTAATTTAAAAAATCTAAACAAACACCATCATCCACAAGCAAATATACACATTAGATTCTTATCCTTCAGTTTAAACCATAATCTCAAACTAATTAAAACATTAGTCCCAATTTATGTCCTAAAAAGTACACAAGTCACATACTCTGAGTTGCCACACTACCCAAGAAGCCAGCAAGCACAGCTTCACATTTACAAATGAGAATTCTCACCCCACAGTTCTCATGTCCTTTAAAGCAAAGTCAAAGCACACACTTCCTCATATTCTCAAACACACCACGCACATACACATACACACTTCATTACATGATAGATAAGTCACATACAATTTATTAAGTCTTTGTTGCAAGTTCCTTCTACCCATTTGATTCTCACGATAATTTTCTTTTTTATACGACTTCTAGAACGATTTACTAGTAAAAGTCTAAATCTTAATAAGTTAGATATTACAAATTTTAAGCAAGAAAGTGTTACCAGATATAGCACATTTTAAAAATCATTTAGTTATTCATTGAATATTTGAATATCCTATTGATTGTATTTAGAAACTTTTTTTTTATTTATGTCCACAGGAAGATACAAGATAGAAAGAAAAGACCTGGTACTCAGTTGTGCAAAATTCCTCACAACACTGTCCATTAATGGAGCTACAGCATGGAGCTAGCTGGAGCATGGCTAATCTTTGCTTCTGTTTACATGGACAGTCTCCTAAGTACAAGGACGGCTCACCATTTCCGATGACAGGAGCGATTTTGTTGAAAGATGATGATTGCAAACACTTAGAAGCTTCCTGTGAGTATAAGTATAAGCTTCCTGTGAGTGACACTTCAAAGTTCATACCGTATTTATTCAATTTTCTGATACAGGTCAAAAGCCAGGCCACCAACAGAACCATGGGAGAAGCCCTAGTCCGGGTACTCTCCTATGTCAGTGGTGTAAAAACTCCCCAGCTTCAGGCCTGTCTCAGGGGGGCTCTCAAGTCACCTAGCGCCACACTGCCTGCAAGATACAAGAAACTACCAGCCAAGGGCAGCAAGAGCAGCGACTGCATACTCAGGAAGATAGACCCAAGTTTCCTTTACCTTGCTTTCCTCGTGACGGAGCCTTCCATACTCATCGGCTGAAGAAGGACACCTCTGTGCTCACACCCCTCCGTGCTGGCGCTGGGGTCTCCTTGCTCTCACAGGCATCCTCCGTACCTGCACCACCACTCTTAGCACTGGGGCTGGGGCCCCCATCTTCCGTGCTCACTCCCTGCATGCACGGGCTGGCATGCATAGCTCTTCCTGAGTGGGAGAGCAATGGATGGACTCTGGGAGCCACTGAAAGGAGAGAAATACCCAAATACACCTCAGCCAAGAGCATGAAAATGTTTAGGTGGGAAAGGAAACCCTGGAGCTCTGCAGAAAAGGAAAGACAGACAGTGCGCTGGGCACTTCCCCCATAGTCACAGAACCTGTGTTGTGTGGCCAGCCCTCTTAAAACCAGGGGTTATAGATAAACTTTCCACTTATGTGTTTAGCAACCTCACCCAAAAAAGTCATCTCCTGCTGGCCACAATGCTTTGGATGACATTTGTCTCTTTTATGCTTTTCAAAGTGCAGGATGTCCTCTCCCAGACATCTGAAAGTTCCATTAAGGAACACTTTCAGAAAAAAAAAATTAGACCCAGGAGATACTACTCTGAGACATGATTTGCCTTGACTCTGTTTCTAGAGTCCTCATCTACCGGGTTAAGTTCACCTATTTCACACTGAGAGCTCTGCCAATAAAGGCCGCCCTGACAACAAATGTCCATTACAAACACTCCCTATGGAATTTTTCATTATACCTTTGAGACTTTATAATCTGGGTCCCTCTAAACCTCTCTTCCTGTCCCAAACGTCTGCCACAGCTGGACACTACTGACTCCTACCAGGGAAGTGGGGCTCTTGCCCAGCAGCTTCTGCAGCAGCTCTCTGGAGTCTCAGTCCACGCCCCCTCAACCATCTCCCAGCAACCCTTCTTGTCACACCACTGATGAAATGAGACATATTTATCAAAACAGAAACCAGACAAGCTTTCTTTAAAGGGGTGCTACAACCATACCTACACACAGAAAAGCACCTGCCCCTTAAGTTATGATGTTGTATGTCCCTAAAAACCACCATCAGTGGAAACATCCCAAGTCACGTATGTGTTTAACACCCAAACTATCAAGCATTACAGCCTTGAATCGCCTGCCTTAACTATGCTCAGAACTCACATTAGGGTATAACTAGGCAAAATCATCTAGCAGTTTATGATAGAGTATCAAATATCTCATATTCCCAGGTGATTTTTTTTGGACATATGATTCAAGGATACAAACACAATATGACATGTCAACAGCTCCCCACGGTACACAGTACTGGTTCTTTTATTCCCTGTGACTAATAGAAACTGCTGTTCATTGCCCTGCCTAGCGCTGCTGCCGTGAGAACATCCCCAGGCTCCGGTAATCCAGTTCTGCAACACACTTCCAGCCCAAAGCTAGTTGGCAATGTAACCCGTATTCTACATCTCCAAATGGCTACTTTAGGCAGGTGTTCTTTGACAATATAACTCTCACAAAGGACAGCTTACTCAACCTCTTTTAGTTGATTCCACAGCATCTGCCATGGTGACTGGAAGGGAATTTCTTCCCACATGTTTGCCTCATCAGTGTCATCCAGAGTATAATCAGGAAAAAAAAATTTACACCGCTAATCTGAATATAAAAACAGTTGTTTTCAGTAAAGGGATGCTCACTGCTGAAAGAGGAACAGCGAGCTGAGATAACCTAGGGAGCAGCTGCAGAAATGGATGAGGGAAAGCGACTAAAGCAGACACCCAAGCAGAACCGGCAAACTGCAGTCACCGTGGCCAACGCCCGGTGGAGCCACAGAGAAGCCGGGGTCATCTTTCAGAAGAGTCGAAGACTGCTAGACTAATGCACCACTGTCAACACTTTCTGGTTGTCTTGCAGAAGTTCATATTTCTAGAAGCTTTCTTCTTTGCTGCTCACCTGGTAATAATGTGGAAACGCGAACAACTCTGGCCTCACAGAGAGGTCAGAGGTAGGATTTAGAACGAGAGCCAAGGGAGGAGAATTAAAGTCAGAATGTTGAAGTTTACCTTAATAAGAAACGAAGGGGTGGTGGATATGAACTTAGTATGGTTCAAGCAGACAGTGAAGGCCTCTTCCATTTCTGGTGAACTCATCCAGACAGCTCAACAGCACACAGAGGCAGGTAGACCTCTGTGAGCTACAGTTTAGTCTGGTCTACACAGTAAGTTCCAGACGAGTCAGGTCTACACAGTGAGATTCTGTTTTAAAGGGGAAAAAAAAGAGTATTTTGGAAGACTGAGGAGACAGCTCTGTGGATAAGGGAACCCAATGTGCATGCTTCTTTTGGGTCCCCACCGTCCTTGTAAAAAGCTTGCTAGAGCCACACATGCCTGTACCCTAGCGCTGGGGGCAGAGGGGAAAGGTGACTTGGTGTCAGGTAATCGTCATTCTGGTGAAGAGCGTCCACTGCGGTAAAATTGCTACATAGAAATAGGATAATAATAAGATTAAGGCCAGAAAAAATAAGATAAACTAAGAAGAACCAAGCAGAAATTCTGCAGATAAGAACTAGGTAATTGTGTTAATTAAAATTTACTAAACAGTCTCAAAAAAATACACAGCATAACAGAAGAAATCTATAAACAGCCAAATTGCCCTTCCGACATGAAGTGAGTATAAAAGCATTCTCAGATAAAGAATTTACAGCTAGCAAGCCTGCCTCATAATAAATATTAAGGAAGTCTTTTCAGAGTGGAAGGGAAAGGCACCAGATGGTAAATCAAATTCAAACAGATAAATGACAAGTACACAGGAATAAAGTCTGCATAGAAATCAACACATTCAGGAGGGCTTACTGTGATATAAAGCATTAAAACAATGTGTCGGTGGGTTTCCATTACAGAGATCATGGCACAGAGAAGGAGAAACTAACAGCTGTGGTGAAGCAGTTTCTCTATCTTATCAAAGCTAGATTACTATTAATGTGAAATAAGTCTGGGTACATCATTAGAGCCTGGATGTATGAAACAGAGCACAAGTGTTATGGAGAGGCTCCAGGTGTCTCTGCTCTCTATCCAGCAGTAGTTTGGGTTTCTGTGCTCCCCAAAAGAGAGGAGTTCAGATGGGACATAGTGTAAGATCAAGATGAGCAAGCAAGGAAAAGAGAAGACACTATTAAAAGGGGGGGGCAGGTGGTGATGGCACACGCCTTTAATCCCAGCACTCAGGAGGCAGAAGTGGGCGAATCTCTGCGAATTTGAGGTCAGCCTGGTCTACAAGAGCTAGTTCCAGGACAGGCTCCAAAGCTACAGAGAAACAGAGAAACCCTGTCTCAAAAAAAAAAAAAAAGAAAAAAAAAGTGGACCTAGCAGACTCATTTCTCTTGTTCCTGTTACCTTTTCCTGTACCTCCCTCCCTCAGAGTGGGCACATAAAGGACAGAGAGTGGTGTGCTTCTCTTAAAAGCCCATTTTACCATAAATTAAGTCTAAATGTCTATATGTAATTATGTATATTATACATATACATATATATAATGCAAGAATATGAGTAGGGGTCTAAATATACCTGTAATTTAAAAGTTTATTAGAGGAAAGGGTATCAGTATTCTGAATATACTCCCCTGGCCAGGAATTACCTGAAGGAAATTGAAGCTGTCCCAGCCAGCCAACCAATGCCACTTATTATTCTATGGGTCCTGTTTCACAGTCCACCACCGTCTTTGCATCCTGCTTAGACAGGAATCTAACATTGACCAGCAGTGGACTGATACCATTACCCTGACATCTTGACGCCCAACTCTTACTCTTTGGGTTCTATTTAGGGGCCTTGCGCGTCGCTCCCTCCAGGAACTAGCCTCCTGCCTAACACAGAACATGTAGCGTGTCTTAGAATAACAACCACCCGCAGTGCACCATCTGTCCAGCACAAGCACAGAGGCTCCACTCAGGGACAAAAGGCAGTGGACCTGGGGATAACCCTGTACCATCACACTTCAGCAGCATAACTGGCCCATTACAGAGGACAAAAGCGCCATCGTGAGCCTTAAGGCTGGACGCCAGGCTCTCATCTCCCAAGGTGAGAACAGAAATCAACAGAGACAGTACAAAGCAGGATTCTCAACCTGTGGGTTGTGACGCCTTTGGGAGGGGGTCATAGATCACAGATGCTTACATTAAGATTCATAACAGCAGAAAAATTACAGTTATGCAGTAGCATGAAATAATTTTATGGTTGGGGGCACCACAACCTGAGGAATGTATTGAAGGGTTGCAACATCAGGAGGGTTGAAAAATCGCTGGTTTAGAGGAAGGATATCAGACATGAAGGCCAGAGGAAAGAAACTATGTTATTCTATATCCTTTTCATCAAATGGCTTCTGCCTGCACTGAGTGAATTGGATACAGCTTTCCAGCAGTATTTGAACATGAAGTCTAGAATAAATGGCTTCCTACTTCAAACAGCTCCATGCGTGCCTTGAGCCCAAGGGCTGGCAACAAGTCTCAGTGTAGCATTCTTAGCCACATTGTGAGGCACGCCCCTTCTGGAGCAGATACCTTCAAAACGACCTTCCTCCTAGTTTTAGCATCAATACTGCACAGAAAGATGAGTATTGCCACCGGCATTTCTGTCTGTCATTTAGGTTTCTAAAGTGTGTGCTGTATGAACTTTACTGAGCATGCCCAGGACTGTATTATACTCTTCCTTAAGCATGCTTAGGAGTGTAGTGAACTCCTACACTGAGCATACTCAGGATCCTAGAGCCTTCCCCCACAGAGCATGCTCAGGAACAGACCACAAGTCTACCCACATGTACAGGCTCCCCGAGTAGAGATCCCATGCTTTATTTATTGGAGGGTAGAGTCTCCTAAATTTGATATCCATGCTCTCCTCACCTCCTTCAAGTAAAAAACTTTTCTGTTCTCTTTTGTATCAACCCTGATTATTTTGTCTTTGACTCACCGCCACGAGAGTCCTTAGCGTTGCCATGTGCTCTAAACTGTCAGTGTAGCCTGCCCCACACACAGGCAGCAGCCATGCTCTCCTCTACTGTCCTGCACCTGTCATGTCACCTGCAGGGGCTAAGCTGGCTGTGGCTCCATGCAGGAGAGATGGATGCCCTAAGTCCCCGATACTCATATTAAGTGTCCTGGGAAGGGGGACAGGAGAACAGCCCTTCCTAGGGTAATTAAATCCAGAGGACAGGCACAAGTGTGTGTTGACTTCTAAAGACTCAGCTGAAACAGTCTTAGCCTGTTCATGAAGTTTGCTAGAGCATCTGCCAGGGAAGAGAGGACATGACCTTTCTGCCTTATAAAAATGTAAATGGGGCCAAAGGGTCCTGGTTCCCATGGGTGGCTCACCTGATGGTGGTCAAGATTCCAGAACATGATGGAAATATAGGTCAGGAGCTGGGATAATGGCGCCATGGTTAACCAGCTTGACCAGAGTATCATAGCTGGTGTTACGGGAAGCTGAAGGAGCAGGAAGCGTAGCTAAAACCCAGCAACTGGACGGACGGTGCAGGAACTTGTGCCCATGAAGCTCTGGCCTGGCTTCTTCCCCTGAGAGCCAGCCATGCCAGACTGATCTCTGTTCCTCACACTTCAACAACCATAGAGACGGGCCCTTTCTCTTCTGCCACTTGAAAGGAGAAAGACACAGGAAAGAGACTGTTAGTGAATTCAAATCACTGCACTTCCTCAGTACTGAGTAGCCCTGAGCAGTATCGACAGAATCCCCTAACCCTTGTTGGAAATGCATTGTGGACCAGGAAAAGCCATTACCCAGGCCAGGTCGAAGAGAGGTAGCAAAGCTCTCCTCAGGAATCTGAGTATGCGTAATTCTGCGGGCAAAGTCCAGAGACTGCGGCTTCCTCTACCTGATCACAGAATGTTCACCTTCATACTGAGAAGGCCAGGAAAGCAAACTCTGCATACATGCCATGCAACCTAAGTACTTAGGAGACTGCCAAACACATCAGCAGGCTCGACCGTGCTCCGTGTGTGTTCAATGTGTGACAGCAAGCTTGCTTTCTTACTGAGCAGAAAACATATGACAGTATTGACAGGACAAGACATACATGGGCACTGCCCCTTGCCACTGCCCAACAGACATGTCTGGAAGACACTCCCTTTCTACCTGTCCCACATAAGTCCTCAGATATGAGGACCAGCAGGGCAAACACTGCTGACACCTCCACACCCAGCTGGTGGTCACACACACGGCTAGACATCCCTGTTGGATACCACCCAACTGCTGCTGGCCCACTACACTGCTAGGAATAGAGCTTTGAGGGAAGGAGAGAAGGGCTCATCAGAGGGTGTGTACCAAGTCCCGAGACAGCAGGGGACACAAAGTGGTGGTCTGGGGTGGGCTGTCCAGCAGGGCCTAATTCTTAGGTATCTATATGTGACAATGACCGGGGGTGTCCAGCCGATCTGATACCTAGTGGTGGATGTGAGGTGGCTGTAGGCACTGGAGGGTGTGCCCAGTAGGGTCTGATACCTAGCAATGGATGTGAGGTGGCTGTAGGCACTGGAGGGTGTGCCCAGTAGGGTCTGATACCTAGCAATGGATATGAGGTGACTGTAGGCACTGGAGGGTGTGCCCAGTAGGGTCTGATACCTAGCAATGGATATGAGGTGACTGTAGGCACTGGAGGGTGTGCCCAGTAGGGTCTGATACCTAGCGGTGGATGTGAGGTGACTGTAGGCACTGGAGGGTGTGCCCAGTAGGGTCTGATACCTAGCGGTGGATGTGAGGTGGCTGTAGGCACTGGAGGGTGTGCCCAGTAGGGTCTGATACCTAGCGGTGGATGTGAGGTGGCTGTAGGCACTGGAGGGTGTGCCCAGTAGGGTCTGATACCTAGCGGTGGATATGAGGTGACTGTAGGCACTGGAGGGTGTGCCCCGTAGGGTCTGATACCTAGCGGTGGATATGAGGTGACTGTAGGCACTGGAGGGTGTGCCCAGTAGGGTCTGATACCTAGCGGTGGATGTGAGGTGGCTGTAGGCACTGGAGGGTGTGCCCAGTAGGGTCTGATACCTAGCAATGGATATGAGGTGACTGTAGGCACTGGAGGGTGTGCCCCGTAGGGTCTGATACCTAACGGTGGATGTGAGGTGGCTGTAGGCACTGGAGGGTGTGCCCAGTAGGGTCTGATACTGAGCAGTGTGTACGATATGATACTGCAGTGCCCAGAAAGGCTGGCTACTAACAAGTTTAGATGGGGAGTGGACAGACAGGGTCCTGTATAGCCTGACCTGAGAAACAGTCAGTTTGGGATTTTGTTTTTGTTTTGCAGAAATGGGGTAGCTTGTCCAGAGTCTGATGTCCAGCACAGTATATGGAGCAAGGGAGAGAGCACAAAGTAGCATCCACCAGGATCTGATTCCCCACAAAACATGTGCAAAGATGCTGACAGTGTGGGGTTTCCAAAACCAGTGTTCAGGGGGCAAAGCTGCAGGTGCAGCTACAGAGCCTGATACCTGTATATATGGGGATGTGAGGGGCGATACAGCAGTGCCCAATATCTAGAAGATATATTCTCTGCCATAATCCAAAATATATTACAACCTAAAATACACACCCCTAGGTTCACATTCACGGCTAGGTATAAGGCCCTGAAGCACTCCCTCTGCCCTCCACACTCAATACACACACACACACACACACACACACTCACACTCACTCACACCAGGTCCTGTCTGATAATACCAACCACCACACCACCACCATCACTGCTCCAATCACACTATTAGTATACGACCCCCTGCTGGATAACCCCTGGAGCCCTACATACACTGTTAGGTATCAAGCCCTAACTTCCTGACATCCCACATACACCTACTATGTGTCAGGTCGTGCTGGACCGAGACTGCTCCCAGCTGCTGCCACCCAACATACGCTGTCTGCTCTTAAGACACTGCTGGACATCTCCCTGCTGTCCCTACAAGGAAACAACTTGGTATCTGGTGCTTACTCCACCACATGCCTTACTAAGTACCAACCCCGCCTGCTGCTAAAGGCACCCATGCACTACTAGGTATTGAACCCTCCTGAATACAGCATCCCCAGTCACTAAAGCCTGAAACATACTGTGTGGCTTCAGGCCTTGCTGGACACCCGTCCACAGCCCCAGCCCTACATGTGCTACCATGTATCGAATCCTTCTGAATCCTCCAGTCCAGATCCATATGTTGTGTCAGATCCTGCTCCATAGGCCCTACTTCCTCCACCCACACGGCTGCCCCAAGGCACTTCTAATTTCCAGTTGTACTGAACACCGACCGCCACTGCCTACTACTGTGTATGGGCAGTCGAATGGTAAGGTGTCGGGAAAGTCTGATCCTAGCATGGTATGTATGGCTGTAGCCTGCACTGGCAAGCAACTTGGCTGATAACACAGCTTTTATGTGGCAGCGGATACCTAGCAGGGCCCGGAAAAGTAGCAGCGTATGCTGAGCAGAAGTGCACACAGGAAGGAGGTGTGTGTCTATCCTGGTCTGAACCTAGCATGATGTGGGATGGAAGCTGACACACAGCCCTGTATGTGCCGCTGCAGCAGCCGTGGCCGTAATGTCCATCATGGCCTGATGACTAGCTTTAGGGCCTGATACACAGCACATTCTGAGGCTGGGGGAGGAAAACAGCATAACCTGAAGCCTGGCAATGTAGGCTGGGCATCAGCAGAAGAAGGGTGAACTGCCAGGCCAATCCCCGGCAATTCTGTGCAGTGCAGCAGGAGGAGAAGCTTCCAATACACTCTGATAACTAACAGTTCATGATGGGTGGGGCGTTAAATGGAGCCTGATACCTAGAAGTGGATTTGTGGTCGCAGAGGCAGTGGGGTGTCCAGCAGGCCTGATACCACTGTATATTATTGGGGAGCAGTAGAGGAAGTAGGAACAGTATGTTAGGTGGTGGAGATGAAGGGGTGTCTATCAAGGCCCGATAAGTAATACTGTAGTAGGTTGGGGGTGTTTCCAGGAAAGCCTCATTAACAGTGTTGGGGGGACAGTTGAGTGTGTCCACCAGGGTCTCAGACACAGCAGCAAGGTGAGGGTGTGTACTGTAGGAACTCACCTAGCTTTGTGTGCTGAGCAGGACAACTGAGTGAGGGGATGTCCAGCAAGTTTATACAGGTTGGTGTCATGGGGTATCCAGCAGGGCCTAACACAGAGCAGCGTACAGTGGGTGACAGGTCAAGGAGTGTCCAGCAAGGCCTGATAGTAGTAGATCTACACTGTAGTAGATCCGTGAGAGCGGCTAATATCCAAGCCAGTCCTGACATAGCAGTGAATGTGCGCTTCATTAGTGTGAGGCTGTCAAGCAGGGCCCAGAAGGACAGTGTGTTGTTGGTACAGTGCAGGGAGTAGCCAACATGGCCAGATGCCTACCAGTTAACGTGGGATTTTTGCAGGGATCATTTAGGATCCAATACCCAGAAATACATGTGATGTATATATTGGCGGCTTGTCCAGCAGGGCCCAATACCTACCCGTTAATGTGGAGGTTAGTGGGAAGTCATGAATGGACCAATACTTAGTGGATTTGAGGCAATGGGAGGTTGTTCAGCAGGGCCTGGCACCTAGCAGCACGCGTAAGGTAGCATGGCCGTGGTGTCCGGCAGTGCATCTGCCTGGTGATATATGTCAGAACATGAGGTTTCCAGCAGTAAGCTAGCAGGTTATATGGGTCATTGACAGGAGTGTCCAGCGGGGCTTGAGACCTATCATTGTATCCCAGGCAGCACTGGGGTTTGAGGTTCTCTAGCAGGATCTGGTACCTAGCATTTGTATAGGGACAGCAGAAGAGATGCTGTCTACCCAGGCCTTCTATCTAGAAATCTACATAGTGAATGTCCTACATGTGCTTAAACTAACATTGTATGTTGGCTGTTAACATGGGGGTGCAAGCACAGCACACACACATTTCTAGGTACCAGGCCCTGCTGTTCACACCATCTCACTGTACCTGCCAATACAGTGCAATGATCAGATCCAGCTGGATGGCCCATCTCTGTCACACACTGGATATCAGGCCTCACCACACCACACACCATACCACAACCTTTGAACTCCTGCCCACAGGTGACTTTGATGGCCAGGCCAAAGTCACACAGTCTGACACTTCCTTTGCCATCCAGCAGGACGTTGTCTGGTTTGATGTCCCTACGTGCAACACTGTTCTCCTGGCAGTAGTTAACGGCACACCATGTGTGTGAAGATGCGGTGGGCCTGCTCCTCCTGCGAACAGCCTACCTTCTCAATGTGATTCACCAGATATCCCCAGCAGTATGATCCATCACCATATAGATGTGCTCTTTGGTTTCGACAATGTAGAACAGCTTGATGATGTTTGGGTGGTCCAGGACCTAATAGTGCTAATTTTAATCCTGTCGTAGGAGTCATTTTTCTCAGTCTGCACCTGTGTGTGGAGGTGGTCCACCTCTGTAAAGCTGCTATTGCCTTGGGTCCTGAGGAAGATACAATCACCCATAAGAGTCATCTCTTAGGAAGAACTGGCCTCCAGATCCAGCTACATTTTCACCCACCTCTTCTTTTGCCTGCAAATTGCTTGAGAATCTGTCCTAACACCAACTGACGAAACCAGATTAAAGACAATGAGAAGCAGGGCTAGGAGGAAGGTTTACAGCTTGCAATTGCTACATGGAAAAGTGAGAAAGATGTGAGATGGTCTCACAACGTGGGCCAGGGTCACAGGAAAATAAGAACTAAACCCCAAAGCAGTAGCTGCTAAAACAAGCTGAAGATGAGAGCTGACCCTAACCAAAGAGGCGATGAAGAGCAAAACGAAAGCTTGGTTGTTGAAAAGGAAGATCAAAACTGGCCCCAAAAGTAATCAAATGAGAAGACACAGAGACAAATGAAGAAGATTTTACAGCAAGGCTCTAAGAACCATTAGGGCTGATTTAGAAAGCTTATACTGCAATAAATTGTAAAACAGGGAGAAAAAGACAAATTTCTAAATGCGTATAAAATGCCTGAATTGAATAGGTCAATAATAAGCAATGAAACTGAGAGATTTCAACTATCAACAAAAAAGCCAAGGCCAAACATACCCGTGGATGGCTTCTACCAGACATTTACAGAGGAATTAACAGTAACGCCCTCAAAGAATTCCATATAAACAGAATGGGAGGAACACTTCCCAACATGTCCTACAAAGCCCGTGTTACTCTGGAACCAAAACTAGACACAGGGAAAGCAAGCAGCCTCAGTGGGCACAGCTGCTCCCTGCCAGACCTGAGGACCCGAGCCTCACTCCTGGAACTCACACGGTGGAAAGAGAGAACTGAGCCCACACTATGTCCTCTGACCATCACCTGGATGCACACACCAAACAGAATTTTATAAAATCTTTCATGAAACTATTGTGCAGCAATATTTTGATGTAATCGACGTGACAAACCTTAATGAGAGTGCTTGATACTTCACATTAGTTCAGCAACACATTTAAAGGCCATGCCCATATCAAGAGAAGTTCATTCAAGAACAGCAGCTCAGTTTGAAATATACAGATAAAGCATACAAAGAGTATACAATGCAAAATTGCAACCGCTCTTAAGAATGACATTTTTGTCATTTTCCAGAAAGTAGGTGGAGCTAAAGGTGGTAGTTTTATATGTGACAAGCCAAGTCTCTAAAGACAAATACAGCTTGTTTTCTCTCGTATGCAGAATCTGGAGGCTTTGCGGGAGCCTGAACATAAAGGGGGACCACAGGGACATGAAAGAGGGCGGGGTCTGTTTCCCTCCGATGGACCAGAGTGCTGGGCAGGGAGCAAGGTGTCTCAGTCAACCTCACAGTCCAGAAATGGCTGCATAGAGTCCTGGGTGATTCAGAATAGAGGCTCCAGCAGCCCTGAGTTCTCCATTAACCAGGCAGTGGAGAAAGGGTCAATACCTGAAACCCAAACCAATGTGGTTCGGACACGCAGAGACAGCAAGGCGAAGGCCCCATGAAAGCAAGACTACTGACTGAAGACAGCAGCAGAGCACGCTGTACCTGGGTGTCGAGTAGATCGGGAGCACGTCTCTGGAAATCATGGCGTCACACACAGCCTTGGCGAACCGTTTCAGTAGTCCCTAACAAACTGGCCACCAACTGTCTCAACTACCTCGCACCAACTGTTAAGTACTGATCTGTGGGCCTGATTGGTCACATGTCCAGAACTCAGCCAATCAGACAGGCTAGCCAACCAGGACCCTCCTGACCGGGCGTGCTGGAATCATGTGACCTTCTTTGCAGCGAGGGAGCTCGCCTCTAAGGCAGGTGCGGCATTCATGCCCGAGCAGGGTTAAGGAAGGAGCGAGGGGCTTTTTGCAAACTCTGTGCTTTCTTTCCCAGGATTGTCAGCTAGGGTGCACCTCCCCTACCCACTGCCTTCTGTCCCCTAGAGGGGACAGATTTGAGGTTTGCTCCCAGCTTCTGGTCCTCCCTGAATAAAAAGGACCATTTATTCAGTCAATAAATGTTCGCTGCTCACTAGGGATCACCTGCTGAGACCAAGGGGTCAACAACTCTGACGGTCTAAAACAAACAGTTCAAGGAGTCTGCGTCTGTGTCTAGAGTGTCACGACTTCTTTCTCAGCTGTAACAACTTCCCCCAATTATTCACAATTTCTCCTGTAATCTTAGAGAATACTTGTTGAACTAGTCCTCATATTTCCTGCGCACTTTCTGTGCTGCCTCAGTGTCACTACCAGCCTTTGATTTGGGTTTTTTTCTAATTTAATAATTCTATATAATTTTGAGAGCTTCATACACAGGACCTGCATCTCCATCGCTCATGCCTCTCTCCTTCTTGCACCTCAGCTTCTCCCACATACCCCCTCCCAAGCCATGATCTCCTTACTGTTACAAATGTATATGTATATAAGTACGGGGTCTTACCTTCAAGTTCTGGGAGACAACAAAGGGTGAATGCAGGCGAGAAGCCAACAGTTGGTACTGTGGAAGGCCTGGAGGGAAGAAGAAGACTCGAAGACTCAAAAAGAAGGCTCACAGAGCCACAATGAGATGCAGAGAATCATGAAGCCAGCCAGAGTCACCTGTTTGTGCACCAGAACAGTCCTGGGCTTCAAGTGAGTGACCAGCAGCCAAAGGATTGCCCTCAGCTCCTCCTCTGCCCCTTCAGTGGACTGGGTTATGTAGCATGATGCTCAAGGTGGAGACACCAAAGGGTCAATTGGACGAATAATGTCACATCAGCAGCGCTCACCTACTGCACGTCTGAGCTGCTGCCTCTGCTCAGGTGATGGCATTGCTCTTAGGCATACAAAATTTACCATCACCCTTACATGCTAGAACTTCTCCCACAGGGAGTTTGTGGAGAAATTAGGAGTTTTGTTGGCTTTGCCAAAGTGGAAGGGGGTGGTGTGGAGAGCAATGAAACCCTGCTGTGCTGAGCAGCACTGAGGACCATGACAGATGTGAGTTTCAGAATGTGTGTGCAGGGTGCACAGAGAGAGGGCCAGGGCCGACTTTGCTTCTGGAAAGTTATCTATGTCTCCTTAAGTAAACATAGAATAATGTTTCCCTGTGGCTTTTTCTATCATCTTTGTGGTGGTCTCCCCCAGTGTTTCCCTCCCTCCCTATCCCTAGAAAATATAACTTTTCCCCTCCATATTTTTTTTCTATTTCCCCTTTTAGGTACCTGTGTCCTACTATTCTCCTTCCCCCCACTCCCAGTCCTTGTTACTTTTTTGTTTTTTGTGGTTACTCCAAGTTGATTTCTGTGGTTACTCTACGTTGATTTCTCTGGTTACTCCAAGTTGTTTTCTGTGGTTACCCCACGTTGATTTCTGTGGTTACTCCACGCTGTTTCCTGTGGTTACTCCACACTGTTTTCTGTGGTTACTGTGTGTTGTTTTCTGTGGTTACTCCATGCTGTTTTCTGTGGTTACTCCACGCTGTTTCCTGTGGTTACTCCATGTTGATTTCTGTGGTTACTCCATGTTGTTTTCTGTGGTTACTCATATTCCCACATCTGGAATTCTGGAAGAAGGATTGACAAATACAGAGAACATACAGCGATTGCCTTCCTGAACCTGAATCAACTGACTCGGGATCATATGTGCCAGTTCCACCATTTACCTGAAACGTCACCGTTCCATTCTTCTTTACAGCTATACAGAACTCTACTGTGGCCAGGTTTTCCTTATCCATTCATCAGTTGAAGGATATTTCATTCCCCCTCCCCCATAGGATGACAATGAAAATGACACAGCAAATAATCTGTGAAGTAGATGGACATTCTTTCGGACATATATCCATGAGTGGTTATAGCTTTGTCATATGTAGGGTTAGTTTTAGCTTTTTGAAAGTTCTCCACATTGACTTGTATGGTTACTGCACCTTGGCATCTATTTTGTTTTGTTCAAGAAGGATTTCAAGTAGCCCAGGCTAGTCTCCAGCCTGCTTTGTGGCTGAAGCTGGCCTTGAACTCTTGGTCATCCTGCTGCTGCCTCTCAAGTGCTAGGATTTTAAGGGAAGCACCAGAGAGCTGAGGTCCTCCAGGGCTATGCTAATACTTAGGCTCAGTCAGAACACTGCTGGAACTATCTGAAGGTGACCAGAGGCATGGCACTCCCTACACCAGGACACCTCCAGGCCTCTTCTTCATATTTCAGTTCATGAAGAGAGATCTCTGTGCATTGACATGGAACCCACAGGGTCCAGAATTTTATTCAGAAGAGCAAAAGAGTGAATTTAGCAGAGGTGGGACCAGGAAAACATTGCTATATGTCTAGAGGTTATAATCAAAAGGCTCTTTACTTCCCTGACATCTGCGGACAGCTGGTAACCATGAAGGGTGACACCATTGACCCAGTGTCACCTTCTCCACGTGTGTGGATGTGCTTCCTGTGCTCGTGGGCAGGCATTGGTCCCTCTAGGACTAGAGAGCAGATCCTTGATGTGGGAAGTCCTTCTGTATGTGTTGCTTTTTTTGTGGTTAATGACTAAAGAAACTGCTTTGAGACTATATCAGGGCAGAACAGAGCTAGGTGGGGAAAACTAAACTGAATGTTGGGAGAAAGAAGGCAGAGTAGAGAGAAGTCATATAGCCCCACCAGAGACAGACACTAGACGGAAGCTTGCCTGTAGGCCACAAGCCTCATGGTAAATACAAACTAATAGAAATGGGTTAATTTAATATATAAGAGTAAGCCAGAAATATGCTTAAGTGATTGGCCAAGCAGTGATTTAAATAATATAGTTTCTGAGTGGTTATTTTAAGTCTGGGTAGCAGGGAACAAATGAGCGGCCTCCAACAACAGATCCTATCTGCTGGCCTGTCCCATGCTCAGTCTGCGGTGCTCTGGAAGAAGCTCCACCAGAGACAGGTCCTGCTACACACACCCCTAGGAGCACCCAACAGCCTATGGATGTTGTAATATGAGCAGCAGGGCTGCGTCCCCGGCACCCGGCCGCCCACATGGCTAGCTTATGCCCCGAAATAATTACACGGAAACTGTATTCTTTTAAACACTGCCTGGCCCATTAGTTCCAGCCTCTTATTGGCTAGCTCTTACATATTGAGCTAACCCATTTCTAATAATCTGTGTAGCCCATGAGGTGGCTTACCAGGAAAGATCTTAACCTGCGTCTGTCTGGAGTGGGAGAATCATGGCAACAGACTGACTCAGCTTCTTTCTCCCAGCATTCTGTTCTGTTTACTCCGCCTACCTAATTTTATGTCCTATTAAAGGGCCAAGGCAGTCTCTTTATTTAACCAATGAAATTAACACAAAACAGAAGACTCTCCCCCCATCATATGGATTCATCAGACTCTGATGGACACCTCCGTATCACCACCACATACAAACCTCTAGGTTTCTGGCCTTCACCCCTCATACCCTGACTTCTAGAGGTGTGGTGAAATAGAAGCAGTGTCGTGGGATTCAGGGGGACCTCCTACCTAACAGAGTATGTGGGCTATAGTGTGATTGAGTGTGCAATGTATCGGCACTAGCTGGAACCCCACTGCAACCCACATAAAATGCTGACTATCGGGAACTGTTACACTCCTTGCCACCATGTAAACTTGTAGATATCAGGCCCTCTTTCCTTCTACCTCATTCTACAGTCACTGCTAGATCTCAGGTTATTAGATAACCACCTCCTCTTCTGCTGAAACCCCACATGCTGTTATGTATCAGGCCCTGTGACACCCCAACTCCCAGCCTGTACTCACTGCTATTTCCTGTACCACCTCACAGAGCCACCTGGGCATCAGTCCCTCTAGCATATTCCATCTCCACTACCACACCTCTAGAACTAATTCCGTGCTGGACATTCCCGCCCACACTGTCCAGTCCCACATACACTACTAGGTCCAGGTATGAGATCTTGTTGGGCAATCCCCTGGAGTCCTACATATACTGCTGTGGTATGGGAGGTCCTTTTGTCTATGTGTTGCTTTTATTGGTTAATGAATAAAGAAACTGGCTTGGCCTGATAGGGTAGAACAGAGTTAGGTGGAGAGAAGCTAGGCTGAATGCTGAAAGAAAGAAGGGTAGAGTCAGAGAGAAGCCATAGAGCTGAAACTTTGCTGGTAGGCCACGACCTCACGGTGATGCACAGATTAATGGAGGTGGGTTAAATTAATATGTAAGGGTCAGTCAATAAGAAGCTAGAGCTAATGGGCCAAGCAGTGATTTAAATAATACAGTTTCTGTGTGATTATTTCAGTTGTGGGTGGCCAGGATGAACAAGCGGCCCTCCTCCAACACTGCTATATGTGTCAGGTCCCACAGAACTATCCCCTTTCCCTCCATCACACATATTGTTCTTTGTATTAGCCCCTCACCATTGCCACCCAAGCTGCAGTGGCATTATTCAAGCCATGCTGGACTCCCATGTACTAACCTCCCATGGAAACTTACAGATATCAGGCTTTGCTGAACAACACCCCCAGGCTTCCATATCACATACAGTTCCACATATCAGAAACACCTAGAAACTGTCACCCCTTTTGCCACCCCACAAAGACTACTAGGTATCATGTCCTGCTGGACACACATGGGCCATTGCCACATACGCACATCTAGGCGTCAGGCAATGTTGACCCTGATGCCAAAACCACATGTGTGCTGCTGTGTATCAGGCCTTGCAGGGCACACCTTCCCTGGAAGCTGCAAATCTAAACACTGCTCAGTATCAGGTCACACTGCATCTCCATCCCTGGCCAACAGTCAGTGTCACATAGATTCAAAGGATGATGTTCACACCCTGCATAGGAGATACCCATATATCCATGCTGACTGTGGAACTATTCACAATAGCAAGACAGTTAGGTAGGAAAAGCATGTACCTAAATGATTCTGTTAGTTTGTTAATTTAAAATTTTAACACGTAAAGAAAAGAAGCAAGCCTGACGGTAGTGGCACACACCTTTTATCCTGGCACTCAGGAGGCAAAGGCAGGTAGATCTCTGAGTTTGAGGGCAATCTGATATACAGAGTGAGTTCCGGAACAGTTAGGGCTACACAGATTTAAAAAAGAAGAAAAGGATGAGGAGGAGAAAGGGCAGAATGAGGAGAAAGAGTAAAAGAAGAAGAAGAGGAGGAAGAAGAGGAGGAAGAGGAGGAGAAGGAGCACTCAAATTATCCTTGAAGGTTTAATTCATATTAGCCACCTGCATTCTTATGAAAAGCTTTTGAATTTCATTTTTCATTACCATTCTATAGATGAAGACAGGATTATATTATTCTAGATTTTATTGAAAATTGATACTGCTAAATAAGAGTGAAACAAACAACATTTTCATGTCTGATGTGAAGAAATCATTTTATTAGTAAATATAAATCTGCAGAAAGAAGACACCCTGAGAGCAACAATCCCTGAGACACAACTCAAGTTCCACTGAGAAGCCACATGTGTTAAAAACTAAAACCTGATGGATTCAAGCAGGCATCTTCCAGGAGACAGAGAAATTCTGAGGGTGAAGAAGCAAGAAACAAAATGTGGAGGAAGGTCTGTCTCAGACTGTTCCAGCAGGAGGACGTGGAAGGAGGGAGCAGGGAAACCAGGAGGCAGGAGGGTCTGCTGGACTTGAGGCTGGGGAGGGGGTGTGGCTCCCTCCCTCCTGCCAGGAGCCTTTTGTGATGAGGAGGCCACAGCTGTGTGATGAGATGGCCTGACAAGCCTCCTGCTGGACTCCCAGGACTCAGTGGCTTGAGGACAACAGGGCAAATTAGAAGATGGAGAATTCTCTCTTTCAGCTGTGCAGCATTAGTGACTACTGGATGAGCCTCAGCTCCATTGTCATGGCCACGGACATGATCTTTGGTGTTATGTGTGGAGCGGGGCTCTTCTTGCTCCTAATCCCCTTCCTGAAGAAATACCCAGCATCACAACCACCTGGGAGCAGAATGAACCCCCCAAAGGTGAGAAAAGCCTTGGTTGAAACACAATGGAGTGTGTTCAGTCTGTTGCTCACTACTGTTACTTCCCCTTTTCCTAGTCAACCAGAGAGACAGCTGAGAGGAACTCTCCAGAAACAGTAGCACCTCATCTGCAGGGGCTGGAAAGTAGGGAACGGGGTGCGGGGGGGAGGGGAGGCTTGAGGTGTGTGCTTGAAGCTCTCAGACCAGCTGATTGGTGTGGCTGAGAGGCCATGAAGGAAGACTGGCTCCGGGGGCAGACTGCATTTCTGAGATGGAGGGGACTTTAGGGATAGCATAGGCTCCGAGAAAGAAGTCATCTGTCCTCTGTTCAAGCCCGTGTTTTGTGTGTGTTGAGCTGATGTGAAGGGGGTGGTGAGACCAAGGGCCTCAGACCAGGGTTTGAGTCACCTCAGGTCTGGGGAAGTGACCTTACCCAACAGCCTAGAGGCAGCAGCAGAGCTCACCCTTGGGTAGGATCCTATCTGAGGAACACTGACTGAGGACATCCATGTAAGAGTGGCATAGACAGCCCCTTCTTGTGTTTTCCAACAACGCCAAGGGAAAATCTGTTTATGCATAGAACAACTGAGTCAAGGTTGGATGAGAGAAAGCTCTCCGGGAAATGTGGATTTTGTGTTCTCCACCAGCACAGGAGGCAGGCAGCTTGTCCACCAGAGAGAGGAAGAATGGGCCCAGCTCATTTCTGTCCTTTCTCACTGTCAGGTGGTGAGGAGGGGGCGGAGCAGGACAAGGAAGAAAAATGTTTCTGCAAAAGGTAGGCTTCTGTTTCCCTCTGGAGAGGCAATTCCTTCTGCCCTGTCCTCACTGATGAGATCATGATGAGAGCCACGCTTTTGAGATACAGGATGCAGAGCACTGAGGAGGCTTCTGGGAAGGAAATCAGAATCAGGGAAACTCCCCAGGTCCTGTGAAAGAAGGAAGCTTGGCCTGGAGTTGAGTGCTGCCCATGGACCAGGGGTGAGGGGTGTGGTTCAAGGCAGCTGTGATGCTGTGTCCCTGTAGGCGGGACTCTCAGGTCCGCCTGAGAGCAGGTAGCTGCAATTCCCTCAGGCCCACTCCTCTTTCAGATGACTGATCCTGTGTCCTCACAGTGTCATATGGGGAATGGCAGGGGAGGAGGAACAAGGAAAGTGTAAATGAAGAGATGTGGTCCCTCCGTGCCACTTGCTCATTCTCAGTGTTCTCTGTGCTTGGACTCTGGAGGTGGGGCAGTAGAGTCCTAGCATGGGAGGTCTCTAAGAGGGGTGCCGCACTCTTCTGTGAGATCTCGGTCCTCTTCTTCATCCTGTATAACCACTTTCAGGTGGCAGAGATGGCAGAAAGAATGTGGAAGAGACCCAGAACACATCACGACCTGTGGAAATGTAAGAAATCTACCTCTTGCGAATTAATTTATACCAACCAGGATGCGAGCTAGGGGTCTAAGGATCTTTGTACTGGAGATACAGTACAGGGTGGAGTTGGGCTCTATAGCTCATCCTGTTGGATGAGATAATAAAGGATATGGGAGGTGGAGGCAGTGGAATGACTATGGGCTACAGTGTCATATTCATACAGCCTGATTGGCATCTGTACCCTCTGCTTGGAGCTGATGCTTTTGCTTCCTGTTTTCTGCAGTCCCATCAAGGATCCTTTATTGGACTCCATGCCATGCCCTCCTTGGACCACTGATAAGAAACTGGATCAGCTTCCCCTCTCTCAGCTGTTGTCTTACTTCAATTTCGTCGAGAATCTTATACAGAGGAAATTTAGCCAGATTTTCTGGCGCATGTCCTCCATGCTCTCTGAGGTAGTAGTGGCTTCTGCCTGGGTCTCCAAGAGACCTAAAACTGTGAGGTTCAGTGATGCATGTGGTCCTTTCCCAGCTCTCCCCATGGCTCAAGGACCTCCACAGGTTTCCCAGACTCAGCCTTTGCCCCACCAACTTGTGACACCCAGCTTAGCAGGTTTGACAGAGACCCAGACACTGGGCAATCACCTAAGCTCTACAGCAAACCAAATACTTTCTTCATCCACAAGTAGTATCACTGTAAAACCATGTTCTACCTGTGAGACAAAGATACGGGTATCCCTCCCGATTGAAAACCAGCCCTGGCAGCAAGGTCTGGAGTGGAAAGACACCAGAGACGCTAATGTACAAAATCAGCAAGCAGGCATTAGCCAGCCCACTCACAACTTGCCCACTGGCACCCTGACCACTGAACCTGTCAGGTCAGCCTCCATCCTTGCTGAGCATTGTCAGTTCCTCCAGCACCATAAGGGGACACAAAGTGAAGACAAGGTGACTGAGGTGAGAGAAATACGAGGCTCCCCCTTCACGGTCCTCTCATCCCCGGAACTGACACAGCTGTGGGAACATTTCCCAGCCAACAGTCCTTGCCAGCCCAAGAACAAGCCTGAACTCCCTCAGCCCACCCAGCCCTCCATCCTCGACTCCAAAAGCTGCAAGCTGAGCCAGATGATAGGGTCTGTGTCCTCGGCGATACCCTTAAAGAAGTCAGAAGCATGTGACATGCACAACCCCATCCAAAAGGGCCCCGGTTTAAGTGCCAATGACTTTCCTTGCACATCAAGCAGGAGCCCTGGGAAAGGCCTGAAACCCAGAAAGCCTGCACTGAGGACAGATCAGCAGTCCTATGTGAACACCGTCCAGGACCTTTCCTTCCTCGACCCAAAGACTCAGATGAAGCTGGAATCAAACATCATGAAGCTTCTTGTGAAACATAGAAGGAGACCATATCTACAGACTCTTGAGTCAGGGGATCTCACCACGCCAGGGATTCCAGCTTCATCCCTTCCCCAGCCTGTGTATCCCTCCTCACCCACCTCTGTTTCTAAGGCTGAATACTATTCCAAGGCTGCCATGATTTTAGAAAAATTGCATCACCGAGATCCAGGAGGGACAAGGGTAGAAACTGTGTCAACTGCCAGGCTGCGGAGTCCTCTGCTTGTACACTCACCTTCACAGGTTCAGGTGATACAGAGAGCCCCTCCACCAGCTGCCAGCCATGGGCCGTCCAAGGCCCTTCCACATACACGGAAGAGCTACCTGAGCACTAAGACCAGGGCTTTCTGCTTCCAGACAAGAACCCAGCAGAACAGGACTGTCCGAGGGATTGGAAGAAGCAGCATGCAACCAAGGACCAGCCCAAGAATTTACAAACCTGCAGCACGGATGAAGTTTGAGAACATGGCCTCAGGACATCCCTGCTGGAGTGGGACAATGCTGGGCCCTCAGGAAAGGATCCCACCTTCAGTGGTCAAACAAATCAATAGGTCGAAGGAGAAAGAAGGGACCCCTCCTGTATGGAAAGTGACTCTGGAATCCACGGAGTTTCCCAGTAGCCAAGTCATCAATATCTATCTCAGGGACTTTGAGTCTACAGAGGCCAATAGAAGTCCAGGCCATTTCCAAACACCCACTCCAAGGCACTCAGGAGACTCAGCTCTAAATGCACAAGTATATAGTGAGACTGACTTCAGATCAAGCAAGCAACCACAGTCCTGGTCTGTGGACCATTGTCCAGACAGCTCCAGTTCAGTGAGCTTGCCTTCAGAGCACCTGTTTCCCAGCTTTAAGTATAGAACCAAAAAACCCAAGACTTCCCAGAGCCTGGATCATGTCTTTGTGAGGAGGGATCGCAGCCAGGAGACCCAGGACTTCAGATTTCCCAAGGATAAAATTCAAGCAAAGAATCACAAGGTGTTTCATCCCAATGAAGAGAGGGGAGAATTTTTGAGATCCAGAGCCAAAAGCCAGGGGGAAAGGCTTGGGGAAGGGCAGTCCTCCCAAGCCGAGGGCCTTAATCCCTCTACCCAGATCAAGGACACAGCCATAATGGAGTGTCAACCCTCCCTTGATATGCCAGGAAAGGGACAGGCTCTGCCAGAAAGTTATCTGAAGAATATCATAAGGATTATTCTACAATATCTCGACCTCAGCACAAAAGACCAGGGGCAGGAGGATTCTCTGAAGAAAGAAAGCTCCCCGCCATCATCTACGATGACCCAGGAGGAGTCAGACACAAAAGAAAAGCTCATCTACAGCAGGGCAACTGAAGTGCAATCTCTCATGAACAATGTCGTACAGCTCCTGGTGAACTGGCTGGGCCTTAAGGTAGGGCACCCATCAGAGGCGCAATGGTGCAAAGCGGAACCACTGATACCCCAGCTGAGAGACTCTTTTTTTCATTTTCCTGAGGGCATCTACGAACCAAAGAACAGCAGACCAGAGAAAATGAGCTCTGGTCCCCACACCAGCCCCATGGCTCAGAGCCACACATTCAGGAACAAGGTGATCGGGGACAAACATGAGTCAGGTATTGCTACCCAGGAAACCTGTGTTCCACATCAGAACAGCGTGAAGAGAGGAATGGGCTGTGAACAACCGCGCAGTCCCAGTGGAAACATGTATAGGGGAATTGGAGATGGACCGCCATCAGGCATTGCTACTGAAACTGCCTGTGATCCAGGTCAGAATAGAATGGACTGTGGTTCCCATACCATCTCCCAGGAGCACAGCCATTCATTTACATACAGAGAAACTGGAGAGAAAAGGCTGTCAGGCATTGCTGCCCTGGGAGCTGGTCACCCCAAGGAGCAGGTGCCTCAGGCTGCCTTGGCCTTTGCTCACCAGTAAATCTTCCAAAAGCTATCTCATCTCCTGGCCATTGCTTCCCCCATGCTTTCCTGGTAATAAACGTTTTGGTTTTTTCTTGCAAAGAAAATCTTCCTGGTGAAGCTCATCCTCTGTTGCTCATGGTTCCTTCCCAGATAGGAGCCACTTGCTAGTTCATGCTCCTGTCTTTCTTCTTTCTTCCCTCCCCACCCCACCCCCAATTGAAAATAGATTCTTCTCTCATACATTAGTACATTACGTACTGTTACAGTTTCCCCTCCCTCTATTTCTTCCATAAACCCCACCTGCCCAAGGACAAGGTAACTTCCTGGAATGCTGGGAGTTGTAGTTCCTGGGAAATACAAATCACATGTTTTCACTCCCCTCAACAAGTTTGTTTGACCCAACTACCCCATAGGTGGGAGGTATATAGGCAGGAAATATGTCTATACTTGCCCCTGATTAGACCTGATGGGAAATACAATAATTTCTGGGGTTTGCCCTTTTCAGCCCCTGCAAAATGTGAATCATTTTGCTGGGATCCCAGACTGACCTTTTCCAGCATCCATCCTGGTCAGTATTTAATTAAAGCTTGCTTCACGTTTAGCTGAAAACTGTGGGACTGGTTTTTCTCTTGAGAATCTGGGGATTAACACTCTCCACCTTCCCTCCCATCTGGATCTCTTCAGAAAAGATTTGTTCTATTCTATAACAACCAAACATGACAAAATAAGATATAAAACAAAACCCATCACCTCTAAGCTGGACAAGGCAACACAACAGAAGGAAAAGAGCCCTGAGAGCAGGCACAAGAACAGAGACCCACTTGTTCACACACTCAGGAGTCCCATAAAAACACTAAGCAGAAAGCTGTAACACAGAGGACCTAATGCAGACCCATGTGGGCTCTGTGTTGGCTGCTTCAGTCTGTGAGTTTATAATGAGCCTTGCTCAGTTATCAGAGGGCCTTGTTCTCCTAGTGTCCTCTCTGACTCTAAAGCGCTTTACACCTCCTCTTCTGCGGGGTTCCCTATGCTCTGAGGGGGAGGGATTTGGTAGAGACATCCCATTTAGAGCTGTATGTTCCAAGGGTTTTCTCTCTGTTTCAGAAAATATCAGGATATCATCCAGTTGGCTATTGCTGACATAAACCAATCTACTAAATTATCTTTTATAACATTTGATAACTTCTGTTCCTCTACAGAGGCCTGACTAAAACAGCCAAATAAAAAATTGCATGTATCAAAGATAAAACGGCATACTGTAAAAATTCTCAAATTTCAGTAGAAGCTCCATTAATCTATGACTCTTACTTCACACGTGTCTGAAAAAACTTACTATGTGTATAACACAGAGGTCTAAGATCAAAGTGAACATGTAAATGCTAAAAAGACAAGCATCTCTGAAAAAGATCTCAAAGTGAACACTTAAGAGAATTCTCAGGCACTAAAAATTAACTTACCCAGTAAACAGCAATGAGACAGCAGAGAATACCAACAACGTCTTGAAGGCCTATTCACATAGACCTCTAATACATGTAAAATATCGATGCTTGAATGTTCTCCACAAAAACATCTGGCCATATATATCATAAACGTGAATACATACACACACATGCCCATGTGTGTCAGTGAATGTTACACTATCCTACAGGGAAGGGAAGGGAAAGGAAGGAGAAAGACTTGCTTTTTCCATAACCTAACAATACCAGCACGACCAATATAAACCTACTAACATGATGTCATTGAACACAGAACTTGGAAGAAATATCGCTATCTGCTACCAAAGCCAGATCCTGTACACCTACGTTATTTCACATAAGAATGGCACACAGGCACAGAGGCGGAGCGGCACGCGGACGCACAGAGGCAGAGCAGCGGAGGCCAGACGCACAGAGGCGGAGCAGCGGCCAGACACAGCGGAGTGACACCGCATTCAGGAAGAGGCTTCGGGAGACCAGCGCGGCAGCAGACGCAAGCGGCAGGGTCAGGCATGCAATAAGGAGAGCAGATCGCCCTACTACAATTAAATCAAAGAGGTAGGCCTTTGGTTGGCAAGGTCACTGGCAAGCGGGGAGCCTGGTCCTGTCCTGAAGACCCTTCGGAGGGGTGAGAGGGTTCTTGGCCTGCGGCAGGAACCAGGAAACAGAGTGAGGGCAGTTTGTAAGCGGAGCCCTGGGCCAGCAGGGAAACCTGATCTGGTTTTTAAAAGACCCATTAGATAGGATTAATAGGAGGAGATGGGCAGACGCCAAGGCAAGAACTCACCCAATAATCTGAAAAACAACACGAAAACACCAGAACCCAAGGATCTTACAACAGAAGTATTTGAACAACCTAACACAGAAGAAGTGGGAAAAATTGACTTTATGAAGGCAATAGAGTCCCTTAAACAACATGTAAAAAATGCCCTTATAGAAATGGATGAGAAGTATAACAAAAAGTTTGAAGAAATGAGTAAATATGTACATGATACCCTGGGAAACCAAGAAAAAATGATCAAACAGGTAATAGAAACAGTTGAAGAATTGAAAACTGAAATGAAGGCAAGGAAGAAAATACAAACTGAGGACCAGCCGGATATGGATAATCTAGGTCAATGAGCAGAGTCTACAGAAACAAGCATAATCAATAGAATACAAGAGATAGAAGAAAGAATCTCAGATGCTGAAGACACCATAGAGAAAATAAACGAACAGATCAAAGAAAACAGCAAAGCCAACAAATTCTCAACACAAAACATTCAAGAAATATGGGACACAATAAAAAAACCAAACTTAAGAATAATAGGAATAGAAGAAGGAGAAGAGTCACAGCTCAAAGGCCCAGAAAATATATTCAACAAAATTATGGAAGAAAACTTTCCCAACTTAAAGAAAGATATTCATTTAAATATTCAAGAAGCATACAGAACACCAAACAGACTGGATCAAAGAAAAACATCTCCTCGCCATGTAATAATCAAAACACAAAATATACAGGTTAAAGAAAGAATATTAAGAGCTGCAAAGGAAAAAGGGCAAGTAACTTATAAAGGCAAACCGATCAGACTTACGCCTGACTTCTCTATGGAAACTATGAAAGCCAGAAGGTCCTGGATAGATGTACTGCAGAAGCTAAGAGACCATGGATGCAAACCCAAACTACTATACCCAGCCAAGCTATCGTTCATTATCAATGGAGAAAACAAGACATTCCAGGATAAGAATAAATTTAAACAATACGTAGCCACAAATCCAGCCCTACAGAAAGTAATAGAAGGAAAATCGCAACCCAAGGAATCCAACACTGCCAACACTGCCTACAATAACCCAGGCATCTAGGGACCCTTCACCAGCACATCTCAAAGAAGGGAGACACACAATCTCTACTACCAAAAGCAATAAGAATAACCGGAGTAAACAACCACTGGTCATTAATATCACTTAATATTAATGGGCTCAATTCACCTATAAAAAGGCACAGGCTAAAAGATTGGATACGAAAACAGGATCCAACATTCTGCTGTTTGCAAGAAACACATCTCAACCACAAAGACAGGCACCTACTCAGAGTAAAGGGTTGGGAAAAGGTGTTTCAAGCAAATGGTCCTAAGAAAAAAGCAGGTGTGGCCATATTAATTTCTAACAAAACTGACTTCAAACTAAAATCAATCAGAAGAGACCGAGATGGTCACTTTATACTCATAACAGGAACAATTCATCAGGACGATGTCTCAATCCTGAATATCTACGCCCCCAATATAAAAGCACCTACTTATGTAAAAGAAATATTACTAGAACTCAAAGCAGACATCAAACCACACACACTAGTAGTAGGAGACTTCAACACACCTCTCTCTCCAAGGGACAGGTCAATCAGACAGAAACCTAATAGAGAATTAAGAGAATTATTGGAGGTAATGAAGCAAATGGACTTAACAGACATCTATAGAACATTCCACCCAAATAGGAAAGAATATACCTTCTTCTCTGCAGCTCATGGAACCTTCTCAAAAATTGACCGCATACTTGGAAACAAAGGAAACCTCCACAGATACAAAAAAATATCAGTGTCCACCTGGGTCCTATCTGATCACCACGGATTAAAGTTAGAAGGCAACAACAACGCTACCCACAGAAAGCCGACAAACTCATGGAAACTAAACAGTCAAATACTGAACCACACCTGGGTCAAGGAAGAAATTAAGAAAGAAATTAAAGTCTTCCTTGAATTTAATGAAAATAAAGAGACAACATACTCAAACCTATGGGACACAATGAAAGCAGTGCTAAGAGGAAAGTTCATAGCACTAAGTGCCCACTTAAAGAAAACGGAGAATGCATACATTGGGGACTTAACAACACACCTGAAAGCTCTAGAAAAAAAAGAAGCAGACGCGCCCAGGAGAAGTAGAAGACTGGAAATAATAAAACTGAGGGCGGAAATCAACAAAATAGAAACACAGAAAACAGTCCAAAGAATCAATGAAACAAAAAGCTGGTTCTTGGAGAAAATCAACAAGATCGACAAACCCCTATCCAAACTAAACGACAGAGAGAGAACACACAAATAAATAAGATCAGAAATGAGAAGGGGGACATAACCACAGACACAGAGGAAATTCAGAGAATCATTAGATCTTACTACAAAAGCCTGTATAACACAAAATTGGAAAATATAAAAGAAATGGACACTTTTTTAGATAAATACCATATACCAAAGTTAAACCAGGACCAGGTGAACAATCTAAACAGACCTGTTAGTCGGGAAGAATTAGAAGAGGTTATCAAAAGCCTCTGATGTGGGAATGTCATATATCAATCTGTTGATTTCATTGGCTAAGCAATAAAGGAACTGCCTTGGCCCATCTCATTGGTTAGAAGATAAGTGGGAGGAGTAGACAGAACAGAACGCTGGGAGGAAGAGGAAGTGAGGTCAGACTCCACAGCGCTCCTCTCGGGAGCAGACGTCCGCCATGCTCCCGGCTCCTGGGCAGACACACACGATGAAGCTCTGAAGCTCCGACCCAGGATGGACTTAGGCTAGAATCTTCCCGGTAAGACTGGTGCTACACAGATGATAAGAAATGGGCTAGTCCAGGTGCGAGAGTTAGCCTAGAAGAGGCTAGATAGAGATGGGTCAAGCAGTGTTTAAAAGAATACAGTGTCTGTGTAATTATTTCGGGTAAAGCTAGCCGCCGCTCATATTACTACAATTGGCGCCCAACGTGGGGCTAACTGAGTCCGCAGAAAGCCTGAGAAAGCTTGGAAAAGAATAGAGTAAAGCATGTTTCTTATGGCAATTTCTTGGGTCTACTCTGCTTGCCAGAGGCAAGCAAGCGCCTCATCTAAGAGAGGCTTCCTGACTCAGCTTTAGCTGCAAAGCCTGCAGCTCATTAAGAGGTCCTGCCACGAAACACTTAAACGGTGTTGACGAAAAGCTGAACACATGCTTTTCGGTTTTCAGCCGTAGCAGGAAAAAAGCTGTGCCATTTAAAAATGCCGGCTTTCTGGGCCATCCTGCCAGGGCAAACTTCTGACTGTTGGAGGCAGGAGGGCCGGCTACCGAGAGAGGACTTGAGTGTTGTCTGTTGTAGCTTGCTGGCTGGCAGGGACCTTGAAATGCCAGTTGTGGCTATAAACATGGCTACAGCCAATACCTCAGCCATGAGGCTGGAAAGCTAAGGAATGGACTGGATCTAGCTGGCAAAGCCACGCCTTTAGTCCTACTGATATTGCTTGGTAAATTAAAGGCTCTTGTGGTCAGAAAAAGAGAGATATACAGTAAAGAGAGATTCAAAGACAGAGAAAATTTCCGAATGGTTTAAAGTGTGTTAAAAATATATGCAGACTAAAAGTTAAAATTCTTAAAGTAAACCTCTGTGACTTCAAGGTGTGGTAGCACACGCCTTTAATCCCAGTGCCTAGAAGGCAGAGACAAACAGATCTCTGTGAGTTCAAGGTGTGGTAGCACACGCCTTTAATCCCAATGCCTGGGAGGCAGAGACAGGCGGACCTCTGAGAGTTCAAAGACAGCCTGGTCTACAGGGTTATTCCAGGTCAAAGATATATGCTCAAAAAGCAAAAAGTTAACCTAGGAATGTCACAGCTTAGATTCTTAAGTGCCTAGTGATTTAAAGGCGCAAATCAAAAGTGCTCCTGGATAGTAAAAAATTGCAGATTCACAATAGGACAGATTCAGACCACTAAATGAATCACACTGTTGGATGAATGTACGTTGGCTTGGGAGAGAGAAGAAAAAGAATATAGAGAATAAAGTTAATGGTTTAAAAAAAAGGTAAAGTCTTTAAAGAGACAGAGTACAGATAGTTAAGAGATTAAAAGAAATAAAAAAAAATAAGCCGCGTAAAAATGAAAAATTCACAGAGAGTCTGGATTATGTACATTGTGTTTTCTTTAAAATTTTTGACTGTGAAGGAGCTAAGTACAGAGAGACATTTCATTACATGGGCTGCCAAGCTAAACCAGAATGGATATAAGGGTATTACGATTTCAGAATTTGGGTCTAAGGATATGATGCTTTGGAGAGAGTCTTCTTTTGTTTTCACAGAGGATGAGACTCTATGGATTTCTTCTATTCCGATTTGGTATGATGGACCACGTCCTCCTGAAGGGTTGCTGTGAACTTCTTCAGAAAATTGCTTTGCTTGACTGTCAACTGAGATGAAACTAGCACACAGGTTATACCATGAAAGACCTAATTAACGACGCCCCCATTCAGCAGGAAGCAGTTTGGAGAGAAAAAACTGCGCCCATGTTCCCAAATATGGTTTATAAACGTTCTTTTACATTTAAAGGGGGATATGATATAGGTATGAATAATTTGCATTAGTATAGATTTTGCTTTATTGATAGAGATTTACGGTCAATTTTGTTATATGTATAAATGTTTCTGATGTAACTTTTACTTCATAACTGTTTTGTTATATGTAATTTTGCTATGTTAAAGTTAAAGCCTTCTTTTTTTGTTTAAACAGAAAAAGGGGAAGTGATGTGGGAGTGTCATATATCAATCTGTTGATTTCATTGGCTAAGCAATAAAGGAACTGCCTTGGCCCATCTCATTGGTTAGAAGATAGGTGGGAGGAGTAGACAGAACAGAACGCTGGGAGGAAGAGGAAGTGAGGTCAGACTCCACAGCGCTCCTCTCGGGAGCAGACGTCCGCCATGCTCCCGGCTCCTGGGCAGACACACGCGATGAAGCTCTGAAGCTCCGACCCAGGATGGACTTAGGCTAGAATCTTCCCGGTAAGACCGGTGCTACACAGATGATAAGAAATGGGCTAGTCCAGGTGCGAGAGTTAGCCTAGAAGAGGCTAGATAGAGATGGGTCAAGCATCTCTATCTAGAGAATACAGTGTCTGTGTAATTATTTCGGGTAAAGCTAGCCGCCGCTCATATTACTACAAGCCTCCCTACCAAAAAAAGCCCAGGACCAGATGGTTTCAATGCGGAATTCTACCAGAACTTCCAAGAAGAGCTAATACCTATACTCCTTAATGTATTCCACAATATAGAAACAGAAGGGTCATTACCAAATTCCTTTTATGAAGCTACAGTTACTCTGATACCAAAGCCACACAAAGACCCAACCAGGAAAGAGAATTACAGGCCAATCTCACTCATGAACATCGACGCAAAAATCCTCAACAAAATACTGGCAAACCGAATCCAAGAACACATTAGAAAAATTATCCATTATGATCAAGTAGGCTTCATCCCAGAGATGCAGGGCTGGTTCAACATACGAAAATCTATCAATGTAATCCACCATATAAATAAACTGAAAGAAAAAAACCATATGATCATTTCATTAGATGCTGAAAAAGCATTCGACAAAATTCAACACCCCTTTATGATAAAGGTCTTGGAGAGAATAGGGATACAAGGATCCTACCTAAATATAATAAAAGCTATTTACAGCAAGCCAACAGCTAACATTAAATTGAATGGAGAAAAACTCAAAGCCATCCCACTAAAATCAGGAACATGACAAGGATGTCCACTCTCTCCATACCTCTTCAATATAGTGCTTGAAGTTCTAGCAATAGCAATAAAACAACATAAAGGGATCAAGGGGATTCGTATCAGAAAAGAAGAAGTTAAGCTCTCGTTATTTGCAGATGATATGATAGTATACATAAGCGACCCCAAAAACTCTACCAAAGAACTCCTACAGCTCATAAACACCTTTAGTAATGTGGCAGGATACAAGATCAACTCCAAAAAATCAGTTGCCTTCCTTTACACTAAGGATAAGGAAGCAGAGAGGGAAATCAGAGAAGCATCACCTTTCACGATAGCCACAAATAGCATAAAATATCTTGGGGTAACCCTGACCAAGGAAGTGAAAGACCTATTTGACAAGAACTTTAAGTCTTTGAAGAAAGAAATTGAAGAAGACACCAGAAAATGGAAGGACCTCCCTTGCTCTTGGATTGGGAGGATCAACATAGTAAAAATGGCAATTCTACCAAAAGCAATCTATAGATTCAATGCAATCCCCATCAAAATCCCATCAAAATTCTTCACAGATCTGGAGAAGACAATAATCAACTTTATATGGAAGAACAAAAAACCCAGGATAGCCAGAACAATCTTATACAATAAAGGATTGTCTGGAGGCATTACCATCCCTGACTTCAAACTCTATTAAAGAGCTACAGTATTGAAAACAGCCTGGTATTGGCATAAAAACAGAGAAGTCAACCAATGGAATCGAATAGAAGACCCTGACTTTAACCCACAAACCTATGAGCACCTGATTTTCGATAAAGGAGCTAAAAGTATACAATGGAAAAAAGACAGCATTTTCAACAAATGGTGCTGGCAAAACTGGATGTCAATCTGTAAAAGAATGAAAATAGATCCATATCTATCACCATGCACAAAAATCAAGTTCAAATGGATTAAAGACCTCAATATCAGTCCGAACACACTGAACCTGATAGAAGAGGAAGTGGGAAGTACTCTACAGCACATGGGCACAGGAGACCACTTCCTACATATAACCCCAGCAGCACAGACACTAAGGGCATCATTGAATAAATGGGACCTCCTGAGGCTGAGAAGCTTCTGTAAAGCAAAGGACACTGTCACTAAGACAAAAACGCAACCCACTTACTGGGAGAAGATGTTCACCAACCCCGCAACTGACAAAGGTCTGATATCCAAAATATATAAAGAAATCAAGAAACTAGACCGTAAAAGGCTAATCAATCCAATTATAAAATGGGGCACTAAGCTGAACAGAGAATTCTCAACAGAAGAAGTTCAAATGGCCAAAAGACACTTAAGGTCATGCTCAACTTCCCTAGCGATCAGGGAAATGCAAATCAAGACAACTTTAAGATACCATCTTACACCTGTCAGAATGGCTAAAATAAAAAACACCGATGATAGCCTTTGCTGGAGAGGTTGTGGAGAAAGGGGTACACTCACCCATTGCTGGTGGGAATGCAAACTTGTGCAACCACTCTGGAAAGCAGTGTTTCGGTTTCTCAGGAAATTCGGAATCAACCTACCCCTGGATCCAGCAATACCACTCTTGGGAATATACCCAAGAGAGGCCCTATCATACAACAAAAGTATACGCTCAACTATGTTCATGGCAGCATTGTTTGTAATAGCCAGAACCTGGAAACAACCTAGATGCCCTTCAACGGAAGAATGGATGAAGAAAGTATGGAATATATACATATTAGAGTATTACTCAGCAGTAAAAAACAAGGACTTCTTGAATTTTGCATACAAATGGATGGAAATAGAAAACACTATCCTGAGTGAGGTAAGCCAGACCCAAAAAGAGGAACATGGGATGTACTCACTCATATTTGGTTTCTAGCCATAAATAAAGGACATTGAGCTTATAATGCATGTTCCTAGAGAAGCTAAATAAGAAGGTGAACCCAAAGACAAACACATAGGCATCCTCATGAATATTAACCTTCATCAGGCGATGAAAGGAGACAGAGACAGAGGAGCACAGGACAGAAATCTCAAGGTCCAAATCAGGAGCAGAAGGAGACGGAGCACGAGCAAGGAACTCAGGACCGCGAGGGGTGCACCCACACACTGAGACAATGGGGATGTTCTATCGGGAACTCACCAAGGCCAGCTGGCCTGGGTCTGAAAAAGCATGGGATAAATCCGGACTAGCTGAACATAGAGGACAATGAGGAATACTGAGAACTCAAGAACAATCGCAGTGGGTTTTTGATCCTACTACACGTACTGGCTTTGGGGGAGCCTAGGCAGTTTGGATGCTCACCTTAGGAGACCTGGATAGAGGTGGGCAGTCCTTGGGCTTCCCACAGGTCAGGGAACCCTGATTGCTCTTCGAGCAGATGAGGGAGGGTGACTTGATCGGGGGAGGGGGAGGGAAATGGGAGGCGGTTGCTGGGAGGAGGCAGAAATCCTTAATAAATAAATAAATTAAAAAAAAAAGAATGGCACACAATCCACCTGCTCCCTTTGTAAGGGGCTCCAAACGCCAAGCACAGGACATGTTTCCAGAGCATGCATACCTCCTAGTACATGAACACATACATGTGATCGTTACCTCTAGCCTCAGTACACAGACTCCTGTCACTACCATTTACAGTTAAAACCCGTAGTTACCCTGAGTACTCAGATGCCCCTGCTACAGGTATATACAAAAAAGCCACAGATGCCTCTTACAAACATGTATAACATGTTTCATATGTGCACACAACAGAAACACAGTAGACACAAACTGCAAAACCACTAAGTGTCTGCTAATTTTCTCATGTACTACCATATGAAGTAGTACAAATCCATATGAAGTCTCAGTCCTGAAATAACTATGTTCCACAGTTCCTGGATGTACAACTGACACAGCGTCTCCACTTCTAAATACAAAGAAGCTCCCACTTCTACCACAAAACACAGCCATAAGCCCCAAGAACTCAAATACATACAGCTGCAGACCTCTACTGAGTGAATATTCACGGACAAGTGCAAACACCGGGGCCACATATTCAAACAAAACTTCAAGGGTTCGAGGCCAGCCTGGTCTACAAAGCTAGTTCCAGGATAGCCAGAGCTGAAACCTGTATCAAAAAACAAAAACAAAAACAAAAAACCAAAACCAAAACAAAAAAAACAAAACAAAACAAAAAAAACCCTGAAAATAAAATAAATAAATAAATACATAAATAAAAAGTTTCTCTTTGTCACAGCTGACCCAAGCTGGTGGGAGCTCACCGACTCTGGACTGACAGCTGGGGATCCTGCATGGGACCGAACTATGTGGTTTGCACATATGAATGTGAGTGGCAGTTATGTGGCTTGACCTGTGTGGGGAGGGTGGGGCTAGCAATGGAACCAGGACTTATCCTGGGTGCATGAAATGACTTTTTGAAGCCCGTGTCCTATGGTGGGATACCCTGCTCAACCTTGATATGGGTTATGTGGGGGAGCTTGGTCCTGTTTCAACTTGGTATACCAGATTTTGTCGACTCCCCAAGGGAGGACTTACCTTCTCTGAGGAGTGGATAAGAGGTTGGATGGAGGGAAGTGAGGGGTTGGGGGAGGGAGGGGTAACTAGGGCTTGTATGTAAAATTAAATATTTTTTAAACTATAATGTCTCTGTATCATTATTAGAGATATAAAGAAACACTTGTTGCATATCACCATAAATAATAGGGCAGAAAATGGCTCTTTGAGAATGTTCCCAGCACAGATAATTTTATGACTGAAACTAACCTTACTAAAGAGACTAGAGACAGTTTCACTAATTCAGTCCCTTAAGCTTGATTATGAAACACTGCGCTGGGTTTGTAAGCCATACTCAATTCACACAGAACACATCAGTCACCTGATACCTCAGAACTGACAATTATTAAAAACCAACCTATCAGTCAACTCTGAAAAACGTGTCTTACTTAGGGTTTTCTAGCTGTGAGGAGACACCATGAACACTGGCAGTGCTTATAAAAGAAAACATTTCACTGGAGCTGGTTTACAGTTCAGAGGTTTAGTCCATTATCTCCACGGTGGGAAGCAGCACACAGCCAGAGCCTGTGGTGCTGGAGAGGAAACTGAGAGTTCTGCACCCTGATCAGCAGGCAGCAGGAAGAGAGGGACACCGGGCAAGGCTTGGGCATTCAAAACCCCAAAACCCACTCTCAGGGGACACACTTCCTCCAAGAAGGCCCCTCCTACTCAAAGAAGACCACACACACCTCCTAATCCCTACCAAGCAGAGCCTATGGGGCCCGTTTTCATTCAAAATGTCACAACGTGGAACAGGCTCTACATCCTGCAGCATCACTTCAACCATGGTCTAAGTTTTAATATAAAAATAAATACACACACTGTTCTAGATTCATTTCTGTTGCTGTGATAAAATTCCCCGACAACAACAACAACAAAATTACAACAGAGAAGGGTTTGTTTCAGCTTACAATTCCAGGTTACATTCAGTCACTGCTGGGAAGTTGCTGCAGGAACCTCAAACAGCTATTCACATCTTGTCCATATTCAGGAGCAGAGAGGAGCCCCTTACATGCCCAGTTCCTGACTGCCTAGAGAATGGTGCTCTCCAAAGTGGACTGAACCTCAACTGACTTCAGATAGCGCCCCACAGAGCAGACCAATGCCTTTCCAGATGATTGTAGACTATGTCAAGTAAACATCTGTCTCATTAGTTTTTCTTTCACCTTAATACATGGCAGTATGTATACTATTTAATATATACAAAAGGTGGGAGGTTTTCATATATGGCTTATTGCCAGTAAACAGTTCATCCATGTACTTATATACACACATGTACCCTGGTGACGTGAAAGATTCTGGGTTGAAAGGGGGACATAAATGGACAAAGTTTAAGCATCCCTGCTCTTGATCAAATGTAGAAGCCTGCTGCTATGTGTGTCTCACAAATGCCTGACGACCCTGCTGTCAACCCCCAGGCCCTAGGGTGGAGGTGGGCATGGGCACTGGGCTCCCAAGCTCCCCGAGGTCAAAATGTGCTACTAAGAAAATGCCCCATGAAGCAAACACATCTCTGCCCACTCAGCCATGTGTCCAATGGAGCCTGGTAGAGGTATGGCAATGTATACGGGGCAGCAGTAGTAGGGTATCCACAGGGTATCCTGATACTTATCTCACACACATGCATACACATACATACACACACACACACACACACACACACACATACACACACACACACACACACACACACACACACACATGCACTTCACATGTGTTAGGTCCAGCTAAACACCCATCCATCCCAAATAAAGGATCTGCTGAGTATCGGGCCATGGTAGACACCAAACATACTTGGCTTCATTAAAGTAGAAACAAGAGCCACACTTTGTTGTCACCAATGGACACAGACTCTCCTACTCTGGTCCCATGAGCAAGCTGCTCAGAAAACAAGACCTGAATTGAAACACTGAAGCTGCTATGGGAAGAGAAAGGGCAAGCACTTCATACGTGGGCATAGGCAAGAACTGTCTGAATGTAC
Source organism: Microtus pennsylvanicus (assembly GCF_037038515.1). NCBI lineage: Eukaryota > Metazoa > Chordata > Mammalia > Rodentia > Cricetidae > Microtus > Microtus pennsylvanicus. The sequence continues at coordinate 85,245,053 of NC_134582.1, read as the reverse complement.
ACCAATGGCACAGGAAAGAGCCCCACAAACTGGCAAATAAGAATACACAAAATTAAAAGGCTTCTGTGAAGCAAAAGCTGCTGTCATAGAAGGAACAGATAGCCCAGAGCATGGGAGAACAGTGCTTGTCACACTTGGGAGGGTGGTGCCCTTAAGATAATAAAACACACAAAGAATTGCAAATATTAAACATCCAAAACCAGCTTGTCAAAATGTGGACTAATGAATTGAATGGTTTTCAAAAGGAAACACAGAGAGGTGAATACATATTTTGCAAAGATTTCAACATCGTTAGCCTTCAGGAAATTCAAGTTAAGGCCACTTTGAGATTCCGTCTCATCTAAACCATAATGGCTGACATCAAGACAACGAAAACGAAACTTCTGGCAAAGATGTAGGGAAAGGACTCTCAGCAACTGCTATAGGGCTTGTAAACTGCAGCAGCATGGTGGAAACCAGGATGGCGGTTCCTAAAAAACAGAACTGCCATAGGCCCAGGTCTATCATTCCTGAGCACGGACTCAAAGGAGGCTGTCCATATCCTGCCAAGGAGATGCCCACGCATCCATGATGAATGTGGCACTACTTACTACAGCGGGACAATTAGCAAAAAATGCAATAGTGAATTATATTAAAATTTGCTAATTAAAAAATAACCTATAAAGAAAAGAAGCAAACACTAAACATTCAAATTTTCATGATGTTTCACGATACTTATTCACATGCATTCTTATGATTGAGCCCAGACTTCAGTTTTCCTCAATATTCTATTGCTGAAGAAGAAAAACTAAAATTATATTTTGTTGTAAATTGAGAAACCTAAATAAATGAGTTGAAGCAAGACATGACTGCATAAAGAACAGATGTGGATCTTCAGACAGAAGACATCCTGAAAGCAACAATCCTTAAGATACAACTCAAGTTCCACAGAGAAGCCCAATCTGTCAAAAACTATGAACCTGATGGATTAAAGCAGGCATCTTCCAGGAGACAGAGAAATTCTGGGCATGAGGGGGCAAGAAACAAAACGTGGAGGAAGGTCTGTCTCAGACTGTTCCAGCAGGAGGACATGGAAGAAGGGAGCAGGGAAACCAGGAGGCAGGAGGGTCTGTTGGGCTTGAGGCTGGGGAGGGGCTGTGGCTCCCTCCCTCCTGTCAGGAGCCCTTTGTGATGAGGAGGCCACAGCTGTGTGATGAGATGGCCTGACAAGCCTCCTGCTGGACTCCCAGGACTCAGTGGCTTGAGGACAACAGGGCAAATTAGAAGATGGAGAATTCTCTCTTTCAGCTGTGCAGCATTAGTGACTACTGGATGAGCCTCAGCTCCATTGTCATGGAAATGATCTTTGGTGTTATGTGTGGAGCAGGGCTCTTCTTGCTACTGATTCCCATCCTGAAGAAATACCCAGCATCACCACCACCTGGGAGCAGAAGAAACCGCCCAAAGGTGAGAAAAGCCTTGGTTGAAACACAATGGAGTGTGTTCAGTCTGTTGCTCACTACTGTTACTTCCCCTTTTCCTAGTCAACCAGAGAGACAGCTGAGAGGAACTCTCCAGAAACAGCAGCACCTCATCTGCAGGGGCTGGAAAGTAGGGAACGGGATGGGGGTGGGGGTGGAGGCTTGAGGTGTGTGCTTGAAGCTCTCAGACCAGCTGATTGGTGTGGCTGAGAGGCCATGAAGGAAGACTGGCTCCGGGGGCAGACTGCATTGCTGAGATGGAGGGGACTTTAGGGATAGCACAGGCTCCGAGAAAGAAGTCATCTGTCCTCTGTTCAAGCCCATGTTTTGTGTGTGTTGAGCTGATGTGAAGGGGGTGGTGAGACCAAGGGCCTCAGACCAGGGTTTGAGTCACCTCAGGTCTGGGGAAGTGACCTTACCCAACAGCCTAGAGGCAGCAGCAGAGCTCACCCTTGGGTAGGATCCTATCTGAGGGACACTGACTGAGGACATCCATGTAAGAGTGGCATAGACAGCCCCTTCTTGTGTTTTCCAACAACGCCAAGGGAAAATCTGTTTATGCATAGAACAACTGAGTCAAGGTTGGATGAGAGAAAGCTCTCCGGGAAATGTGGATTTTGTGTTCTCCACCAGCACAGGAGGCAGGCAGCTTGTCCACCAGAGAGAGGAAGAATGGGCCCAGCTCATTTCTGTCCTTTCTCACTGTCAGGTGGTGAGGAGGGGGCGGAGCAGGACAAGGAAGAAAAATGTTTCTGCAAAAGGTAGGCTTCTGTTTCCCTCTGGAGAGGCAATTCCTTCTGCCCTGTCCTCACTGATGAGATCATGATGAGAGCCACGCTTTTGAGATACAGGATGCAGAGCACTGAGGAGGCTTCTGGGAAGGAAATCAGAATCAGGGAAACTCCCCAGGTCCTGTGAAAGAAGGAAGCTTGGCCTGGAGTTGAGTGCTGCCCATGGACCAGGGGTGAGGGGTGTGGTTCAAGGCAGCTGTGATGCTGTGTCCCTGTAGGCGGGACTCTCAGGTCTGCCTGAGAGCAGGTAGCTGCAATTCCCTCAGGCCCACTCCTCTTTCAGATGACTGATCCTGTGTCCTCACAGTGTCATATGGGGAATGGCAGGGGAGGAGGAACAAGGAAAGTGTAAATGAAGAGATGTGGTCCCTCCGTGCCACTTGCTCATTCTCAGTGTTCTCTGTGCTTGGACTCTGGAGGTGGGGCAGTAGAGTCCTAGCATGGGAGGTCTCTAAGAGGGGTGCCGCACTCTTCTGTGAGATCTCGGTCCTCTTCTTCATCCTGTATAACCACTTCCAGGTGGCAGAGATGGCAGAAAGAATGTGGAAGAGACCCAGAACACATCACGACCTGTGGAAATGTAAGAAATCTACCTCTTGTGAATTAATTTGTACCAACCAGGATGCAAGTTCAGGGTCTGGGGTTTTTCATACAGGAGATACTATGCAGGGTGGGATTGGAATACAGCCCTGTTGGATGTGACCATAAGGGATTTGGGATGTGGAGGCAGTGGAATGACTATGGGCTACAGTGCCGTATTTATACAGCTTGATTGGCATCTGTACCCTCTGCTTGGAGCCAATGCTTTTGCTTCCTGTTTTCTGTAGCCCCATCAAGGATCCTTTATTGGACTCCATGCCATTCCCACCTTGGACCACTGATAAGAAACTGGATCAGCTTCCCCTCTCTCAGCTGTTGTCTTACCTCAAGATCTTGGAGAATCTTATACAGCAGAGTTTTAGCCGGGTTTTCTGGGGCATGTCCTCCATGCTCTCTGAGTCAGTGGTGGCTTCTGCCTGGGTCTCCAGGAGATCTTCCTCTACGGCAACTACAACTTCATCATTACGTAATACATATGGCCCTTTCCCAGCTCTACCCATGGCTCAAGGACTTCCACAGATTTCCCAGACCCAGCCAGTGCCCCATCAACTTGTAACATCCAGTTTGGTAGGTGTGACACAGGTCCAGACACTGGGCAACCTCCCAAGCTCTACACCAAACCAAACACCCTCTTCATCCAAGAGCAATCTCTATGGAACAACATGCCGTAACACTGGGGTGAAGGCATCGGTGTCCCTCCTGACTGAAAACCAGTCCTGGCAGCAGGGTCTGGAGTTGGAAGACACCAGAGACGCTAATGTACAAAATCAGCAAGCAGGCATTAGCTGGCCCACTCACAACTCCCCAGGGGGTACCCTGCCTGCCGAAGCTGTCAGGTCAGCCTCCATCCTTCCTGAGCATTGTCAGTTCCTCCAGCACCATAAGGGGACACAGAGTGAAGACAAGGTGACTGAGATGAGGGAAAACCAAGGCTCCTCCTACTTCAGGATCCTCTCATCCCTGGAACTGACACAGCTGTGGGAACATTTCCCAGCCAACAGTCCTTGCCAGCTCAAGAACAAGCCTGGACTCCCAAAGCCTGCCCAGCCCTCCATCCTCGACTCCAAAAGCTGCAAGCTGAGCCAGATGATGGGGTCTGTGTCCTCGGCGATGCCCTTAAAGAAGCCAGCAATATGTAACATGCATGACCCCATCAAGAAGGGCCCCGGTTTAAGGGCCAATGACTTGCCTTGCACATCAAGCAACAGCCCTGGGGAAGGCCTGAAACCCAGAAAGCCTGCACTGAGGACAGATCAGCAGTCCTATGTGAACACCGTCCAGGACCTTTCCTTCCTCGACCCAAAGACTCTAATGAAGCTGGAATCAAACATCATGCAGCTTCCCATGAAATGTAGGAGACCATATCTACAGACTCTTGAGCCAGGGGATCTCACCACGCCAGGGATTCCAGCTTCATCCCTTCTTCAGCCTGTGTATCCCTCCTCACCCACCTCTGTTTCTAAGTCAGAGTACTGTCCCAAGGCTGCCATGATCCTGGAGAAATTGCATCACCAAGACCCAGGAGGGACAAGGGTAGAAATTCTATCAGCTGCCAGCCTACAGAGTCCTCTATTTGCACACTCGCCTTCAGAGGTTCCAGTGATGCAAAGAGCCACTCCATCTGCTGCCAGCCATGGACCCTCCAAGGCCCATCCAGCTACAAAGTACAACAACCTAAGCACTCGAGCCCATGCTTACTGCCTGCTGGCAAAGACCCAGCAGAGCAGGACTGTCCGAGGGACTGGAAGAGGCAGCGTGCAACCAAGGACCAGCCTAAGAATTGACAGGCATGAACCACGGAAGATGTTTAAGAATGTGACCTCAAGTCTTTCCTGTGTGAGTGGGAATATGGTTGATCCTGAAGTAAGAGCCCCACTTTTAGTGGCCAAACAGACCAGCAGAATAGCCGAGGTGAAAAAAGAGACACATCCTCCATGGAAAGTGACCCTTGGGTCCAGGAAGATTCCCAATGGCCAAAACATCAATACCAATCCCAGAGAATTTAAATTTGTAGCAGCCAATAGAAACCCAGGCTATTTCCAACCAAGTCCACACCACTCAAGAGGTCCAGCTCTACAATCACAGATGCTTAATGAGATTGACTTCAAATCAAACAAGCAGCCACAGCCATGGCCTACGGGGCTTCTTCCAGACTGTCAAAGTGCTGTGTGCCCCTTCACAGTCAGCTCGTCTTTAGGGCACTCACTGCCCAGCTTCCAGAATAGATCCAAAAATCCCAAGACTTCTCAGGGCCTAGGTGATCTGTTCCTGAGGAAAGATCACAGCCAGGAGACTCAGAAACTCAGGGTCTCCAAGGATAAGATTCCAGCAAGTAGTCACAAAATATTTCATTCCAGTAAGGAGAGGAAGGATGTTATAAGATCTAGAGCCAAAAGCCAGGGAGAAAAGTTGGGGAGAATGGGGCTCTCCGAAGCCTTGGGCCTCACTCAACTCGAGGATACAGACATCACTGAGCATCAGCCTTCCTTTGATGTCCCAGGAAAGGAGCAGCCTCCTGCAGGAAGCTTTCTGAAGAAAATAGTAAAGAATATTCTGCAATATCTCAATCTCGGCACCAAAGACAAGGAGCAGGGGGGGTCTCTGAAGAATGAAAGCCCCCCACCATCTCCTATACAGACTCAGGAGGTAGCCATAAGTGAGAAGCTCATCTACAATATAGCAGCTGAAGCACAATCTCTCATGGATGTTGTGGTCCAGATCCTGGTCGACAGGCTGGGCCTTGATCTAGAGGACCCATCAAAGGCACAGTGGTATAAAGTGAAACCCATGACATCTCAACTGGGTGTCTCTTCCCACTCTTCTGAGGATCTCTATGCCACAAGGAAAAGCCGACCAGTGAGAAGAATGAGTCGTGGTCCCCACACCAGTCCCAAAGGCCACAACCATTCATTCACACACAGGGGAAGAGGAAACAAGCAACAGTGGAGTGATGCCCAGAAAGCCTGTGATCAGCATCAGAACACAGTGAAGAGGGAAATGGGCTTCGACCCATTCCCCACCCTCAAGGGGAAGACTCAACCATTCCCGTACAGAACTGGAGACAAGCAACAGCCAGGCATGGCCATCAAAACAGCCCATGACCCATATCAAATTAAAGTGAAAAGAGAAATGGGCCATCGTCCATCTAGGAGGCGCAAGAGGCACAACCATCCATCCTTACACAGGGAAACTGGAACCAAACAACAGTTGGATGTTATCCATAGAGCTTGTGGCCCACATCAAAGAACAAAGAAAGGATTGGGTTATGGCCACCTCAACAGCTTCAAGAACAACTATCTGGTCACACACAGGGGAACTGGAGACAAGGAGCAGTCATGTGTTCCTACCCAGGGAGCTGGTCACCCCAAATAGACCTTACCAGTATAGGCCAAGGAGCAGGTGCCTCGGGCCACTTTGGCCTTTGCCCAGTAGCCTCCCATCACACAGCCATTGGCTCCCCCAGTGCTCTCCTGGTAATAAACATTGGCTTTTTTCCTACAAAGTGAATCTTCTTCCTACTGAAGCTTGTCTTCTGTTGCTAATGGCTCCTTCCGAGATGGGAGCTGCTTCCTAGTTCATGCTCATGCCGTTCAGTACAGTGGTTTCTGTCTTGTGGTGATGGGGTGGGGAAGGTCAGCATCATTCTGCCCCACTACAGTCTCCAGCAGGGATGGGGCATGGAGGGGTGGAGTAGTCTGTCTCCCTTTCTGACTAGAGCAGGAGCCCGACTAGAACTTACGGTGTGTGACCACAGGTATCTACTGAGGGCTGTGTCACACAGGCCTACCCAGTTATTTGTTGTCTTTTTAAAAAACATTTTGTTTTATGTGTATGGGTATTTTACCTGCATTTATGTCTGTGTACTGTGCACATATCTGGTACCTATAGAGGTCAGAAGAGGGCATTTGGTCCCTTGAAAATTGTTACAGATAACTATGAGCTGCCATGTGGATGCTGAGAATTGAACCTCGTCCTTCTGGAAGAGCAGGCAGTATTCTTAACCATCAAGCCATCTTTCATTGTTTTTTAAGAAAGGTTTCTGGGGCTGGAGAGATGGTTCTGCCCCTATGGGTCCTGTGCACATGCCCACACTTAAGCAGTTAAAAATAACCAAAAGAAATTTTTCTCCCCCCCAAAAGCCATGGTTGTCATCAGCCCGGAGGTTCACCGAATAGGCTAGACTGAATGACTGAAAATTAGACACAAGTCCGCCCAAGGAATAAATCACGCATCACTTACACCTGTTTTGTCTTTTGAGGCACAGTCTCACTGTGTAGCCCGGGCTGGCCACAAACTCACACCCATCCTCCTACTTCTGTGTCCTTAGTGCTGGGATTAAAGACTTGTGTGCTACTTAATACACCTGGCCATGCTTGGCTTTTAGTGGTGGTTTGGGGATCAAACTCATGTCCTTGTGTTTGCTAGGCAAGTGCTTTACCAGCTGAGCCATCTTCCCAGCCTATTTAGTTAGCCACCACCACCTTGGTTTATATTTTCCTGCTTCACTATGTGTCTTGCAATCTTTTGTTATTTTGTTTTCCAGCAGGCCTCTTGATATCTGTGAGTTCAAGGCCAGCCTGGTCTACAGAGTGAGTTCCAGGACAGCCAGGGCTATACAGAGAAATTCTGTCAGGACATTTCTAGTTTCGTTAAACTATGAGAGAATAAATTACTTCCAATACAGTATCTAAGAGAGTGTTTACTGTTTTGATTTAATCAAACTTAAAATATCTCATCAAATCACCCAGGAAAATCCAGGTAGCAGAAATATATAACATGTCCATTTCTTCACAAGGTCTCAAATCAGTTTCACAAGGCCATAAAATGATATACATATATATGTATATATGTACTATGCCATCTAAACCACTCCTGCCTTCTGTACTAAAGAACTCAAGTATAGAAATAAGCTTTGTGGCGCTGAGGTAACATTAGGACCCTCCCCCAACATGACTGCATAGGTGTTTAAGGTTATATGTGAACATTATGTAAGGTCTCAGGTCAGTCAATCCCATCTGAACTGTTGGTTCAAAGCAGCATATCAGACACGTGGCCACAGAAAACACCTCCGCTGAGCCCATGTGTGCACGTGTAAGGAGATGGGCAGAAGTCAGGGCAGGGCTGACTGAGGCTACAGGGATCACGATTAGCCATCTGCAGTTGTTGGCAGGACAGACACGTACACAGTCTTCATGTTCAGAGTCTTCATTGGGATATCTTCTGTAATTTCTAGAAGAAAAATTTTTCGAAAAGTCAATACTCTGTTGCGTGAACACCTAAAAACATTGTCAATAGTCTATCCCTGGTCCCATCCTAAGCCTCTGTCCTGGCATTTCCCGACAGGGGTATCTTTGTTGCAGACAGGGAGCTCTGATTACGTATTAGCTTTCAGCAAGATGACTCAGGGCAGGTGGCCACATGAGGAGAACTTAGCTGTCAAGTGTGTGAGCTGGTTGGTTAACTTGTGAGACAAAGACCAACCACGCAGGCCATGGATTAATTGTCTACCTATTAAACCGCAACAACACTCTGGACACCAAGTTCCACCAAGCTTCCCTGGGTGGTGACACTGCCTAGTCAAACGACTAGGGACTGGAGGAGGTAACACTGGCTATTCCTCCACGAGGAAAGCATCACTTGATGTCCCATCCCCCTCTGCCCTTTGCATCTCTTCCTCTGGTTAGCTCTAATTGGTATAATAAACGCACTTGTAAGTATAGTATTTTTTCAGTTAGTCTGTGAAGTATTTTTGCAATTATGGAATCTGAGAGTGGTTTGAGGAAATGCCTGAGGCTGTGTTGGTATCAGCAGTGGTGGTGGCACAGGTGCCCCCCATCATACAGATAATAATGGACACAATTTTAAAACTGTGCTCAAAACCTATAAACTTAAGAATACCACAGTCGGACTGCAGAACGTCACAGACAAAGAGAAATCCTGAAAGAAGCGAGACTCTGAAAGAATATCTTGTAAGGGTAAGAAAGACAAACCAGCTGAAAAATCCTGAACACAGCTTCAAGGACAGAGGGACATTCTGATAAGAGCAAGATGCTGGGCAGCAGAGAGATGTCTGTGAGAAGCTTTGAGAAAGACAATGGAGATCTCCATGTGTTTGCGGCCCAGGGAGGAGATGCACACAGCATGCTTGAAAAAGAGAGGGGACAAGACTGACGAACGTCAGCTGAAAGTTCCCATCAGACTCAATTCCTAAAGAAAGCAGTTTTAAATTTAAGGTCAGGAAATACAGTAGTTTACCTACAAGTATGCCCTCTTAGGGTACTGCCAGAGAGATGAACTGTTTTTATCATCTCTACCCTTAACTGAAATAACATGGGACTGGCGATTTAACTCAAGTCTCACACATGCTAAGAGAGTGTTCTGCCACTCCGCTACTCCTCACTTAAACTATTATTATCTTTAATTATATTATGGCTAATTTCTGGTTGATTTTCCAAATTAAACAAAACAAGACAAATATACAAAACATTTTCACAGACGAAACACGAGCAGTTACTGGCACCAAAGTCTCCTTTTGAAGGAGAAAAGGCCTTACAGTCACAGCTGCCTCACCCTGCGTCTGAGTCTCATTCAGAAACAGCTTCAGCCTCCTGCTCCGCAGTCCAAACACTTTCGCTGCCTCATACACAAGCCCTTGGTGGCTGAGTCCATTCTGTCCAAGCGGGTTTTCAAGCAGGAGAGTGCCCACAGTTCCTGTCAAACACTCTGGAGAAGAAGGAAGAAAGCCAGTCAGTTCTGGAAAACTAGTGTTCCAACAGTGGTGGTCACTGAAGACAGCACCAACCAGCAATGCAGAGGGCTCCCAAGTGGGTACAGGAGCTTAAGCTGGAGGCATAGGCTATGAAGCAATCTATAAAGTTCAGAGAGGCGAGCCACCGGGGAACTGATTTTCAGTGCACAGTCAGGTGAAGAGAGGAGGATTCCAGAAAAGAACAAAAAAGAGCACATTGAGGATCCTGAAATGTTAGGGGAAAAGCAGCAGCGAGGCCCGTGTCCAAGTCCTCGGGACAGATTTCTAGAAAACAAACATAAGATCACACTGTGAACTAGTCATTGGTGGCACACGCCTTTAATCCCAGCACTCAGGAGGTAGAGACAGGTGGATCTCTGTTAGTTAGAGGCCAGCCTGGTCTACAAGATTTAGTTCCAGGACAGGCACCAAAGCTACGCAGAGAGACCCTGTATAAAAAACCGAAAAAACAAAACAAAACCCAAAACCAAACAAACAAACAAAAAAATCAGATTGTAAAATCAATAGTTCAGGCATGGAGACAACAGAGTTCCACGTAGATATAATTTTACCTAAGATGATCGTTTTGTTTCCTGACTGTCAGAAGAATGACGGACGGTCTTTCTACATAAATGTACTGCAAAAAATCAAATCAACAAAACCAAAACAACTGTATTCCCTGGAGAAGCATGGAATTAATACTCTGTTTATTGATACAGAGAGGTAGGGTCTCACTACGTAGTGCAAGCTGGCCTTGAACTTGTAGTCTTTCTCCCTCAGTCTAAGTGCTGGGATTACAGGTGGGTGTGCAAAACATGCTTGGCTGCTGTCCGTGTGCTCAAGTTGACTGGAAGATTACGCCTAAGTCAGAGATCTGAACCTGGAAAGGAGCCTTAGTGTCCCGCACTCAGCTTGTTGATGCACACACATACCTTGTGGCTCCGCATTTAGGAGCTGCAGGTTGATATACTGACACAGAAGCGTGCTGGGGCTGTTGGTGGCAGAGGGGGCTGCTCCTGCAGTCACACACAGTGTCCTTCCACTCAGACTCAGCAGGTCAGTCTGGTTCTGTATTTCTAAAAATAACAACCATTCTGGAGTCACTCACCTTCTCCTAAGCCACTAGCATTCACTTCTAACTCCACTATCACCCATCCGCATACAGAGATGGCTTTCCATCATTTTGTTCACCAAAGGAAAGCTCTTCTCCTGCAAAGCCAGGTGTTAATGATAATCAAACAGCAGGAAATGGTTTTTTGTTTTGTTTTGTTTTTAGTGGTTGGGATGGGACCCAGGGCCTTCTGCATGCTTGGCACTCACTCTACCACTAAGCCCTATACCTCCAGCACTGCAAATACAACCTTACAAATAGGTTGTTTGAGTGCTGCAAAACTAAAGAGTAAAACATTTGCCATTTAGCTTTTGTGCATGTGCGGGGGTGGGGGTGGGATGTTGCTGGGGACCAAGCTCATGACCTTGTGCTTGCTAGGTAAATGCTGTACCACTGAACTAAAAATTCACAAACCCCCTAACTTAAAATTCAACATATATTGTTTTCTTCCCATCAATATTTTCCTTATATTACAGCTACTCTTAAATTTTTCATTCTACGAGAATCTCAAAATTTACCAAGAAAAACTATATTTGAAAATGATAGTTATAGTTAGCAAACAAGTTCTAATTTTTTTCAGAAACTGCTGTGTATGTGTGGTGTATGTGCTTGTGTAAAGATGTGAGTTGGTGTGTGTGCATGTGTGCAGGCTGACATTAGGTGTCTCCCTTGATTGCTTTCCACTTCATTTATTGTTAAAATCCCAAGCACCTTCCTTTACCCACTGAGCCACCTCATTGGCCTCCCCTTTATTCTCTGAGACAGGGAGCTCATTGGTTGGATTAAGCTGAGAACCCGGGATCCTACTGGCTCACACATGTGGGATCTCAGGCGCGCTGCTGAAACATCTTTTTAGATGGGTGCTGGGGACTGGAACCCAGCTCATCACAGGGCTTTACTCCATGAGCCACCTCCCTGACCCAAGTTGTAATTAACAGTGGACTCCAGGTCTGGATTTAGTAAGGCCCAGGAACCGTCTGATAAGCTCACAACTCAGCAGGGAGGGTGAGTCCTGATCTGTCTCCTGGCTAACAGGGACAAGGGAGAATGAGGACCTTGGCTTCCTGTATGTCCAAAGTTTCAGCCATATCATAGAGTGGGGCACAGTAGAGACATGGCAGCAGACACCGCTGAAGAACCTCTACTGCCTCAGAGTGAGGAAAACACAATGGCTCAGCCACATAACTGACACCAAAAGAAGACCTTGGTCAGGCCCCTCGAGCCAGCGACAGTAGCCTCTTGCTCTCCACATACCCGTTTCTCCGTGGAAGACTGACAGCTCCGCATTCTTAACACCAAATATGCTGGCAACAACACACTTCAGCTTTACAAGGTTCAATTTATTGTCACCTTTCGGATTCTCCAAAAGCAGTACTCCACCTAGAAAGTCACAAAAGCAAGGTCTCATTTAGTGCAGTAAAACTTAAAGAAAATGTTAAATTTGGAAGAAAATCGATGCAAAGGGGGGTTTGAGCCTTTTTACAAGTAGGTCCATTATCTATTATCTAAAGACTCATCTGGGTGACAAAATGAAAAAGCCACCTCATTTTACCAGTTCTCTTATGGCTGCCTTAAAGATTTCTATAGAATTAACTAAAAAATGGAAACAATGGTGGAGACCCTTGTAACCCTAACGCTCAGGATGGGAGGTGAGAGGAGGGTGAGCCCGAGACTGAGCCACATGGTAAGACCCTGTCTCAGGAGTATGGAAGTCACTAAGTCAGACACGGCACAGGGTTCGTCTGCACCTACCTTGCTCAGTGCCATTCGCACAGATGCTAAGGTTTACGTAAGCACAAGCAGGACCGGGCACACAGGATCCTCTGGTGAGCGTGAGCTCCAGTTCCGACCCTTTCAACTGAGCAGAGAGCACATGATGAGGGACAGCATGGCTGTGCTGGGCCCCACAGGAAGGAACACACGGGGCCACTGGTTCATAAGAAAAAAGCTCTTCAGAGGCAAGAGCTGCAGTTATAACTCAATCACCTTGCCTGTTTCCTAACTACAGAACAATATATGCTCATTTTGAAAAGTCCAGGAAGTTAGCAATATGTAAAACAAAATGGAATAATAATATATCTGTGTCACATGAAAAGATAATGACACTTCAGCCCCTCCTTATCTATCCTCCTTGTAGAACTAAGGAAAAAAAACAATCAAATAAACGGCCTATTTCTGTATTATGGGCCAATATTTTTTCAAGTATTGATGCCCAATTTTCATAATAACATCTACAAGTACTGTGTGTAAAGAGGCCATGACGCAAAAGAGAGTAGGGGGGCATAAGGGAGGGCCTGGAAGGGGGAGAGCAAAGGGAGACATAATGTCATTATATTAATCTCAAAATCAAAATGTTTTTAAAAATGTATTACTTGTTGGGTGGTGGTGGAGCACACCTTTAATCCAAGGACTCAGGAGGCAGAGGCAGGCAGATCTCTGTGAGTTTGAGGCCAGCCTGGTCTACAAAGTGAGTTCCAGGACAGGCTCCAAAGTTACACAGAAAAATCCTGTCTCAAAAACAAAAAACAAACAAACAAAAAATTGTACTGACTATAACAGGAAATGCTATAAAATATGCAACACACTATCAACAAGTTAAATTACTTTCAAGTCAACTGTCACGTCTTTTTAATGAGAATTATCAGAACCCAGTGTCCACTGTTGTAGTTTAGACACAATGGGTCAGCACGGCCACTTTTCTGGCCGCCTTTCCTATGAGAACCGCATGAGGCCGCTCCGGCTGTCCTCCTTTCCTTCCTCCCAGACCCTCCCCAGGACTTCCAGAGCGGTACTTCAGCCCTGCAGTCTACAGCCATCTCCACCGCAGGCACAGGATCTGGAACTACCTGGGCACACTAAAAACGTCCTGATTGGGCTTATGTGGGAGGACTCAGCACAAAAGGTAGGACACAAGGGTGGGAAGGGACTTGAGCCTGGGCAGCCACAGCTCTCTACTTCCTGACTATGGATACACCGCTAACAGCTGTCTCATACTGTCCCGGCCCTTCCCCACCGGGATGGACGTCTATCTGATCTAGAAGTTAATTCTGTCAGAATATTTTATCACCACAACAGAAAAAGTAAGACAGCGAACTATAATTTATTGGGAGTTAATTATATAAATGTAAGTCAAAACCCAATGTGAAACACTAGTATTTCCACACAACGCAGAACTCACCTGTGTTTGTTCCTGAATAAGGACATTATCCGATGAAGGAACTGGATATGGTTTCAAGGGAGCTTTGATAGTGGCAAATATGAAGTCGGTGTGGCTTTCAATGACGTTATTCAAGTATCTTCCTTCAGATTTTGCATTATAATAAACTGTTATTTCGTCAGTTGGAACCAGATTGCACTAAAATAGCATAGAGAAAAACTTCAAAGAGAAGCAGATTTTGTTCACGAAACTAAAGGTATTGCATGAGAACAAGCATATGCTGAACTGTCCCAGGTCATTCACTCTTCCAGGTGATATGTAAAACCAGCACCTGCTGTCCTGCGCTCTTTTACCTGCTTTTCTTGTGTTTTTTCCCAGTACAATCAGACCCTCATGAGTGTCTAGATAAAAGACCGTGAACCTACTCGCAAAGCTCTGAACCAAGACAGTATGCAAAGACGCTGGAGTGCCCGTGTCAGACTCAACCACAGCTCCATGAGGCTTGGCTTAGGAGGAGCCATCCTGATCAGCACTGTCTCCATGATTAAGAGCTTTCTGATTCTCAGACCTAATAGGAGCTTGGTGATGCCTTCTCCTCCAGGTAGAGTGCTGTGTGTACCTTCCTCACCTCTTAACAAGGAAAGGTCACCCCGTTCAGTACAAAGCCAGTCACCTCTCCTCAGCTTGCAGCCTTCCCATACTGACGTCTATATGCCTTGGACACTCACTGTCATCTTTGGTGACCTTCTGAAGCAGCCAGAGAGCAGTCTTTCAGAAAGATAATTCTATGGTTGCCCAAGAAAACTGAAGAAGGATGGATGGGCTAAAAAAGCCGTTGGGCAGAGAAAATGAGTGGTAACCAGCCAGGGAGTGGGCAGGGAAGGAGGAAGGGGACTAACTTTCCCACAGAGTACAATCAGAAGGGACTATGGATTAAAGAAGCATTACCATCAATTGATAACTACGGCTTACACTGTCTGCCTTGTCTGCCCGCCCTTAACATCTAAAACAAACCCAGTATAAAACCAAAACTACAGCTTCTTCCTAAAGAGACTGACCTTCTTGCGAAGCTTCTGGATACGATTGATGACCTCCCGAGCCATGCCTTCATCCACCATTGACTGGTCGGGTGTGACATCTAAGAGAACTAAAGCCTATATATAGAAGGAAGAGAGTGCATGACAATGAATAAAATAATTTCCTTCAAACTTGGTGAAAAAAGCTAGGGTTGGCAGGCAAGACAATGTCCTGGAGTTTGATTGCTGGAACTAACATGGTGGAAGGAGAGAACTGATTTCTGCAGGTTGTCCTCTGACCCCCACACACATCCTGTGGCACCTGCACTCATACACCCAAGACTAAGAAATAAACGCTTAAAAAAGTGAGAGTAAATTCTGGGGCTGGAGAGATGGCTCGGCACTTGATGAGGAATCAGATTCAGTTTCCAGCACCCACACCGAGGGTCACAACCTTCCCATAACTCTGGCCAGGGCCTGGCAATGGTATGGACTCTGGCCACGTTGGTGCCAAACTGTTGCGATATGAAAAATTTCCATACTAGCCCAGAATAGAATAGAATAAAGGTTTATTTATTAGGGGTTAAACTCAAAGGAAGAGTAGCAATCCAGTCCTCTGCATGTGAGGCTACCTGGAACCAAATCCAGCAGCCAAGGGGCCCGTGCACGATTTTTGTCTGCATATATAGTGCATGAGACCACACTCAAATTGGGCCAATATCTTAAAGGCTATTGGCTGAAGGAGTTCCCACAGCAGATACTGCTTCTCTTCTTCTGGAATGCTGTTCACAGGAGATGCCCTGAGAATCCTCAGACCTGCATGAAGGGATGGTGTGTTGTCCACCTAACGAATACTATTCTTCTAATCTATGATCCCTGGTCACAATGCTCCTGAAGCGGGCTGGAGAGATGCTCAGCAGTTCAGAGCACTGGCTGCTCTTTCAGGGTCCTGAGTTCAATTTCCAGCAACCGTGTGGTGGCTCAGAACATCTGTAAATGAGATCTGGTGCCCACTTCAGGCTTGCAGGCACACATGCAAGCAGAAGACTGTATACATAATAAATGATGCTCCTGAAGCAGCCAACTTTCCACACCATAGCGTGGAGCAAAGGACCCATGCAGCCAATCCAAGCAACACCCCTAGCCTATGGCTTTCTGATCTTTAGGTTGTCAGTATGACTGAAGACAGAAATTCTAAAACAGACCACAATATTTTTTTTTTTATACAATTAAGTTTAAACTGATGTTTAAACACAAGTTTTTTTTCCAACTTTACCTTTCTCTCAGGTATTCTGAAAGTTATTGATTATGGATGTGACAATGACAACATAACTCATCTCGTTTAAAAAAGATTTATCACTTTTCTTAATGTGTGGCAGCCTACATGAGTTTAGGTGTAACACATGTATGCCAATGCCTGGTGAGGCCAAAGAACATCAGATCCCCTAAACCCCATGAGAGGTGATTGTGAACCATCTTATGTGGGTTCTGGAACTAAACCCAGGTCCTTTGCAAGAGGAGCAAGCACGATTATGCACTGAGATATCTGTCCAGTCTACACTTTCTCCTTATGCAATCTAGGATCAAGGTCCATGGAACGGTACCACCCAGCTAGGAGGGCTCTTCCTACATCAGTGAACCTCATCGTGACTATCCCTCACAGATGTGCCCAGATGCTCGTCTCTTTAGTGAGTCTAGACGATGTCATATCAACCCCACTTTAAGACAGTGTGGTCTCCCAATGCTCCTGAGTTTCTTGGCTCGGCCCATGTGTTGTGGGCTGTTGTAGTGCTGCTATGACTGATGTGAGCGTCTCATCCATTTCAAGCTGAACCTCCTAAGCCTTTGACAAATGAGGCAAGTTTCTTCTCTTGAGTTTCCTCAAAGGTAAACAGCATACTCTAACAGGACCTAAGTTTGATTTCCAGCACTTATGGCAGGTGGCTCACAACTGCCTGTAACTCTAGATCCTGGGGAAAAGGCGGGTGATGCCTCTGGCCCCCACAACACCTGTACTCATGTGTACATACCTATGCATTAAGGATAATTAAAAATAGATAAATACAAAAGGAAAAGTGAGCTGAGCACTGGCATTCACTTTCCTGATTCCTGACTGAATGCAATGTGACCAGGTGGTGGTAGGATGGTATTTCTGTGGCCGTACCTACCCACCAGGACGGACTATAGCCCCTCGAACTGTGAGCTGAACAAACACTCTAGTCAGGTTTTTTTTTTTTAATTTTTTTTTATTTTTTGGCATAGCAATTAAAAAGGTTGCTTAATGCACCTTCCCACTCTAGTGCTTCTCAGCCTGGTTTGTTTTAACTTTGGTGGCCTGGGGAGGCTTTCAGAAATGTTGCTCTACTGTTCCTGTCCTGTGTTGTGCCAAGCAATGGACCTAGCCATAGATCCAAAGAATCTTTCTTTTTCTGCTATAACAGGACTGGAGACACTCTGTTCCATCACGACAAACACAGTCTGGACTCCAAGCTTCTGTATAGTCTCCTCCAGAGCATCTCTCAACAATTTCCATTAACAGTGCATGTTTGGGACTCGAACTTCTCTGAACTTACTTTCACCCAGGAAGTTATGGGGCAGACAACTAAGACTTGGATTACTTTCTTGTATCCACAATGGACTTGTTTTTTAGGGTTGATTTTTGTGCAACCCAACAATTAGGACAAATATTCACAAGCATAAATTACAAAATGCTCACATAAGCATCTGATAAACAAGGACCCACACAGAAGCTTAAGAGAACAGATCTGAAAGGAGCTAACCCATGTGTGGGTGAGGCATGTGCAAAACACGTTCTTACGTTCACATCTGTTGGTGAAAAACGTTCTAGAGGCTGGGTATAATGCCTCAAGTCTGCAATCCTAGTACTCCAGAGGTAGAGGTAGGAGTTCTAGGACATTCTCAGATATACAGTGAGTCTAAGGCCAGAGAGGACTACACTACATTGTCTCAAAAACACCAATATATAAATAAATACAGAACAGTCTTTGAGGGAACAGAAAAATACCTGTGCATCAGAGTGTGCTTCAAACTGTGCAGTACCTCCTGTGGCCTGGTCAAAGGTGTACATGAGGCGAAGATCTTCCTCGTGCAATTCATGGCCTTCCACAACAATACTCCCTGTGAGGAAAACAGACCCCATCAATCCCTCTTGTCTTCAAGTGCCTGCTAGTAGCATATTGTGCTCTCCCTCTGATGACCCTGGTATTCTGTGGGCTAGCACTAGCAATTAAGAAGAGGGGCAGGGTGAAGTGCTGGCCACCTTTAGGAAAGCCCACGGTAGCAACTCCATTAAGGCTGACTCTAGAAGTACTTGTAAGTGGAGGACATGCGTACCCAGAGGCTGCAATAGGAAGCTGGGATACCAAGCACCTGTCTGGGAACGTTTCTGGAATTTACAGCTGTCACTCTTATGAACAGAATGAAGATTTGCAGATAAAGATGGAAACATCCTACAGGAGCCTAAGCATGCAGCGGTCCTTGAGCTGAGGACGTGCGCACGGACACTCACCGCTTTTCTGGAACTGCTCTAGCTCCTCATTGCTCAGCTGCTTTATGGCCACCATCACTGCTTTAAAGGCTCCCTTCAGACGCTTCCCTAGGACCATGTGATCTGGTTCTGCCCTTAGTCGAATACCATACTTGTTTTTATCAGTAGACAGCGTAACTTTTCGAACATTTAATTCCTATAGTGAGCGCCAAAGGGGGAAAAATGTGAGACACAAAAATCTATATCATATAAAACAGGTAGATGAACATCCATAACATTTACCGTTCACAAAAAACAAAAAGCAGCCATTGCCAGGCGGTGGTGACTTACGCCTTTAATCCCAGCACTCACTCGGGAGGCAGAGGCAGGGGATATCTGTAAGTTCAAGGCCAGCCTAGTCTATAAGAGCTAATTCCAGGACAGGATCCAAAGCTACAGAGAAATCCTGTCTCAAAAAACAAAGCAAAACAAAAAAGCAGCCATACCCTGAATGTCAGTCAGCTGTTGACTAGGTGGGGCTCAGATGTGGCTAAGTGCAAGAACGCTTGTTTGGCATGCACAAGGCCCCGGATTGGATGCCCAGACCATAAAGTAAACAAAGCACAGGTGTGACTAGGTAAATAAAGTATGGTCTATACACATAATGGAGTCGTTAGCTAATAAAGGAATTAAGTACTATCCTGACTACAACATGAACAAACACTGAAAACATCATGTTAACCAGCACAAGCCAGACACAGCAGAATGTCTAAAACTCCACAGGCAGAAAATACAATCGTGATGCCAGTAAATGATCAGATCGTAAGGGTAAAATAGGTGAATGAGGAGGAGATTGGCTTTCTTTGTGGGAGATGGAAAGGTTTTATGATTCTGACAATAAGTGCAATTCTACAAATACATTTAGAATACCATCTGGAATAGAAAACAATGCTTCATATCAAAACCAATCATGTGAGCTGAGCATCAGGGAAAAAGGATGCCAGGGCTGAGGCTGGTGCACTCATGGCACAGGGGTAGTGGATCTCTGAGTTTGAAGACATCCTGGTCTGTATATACAGTGAGACCATATCTTATGCACACACACACACACACACAGCAGGGAAGAAAAAGGACTTGAAATGCAAACTCCATCTCTTGCAAAAGGAATTCAGAACACCACCGTTAACTATCATTTAACCAGGAGCCATGAAACCACAGTACTTCATGATGCCACTACACTAGGACAGATTCCCATGACACAGGGAACAGTGATGATACAGTAGGAAACATGGAAAGAGAGTACAACGTAAGGCAAACAACAGGAACATTGAATTTTGTTATCACATCTAGGTGAATTAAGGGGTAACAAAGGCCAGCTGTGATAATATATATTAATCAGCACATGGGAGGCCAAGGCAGGAGGACCACTGTTGCCTGGACAACAGAGTAAGTTTAAAGTAAGCCTATACAGTAAGACAATGTCTCAAGTCATGCCCATATATAAAAGGTGATCAGGATAGAAATATGAATACATAATTATGTGTGTGTCTACAAGGCATTAAATCAGATATAATCTACTTTTTAGCTTCTAATATCTGTCTAAAATTCTCAAGTAACTAAAAAAAATCAAATATAGAAATTAACATTTTCTGTAATGATGTACTTAAAATAGTACCTGTGAAAGACTAAAAACATATTTCTTTTGAAACAGTAATGAATTTGAAAATTTGAAATGTATTTGTTAAAAAAAAAAATCACAGAATGCACGATTTAAGAGGACCATTGACAATGTAAGGGATTCTAAACAGACATTTTTACCCACCACTGTGTCCCCGTCCTGTCCATGCTGCCTACCGTACCACCCCCTCCTGCCCCACCCAGTCAGATGACTGATACAATGCCCTGAAAAGATTGCTTTCCCCTGTAATCCCACACTATGCGAAGGGAACAACCCCACCTGGAATACATTCTAAGCCCAATTCCTTTATCAGTTTCAAACTTCTAATCTTTTAAAATACAGGGAAATAAGCATCCTGTGAATTTAATGCATTACCCAGCCACCAACATGTGCTTTGTCCTTCTGAAACCGAACTCCACTCCTGAAATCCATCCAACAACACACACTGAAATACTCAGAGACCCTCAATAGCTACATACTGCAATATGCAGATACACTTATCTTTGTTCGTAATGAGAACCCAAAATTTCTCAAATAGAATATTGAAATGGGTTATGAAGCAGACAGGAAATAAATACTAGGCAGACACGATAAAAATATATTATAGAACTGGGGGTAGTGACATATGCCTGTAATGCCAGCCCATGGCAGGCAGAAACATGAGAACTCCAAGAACCAGCCTACGTTACAAGTAAGACTCTGACTCCTTGACCCTCCTACAAAGGGTATAATAAAATGATGAGTAAAAAACTACATACATAATGTGTATACATGCATAATTGTGTAAACTCCCAGGAACGTCCTTCAGAAGGCAAGCGACCCCAGAGACAGGGAGGGTGTACACTGGTCTACCTTTTATCAAACACACACTACGCTCAGTGCACTCACAAGCAGCAAATGGCTATGATGTCATCATTTGAAGAAGCAAAGCTTTTCTATTAATTACAAAAACTTACTTTGAGGAAGAGTAAATCAGAGTTAAAGAAATCCACTGATCATGTAAAATTTCACGATGGTTATGCATGTAGCAATTTGCAAAAGAATAAAAGAACTTCACTGAGAAATACCTCCTAAAATAATTGTCCTGAAGAAGAGAATCTGCTAGGAAGATCATTGGCCTTACCTCAATGATATACTTCTCCAAGGACTTGATATCCTCAAGAGCTTCTGGGTCTTGGTGGATAACCACAATTTCCTTCAAAGGATACTGGAAGGGAAGGGAGGGGAGATGAACTGGGGGTCAATTCCTCCAAAGGGCAAAATGGCGAATGCTCCTCTAGGTAAGGTTACCTGACTGGCTAAACTAAGAGCCATTCTTACCACAGAAAAGGACAAAGAACTATGCCACCGTGGGAAGGTCTACATTGAAATTTCCTAAGACATAGGTCTGTGTCAATCTGGTATCTAAATAAAAGTTCAAACCTTTATTGGAATAGTTTTCCGGTCTCGTATCACTCGTCCGAGTTCAATCACGGACTGCATTCTAGACACTGCGTTTTCCGTTTTCTTGTCAATCAGTTCTTCTCTGAGAAACATAAGAATAGGAAAAGATTATTCCCTTTAAAGGGTGAAAATCTTAAAGAGTTATGCGTAAGTGAGAAAGGGGATCAGGCTAGGTCTCCAGTGATACCTGATATCTTGAGTGGCACACAATGAGCTCAAGGTGTTTACATCTCACCTAACCGTAACTCTGAGGAGGCTGCTGTACCCTCCCACCACCTATCCAGATGGGTCCCTGCACTGGAGAGTAGCGGCATCAGCCTCGGTGGGATGAGGTGCTCAGGAAGTGGAACATGGAAATGAGTCTTCTCCCCATTCCTCCTGGGAAGCTTGGGACCCTACACGACTTCCCTTTCCCATAGCCTAAATGACGTTTCTGTATCTGATTCCTACCGAACACGTGGCAGCATGAGGTAGTGGATGCTGAGTGTGTCCTTGTCCCGAACAGAAACAGGGTCGATCAGCGTCTTTAGATTCTGGTACATCAATTCAGTAAGAAACGGAGTATAAGGGGCCTGTAGGAGGATGAAGGAGGGAATATCATTCAGAGACACCCATCATCAGTTGATCTCGCTTAGACTGAGAAAGGAAACCTAGTCACTTCAGAGAAGGATACAGCAATACAGACAGAGGCTGGTTATTAGACGTCCCTTTTCAAAGAAATGACTTCATATGTCCTCACAGTAGCAGGAAGCAGGACTATACGACAGGACTCAAACCAGCTCTAGATGTCATGCCATCCAAAACCAAACCAAACCAGAAGCCCCTGAACAAGTAACAGTTAAGCCTATATACACAAGAACTGAATATCTTAAAACCTAGAAACTATACCTGTGAAGCAGAAAAACCCACTTGTGTCACAGGACGCAGATGTAGGAAGCTAGATGTGGATGGCACCACAGTCTTGTGTAAGGGCAAAGTCTCCCACAAACTTTACAGACTCAACAGAAGGCTTTAAACACCGCTGGAGCAGCACAACAGCCTTCCCATTCATATGCCATCTAATTCAGTTTAACTAACAGGAATCCATGTAAAACGATCACACATTTTCCTAACTGCACTAAGTAATGTCTGATCACTTAAATATGAGTTTAGAAATCTCTTCATTACTCACAGTTAAAGTCACATTAACAAGATTTGCCTCACCTCCCTAGATCCTGTCTAAATGCTGACTGCCAATGACTAAGCACTTAATGTTTCTCAGCTGGTGCTTAGACTAGGGTTAGACACATGCACTGTTAAGATTCTGAAAAGGGCTACAGACAGGCACCACTGACACTTCCATAGAGGGCTGGTGGGGGCTGCAGCAGAGGTCACTGTATGCAGCTCAGTTCTGGAAAGGGGTTGAGCAGCTCACCATCAGTCTGCACAAAGAAAGCAGGACGCTGAACAAGGTCTCCAGAGCCACCACACAGTCTTCCGTCCCATTCTCACCCTAAACAACAAGAGAGACAAATATTCAGCTGCCAGGAGTAAGTATGTCATCAAAACTGGTGTAAGGAGAAATGGCCACAGCCATCCGCCCTGGGACTGTGCAGGGCAGTGAGAGAGGCCAGCATAGGGCAGCAGTCTGCTGCCCATCTCTATCGGAGGCCAGACGAATGGAGAAGTGGCTCTGTAACTGGGAGCCAAAGACTGACCATGAACTTGAAGGTGGAAGGGTAGATGGATTCCAATACAAGAGGAGTTAGGAAGCTTTTGCTTTAAAAGAGGTATGTACTGTGAGCTTCTCAAGTAACTATGCTGACTCATGGCAAGAAAAAACTGCCCACAGTGAGGAGGCTGTCACTATCTTCTCTCACTATAAATTCTGCACAAGCCTACAGTGTCCATGCCATGCTCACCCCAACAGCTAAGAAGAATTCAGTCTACAGCAAACACTTGATCTCTGTCTCCCTGGGTGGAGACAAAAACAGAGAGGTGCCCCTACTGTGTAGTTCTCTCCTCCAAATCAAAGCATTCCCCCCAGGAAGGAGGCTAAGAAGTATGAAAGTAAAGAAAATTGCTCCCCAACCCCAGTCTAAGGACTTCACCCTCAGAACTCGTAAGTTCCACCCTGCAATTGCAATCACTACAGTTAATGTACCATAAACAGAAGACATTTTCAGAAGAGTATTGACCACAATGCTGCTTCCCTTTGGGCCTTTCTCCTTCCTTCCTTCCTTCCTTCCTTCCTTCCTTCCTTCCTTCCTTCCTTCCTTCCTTCCTTCCTTTCCTCCCTCCCTCCTTCCCTTCCTTCTTCTTTTTCTTTTTTTCTTCAGTTTTTCAAGACAGACAGGGTTTCTCCTTGTAGCTTTGGAGCCAGTCCTGGCAATTGCTCTATAGACCAGGCTGGCCTTGAACTCGCAAACATCCACCTGCCTCTGCCTCCCCAGTGTTGGATTAAAGGTCTGTGCCACCACTGCCCGGCTGCTGTGGATTTTTTGAGACAGAGTTTCTCTGTATAACAGCCCTAGCTGTCCTGAAACTCACTCTGTGGACCAGGCCGGCCTCGAACTCAGAGATCTGCCTGCTTCTGCCTCCTGAGTGCTGGATCAAAGGTGTGTGCCACCACCATCTGGCATTTCTTATTTTCTTTTGTCCCTGAAACTTCAGACTTTTTTGTTATTCCCACCAGTTCTTACCTTTAACCTTCTCCTGTTCATTCGGACATACCAATTGGTCAGAATATCTACAAACTTGACCAGGCGCGGCACCACAGTATATAGTCTGTAAGCTAAAAGCAAGATGTCAGTTAAGGAGCCCAGGCCGGGCCTTGCAGTGGGCCAAGTAGAGCTGGATGATAAAGAATTAGCAACCCTTCAATCTAAGATGCTCCACCCCACAAGGGAACAGTGAGAATCAGAATTAACCAATCAGATGGCTCATGTGGCTCATGTATCAAGAACATGACACGGCAGCCGAGGTGTTTATGACAGTGAGCAAAAATGATAGTGAGCTACAAGCAAACCCACACAGATGAGAAAAACTGAATGAATCCCTCTTCTAGGTGACTATGTAGCATGGTGTACTCAGAATGGTTGGACCGGACCAACAGAAGCCAGCTCCACATCACTCACTGTGTTCCTCCTACCCTAACTAGAATGTAGCAGAAAGCCTTAGATGCTGAGAGGCATAGCACGTGCCAGCAGAGCTTGACCAGGGGCCAATTTGCCCTGCAGAAAATATCTGGCCAAGTCTGAGGAGATAACTCTCATGGTGTAAATATGTGGAGTAGCAACATTGCTCTTTCCACTGAGTGACGTGGGGATGCTGCTCGGAATCTTACAAAGCACAGCATAGCACAGCCCCCACTGAGGAGAATGATCCAGGCAAACTGCTGACAGTACCACTGCTGCACCACAAGAAGATGCAAAGAACTGAGTTCATAGAAACCAGAATCCAGGGCTATAGTCATTAGCTGGCCAAACACTTCTAGACAGGTGGTCTCACCAATGGGGGCCTTTCCTGTCGAAGAGGAAAGGCCAGTCCATACTACGTCTACAGTTGACCACACTTCACTTTCTGGAAGTCTGAGATTCCTATGTTCAGGTTTCACCTTCTAGAGTGAGGTGAACCTCAGTAGCAGCTCATGAGGTTCACGCACAGCATGGACCCAGAAGCAGCTCTTTCCGAGGGAGCTCACAGTAACTGGCAACCCCCACGGGATGCCATCACTACCCTGTACACATGCTCCCTCATGGTTTTATTAAGGAAACATTGTGAGCACGCAGGGGACAGGTGAACAAAGCTGGAACCTGGTCTGGGCCAGGAGTTGTCTCCTGAGGGTGACGAGCCTCCTGTGCACAGCCCTCATTATACAGACACTGACCTGCCAGCTCCTATGCAGACTGGGCTCTGTTCTCTAGGTGTGCTACCTGCAGATGCAGCTGCGTGGGAAGCCATGGCAACTAGTGTTGAAAGATGGTAGGGTTCCCAGACGACTGATCAGCTGCACCACCACAGTCTGCACTCCTCACACTAAATGTCCCAGAGCCCTTTACAACTAGCGGGCCTCATGAAAACTATACTTCAGGGTTACTGAAAAAAAAAATTATCTGTGTTCTCTCTCAAAATGTCCTCCATGCTAATGAAGGGAAAAGTTAAAATGACAAAAGAACAATTATAAGGAGAGTAAATGGTCCTCGTCCCCAGGAAGACAGCATAAGAAGACTCACCTGCCATTTCAGTCTCAAAGAATCCAATGAGAGACTGCATGAAGGACAGAATCCACCGGTCAGTGATGTTAGGGCTTTCTCTGACTGTGTGCTCATTGTACAAGAATTCCACTCCATCTTCCTGCAAACAGACACCCAGTGAGATGTTCACATGCACAAAGAGGGAACTAATACCAGAGAAAAACAACTTTAATTTTCAATAAAGTGTGTGGGTGTGTTTGCAAATGTGCATGAGCCTGTGTGCACCTGTGCACCTGTGTCCATGGAGGTCAGAAAAGGGCACTGGATCCCCTGGAGCTCGAGTTATATGTGAACGTGAGCCACATAATATGGGTGCTGGAAACCAAATTCAGGTCCTTTGGAAAAACAAGTATTCTTACCCTTTGTGCCATCTCTCTAGGCCTACCAAATGCTTTCCATCAGTAAAATGAAAGGGAGTAACAAAAAAAAAAATGATACTAGCAAGCTGGAATTTGACATTCAGAAATATCAGGATGAGCACCATCAAATTCCCAATGAACCCTGATTTTAAATAAGATTGGAGGACTTAGGATTGGAGTTACTGTAAGGTAACTCAGGAGACTGCAAAACCTTCTAGAACTAAATGATCCCTTATACACTACAACAGTGCCAGGCAACCTGAAACCCCCTCATGTGTCAGCAGAACCCCTCAAATCTCAGCCGGAACCCTTCACATCTCACCCAGAACCCCTCATATCTGCTTTGCGAGAGCCCTCCCTGACCCTGAGAGCACATTGAACTCACTGCAGCTGTGCTTCTCAGACAGCCGCTTGTCAGCAGATGTGGTGAGGACTATTAGCTTAGTTTGAGCGCCTCACAGTGGGTGCAGTCTTGTTATGTACAGCCTTGCTCTGAGGGCAGGTGTGAGTTTCACACCAACAGAGATCTGCAAAGCATGCAAGTTTCAAGAATGCTATCCCTACCTGGCACCCTAGCTGGCAAAATTACAAAGAGGGGCATGCTGAATGCCTAGGGAAGTTGCCCGTCTTTCTAAATTTCCAGGGAAAGTGTACCCTGGAAGTCCTCCGTGAGTACTACTTCCGTTTTGTTTTCAGTAGAAGAGCTAAGTTGGATCCGGAGGCAGCAGAAGCAAGTGAATGGACCATTCATTCATTGTCTTACTTGCTAGCTTCTGTCTGCTCAAGGGTCACATTGTACCCACTCAGCAGTAAGTTACCAGCAGTTCTGGATAAGAAGCTGAGCACAGCAGGTGCTCCACCATAAACATGCACACCATATAAAAACACATACTAGTGATAAAGATGCTGGGCACTGATAGTAGTCAGCCTGAGTCTGAGGAGGTGGCTACAGACAAAGGGTTCTTAGGATGGGCATCCTGAGAGCAGAGACGATGAGCAGACCAATCTGAAGCACAGGCTCACATACATCCCCACTATTATTCTCCCCCCCACCCCCTCCAGAGACAGAGTTTCTCTGTATAGCCCAGGCTGTCCTGGAACTCACTGTATAGACCAGACTGGCCTCAAACTCACAGAGATCCGCCTGCCTCTGCCTCCAGGGTGCTGGGGTTAAAGGCGACCATTGTATGGTCCAACTACTATTTTTAATCCTAGCAACCCATTCCGAGCTACTGTCACGCCAAGTCTCTGTCCAAGGCTTCCCCTTACAAATCTTGTATGACCACACTCTCAAGAAACAGGGTCTGGTCCAGTCCTTCACCAGGTAACTCTGTCAGTAGCTGACTCTTACACTGTCTCGAATTCCAGGAATGGAAGAGAACCTCACTCAAGATGAAATCTCTGGAACAAAGGACTGGCTGACCAAACTATGACACACCTCTTTATACAGAGGAGGCCATGTCCTACAGAGGACCATCATCATGTAAGGTTTCCTCATGATTCTGGGTTATCCAACAGCAGACAACAAAAGAAACGGCCTCAAGGTCCCAGAGTCCCAACTCATAGCTCAGCATGCACAGCCCAAAGTGGCCCATACCTTGTGAAGCCTAAAGACATTCTGGACGAGAAAGCGGTATGCGTTGTACCAAGGGAGCAGCACATCCTTGAGGACATCCCGCACACCTTCCTCCTTAAAGCGGAGGTTCTCTGCTCTTACTACAGGGGAATTGATCAGATATAACCTGAAGAAGCAGAATATTTACAAAGAAAAGTTACGTAGGTGGTAAGCCAAGTATTACGACTGTAACCCTGAGAAGGCGAGCACTCTCGTTCCTCCTCCAATCACAGAAGTCTTTCTCTTTACTAAGGACTAAGAAGGTCAGCTCAAATCCACTTTCCTACCGAAGAGCACAGTGCTCACACTTGCACCCCCACGCAGGGGTGCACAGGATATGAGGAGCACTGCTACACTTTGGGGGAAAACCCTCACAATGGAGAATGGGATGAATACAATCTGACTGATGAATGAGTGGAAGGCAGCCTCTCTGTTTCTAGGCTATAGGATAGAGGATACAGGAGTGGGTGTCACCGGTGGCATGGAGGTGCTGAGCAAGTTCTCTAGGCCTTTGCAACCTAAACATGATAGATTTCAGGAGCACAACTGTTTCAAATAGTAGCTAAAAGTTCTCTAAAACCTCTTAGATGTTAAATTATTTGTTCTGGTGTAAATACATCTTATACAGTTTTGTAAGTGCAAGACCAAAAAAAAAACAATAATAATAAAAAAGCGGGGGGGGGGGGGATAATTCTAATACTAACAAGATAGGGAACCTAGAAAGAAGCTGAGGTAGAGGTAGAGTCAACCTTCACCACCTGGGTGGCCAAGCACGGCTCATGGTATCCAGGACAGTTTCTAGTCCTAAGACATCAAGAACTGTAACAACTCTGTAGTTCCCACACAGAGAACCAACTCTTAAAGCATAACTATCTAACAACCTGAGAATGGTGACTACGGACAGGAGACATACACGGGCAGAGAGCTGCTTCCTACCTGAGGGCATCAGCACCATACTTATTGATGATGGAAACTGGATCTGGGTAGTTCTTTTTCCGTTTGCTCATTTTTTGGCCATCACTTGTAAAACAGAAAGTAGAAACCAATTAAATAAGTAAACATAGCTGGTCTTTATATATGGGCGTAGACTGCATGCAAGCACACACATGCAAATCGAAAGGAGTGACAGGTATAAGCTCGTCTAAGTCGCAATGGCATGGTGGTTTTGTTTCTATGTTTAGGTTTTTCTTTTTTCTTTTGGTTCTTTTTGGGACAGTTTCTCTGTGCAGCCCTGGCTGTCCTGGAACTCTGTAGACCAGGCTGGCCTCACACTCAGAGGTTCACCTGCATCTGCTCCTGAGTGCTGGGACTGAAAGGTGTGTACCATCACCTCCAGGCTTTTGTTCTTTTATATTAAATTTATTTTTTGGTACCGTGTATGTATATGTCCTTGATGTATGTGTGTGAGGCATGGGCCTCTCCTTCCATCTCCATGTGGGTTCCAGGGATCTGAGTCAGTCAAGTTTGCACATAAAGTGTCTCTACCTGTGGAGCCATGGAATGTCTTTTTAAATACTGTAGTAAGTCTTTATGGAAGTTTCAAGGCAGAATGGAGCAGAAAGATGATTTAGCGTTTATTTATTCCAGAGAAACTGGAAACAAGGATGGAGAGGTAAGTGAGGGAACAAGGTCCTATGGTGGTGAAGCCATTTAATGTCATAGCTGTACTGGTGAGAAAGTAGCATGTTCAGATGTGTGTGTGCAGGTGTGCATGTGCCATGGTGTATGTGTGGAGGTCAGAGAACAACTGATAAGTTGCTTTCTCCTTCCACCTTAACATCGGTTCTGGGGAATGTCCTCAGGTCATCAGGCTTACACAGTGTTGTGCCTGCTGAGCCATCTCACCAGCCAAGGAAACCAATAAAAGGCAGGAATGAGGGTGCAGCTCAGAGTATCTCAGTACCAACAAGATAAACACTAGAAAAACCAGGAATGTTAAGCACACAAGGTAGTCTCTGCAAGGGAAGGGGTGTGCATGCCTGTTTTCCACCCGGAAGGCTGAGAGTGAATGTTGTTAACAGCCTGGTGATCTGTGCTATCTGTAGGGCCAGGTCACACCTGAATCCCCCAGACTATTATGTTTATCTCCCTCCCTATAGACCTTTATCTTCTTTAGCTTTGTTTCTTAGTCAAGGGAACCCATCCTTAGGGAGACGTCACATATACTTTATAGGCTGGTAACGTCTAGGCTGTCTGTGTGACTGAGGTCACTCCAGATCCTCCTGTAGGCCCTTCAGCTACAGAGCCGTCTTTGTGGTGTAGGTCACATGTACTTTGCAAAAAACGTCGGTTTTGTTGTGCACACCGAATTGAGATGATGATCAGGAAGCTTGTTTCCAAAGTTGTACTGTACTTCAAAATACACTGCCCTGTGTCAGACTCTAAAAATCTGAACCAACCCTAGCGGAGGCCTGTTGATCCAGATTCCTCCTTGCCTCACACGGATTGTTCCTTTGCGCTTGCAGAAAAACCCACACAGGAGAGGTCACGGAACCATAGCACAGTACCTGAGAGCTTAGGGCAGGAGGACATTAAACCTGAGGCAACTCTGCCTCTGGAGAGTAAGAAGTCTGAGACAGGTAGGCACGATCAGAGACAGGTGGATCTCTGTGAGTTCAAGACTAGCCTTGCCTACAAGATTAAATTCCAAGCCAGTCAGGGCTGCCCCCAAAGCAAAAACAACAAAAACAAGTTTGAGACGGGAAGGAGAGTGGAACTAGAGCTCAGGGGCGGTGGTGGAAATCCCTCTATTCAAAGAGAAAATGTACAGAGGTCCAACCAGAACGCAGCTGCTCTGAACACAATTTTCAAAGCTACAATAAGAGCATCAGAGGTGAAACTAGCCACTACAGAGCGGGGAGCACCTGCCTTGCCAAGATGAGTCCGTTCACAATCACATTCTTGAAGGGGGGTTGTCCAAAGAGGGCAGTGGCCAGCACTAGCAGGGTGTAGAACCTGGAAAACAAACAAACCAGGATAATTCGTTAAGAGGAGAAGAGGAATCTAAGCAAGGAAAATGTGTATTTATGCCTGACTGTAGCGGCGCACACCTTTAATCTCAGCACTTAGCTAAGAGGCAGAGACAGGCGGATCTCTGTGAGTTCGAGGCCAGCCTGGTCTATAGAGCAAGTTCTAGGACAGGCTTCAAAGCTACAGAAAAACTAAAAAAAGAAAATGTGAATTTATTCACTAGGTTGAACTACTTTTAGTTTTAATTCACTATACTTCTATAATTTAATTAATTTCTTTATCTTTTACTTATGAGGTGTGTGGCGGTTAAACAACTTGTGGGAGTCGGTCTTCTCTTTCCACCATGTGGGTCCTACAAGGGTATCTGACCTGCTGGTAAGCGCATTTACTCACTGGGCTACCTAGTCAGTCCTATATTATACATCTTGATAATCATATAAAGTGATAGACACAAATGTATCATGCCCATGACAAAGAAAAATTGGAATCTGACTGCCAAAATACAATTTTCTTAAAACAAAAATCTGCAGTGCGGAGCCGTTGGTAACACTTGCAGAAGCCCCCAGGACCAACGGAGATGCTGGCTGAGAGACAACTTCCTACAAGATCATATGGGACAGACCATGCGAAGACCAAGGCACCACACACATACACATGCATTTAAACAAACAAAACATCAGACAACAACAAAGCCTCCATTAATTTGTTCCCGGAAGACGCTCTAATGGTCACTGAAGTCTCAACAGCTCAAAGGTCCAGGAGAAACCACAGCAGCAGTTCCTTAAACACAACCCTGTGGCACCATCAAGGATGAATGCACCGTATCAGCACCCAGGCCACAAAGCCTGCTCACAGGAAGGTAAATGACTCCTAGTGAGCACGGCAGCACTATTTCAAACAGGGCACTGGCTAAATGGAACTAGTTCTAAAATCTCCCCACATACCTGGATTTCTCTAGAATGTTCATGCATAGGCTGGACTTAACTAATTATTTATTTATATTTGGTTTTTTTGGGACAGGGTTTCTCTGTGTAGCTTTTGAGCCTGTCCTTGCACTCGCTCTGTAGACCAGACTGGCCTCGAGCTCACAGAGATCTACCTGTGTCTACCTCTTGAGTGCTAGGATGTTGCGGGAGGTCCTTCCGCTCCTCCAGCCAATAGCCGCTGAGATACCAGCCCATTGGAGCGTGGTCTCTCTCCCTTTAAAAAAGCGGCCACTTCCCTTCTCACTCCCTTCCTGATTGCACAGAGGGCTGTTGTCTGGAACGGTGATCTGTAAGTTTTTTCCCCTTTAAATAAATAACCATTCTATTAATCATAATTCTAAACTGGTGTGGGATTGTTTTTGACTTACGCCTTCGCCTTCACTAGGACTAAAGACACGAGCCACCACCACCCAGCTAGACTTAACTTCTGAACACGTTCCAATTTCTTGCACCCAACCTATTGTCAGACTTAAATGTCCAAATAAAAGATCTTAAATAAACAAGCTAAGAACAAATATAAAGAGTTTTGTTTCAATTTAATATATAGATATATCCCACAGTATGAAACAGTACAAGTTGTATCAATATAGCTTTATGGTAGCTAAGATTCCTACTTGAAAGACATGTTGGTGTCCATGCTAGGCAGGCAGGGCAGAACAGCCTGTCTCATTACCACATCACCACTAGGCAGACACATGTGACACTTAAGAAACACATTTTGGTAAAGTAAAACCAACAGAAATATCCAAAGAAAGAAAGAAAAGACATACCATCCTCTGGTTTGATCGATGCCTTCGGCAATGAAGTCTGCAGGAAAAGCATCCTCAAACTCTCTCTTGCTCTCAAATGGATAATGAACCTGGGCATAGGGCATACTTCCACTCTCGAACCAACAGTCAAACACCTCGGAGACGCGCCGCAAGGCTCCTTTCCCACAGCAGGATGGGATAGTCAGGTGGTCAATGCTGAGAAACAGAAAAGTTAACGCTTCTATTCATTTAAGTACAGAAGAACTCGCAGTTGAAATGCCAATCTGACAAGACTGTATTCATGTGTCACACAACGGCATTTGGTAACAAGGGACTACATGCACAATGGTGGTCCTATAAGGGTGTAACAGAACTGAAAACTTTCTTTTGATTCGTGACATGGTACAGGTAAGGATGGGAAGCAAGAAAAACTACTGCACAGCACATGAAAGTGTGCACGGCTCACTGTAACTAACGGTGACCATAAACAACTATGCAATCACTTTAGGCATATTTTTTTTCCTAGTTTTGAGACAGACCCTCATTGTCCAGGCTGGCCTCGAACTAGCTAAGTAGCTGTGAACGGCACTGAACTCTGATGCATCTGCCTCTACCAGTCGATTACAGCAGTCACGTCTGGCTTTTATCTTAAGTACTGGGTGTATACTTACTCCCACTGTAAAATTGTATGCCATGTTACGCTGCGACACCCATATACATTTCATATATAAGCATCTTGACTATACCAACAGGCCTGAGTGATGAACCTGTCTGTACCCTCTAGGTTTGTGCAAGCTCACTCCAGAATATTTGTTCAATAATAAATTTGTCTAATTATGTCCTTTTCAGGACACACACACCTAGTAGACAAGCAAAAGAAGGTGTGGTCTGGTGTGGTGGTGCACACCTTTAATCCTAGCACTAAGGCAGGAGGCAGAGGCAGCTGGATCTCTGTGAGCTCAAGGCCAGCCTGATCTACACAGTGAGTTCCGGGACAGCAAGGATCACTATATTGTGATAACTTGTCTCCAAAGGCTGAGAACACCAGGAGCCCCCAATCGGAAAGGTCATGTACCAAAGTTATCTGACACTTCAACAAGGAGGAAGGATGCATCAACACAGATCAACATGGCTCATCAACAAAGTGTGTAACAGACCAGTGTCCTTCCGGTGCAGATCTGTAATTCCCGGTCTTACCAGGATGAACGATAGCATGGCACTGAGTCAGGTGTTTGGAAACTGACCTCTCTCTGTGGAGATCTGAGACTTTGGTTCCCGACAATTCTTCAAGCTCTGTCACTGATCCGATGCAAACAACCTGTCAAAGGGCAGATAAAAGGAGAGTCTCAGAGGCGAGGAGACTGTGCTGAGGTCATGGAGGCAGCATTCTCTCAGTTTTAGAAACCCGGTTTTCTATACAAGTGGGCTAACAGAGCACTCTGGGCTGAAGGGCAGCTACCACCAATAGGGCTCATCTCTCAGGCCAGACGGGAAGCTCCAAAGAAGCCAGTGCTGACTTTGTTCCTGCCACTCCTCTAGGTCTGTAGCACAGGCCCCGTGCACCACAGCCACCACTTCAACAGGTATTTCTGGGGGATTCATCCTAATCGGATCTCCGCCTGAAATGATTAGACTACTTTTCCTTGAAACTGGATCTGGTTTCTTAATCCGTGATCTTTCCAAGACAAAGCTAGAACTACTATGCTTGGAGTACATAAAATAAAATTAGTCCAAGTAACAAGGAGTGAGGGCTGTGCTCAGGTAAAGAGCTGAAGTGCAGGGAGGTGGGTCAGGAAACGAGGACCACCTGACAGGGAGGGGTCAGAGCATCAGGAGAGGAAAGGACACTACTTAGAGGCGGCCCCCATGGCCTTTCTCTGCTACTCCTTCAGTCAGTCCTGAGAACTACACTGCTGCCTCTCAGGTCCTTGTAGGAAATCCACTAGACCTCAGCACTGCTGGTATGCACGGGACAGAAGGCTCTGCCATGGAATGGTGTCTGCCTACCCAAGGGTGTGCATCTATACTCACATATAAACAAACACAATTCCAGACATTAAGGTATGCAACGTTTCCCCTTTTCATTATTCCTAAGTTCAGTTTAATTTTTTTTTTTATTTTAAAACAGAGTCTCAGTATATCCCTCCAGCTGGCCTGGAACTTGTTGTGGAGACCATGCTGGTCACAACAGGCAGAGCCTCCTGCAGATCCTCCTGAGTGATGAAATTAAAGCCGTGCATCACATGCAACAGGTCATTTTAACTTGAAGTTAGTTCTGTAAACTTAACGTTGTAGCAGGGGATGGGGTGGACTCAAAGCCAACACCCATCCACCATCTAATGTGTGGATTTCACAGGAATAAAGAAATTACTATTTTCCCCCATTTTACAGAATAAAAATTAAAAGTTGCACTTAAATAAAAGTTAGACCCCTAAATACCTTGAACTATCATGAAGAGAGACAGCAAGAATCCACACCTTAAACCATACTCATATAACATGTCAAAGAACTTCAGCGACACCCAACGCAAAGCCACCTGCCCAGTCTCACCTCCTCGAAGTCGTCACTGACCCACAGTGGGATGGGCGTGCCCCAGTATCTGTTTCTGGAGATTGCCCAGTCACGTGCATCCTTCAGCCAATTTCCAAACCGCTTTTCTCGTACAAACTCTGGGACCCTGCCACAGACAGAGCACATGACCAGTCACGCAGGAAGAGCAGAAGATGGAGATGATGAACCACACCAACACAAGCCTCTGTGGCGCTCTGTGGATACGACCAGCGCGTCCTATGAAAAGATGGCACTAGCACATGTTTGGGATCTTTTTTGTTTTTTTGCCTATTTGACTATTCATGAGGTGGGCTGGCACTTTCAGGGAAGAGCGGCTGGGAAGGACAAAGTTTCTGTAAAGCCAAGAATACAAGACACACACATATCATATATAGTTGAAGTAATGCCTGCTTATGATAGAAGATATAAGAACTCACTTTTCTTTGTAAAGCCCCTATCAGGAGGGCAAGCACCCAAATTGATTAAGTATAAATAAATAGCTTTGGCAGATACACATTAATCATTATCATGAAAATGACTAAAGTTAACTCAGAGGTCTGCCTGCTTCTGCTTCCCAAGTGCTGGGATCAAAGGTGTGTGCTACCAGGCTGGCGGAAATGTTTTCCCCAAAGTCAGCTCATCCTGTAAGTCACAGGCAGGTGACACTTGCTATCTCTAGTGAGTTCTCACATCTTCTATCGTAAGCAGGCATTACTTCAACTGTATATGCTTCTGTGTTCCTTACACAGAGAATAAGACAGCTACCAATTACAACAATCAGAGATGGCTAGTTAATTCTGAGTGAACTTTACTCACTACATGCAAAGGGCCGTAGGAAGAAACACATTTCCTGCTCACCAGTAACACAGATCATTGTTCTTCAGGAGCTGGTCCACCATGTGCTCCACTCGCACAAACCAGCTGGGCACAGACTTGTAAATGAGGGGAGTGTCTGACCTGGGACCAGAACACAGAAGCCGCCAGTCAGAGACACCAAGGGCAAGACAGACTCTGATTTCTAATTAGCATCACTTCCCCCTGTTCAGCCTTCTGCTGACAGTCACGTTTATTTTTGATTATATATCATATGTCTGGACCAATAAGATGGCTCAGAAGGTAAAGTTACATGCTGGCAAGCCTGACAACCTGAGTTTGATCTCTGGAACCAACATGGTGGATGGAATCACCTTCTACACATTGTTCTGCCGGCCACACAGGCATGTACATAAAATGTACATAAACATAAAATAAACAAATGAGAAACAAACACAGATGTCTAAGCTTCCTCATCTCCTTTCAAATGAAACCAAGAAAGACAAAGAAAAAAAGTCGAACAAAATTAGGGGCTGGAGAGATGAATTAACAATTAAAAAGATGACTCAGCAATTAAAGAGATGACTCAGCAATCAAAGAGTGACTGCTGCTTTTGCAGAGAACCCAAATCTGGATCCCTGCACCCAGAGTTCACAACAGCTGGTAACTTCAGCTTAAGGAGAGAACACACACACACACACACACACACACACACACACACACACACACACACACACACACACATTTCCTGTTTTTAAAGCCTTAAGAAATGGTTCTTCTGA
This sequence comes from Microtus pennsylvanicus, assembly GCF_037038515.1. Classification (NCBI taxonomy): domain Eukaryota; kingdom Metazoa; phylum Chordata; class Mammalia; order Rodentia; family Cricetidae; genus Microtus; species Microtus pennsylvanicus. The sequence continues at coordinate 85,208,503 of NC_134582.1, read as the reverse complement.
TAGAACGGGGGCAAGGGAGAAAGTGGGGACAAATTTCAGGACACCGAACACTACATTTTCATCTGAATATTTACACTAAAACCTGGTTACCTAAAGAAATTCCATCATACAATTTCAGAGATGTTTGCCATCTGAAAAGTAAGTAACCACAACACAAAACAGATATGTATATAAGTCTGGTTTTTTCCACAATTTCTCTCCTAAAACGGTGTTTCTAAAAACTTAGGACATCGTGGGACAAACCCCGAACTATGGCGGCACAAGCGAAGCAACAAGCACACCCACAGCCATGAAGCTCCAGGCCAACAGTTGGCTCCCCTCACCTCCAGCAGAAAGGGTAGCTGTGAGTGAAGGTGCTGGCCGCAAGCAGCCGGTCCTGTTCCTTCAACATTCTAATGATATTCTTGTCAGCATCCTGTTAAAAAAATTAAACTGACTGCATTAAAACACTCTAGCAAACTTACTAGTGTTTCATGATGAATAAAAGGCATAAATAATCAAAGTCATTGAGAAATATCTGTTCAGGGAGGGGGCTGGAGATACAGTTAGAGCGTGGAAAGCTTACCCAGAATGTACAGGCCCCTTGGCTTCCCTCCAACACATTAAAAAACAAAACCCAGGAAACTACTCAGCTCTGTTTTAGCTACTTAAGTAATTTAAAACTATATCTGTAACTTTTCAGGCAGTGAGGTTTATAAATAGAAACAACAACCTGAGCATAACAAGGCCGCTCCAGGAAGACTACAGCGCAGTTCTCCCAGCTCCTACTGCTCAAACTACAGCATGCCTCCTCATCTAAACACACTAGGCCTCCAGGTGGCTCCTAGTAGCTGACCCTCAGTGCTTAAACAAATGTTTAAAACATCTACATTAATCCTAACAGAACTATACATAATGAAGATTAATTAGTTAAATAAATTTCGTTACCGGGAAACAAACAGAGTAAGTATGATGGAACCAACACCCTTCTATGTACACAAACGACGGACCTTCACGTACTGTCCCACAAAATGTGTCACTTCTTCTGTGAAGCAGCCTGAAGCATCCACAGGGCAAACGGGGATTGAGTCTTTCTGAATGATGTTGAAGTCCATGCAGACCCGATGGTCATCCTGAGAAAACAGGAACAGGCAGAGGGGCGGGAGGGATTTGGAAGTGTAAGTACACGCATGAGGAAATAGAAAACCTTGGGTTTATATAGATTTGTAAGTTAATTTTACAATACTATCTTATATGCATCTAATTAACCTTCTTCTAACTTGAGGTGACTTAAAAACCACCTATAGAATCCAGGCCTCAAAAGGATGGAACTAGAAGAAGTCATCCTGAGGGAGGTAACCCAGACTCAGAAAGACAAACACAGTATGAACTCACTCACAAGTAGATATTAGACATGAAGCAAAGGATATAATCAGGCTACAACCCACAGTCCCAGAAGATAGGTAACAAAGAAGACAACAAAAATAACCAAAAAGCAAAACAAAATAAAAACACAAAACTAAACAAACAAAACCACCAAAACAACAACAAAGTAAAACAAAAATCCCCCACTGAGTTAAATGTTTTGTTTTGTTTTTGTTTTTCAAGACATTTTTCTTTGTAGCGTTGGAGCCTGTCCTGTGAAACGCACTCTGTAGACTGTATTGGCCTCAAACTCACTGAGATCCACTTGTCTCTGCCTCCTGGGTGCAGGGATTAAAGGCTTGCACCCCCACTGCCAACTGTCAATTTTTATTTGTAATAATATATATGTATATCTGATGAACGACAGTCCATCTAGATGGAAGACACAGTGGTTGATGGACATATAGCTAGGCGTTCTATTAAGAGACTCCAAAGGATGACAGTACGGATCTCAAGTTGAGCATTTACTGTCACTCAGTGGAGGCTCCAGGTGCACAGCTTTCCTAGGTCACAGCATGACGACAAACTGCCTTGGCCCATTTTGATAGGCCATCCCTTAGGTGGGTGGAGTAGGCAGAACAGAATGCTGGGAGGAAGAGGAAGTGAGCTCAGACTCGACAGCTCTGCTCTCTGGAGCAGAGGCCATGCTCCCCTCTCCCAGGCAGACCCACGCAATGAAGCAAGCCGCCAGGTCAGACATGCTGAATCTTTCCCAGTAAGACCGGGCTACACAGTTTATTAGAGATGGGTTGATCGGGATATCAGAATTAGCCAGTAAGGGCTAGAGCTAATGGGCCAAGCAGTGTTTAAAAGTATACAGTGTCTGTGTAATTATTTGGGGGCATAACCTAGCAAGCGGCTGGGGTGCTGGGGACGCAGCCCCGCCACTCCAATTACTACACAGAAGTGAATCCAAAGAGCAATGTTCCATGAGACGGCCGCTGAGCACTTCACTGCATTTGTACATTTAACCTTAGCAAGGAAGCTACCAGAAAGGCAGACAGCAGTGCTAGAATTTACAATAGCTCAAGTTTTGACCTGCTTCCAAAAACCAACAAGAGGAATGGGGACTGCAGATGCCAAGTTTTCCATGCTATCTTTGGGGGCAAAGAGCCAGAAAAAAAGCTGACTCCACTGGTCTTGCAACTGGGAGACACTTAATGAGACTGGTGACTCAGCATCCAAGGAAAGTGGCCACTGCCATTAACTTCTCATAAACAATTCTGCAAGATCATGCTACTCACAGCGCCAAAGTAAGGGGCCTGGTGCACGACTCCTGTGCCTTCTTCATCCTTCACATAGTGGTCAACAAGCACGGTGAAGGCCCCGCTCTCTTTATACTGGAAAAGAAAGGTTGCAAAGCCTTAGATGAAACACAGGGAGAATGCCTGGAACTAACTGTTCACCATGTAAATAGAAAAGACAAAATTCAGCCAGGCGGTGGTGGTGCACGCCTTTAATCCTAGCACTTGGGAGGCAGAGGCAGGCGGATCTCTGTGAGTTCGAGACCCAGCCTGGAATACAAGAGCTAGTTCCAGGACAGGCTCCAAAACCACAGAGAAACCCTGTCTCGAAAAACCAAAAAAAAAAAAAAAGACAAAATTCAAACTAGAAAGACAAATGCAGAAGTGGAGACAAAGTCCCTGGGGAAAGCTTGGCAAGACAGATTAGTGAACCTGGCAAGCTTCAGGCTCAGCAAGAGACTCTACCTCATTAATTAAAATGGAGAGTAATCAAACACACACACACTCACACATGCGCACACACACACACACACACACGATGTGGGATTCCCCTTTGTATGCTGTGAATACCATTGGTTGATAAAAAAAAAAAAAAGCTGTCTTGAACCCCTGATAAAGTAGAATAGAGCTAGGCGGGGAAAACTAAACTGAATGCTGGAAGAAAGGCAGAATCAAGGAGAAGCCATGGAGCTGGACATGCTGGAACTTTGCCAGTAAGCCACAACCCTCGTGGTAAAATATAAAATAATGGAGATAGGTTAATTCTTGATGTAAGAGCTAGCAATACACTTAAGTAATTGGCCAAGCAGTGATTTAATTAATACAGTTTCTGTGTGGTTATTTCAGGAGTCTGGGCAGCTGGGAACACACTAGCAGACTCTTACAACACATACACACACACACACACACACACACAGAGAGAGAGAGAGAGAGAGAGAGAGAGAGAGAGAGAGAGAGAGAGAGAGACAGAAACACAGAGACAGCAAGAGAGAGACTCGGGGACCTGAAAGTGAACTAAAGTCAGTAATGACAAAAAAGCAAAGGATATTTTAAATCAGGACACAATGTTATAGCAAAAGTAGAGATATGGGAAAAGGCCAGTTCAGAGATGTGATTAGCAAGCAGGTCAGTGATAGAATACTAATTAATTCAAAGAGAGAGCAATTTCCTAATACGAATACAGAATTTTGGGTTCAGACACACAGGAATATAATAAAGTGGCCATGTCCTATTATCAAAGAAATGAATGTAGAAAGCACAGCATAACACTTCCAAACTTACCTTAATAAAGTAGTCAAACAATGGCTTGTATTTCTTGCCTTTGAGAGAGGCTCCAGGAAACCTTGAAAAGGAAGATAAGTCCATAAAGGGAGGCAATAAAGCCAGGGAGATGGTTCAGTGAGTAAAATGAGTACTAGAGTCTGGATCCCTGAAACACACGTGAAAAGCTGGGCATGGTTCTTTCCACCTGGGATCCCAGAGCCGGAGAGGAAGAAACATGGGGATCCCCGGGATTTGTAGACTTAACTTAAACTGGGAGCCCAAGTTCAGTCACCTCAAGACTAACAAGGAGAATGACTCAGGAAGATATGTGATATATTTACCTATGGCATACATGTGCACACCCACCAACACATAATGTGCACGGACAAACAGATGGACGCGCACACACACGCATGCGCACGTGCACACACACTGGGCTGGAGAGATGGCTCAGAGGTTAAGAGCACTGGCTGCTCTTCCAGAGGTCCTGAGTTCAATTCCCAGCAACCACATGGTGGCCACACCCCCCAATCAATTAAAGTAATAAAGCTGTAGCCAGAATAAGCCACTATCGCCTGAGGCTTGCAGTTATTGTCACAAATACAGAAATTTGTGACTTAAAACATATTTAGTACCTAAAACTCCAACTTAAACAGTACAGTTTTAGGATGATGAAGACTTGTCTCTTTTAAAACCAGGGACAGACCACACACCTCACTATATATGAACACTTACCTTTCAAGGATCTCGTAATCACTTTCTAGCTTATAGAGGGCCGATAGTCTGGCTTCCATTAAAATAAACAATTTTCCCCTGGAAACATCTGTGATAATGAAGGAAAAGAGGACATTAGTGACATTCACACTAGGTGACTATGAAGACATACACCAGGCATATCTCTTGTGACCAAAAGCTTGTGCCACCTGTATCTACTGTGTATCCTGCACAGAGGATGCTGCAAAGCTAGGGAGCACTGCTACCCAGATGTGCCAAAAACATCAAAGACAGCAGGGTAGGTGGCCATTATTAATTGCATCCAAGTCCACGTTGGAAAATTAACCTTTATCTTCTCTTTCTAAAGGTAATATATGTGAATGTGAACAACAACAAAAAAAATCCTAACATTAAGTCAGTCATGGTGGTCCATGCTTTTAATCCCAGCACCTTGGAGGTTCATCTCCAGCCTGGTCCATATAGTGAGTTCCAGACCAATAAACAGTAAACGGTGAGACCCTGTCTCAAAACTAACAAGCACCTTCCACCCAAACTTAACATTAACAGCTCAGGTAATTCACAAAGCCACAGTTTCTGTGACCTCATCCCCTCAGATGGCTTCACCGCTGTGCCTGGTCACCCAGATGATGTTTTACACACAGTCATCAGTGGGTGAGATGTGTTAGGTTCTCTTCATCTTTGGATGAGCAGAAGCTGAGATGCGGGTGCTCTTCTAACACGTATGCACTTAACATACTGTGACTACCATCAACAGCAGAGGAACATAAAGACCTCTCTCCTCCCTTCCCACTTAGTCAACACCACTCAATTTATTTTTTTAGGGGAGGTACCACAGACTGATTCTAACAAATCAATTAAAAATGGGAAGCTGAAACCTCCTACTACAAAGTGGATATACTAGAACCTGCTAGAGCACATCAGAAACCTCCCACTACAGAGTGTGATATACTAGAACCTGGTAGAGCACGTCATACATTTCCATGGATCCCTCTGAAGGACCTTTGTAAAAAACTGCTTTCATTGGTGCGGTTAATCACAGAAATATTGTTATACGCGAAGTCCACATTTTATATAACATATGACGGGAACGAGATAAAATATCTAAGTAGATGAGTGGGCTGTCTATGGTGTGTGTGTAATGCACACACACGAGTTAGATTTGAAACATCAGAAAGCCCTTAATGTGCCAGGCTCACACTCATGGGTATATAGGAAAGTAGCCCCAATGGCACCATAACCCCCTCAGAGAAGCAGCTACAGACTCCAGTGCCAAGATCCCATATGGGCAACAGTCATGGCCAACACGCATCTCCAGGGTTCAGGAAGAAACCAAATAGACACCCCCCCATCTCCCCCCCCCCTCACACACACACACACACTTTAAGGCTGGGTAATAGTCACCATGCCACTACACAGACAGCTCTCATGCCTTGTCTACCGTGAACAGTGCTGATACAAACACAGGTGTAACGCTATCAGAACAAGCACCTGTTTTCACTGCTCTCATTTCTTTTTTTCCCTTTTGTGAAACAAGGTCTCAGGTAGCCAAGGTTGGCCTCAAACTCTTTATTCTCCAGCATCCCAAGAATGAGGATTTGGGACACGTGCTGCCAAACCCAGATTCTGCTTTCAATTCCAAGGCAAACTATTAGGTAACTCTATGTTTAACTCCAGAGGAAATGCCATACTGCTTCCGAAGCAGGTCTTCCAGACCCTTGCCCTGACCAATGTGTTTTTCTCTCTTTTCCTCCGTGTAATTTCTCCAAATATGGAAGCAGTATGTGCTCAGAAAGTATCCATCACCATATATCATATAAATCTCTAAGAAAGGACATAGTTGAGAATATAAGAATTCTCTAGTGCAAAATAGGGACTGATGCACCAAAATTACATTAAAATTGGAAATTATAAAAATCTGTGTCACTTTCAAACAGAAATGAAACAACCTTCCAGGTTGCCTTTCTTTTTCCCTCCCCCACCTGTCTAGTTTTTTTTTTATTTTGTTTTTGTTTGTTTTGGTTTTTCAAGGTTTGTTTTGGTTTCTCCACACGGCTTCGGAGCCTGTCCTTGAACTCACTCTGTAGACCAGGCTGGCCGAGAACTCAGAGATCCACCTGCATCAGCCTCTGGAGTGCTGGCTGGGATTAATGGTGTATACCACCACCACCACCACCCAGTTTACCCTTCTAGTTCTGAGACAGGATCTTGCTATGTTTCTCAGGGTTGCCTCAACCTTACAGTATTTCCACCAGTTTATTGTGTGCTGAGACAGGTGTGCTCACCATACCTGCCCTTAAAGCTTACCTTTAGTACAATTTTCACATAAAACTGTTTTACCCCCAAAATTAATGTAAGCTTGTATATCTATGCAAAATTTTTTATCTTTAACAATGACATAACTAGGCCAGCCCTTACCTTTGATCTTCACATACTGTATTTCTGGATTGACACACAAGGCAAGATTACTAGGCAAAGTCCAAGGAGTGGTTGTCCAAGCAACTAAGGATGTGTTTTCATCTTCCTCCAAAGGGAAGGTTACAAATACTGAAGGATCCTGAACATCCTGAAAGACATTGAGAGAAAGTAGTGTTTTATAAACCTGTAAAGGAGGTACTAATAAGGAACTGATCTGAAAGGAAACTAAAATAAATTTAAGATAAAAGTGAGCTCTTGAAAAAAGCCACCTGATATAATTTTAAAAAATTTCATTTTATGGATATAGGTATTCACGCATGTCATGGAAGTCAGAAAAGGGCATCAGATCCCTTGGAATTGGAGTTACAGACAGTTGTGGGCTGCCAAGTGGGTGCTGGGAATTGAACCCGGGTCCTCTAGAAGAACAGCCAGTGCTCTTAACTAACTGCTAAGCCATTTCTACATTTTTAAAATGTTCTAGCAATTACATTAAAAATGCAGTGTAAGATATCTGGTAACATATAAATAATGTATCAAGAGGAATAATGAATAGAAGATTTTGAGGACATGAAAGATGGCTTAGCTATTAAAGACTAAGGGTAATAATCAAAACCAAGAATGGAGTTTTACCATTATAGTGAACTGATCTACAGTAATTATACAAAGTTAAACAACAAAACTGTTTTGGGAAATAATTATCTGTGTATATTATACTGTATATTTTTATGTGCTTAAAATATTTTATTAAGGGCAGGTGGTGGTGATGCACTTTTAATCACACCACTCAGAAGGCAGAGGCAGGTGGATGGATCTTTGTGAGTTTAAGGCCAACCTGGTCTACAGAGCAAGTTCCAGGACAGCAAGAACTGTTATATGGAGAAATCCTATCTCGAAAAATAAACAACAAAAAATTATGCATGAGCCAAGAACAGAGGCAATCAGGAGACAAAAAAATAAATAAATAAATAAAATAAAAAGATCCCACACCATCTAACAGGGAAAACACTCTCTACCACGAAGATAAAATGCTTCTGAAATATAACAATTTCCAAACTTAGACATGAATAATACTTCCACAAAGTGACAAACCTTTTCAAAATTAGGGTTATATAAACTGGCAAAAGTAAAGGCTGAATAAAGATGCAGAAGACATAAGATTGTTCAATTCTCAGAGATTCTTTACTTCACCCTCTAGATGACATAGACCATTCGTGCCAATGACACAAGTCCTGCGCACCAGAGAAAAGATCTAATGCAGTTCTGCATCACAGCTCAGCACCTGAGTTAGACTTCCTTCCAAAAACCTTCAACAAAAAATACTACTGTAGCCGGACAGTGCTGGAGAACACCTTTAATCCCAGCCCTCGGGAAGCAGAGGCAGGTAGATCTCTGTTAAGTTTGAGGTTCGTGGCCAGCCTGGTCTACAGAGCAAGTTCCAGGTAGGCACCAAAGCTACAGAAAACACAAAAAAACAAACCCACATGTGTCAGAAAAGACATAAAGTCACCGAAGGCAAGGTCCCTGAAGAACAGTAGCTGGGAAAAACTATGTCAGAGCTGACAAGGGCAGGCACACCATATGGCTCAAACAAAAAGAACCCATCACATTAAAACACATGATGAATCCAATGGAAAGAAAACACCCCCATTTAACCTAGCAGAGCCTCCTCGCGACATGTTGCAGCATTACCAGTGCTCAGTAGTGATGGATGTCTGCCACCACCAGTTGAGGCTGGGAGTAACTAGCAATGTTCACCTTAATTGTAATCAGTCAACAATCATCATGGTCTAGGCCGACACTCAGCATGTCACGCACCTTGTAATTCTGGTTTGATTCGAAGTTAGAAAGTGGAGTGCCACAAGCAGTGGAGAACGGCATGACTTTCACGCCTCTGTACACAAGGCCTTTGTCATACAGTTGCTTGAAGACCCACCTGGCAAGTTAAAAGATGGAGCTTTATAACTACAGAGCCAAAACCTGCCTTTCAAATGCCAACTTTTATACCAGCTCCTACAGTGTTCTTCTGATAAAGAAGTAGACAAAAAGCAAAAACAAACAAAAAAAAACCAACAACAACAATGCATCATTTGGTAGCCTGCTAGTAAATAACAACGTTTAACATTTAACAGTAGGCTAGAAAAGTGTTATTATCAAGGCTTGGTTACTGCTTAGCAGTAGAGTGTGTCTAGCGTGAGCAAGGCCTGGGGTTGGGTTTGGCGTGTGGCTATCATCTTCTGATAAGGAATGATGTTCAAAGTGGTTAAGAAAGGCTGTTAGTGCACACTGCCCAGAGCTTTATAAACTATATAAATCTGTAGCTATCAGCATATAATTTTACACTAAAATTCTTAGAGGTATGATAAAAACATTTTTTACCAACTTTGCTAGCATTTTGGAACTTTTCTTTAGGTTTTTGGAACATTATTTAAACTATGTAACAGGCAGCTTTTAGAAAAGTACAAGCCACATTGATTAAAAAATTTTGATGAATCCATTCAAGAATACCAGAGATCAATGTCACCTCAATTTCTCTTGTTGACTGCTCACTTCTCCAGCAGCTGGATAATAGAATAACACTGCGCTGGTGAGAATCTTTATTAAATTCTGCTTTTCTTTTTTTAAAAGTTTCATTGTAGTTGCAGTATCCCTAGGGTATTTTTTGTTTTGTGACAAAGCGCTCTCTCTCTCTCTCTCTCTCTCTCTCTCTCTCTCTCTCTCTCTCTCTCTCTCTGTCTGTCGAGACAGGTTTCTCTGTAGTTTTGGAGCCTGTTCTTGAACTAGCTCTTGTAGACCAGGCTGGGCTGGAACTCCCTGCCTCTGCTTCCCGAGTGCTGGGACTAAAGGTGTGCAACTCCACCATAGCCCGACAAAGTCTCTCTTACTGAGGGGTCCAAGCAGGTCCTGAGCTCATACCCCTGCTTCAGTCTCCCACTGCTTGGCTAAGTGTGTGCCACTGACCACAAAAAGGATAACGGCTGAGTCCCATGCTTTCCCACAGGGCTGAGATAAAGCTCAGTGGCAGAGTATCTGCCCAGTGTGTAAGGGCCTTGAGTGGGGTCCTCGGTACTGCCAAAAGGAAACAAAAAACCTCTCTCCTAAAACAGCATTTTTATGAGGAAAAAAAAAATGGGGGTAAATCATTTTCAAGGTTTTAGAAAGAGTTATGTAGAAGGCTTTTTTAACATATAAAAGATAAACATATTTGTTCTAAAATCAAATAATGGACTTGTAAAGAAACTTCATCAGGCAAGCACACCTCTCATCTGACCAATCCAAGAGAAAGCTTATCATTCCTCTAATTTAAAATGAACCTACCAGACTGATTCCATGAATTGCGGGTATAGAGTTTTGTAGTCATTGTCAAAGTCAATCCATCGGCCGAGTCTGGTAACGGTAGACTTGAGAACACAAATGTTACAACAGTATTAGAGAATGATGCCATGACAGTCTTTTACTTTTATTGTCATTACATGACTATTTTGGGAAATCAAAATAATGGTCCAAGTAAACATATTTTAAACAACACATAAACTAGTTTTCTTAGCATTCATTTCTTATACATAGAGATTGTTATTTATCAGTATAAATATTTACTTAAGTCATGATGCACTTTTGAGGGGGCAGGGGTTCACAATGTATCTCTGGCTGATTTGAAAGTTGTTACACAAACCAAGCTGGCTTCAAATGTAAAATGATCCTTTTTCTGTCTCCCCAGTACTAAAATTATGGATGTGTACCACCACGCCCAGCAAATATTAATTGCTAAGTCTTTTGCAACCACTACTTGGCAAACATGGAAGAAATGGCTATAGCTAGGAAGGATTTACCAACAGCTACTAAGAATAATGGCTGAAAGCATCATAAGAAAAAGCATGCTGGAAACACTATTCCCAGAAGATGTTCATTAACGGCGAAGCAAAACTTGCACTTCACCAAGGGAAAGCTAGACAGCCGGGCAGCATCTTAATGAAGTAAACAATTAATTGGATATAGCTTATTGGTCAGAACAGCAATTGTTCAGGCATGCACAATGCCATAGATATAATCAATCCCTAGTAACCTTCCCTCCCTGCTCCCCAAAGTGACAAGGTCATAAAAGACAAAGACAAGATAAATGAGTGCTGTATATCGAAGGAAACAAAGAAGACATGCCACTGAAGGGAATGCCTGATCCAGAGAAGACACCGTGGTCACAAAGATCGGTAGCACAAGTGGACAGTATCTTGTTAATGTTAACTATCTGCTTTTGTGTTACCGAAGATGTCAGCAGCTGGAAAATGGTAGATGAAGGCATAGGGCACCGGTTCATACTAGATGGATGCTTTCGGTAGTCTCAAAGTGAAGAATTTTTAGAAAAATGGAAAAGCATGGTGGCTCATGCCTTTAATCCCAGCACCCAGGAGGCAAAGGCAGGCAGATCTCTGAGTTCCAATCCAATCAGGACTACAGAGTGACATCCTGCCTTAAGGTAAAGGGGGAAGAGGATGAGGGGAGGAGAAGGGAGCAGAAAAAAAATATATATTTTAAAAGCAGATTTATATTTAGGCTGAGTTCAAGTTATCAGGAATTCCCTCCACTGCCTTAGGCAAGAAACTTAAGTTGGGAGGAAACTGAGCTCTGTCTTTCATGCTAATGAAACTGGACTCTTTGTGCCAAAAAAACAAAGGCACTCAGTGTCGTAACGGAAGAGCCCTAAGGTGAGCATTGTGGGAGGGGAAACATAACAGCCTGTGTGTGCATGCGTGTGTGTGTCTCCGTCCGTCCGGCCAGCACTCAGACTACTGAGGCCAAAGGACTTGAATATTAGGCCAGTGGATACAGAAGGAAACACTAAGAACACAAAGATAGAAATGGAGAAATTGTTAAAGAGAGGATAACAGTGGGCAAGAGGCCAGAGAAAAACTATAGGAATAAAAAACTGGACACCAAGAAAGACTGGGATTAATGTTTACAGGATAGGAGAATTCAGCCCTTCTTATGAACCCCAAGTTCACATGGACAGTCTTACTCTGGGGACTATTTCATAAAAAGCACAAAGGATGCCAGGCAGTGGTGGTGCATGACTTTAACACCAGCACTCAGGAGGCAGAAGCAGATGGATCTCTGTGAGTTCGAGGCCAGCCTGGTCTACAGAGCTAGTTATAGGACAGTCAGGACTGTTACACAGAGAAACCCTGTCTTAAAAAAAAAAAAAACAAGGGCTGGAGAGATGGCTCAGCGGTTAAGAGCATTGCCTGCTCTTCCAAAGGTCCTGAGTTCAATTCTCAGCAACCACACGGTTGCTCACAACCATCTGTAATGAGGTCTGGAGCCCTCTTCTGGCCTTCAGGCATACACGCAGAAAGAATATTGTATACATAATAAATAAATAAATAAATAAATAAATAAATAACAAATAAAAAAAGTACAAAGGCTGATTAGCCATATCTAGTCCCATCTCAAAACCAAACTATTCATTGTTTTGAAAACGCCTAGCATACCTTCCACTCAGTAGAGTATCTCATCACAATTGCTCGGCACTGTCTGTTATACTCCGCAATCCCCATTTTGGCCACATCCTCTGGCCCTTTGATCCCCAGTGTCTTATCAATTTCATATTCCTGAAGATATTAGAAAAGATGATTATGTTAACAGCCACACTTTATGAAACAAATACAAGTAAGCCACAACAAAAATCAAAATGGCTAAAAGAAATAAAAAACTCTACAGAGAAACCAAAAAATAAATAATATTATGGACAAGAATTCAATACATTTATGGAAATCAGAACATAACAAGACAGGAGACTTAGACATACCACAGGTAAGCCATGACAATCCCATCCAAATCTTCTGTCAACGTGAAACCCACTCTGGTGGGCATATCTTGTAACTATGTCTTTAATTGTCCCCGCAAGTATATGTCCATAGTGAGGCAGCCCAGTTGCAAAGGGAGGCCCATCATAGAAGGTAAATCTAACAGATAATACAAAACACAGTATGTCATTTGAAAACAGAAAAATTCAGGACATTTATCTTTCAAGTAGATACCATACTAAAATATTCAGGAGGGTAGGAGGGCGCTCAGCAGGACTAGGAAATAGACATAATTGATTAGACATTTACTGGAGGTCCTGCTTTCAGAAAGGTCACTCTGACAGAGCTGCGGGAGGGGAGGGACTGCTATTCAGTTCATTCAGTGCTATTCTGTTCATTCATTATCTCCAACATATAGGCAAGTTAAAACTGATCCTGATGAGCCAGGTGGTGGTAGCGCACGCCTTTAATCCCAGCAATCAGGAAGCAGAGGCAGGCGGGTCTCTGTGAGTTCAAGGCCAGCCTGGTCTCAAAAACAAACCAACAACAACAACAAAACTGATCCTGAGTTACCGTATCAATGAAGCAGAGCTGTGGACACCATCACAAAAGTGTTAAACAGGGAAGGTTCCTAATGAAACCAGCGATCCAAGATTAGCAGTCTTTACTACGAATAGAGCTTAAGGCAGGAAATACTATAGGAACCACCCACGAAGTTTATCTTGAGGTGCTAAGTGAAAGCAGAGATGATAGTAATTGCCAAGAAAGAAAGTGATAAATAAACTCCATTTAGATGACTTCTGACACCAGAAACTCTCTTGTTCAGTCTTCGCTACTGACTTCCCGGTGTAACAAGACGAGAGACCCGGAGAACTCACAGGCGAATGCAGGGTGTGCGCACTACGGAACCCCATACGAGAAATAGCTACTTTTTTTTCTATTTTTTTTTGCAAGGATTCTATCTTTACCACAGAAAGTCACATACTTTGGCTTGTTCTTTGACTGCTTTAAACATTCCTGGAAGCAGTTATGTTTGGACCAGAACTGCAAGGTTTTCTCTTCTTCAGCAGGAAAACTGATATTTTCTGGAACTTGTTGGACCATTCTGTAGCTGCAAAGAGAAATCAAATTTGCTACAGTTATAGCAATTCCTAATTTAGGAATAGCAGGCTAACGTATTACTAAAGTACATATACACATGACTGTCTATACTGTGTGTTAAAGCAAAAGCTTCATTGGGTAATGTGATGCATACACTACAGAGTGTTCTTTTAAACTACACAAGACAGCTAGTTCTTAGGATAGTTAAAGGCATATAACCACCACCACCACTACCTATTTCAGAATATTTTCTTTCTTTCTTTTTTTTTTTTGATTTTTCCAGACAGGGTTTCTCTGTAGCTTTTTGGTTCCTATCCTGGAACTGCATGTGACTCAGCAGCTGGTGTATCGTCTTAAGATGAACAGACTACCCACCTTTGACCCTCTTTCACTTAGATTGACTTCTCAGGGCTGAATTTGAAGAATTCTGAATTCTAGATCCAGTCATTCTCTGGTTAGTTAGCTTTTTAATTTTAAGTTTTTTACTTTTACGTTTGCATTCTTATTATTTTTCTTTTGTTTATGTTGTGTTTACATAAGTGCTGGTGCTTGTGGGAGGTCAAAAGGATGTCTTTCCTCAATCATTTTTTTTTTTGTGCTGGACAGTTTTATGTCAACCTGACACAAGCTAATGTCATCTGAGAGAAAGGGGACCTAAACCAGCTTATAGGCAGGTCTGTAAAACATTTTCTTTATTCATGACTTATGAGGGAGTGGGGGAGGGCTCAGTCTACTGTGGGTGGGGCCACCCCTGGGTTAGTGGTCCTGGGTTCTATGAGAAAGCAGGTTGAGCTGGGGGAGGAATGGTGGCGCACACCTTTAGTCCCCAGAACTTGGAAGGCAGAGGCAGGTGGGTCTCTGAGTTCAAGGCCAGCCTGGCCTACAGAGAGAGCTCCAGGACATTCCTGATGACGTAGAGAAACCCTGTCTTGAAAAACCAAAAAGTTAAAAAAGAAAAAAAAAGAAAGAAAGCAGGCTGAGCAAGCCACCAAGAACAAGTCAGTAAGCAGCACTTCTCTATGGCCTCTACATCAGTTCCTGCCCCGTGCGAGTTTTTGTCTTGATCTTCTCTGATGATGAACAGTGATGTAGAAGTTGGAAACCAAATAAACCCTTTCCTCACCAACTTGTTTTTGGGTCATAGTGTTTTTTTGAAGCAACAGAAACCCAAACTAAGACACTTCTTCACCTCTCTTTTTTTTATTATTAATTTTTAACCCTTTAGGCCAGGCATAGTGGTTCACACCCTTACTCCCATCACCTAGAAGGCAGTGGCAGGCAGTTCGAGGTTTTACTGGCTTATATACTGAGTTGCAAGCCAGACAAAACTAATACACACTGAGATCATGTCTCAAAACAAACAAAACCCCTGCTTTATTTATTAATAAGTATGATGCATGTGCACATTCTCATTTACATTCTAATCAAGCTGGTGATCAGATTTCCATGCCAAAATTCAATTATAAGGGGACAGGATTGCTAATGATGAAAAAATAGAGAAGACACACTCCTATGTCCTCGGGAATCCCACCAGCTGAAGACTCTAGGAGAGAAGGTCCTACACACCTCAACCCGATCTAAAAGCAGCAGAATAAGGCTGAGGCTACCAAGAAATTTTTATGACCAAAGTAATAAAAAAGATATTTTTCTCAAACATCGTTAATTTTTCATAGGTGAGTGTCTCTCGAGTGTTTTATAGAAAAAAAAAAAAACCAGGTAGGCACTTTCCTGAAATGGCCCTTTCAACCAGAGCACATCATCAAGCCCTACGGAGACGTACATGGGATTTTGGATCAGCAGCTATTACATTACAGCATCCAGCCTTTCAAGTACTTATTGATTTGCCAAGGGTCCCATCTGTTCAGGAAGAGATCGGTACGCACACCACCACATTCATCTCGCCAATCTACTGCTGTGACTGCTCTTGTCTCTCTTTGGAGCTATTCTCTACTGCTTTGACTGCTCTTGTCTCTCTCTGGGAGCTATTCCAGCTGCAAACTCATGAGGGGCCAGAATGCGCATTTTAAATAGATGCCTAGGAGAAGCTCCTGCAGAACACACTTGGAGCACTTCACATTCACATGGTGTCCTGACAATTAATGATTCAGGGATATCCACTCAACCTGTTGAGAACACGAGGTCTAAACTTTCTGGGAAGTGAGAGGCTAGCTTTTACTGGACTTTCTATGTTGTCTCCGCTGTTCTCAGAACATTGAGAATCACAGTACTGTTCTCGAAAACACAAAGGCTGGCTGCCATAGCACTGACTGACAGAGGAAGAACACTGTACCAATGACCGGGCTATGGCAGCTGCTGAGAAGAAACAGCTGCCATGCATAAATCATAGGGTTTTTCTAGCCCATCGTATTCACTGGAGAGCTGTACCTGCACAACAGCCTCCAGCAACCACAGGGCAGTGGGGGCAGATGAGTTGGGGAAAGGTCAAGCAACACTGCCAGGCCATGCCCAAAACTACCACCCATTTTCTTCCTTCCCAACATAATCCAAGCCTTCCTTCTTCCTTAGCCTGTAACTCCTTCAAGACACTTTAGCCTTAGCTTCCTCTTCTGCGATTTCATTTCCCTTCTGAGGCAATCTCATACAGTTCAGGGTGCTTGAAATCCTGTGTAGGTGGGCATGACTCTGACCCACTCCCCTATCCTCTTGCCTCTACCCTGAATGTTGTTGGTATTACAAGCATTTGGGGATTTTGTTTGTTTTCTTGTTTATTTGCTTTGGTGACAGAGTTTTACAATGGCTGACACCGAATTCAAAGTTCAGTCTGCTTCTGCTTCCAAAGTCTTGGTATTAAAGATGTGTACAACCACTTCCAGCTCACAGTTGTGCTTTTATGAGGGGCGGAGGCTTAAACCCAGAGTTTCCTGCAGGTAAGGCAAGCACTCAACCAACTGAACCACATTCCCACCTGTCTGTTCAGCTACTTCTACACTACTTCCACCCAGATCTCAACTTACCTTGAGTAAGCATACTGAAACACCATGGATACGGCTGCTCATGTTGGCACATACCTCAAGGATGCTCAAGTCTCTTACATAAAATGCAGTATTAGCATATAAATTACGTGCATCTGCCTATGTATTTTAATTAATCCTTAGATTAAATGCCATATCTAATACATTTAAGTGCCAGATAAACAACTGTAATACTATAATTCGGAAATGTACATGTACAGTACATATGTCACCATAAAGTGATCACGACGATGCCCTCATCTTCTGACCCAACATGGCAGGTTCTTACAAATCTCATAGTACTTTGGGTAAAGTCCTCTGCCCATGTTCAGTCCAAGGCTACCGAAGATACTGATAAGACATTTCTTCTCACCCCCAACCCCACCGAAGAGTTGGTGTTCTGTGCGGTCGCCAGGGGTGGGTTTAAAATGCATTACCAGATTCTGTGTGCCCAGAACAAGTACGCCACGCATAGCACACTTTGGAACCTAAGAATAAATGCGCACGAACCCGGGACAGTTGGGAGAATCCTGGAATCCAGAACGGTTCCTAGGTTAGTCCTTTTCAATACCTAAACCTGGCAGTGACCTCACCCACCTTCTTATGTTCTCCCGGGCACTGTAACACCCTGCATTCTCACACCACTCTGCTTAAAAGCCACCACACCACGGAGCCACTAACTGACTGAGGGACTTCTAAGGATCTCAGCCCTCCACCTAATGACGCAGGTAAGAATCCTGTGCGCCGGTCTGAGTTTCTGCGATGTTACTTACTCTGCTCCAGACCCGCCCTCTGGAAATAGCTCAGTGCGCGCAGCGCACTCGCGGCGGGAAGCAGCGTGCTCCTTTTCACTGCCATGTGCAGTGTGGCGGGTGTAACCCGTGCATACCTCGCTCTGCGGATCAGACTAGGTGCAGTGAGGAACCTGAGGGGCGGAGGGTGAAACTTACCTGGGGAACCCCGGGGCGAGCCAAGGTTGCAGGCGGCGACCACGCTCCGGAACCGCGCCTGGAGGTGATGCAACACTGACGGCGCGAGGCACAGGCCGGCTCGGGGCCGTCCAATCAACGTGTGCAAGCCGACACCCACAAACAACACGCGTGGCGATTGGTCTATGAACAACTGCGGTGCAGGTCGGGAGCGTCACTGCAGAGGAAGGAGAAGGCATTCACTGCAGGCACTTAGCCGGCTGCGCTGTCGTTGCAGACTGCTCTCCTGCAGGCTAGGTTCTTACCTCAGGAGGACAGGTATTTCGGTTTCCAATTCTTGACCTATGGAGGACAGACACCCATTCTCTTCTTCTTGAGTACTTATGTCAGTATGCTTAAATATATGTCAGTGTTCACGACATTTAAAATTAGTTTGGACTCAGAGCCTCAGGTATCTCCAGCTGGCTCCAGAACTCTAAGAAGCCAAGGATGACTTTAAACTTCAGACCCTCTTGCCTCCTCCTCACAGTGGTGGAATTACAGAAATGCTCCAGTTCGCCTGTTTTTACGTGGTGCTGGGGGATGAAGCCAGGGCTTTATGCACCGCACCAGAACCACACACTCTACCAACTGAGATTTGCGGCTGCGACACCTAAAATTTATGCCACAACTGAAACTTCTCAGTTATTTCTGGGAACAGTACAAGCTAACCTGATTTCTGCTTGTCATGTGGTAAATGGCAGGAGAAGGGAAGAAAGGGCCTGGCAACAACATGAACACTTGTTGAGCTTCATTTAGAATGATTCTTTAAAAAAATTGAGCTGGGCGGTGGTGGCGCACGCCTTTAATCCCAGCACGCGGGAGGCAGAGGCAGGCGGATCTCTGTGAGTTCAAGGCCAGCCTGGTCCACGAGAGCTAGTTCCAGGACAGGCTCCAAAACCACAGAGAAACCCTGTCTCGAAAAACAAACAAACAAATAAATAAATAAAAATTAAAAAATTGATTAAAAATTTTTATCTTATGTACATTGGTGTTGTGCCTGCATGTATGTCTGTGTGAGGGTGTTTGACCCGCTGGAACAGGAGGTACAGACAGTTGTGAGTTGCTATGTGGTTGCTGGGAATTGAACCGCGGTCCTCTGGAAGAGCAGTTCAGTCACCACTGAGCCATCTCTCCTGCCCTAGAATAATTCTTTTAATTTAAAAAATTGCTTATTTATTATCATTATTCGTCTACTTAACACCTTCCAGAACTGGTCAGGAACAAAAAACGTGGAGCTTGGCAGCCATCTATGAAGGAATTTTGACCTTGAAAAGTCAAGAGTTGAACAGGTGACCAAGTGCCTATTTTATCCATTAGTGTGACAACAACAACAACAAAATGGATTTGGCAGAAAAGGGATAGAAAGCTTAACAAGTTTAAGAATATTTTTGATAACTGTATTTATGCAGCACTTAAAGTTTCAGACCCTACTATGTCAATGATTAGAGGCAGTGTTCCCTGTTCTCTTTGCATTTCTACTTGAATAAGAGTTTATTAACTAGAAATTTTTGCCATGTTTTGCAAAGTTTTGCATTAAGTTGCCAGTTGGTTTGCTTCCTGTATATTCTCTGTTCAGATTGCCGAAATAGAATAAAAGGCTCCTCCATATGGGTGGTATAGACTGTCCAGGTGGTTTAAAAAATTTCATAGCTGGGTGGTTGTGGTTGCATGCCTTTAATTCCAGCACTCAGGAGGCCGAGGAATCAGTTCCAGGACAGGAAGGGCTACACAGAAAAACCCTCTCAAAAAAAAAAAATTCTTTGAAGATGTCAACTGTGTCCAAAACATACTACTACTTATATTCAAGAGTGATTTTTTTTAAGGCAAAGTATAGGGATGACTATTGGAAGAAGCAGATTACTTTTATCCTGACAGAAAATTGGGAATGAAAAAGGCACTTGTCACTTTGTATACTTTGAAATGGAGTACTTGACACAAGCTCTTTGGATCCTCCCACTTGTGTAACCAGTAGAATACAGAACCAGTGGCCAAGCTTACTTTTGACCCAGACCTTAGGAAACAGCATGCTTCCTGTCTCTGGGAACACTTGCCCTTGGATTCTAGTTGCCACACTTTAAAGAAGCCCTTGAATAATCCTAGTCAAATTTAGTATCTGTGAGCAAAAAACCTGTGGCTTTTACTAGGATCATTAACTATGGAGTGATGAGGTATGTGATTACATCAAGAGGAGGAACACCTTAAGTATCTTGCCAAGTAGCTTTTAATCTGTAAGTCTGAAATCCTAGAAATAGAAAATCTAGAACAGCTCTTCAAGTTCCTTAGTTTTTTGTTCTCGATTTTACTTATCCAAATGATTTTCGTCTTTGTGTGGTGGGGGCATGTGGCATGTGCAGGTACGTGAATGCAGTTCCTTACAGAGGCCAAGATGACATATGTGAGGTCCCATGAGCTGGAGTTACCTGAGATTGTAAGCTATTTGATGTGGATACTGTGAACTTGTGTGCGCTGGGAGATTGGCAAGCACTTTTAGTTGCAGTCATCTCTCCAATCCCTATATGCTAATTTACAAAAACAGTATCAACAAAAAACCCACACCATAGGAATTGAGCATCTCAGTGACACAGACATAGGCAGTGGAGACATGATTAACAACCCAGAAATAGATACCAATAAATTTTGTGCTCAAGCAAAATGTGTTATCAATAAATAACTACACTAAATTAGGTGCAATCAAAGCTCAATAAAGCTTAGGACTAACACCCTTTTGTACAGAGCTTTTTTGTTTTTGAGCAGCTCTGGCTCTCCTGGAACTCACTCTGTAGACCAACTTGACCTCAAACTCAAGAGATCCACCTGCCTTTGCCTCCTGAGTGATGGGATTAAAAGCATGCAACTACCACCCCTCTTAGGGAGAGCTCATTTTAGTAGGAGGCCTATCTATGTTGAATCTTAGCTAGATTTAGTGAAATCTGAAACCTGCACTATTATGTGGACTTGGAATCTATTTTCATAAACTTAGGTCTAGTTGGACTTTTGGGACTGACAGGCCCATCTCCATGTTGTTTACTAGATGAGGCTAAGGTCAAGAACACACTGTATTGTCTTTCTTCCCTGGTCCTCACAAAACTCTTTAGGTGTTTGTCTGAATAGCCTACATTAGAGTCAACTTGTCTTCAGAATACAAGAATAGAGCACGAGTTAACTTGTAATTTATTGTGTTTTTTTAAAAGACAAAAGTAGAGTATTGAGAATAATCAGAAACAAACACAAATATACTGAACCATTTATTAAAAAGTTCAACTTGTCATCAGAACATAAATACAGAACTCAAAACTGATTTATAATTCAGTTTTAAAAGACAAATTGGAGGTAAAAAAATAATTAGGATAGTCAGAAATATATAAACACAAGTACATCAAACCATTTATTAAATGGGGCTTTGTGTACGTCTCCCACCAAGAGATGGTCACTATTTAGGATGAAAACAAGAATGAACATTGTTCTGAATGGGGTGTTACTGTGTGGCCTAAAACTTCAAGGCTCAAACAATGCTCCCACTTCCCCTCTTAAAGTGCTGAGGCTACAGGTGTGTGTCACCACAACTGGCTCAGTTAATTTTGGGACACAGTCACTAAGGAAGAGATACAGAATAATTCCACAGAAACAAATAGCAATCAGAATGATATATCATCATCCAGGCTTTGAATATTCTTCCACACTGAAATTTCATTGCCAGTAACCAATTTTCTTTTGGAGATTTGGCCAGCCATTTCCGCCAAAACCAAAACCAAAGCTGACGTTGGTTAATTTGCTTTCAACTTCCTTTTAGCTTCCTTATGTTTCTTCCGACAATCCTAGAAAATCATAAAATAAAAAGCTGTTATTAAAAATAAGCACGAATTTCTTACGCTCAGTGAAGTAAACTTTAAGTTATAAAGTCATAGAAACCCACTCTGGAAGTACTCACTGGAATGCAATTTTTGTTTTATGTTTAGGGAACTGTAACTTAGGGCTTTGAGAAGCCTCCTGATTTTCTGTAACCTAGGAGACTGGCTAGACTTAGACCAGTCACTTTAAATGACCCAGGCTCCTGACATGCATTTGTGGAATGTACACCTTACTAGTAAATTGCCATGTGCTGTTTGATATCACTTGGAAGCTGGCTCTGGAAGCAGGGATCCCCTTCCCAATCATTGTACACCTCAGTTTTTTTAAATCAAGTGTTCTCCAATAACCCTTGTCTGGGGCTGGAGAGATGGCTCAGTGGTTAAGAGCATTGCCTGCTTTTCCAAAGGTCCTGAGTTCAATTCCCAGCAACCACATGGTGGCTCACAACCATCTGTAATCTGGTACCATTTTCTGGCCTGCAGACATACACACAGACAGAATATTGTGTGCATAATAAATAAATATTAAAAAAAAGAACCCTTGTCTGGGAATTGGTTGGCCTAGCACCTCAGTGACAGAGAAGGAAGAAGAATAAGACAGCCCAAGAACACACAGTGCCCTTGAGAACAGCTGGAAAATGAATCATTTCCACCAGATGTTACTACGGTTATTCTATGATATACAGCTGCCTCTAGTGGGAAAGAGAGGCTGGAAGTTTAGCCAAGTCAAGCTCAGGCATGGACAGAAAACTCCATTGGGAACTCCTATTCAGTTTCTGCTGGAATGTTTTGAGTACATGATTTGATAGTATCTATCTATGTATCTATCTATTTATGTATCTACCTACCTACCTACTACCTACCTATCCTTTTAGTTTGGCTTTCTATATACTTAATAAGCTCACTCATTCAAAGTAAAAAATCTGCCACATTATACATAATTTTACAGACTGCACTGAACCTATCATAGTTGAATTAAACAATCTTTAAGTTCTTTTTAGTAGTATAATTCTAAAAGTTTAAGGCATGTTTTCAGCTGTCATATTTTTAAATTTTCATATCATATTCCTACAGTTCTTACACTAGGGTAAAAGTAACACTAACATAATACTGTATCTGGTTTTGGAGGAAATCAGAATGGAGAAACAATTACTCACCATAAGGAGACTACTTGTTCGGGCTTCCCAAGAATTTTTGCTAATACTACTTCCCACACCACTCCAGAATAAGTGAGAACCTATGGGAAAAACAGAAGCATGAGACAGCAAATTACTGAATATTAAAATGGACAATATGATGATAGTGCCAATTCTAGTACATCATCAGCCTCAGAGATTTCATGTGGATTTGTAGAGTAGTGAAAACTTAGGGCTTTTGTATGTTAATATCTAAGCAAGTCTGTATAACAAAAAAACTCTTGTTGATAATGAACAAACAATGAACATGGTAACAGAAGCACTATTGGCCCCTAAAAGCTTTATAATGGAGGGGAATAAAGCACATTAGAGAACAATGGGTCAGAACCTGCAGATGTAGCTGTGTCGAGAACACAATGAGTAAGAGTTGTACTACTACCTGTTCCACACCACTGAATGGAAGAATAGACCTACCATGAAGTCTGTCGTCATTCTCAGAGAAAAAGAAAAATCTAGTGCACTCTACAGGAAATGCTTCTCTGAAAACAAGTGAGAGAAAAAGGCAAAAATTACTGTCAATGTATAAGAAGAAATTATTACAGCTGTTATGATAGTGTATGTCTATAATCCCAGCATTTGGAAAACAGAGATAGGAGGATGAGGAATTCCAAGCATCCTTGGACATATACTAAGTTCAAGGGTAGTTTAGGTGACATAGCCCTGCCTGAAACAAAATAAGAAACCCAAGTAGCAAAACAAAACAAACAAAAATCAAAGAAATAATTACAGTGAAATTATAAAATATCCCTTTAAAAAAAGTTGCTCTGCAGCTGGATGGTGATGGCACACACCTTTAATTCCAGCAATTGGGAGGCAGAGGCAGGCAGATCTTTGTGAGTTTGAGGCCAGCCTGTCTACACAGTGAGTTCCAGGACAGCCAGGGCTACACAGAGAAACCCTGTCTCGAAAACCAGGAGGAAAAAAAAAAAGAAAACCAGGAAAAAAAGTTGCTCTGCACTTGATCATGTTACTTTGCACTAAAATGACCATATCCCATCTCTACTCAACACACTTACATCTAGTTTTGATAATGAGGAATTAAGTATAGACTCTGTCTTTCGCATTCTGGATGTCAATATTCATTCCCATTGTTACCTGGTTTGCCAGTGTTCACCAACTGGTATCCAAGTCAGCTACAGCATCTGATTTCCAAACCAGGAATACTCCCATCAACCTCACTGCCCTACTCATGTCGTACTTGCTACAAGTTGCCATCTAAAAATCACCCTCTCTGTTAGAAAAAGGTTAGAGAACTCTGTAGAGCTGGAAAAAATTTGTCCTAGATGCTTGCATAAAGCTGCTGAAGCATGTCTGACTGACTTTATAAAGCATGGCACAGCTTACACACAAACCGCTTACCCAGGACTAGGCCTTTTGTGATCTGCTTCTTTAGTAACTTCTTCTTCTTCTTCTTCTGAACTACTATCTTGGAAGCGGGGATCTTCCTGATAGACTATCTTCCCACGTTTCACTGGCTCAGTTCTATAGGTGTCTATATTGTTATAACAATGAAAGGTTATACAATTATGAATGAGCAAAGTGTAGTTTTCTTTCTTTTTCTTTTTCTTTTTTTTTTTTTGGTTTTTCAAGACAGGGTTTCTCTGTGGCTTTGGAGCCTGTCCTGGAACTAGCTCTGTAGACAAGGCTGGTCTCGAACTCACAGAGATCCGCCTGCCTCTGCCTCCCAAGTGCTGGGATTAAAGGCGTGCGCCACCATCGCCCGGCAACAGTGTAGTTTTCTAAACAAAGTAAACTGTTCCCTGTCCATGCAAACATGAGTAAATGTCTAATATGTTAAAATAGATATTATCATTTTTTTCCCTCCAGTTTTGGTGCTCAAATCCAGGGCCTTTGTTCATGATAGGCAAACATGCTACAGTTCTAGCATCTAAAATAATTAGGGTTATATTTTCAATTTTAAAATACTAAAAGCTACTATTTAGTGACCAGATAAGGAATATAACATTATAAAAAGAGCTAAAAGCTAAAGGTGTATGGTTGAGCAATATAATTTTCAAAGAACAAGCATAACCTAAGTGCTGTTAAAAGAAGCCTACAGGGAAGCCAGGCGGTGGTGGCACACGCCTTTAATCCCAGCACTTGGGAGGCAGAGGCAGGCGGATCTCTGTGAGTTCGAGACCAGCCTGGTCTACAAGAGCTAGTTCCAGGACAGGCTCCAAAACCACAGAGAAACCCTGTCTCAAAAAATCAAAAAAAAAAAAAAAAAGAAGCCTACAGGGTTGGTGTGGTGGAGCATGCCTTTAATACTACACTCTGGAGGCACAGGTACTTGGCTGGATCTCTGTGAGTCTGAGACCAGCATGGTCTACATGAGTTCCAGAAAAAGCAAGGCTATGTAAAGAAACTCTGTCTCAGAAAATCATAAAAACAACAACAAAAAGCCTACAACACTCAATGAAACCAAAGTCTCTTCTTGCTTATTCATATACAAGGGACACATGCTTATACTTGTGTTTTTAACTCTTAAATTGCTTTCTGGAACTGCTGTGAGATCTGCTGAATCTCTCACAATTTTCCAAGTTTCAAACAACTTTAAAAAATAGAACCAAACCAAACCAAACAACAAAAAAAACAAACAAACAATCACTGCTGGGCGGTAGTGGTGCATGCCTTTAATCCCAGCATGCCAGAGGCAGGCGGATCTCCATGAGTTCGAGGCCAGCCTGGTCTACCTTCCAGGCCAGCTAGGACTGTTACACAGAAAAACTGTGTCTTAAAAAACATAAAGAAAGAAAGAAAGAAAGAAAGAAAGAAAGAAAGAAAGAAAGAAAGAAAGAAAGAAAGAAAGAAAGACAGACAGACAGACAGACAGAAAGAAAGAAAGAAAGAAAGAAAGAAAGAAAGAAAGAAAGATAGAAAGAAAGATTGATTGTATCTAAGTCTAATTATAGGGCTAACATATTTCTCACACTTGGCTCTCAAAGTTTTACACACACACACACACACATCCTGCCTCTTATAGGAAATTCCCACAAAAATTCGTATATGATATGCATACTTGAATACTTGGTAGAACAGTCTTCTGAAAAAGTGTCTTATCCAAGTGTGGAACACATTTATCATCTTGGCACTCAAGAGACTGAAGCAAAATACAGCAGCTATGGCTGCCTGTAACTCCAGCTGCAAGGGATCCTACTCCCTCTTCTAGCCTCCTAGGGCACTCAAACACACCCCCACCCACCCACACAATTTTTAAATAGTGGACGGTTTCAATTTTGTTATTTTTAAAATCCATGGAATTTTTTTGATCTTTTGAGGGTAAATCACCTGAAATAGGATGCAAAATTGTAGGAACTTGCTTTTACATTTTCCACTACATTCTGTCCAATCTAAAAGGATAAACTTTGAAGTAACTGGCATATTGATGACATGAAATATTTGTATAACTCCAAAAAGGTTATTTTTTTCCTTTCTGTTAGTCACGACATCTCCAGACACATTAAGAAATAGAGCTATAGCCAGGAGAGTACACACCTTTAATCCCAGTACTCAGGAGGCAGTCGCAGAGGCAGAGGCAGGTCTCAGAGCAAGTTCCAGGACAGCCAGGGCTACACAGAGGAACACTGTCTGGAAAGGAAACAGCTATCTAAATATAGCTCACTTGTCCAAGACTGTCTGCATGTAACAGAAAGAAAGAAACGGGCCATTAATGTTTAGCCTCCACTCATATCAGCTAGCCTCAAGTCTGGTCCCTTTAATGAAAAATCACTTTTTTAACCCTGTAGGGACATCATATTTATAATCAGGCTACACTGAATCTGATATTGTTTATGCAGACTGAAAGAATACACAAAATCGATTATACTTAATGTAAATTCCACCAATTAAGTTCAATCTCCCTGAAATAAAAGAGATGGAAAGAAAAAAAAAAACCCTCACCTTCCTTTATATCTTTAGTGTCTGAACCAAAAAAAGAGAACGTGAACCCGCTGGTCTGCTCTGCCCCACTTGTCAGGGTTGCAGTGTTACTGACTTCCTCAGTTTCCTCTCTACCACAATCCTCATTCCAGGGTGTGTCTTCTTCCTTTTCATCTGTGTTCTTCGTATGTTGGAATATTTCTTTCAAATCTGTAGTGATGTTATGATACATGTCTTGGGATACTTCAGGCAGTTTCTCAGCTTCTTCCCTTTTCTTCTTCCTTTTTGCTTTACTGAAATGACAAATACAGACATGCATGTAACAAAGACAAGCTCTGAAAATTTTCTAAACATCAGGAAAGGTAAAGTCTTTAGATAATCTTAACTTTATCCTTGAATCTTAAACAGAAAGAATTTTTTTTAACACAAATTATCTGTAACAGATGCAAATCCTAAACATGAGTATTTTCTTAACATTCTTTAAACTACATTCCAGGAATTGAACTGTCAGTAACTTTCCTGAGTGTTTTCTCTTCTGCAAAGTGAACAGGTTAAACCAGATGACTTTTAAGATTATTTTAAGATTTATAATTCTGTAACTTGAAAAAGGAATCAATTAAAATTCTTTTAGAAGTGAATTACAAATGTGCTATGTCAATTATTATCTTTTGCAAAATTTTTTTAGATTGTCATCTTTCCTGTATTTAGAAATGAATATACTTTGTTTGATCTTAGACATGCATGTTTATAATATTGAGTTTCTAGCTAATAGATTAAAATGTTTACCAATTAAGAATATATTCCATGCCAGGCAGTGGTGGCACACACCTTTAATCCCAACACTTGGGGGGCAGAGGCAGGCAAATCTCTATGAGTTCAAGCCCAGCATGGTCCACGGAGAGAGTTCCAGGACAGGCTCCAAAGCTACCTAGAGAAACCCTGTCTAAAAGAACCAAAAATAATCTATTCCATATATGTATAAGAAAAAGCAGTCTGGATGGTGGTGGTGTACACCTTTAATTTCAGCATTCGTAGGCAGAGGCAGGTTTGAGGCCATCCTGGTCTATAAAGTGAGTTCCAGGACAGCAGAGCTAATACACAGAGAAACCCTGTCTTGAAAATCTAATCCTCTCCCCAAAAGAAACCAAGAAAAAAATAGAAAGAAAAATAGCAAAAATTAATGTACTATTTAAAATGGAAGTGAACAGGATTGTTCTGTTTATTTTTTTCTTCAACAAAAATTTATTGGAAAATAGCTTTTCATAAATATATTTTGAACATATTATCACTTCCCCAATTTCTTCCAGTTCCTCCCTACTTCCCTATCCATCCAACTTTATGCTCTTTGTCTTCCATTAAAACAAAACAAAAAACAAAAACAAACCAAAAATAAATAACACACATAAAAAAAAACACCTCAAAAACACAAAAATGAAAGTCTAAAATTCTACAAAAATACCACTGAGTTTGTTTTATGTTGGCCAACTAGTCCTGGACGTGGAGCCTATCCTGAAGTGTGGTTAGTACCTAGTGAGACTCCATTCTTCTTTTGTTAGCAGGTGTCAACTGCAGACAGCTACTTAGTTAGGGGTGGGAGTTCATGTCCAGTTGTCCCTTTCAGTTCTGGGGGCACCATCTGGCTTGAACTTGTACAAGCCTTGTGACTGTTTCCACACTCTCCTGTGAGTTCATGTTTATCAGTCCTGTTGTGTCTAGAAGATATTGCTACCTTGGAGTCATCCCTCACCTCTGACTCTTAACAATCTTTCTGACTCCTCTTCCACATGGATTTCTGAGCCTCTAGAGGGCTATTTAACTATTTAATGGTACAGACCATCTCAGACAAATCGTTTATACTTCTTAAGTCAGCCAAACTAGATTTCATACAAGTAAACCTATGAAAACTGAACTCTATATGACACTGGTATTGAACTACCATATGGGAACTTAAATTGGTCCTTGATACTTTATAGAGTTAGAAGTAAATATCCACTGGAAATTCCTGGAGCACAGACTCAACCTAGTTACCTCTTGTAGAAAGAGAACATAGGAAATGTGACTTCTGAGACTGGGGTCATGACAAAAGCCTGAAGGGTCTTGAAGATGCTGTTAGTTGAAACTACATGGCCTTTAAGAGGTTGTAAGGGTTGGGAAAGTCAACAAAATTGTACTGGGATTTAGAGGAGAAATTCTAGAAACACTGATACATGTGGTAATGAAGAAAACAGAGCATATACTTAAATGTCATGGAAATCTAGCTAAAGAAATGTCCAGGTAACTTCTGAAGGTATTTTCTGGTTTCTTCTTGTTACTTTAAGTGTTAATAGGAAAGAGTGAAAATAAAAGGGAAAGGGAGGGTTCTTTTGCTTTTTTGTTTGGTTTTTCAGGAATCAGCCATGGGTTTGAAGATTCTTAATCTTCAGAGGCAAATGACATGAAATTTAAGAAAACGGTTCCTAAACAAATATCAAATCTGTGAAAACATTACCTAAAGCATGAGCTGGCAAACTTCTGTAGTCTAATAGTCAAATCTAGACTATTGCTTACTTATCCCTTAATTGCATGCTAAGAACTTTTTTTTCTTCTTTAGAGCTTTATTTTTATGTATAAGAGTATTTTTCCTGCATTGTATGTATGTGTATCATGTATGTGCCTGGTGCCCCCAAGAATGGTTTTAGAGTTTGAAATACTTAATGAAAAAAATATTTCACACTATGCAAGAATTATATATGGGAGCTGGCTCATCAGTTAAGAGTATTGGGTCCAATTCCCAATACCCACATGAGAGCTCATAACTGTCTCTAATTCCAGTCTGTATGTAACTTCAGCTACAGGGAACTGACACCCTTTTCTGGCCTCACAGGCACCAGGCATGCACATGGTACAGAAATGAACATGCAGGTAGGACACCCATATATATTAAAAACTTACATATGATACAAATTTCAATGTCCACATGCTTTTTTTCTTAATTTTTTGTTACTTAATTTTTTTTTTTTTTAGCTTTGATTTTCAAGACAGGGTTTCTCTGTGTAGACCTGGTTGGCCTCAAATCCACCTGCCTCTGCTTCACAAGTGCTGGGATTAAAAGTGTGAGCCACCATGCCCTGCAAGAAAGTATTTACAACAGAAGCTATCTGACTGAAGAGCCTAATTTAGTCACAATTACCCTCTTTACAGAAATTTACAGACTTCAGTTTAAAAATGAAATGAAATCCTTTAATACCTAACTCTCGCCCTGGGCAGACCTAAAAAAACTTTATTTGTTCAAGCAGAGGACTTTTATGCATCTTATTAAAGTCACTAACTCTGCAGCTTCATCAAAATTTAAAGGGAAAACAGACTAGGATTTACCTTTCTTTTTCGTTATCTTCTTGTTTTCTTTCATAAATGGCATGGTCATGCTTTGTTGGGTCATAACGTACAATATCCCTATGTAAAAAGAATACAGGTTGAAAGAGATAAATTGAAACATTAATGGCAATTTACAAGTTGTCACTACAAAGACCCTAATTAAAAGGCTGTGATGGTTAGTTTCAATTGTTTGCTTGATACAATGTAGATTCACCTTCAAAGAGAGTTTCAATGTAGGCTGTCTAAACTAGGCTTCTGATGCTCAGGCTTTCCCACTATGATGGACTACAATCTCAAACTGAGTTGAATAATCCCTTTTCCTTAAACAGTTTTTGTTAGTATGCAGGCATCTGTACTGGCCTGCCCTTAGGGTCCTGACAGGATACATCCTCAGCTATAGCCACTAAGGACACCTCCTGTACACATTCACTATATTCCCTTTTAAAAGGGCCCTGCCCACCTCCCATTCCTCTCTTTCTCTCTCCCTCTCTCTCTGATTCTCTGCCTGTTTCTCTGTCTTTCCCGCCACTCTCTGCCTCTCCCTTCTTTTCTGCTGCTCCTGTTCTCATAGGCCAGTCTCCCCCCTCACCTTCTTCCTTTTTACATTTCCTTTCCCCTAATAAAACACTCCTCCAAGTGAACTCTGTCACTTGCTTTTTTTTCTTGCACTTTTTAAAATACAGCATTGGTTCCCTGATCAGAAAAGACTCTACTAGTCTTCGTCCTGCCTACAGGCAGTCTGAGGCAAGCCAGGACCCTGGAACCCAGTCCACATTTGACAGCCTTGTTTCTCCAACTAATGAATCACTGGGCCCCTCCATCTAACACTAATGGAGGGGCCCTCTTTTCCACCTGTAGCCATTTTCCACGAGTGAGGGCTCATCTCTCGAGCATGGTTTCTCGCCTTTTGGCCTCATGAAGTCCTGGCACCAGGCAACCATGGCTCTCTTGGGCTCAGAGCCTTGTACCCTGTTCTGTGATTGAGAGATCACTAAGTAGCCTATGCCGTCTTGAAATTGATCCTCTTTGAATTCCTAGAACACTAGGAATTACAGAACTTTGGGTCTTACTTATCTGTTCTCCCCAGTAATTTATTTCTTTTTTTTTTTTTTTTTGATTTTTCGAGACAGGGTTTCTCTGTAGCTTTTGGTTCCTGTCCTGGAACTAGCTCTTGTAGAACAGGCTGGCCTCGAACTCCCAGAGATCCGCCTGCCTCTGCCTCCCGAGTGCTGGGATTAAAGGCGTGCGCCACCACCGCCCGGCCTCCCCAGTAATTTATAAAGGACTCAGATGGGCTGGTATATAACTCGGGATAAACAAATGAGTGGCAGTATTTATGGCCCTAGGTTAAACCATAAGCATCACAAGAAAAAAAACAAAACAAAAAAATGAGTTTTAAATTAAGTTCCCTAGGCACTTATGACAAAGTGAAACTATCACGAACGGGACAGAGCATAAGCCATACTTAAATTTCTTAACAGCTACTGATCCTTTGCTTGTAGGGTTGCTCAAGTTGATGTTTAAAACACTTTGCACAACATTCAGTGTTTGCTTTCTTTCTGCAGCAAGTTCATCTTCATTAGTTTGGTTTTCATTTAACTCTGAGGAAAGAGAATAAGCAGTCATCTCTTAACACTCATTGCTATAGAAACCCCAATCATCATAGGTGCAAATCCATGCAAAGTACACCAAATCACATGTTTAGCCTCAGATCTGTTAATATCTCTCTCCAGAATTCTTGCCACAAAAACATAGAAATCATATGACTAGCTAACAAAATATCCCACTTCTATTTATAACTGAGAAAATAAAATCTAGATTAATGTCTTTGGTGGCAAGTCTAAAACTTTTAAAGACTAAAACACATAACGTAAAACACAAAAAACTGGAGGAAATGAAAGAAATCCCTGAAAAAAAGCCAAGAAAAAACAGTTGAAGGAAATGAATAAAACTGTTCAAGAACTGAAAATGGAAAAAGAGGCACTGAAGAAAACACAAATTGAGGGAATTCTAGAAATGAAAACTACTAAGTAAGGGAACAGAAACTAGAAAGGCAAGCTTCACCAACAGGATGTAAGAGATAGAAGACAGAATCTCAGGTGTAGAAGACACAATAGAAGAAATAATGCACTGGTTAAAGAAAATGTTGAATCTAAAAAAATCCTGACACAAACATCTAGGAAATCTGGAACATTATGAAAAGACCAAACCTCAGAATAATAGGAATAGAAGGAAAAGAACCCCAGCTCAAAGGCCCTGAAAATATTTTCAACAAAATCACCAAAGACAAATTTTCTAATTTAAAGAAAGGCATGCCTATAAGGTACAAGCAGCACACAGAACACCAAATAGATTGAACCAGAAAACAAAGTCTCCTTGTCAAATAATAATCAAAAAACTAAACATAAAGAACAAAGAAAGAATATTGGAAACTGCAAGGAAAAAGAACAAGTGACGTAAAGGCAGAACTATTAAAACTACACCCAACTTCTCAATGAAGACTCTAACACCCAGAAGGGCCTGCAAACTCTGAAAACTACAGATGCCAGTACAGACTACTATGCCCAGCAGAGATAGAGAAAAAAAGATATTCTATAATAAAGTCAAATTTAAGCAATATCTGTCTACAAATCCATCCCTATAGATGGTAATAAAAGAAAAAAAATTCATGAAAACACAGGAAAGGAATAGACGATAGACAGACAGACAGATAAATAATAGATAAATGAAAAAACATGAGCATCTAGGTGCATGGCTGTAATCTAAGTAGGAATCTGAGGGAAGAGGATCACATGTTTCAAAGAAGAAAAGAAACATATGAACCAGCACCCTAAAAATACCCAACTACTACCGGGCGGTGGTGGCACACACCTTTAATCCCAGCACTCAGGAGGCAGAGGCACGTGGATTTCTGTGAGTTCGAGGCCAACCTAGTCTACAAGAATTCCAGGACAAGCTCAATAGGTACAGTGAAATCCTGTCTCGAAAAACCCAAACAAACAAACAAACCACCCAACTAACCCCAAAACAAGCACACAGCATGTACACCAGAGAATGATAAAGACTCTTTCTATTAAATATAAATTAGTCATCTTCTGTGTTTTCTAATTTAGTATAATTATGTTATATTGAAATACATATAAGGAAACTTAAGAATTAATAAGTATACATCTGACTAAAAACTCTGTTTAATTCATTTGTTTATTTATTTGGTTTTTCAAGACAGGGTTTAAATAACCTTGACCATCCTGGAATTCACTCTGTAGAACGGGCTGGCTTCGAACGCACAGAGATCACCTGCCTCTGCATCCCAAGTGCACCAGGCTGGCCTGGAACTCACAGAGATCTGCCTGCCTCTGCCTCCCAAGTGCTGGAATTAAAGGCACGCATGTGCCACCACTGCCCAGCTACAATTCATTTTAGAGTATAGTTTCTTCCAGTATTAAATGAAGGAGAAGCACCAGATGACTTCCTAGCTTTGATAGCAGGGCTGTTGGGACAGTAAATAGTTACCTTTCTGTTCCTCTTCACTGTCACTCTCTAAAAATCTAGAGTCCATTCGGAATCTCTCATCATTTCCAAAATGAGACTGCAAATCCATGAGCTACATGGAAAAGAAACACTGTCATGATAAGCACATTTTGAAAAAGTCTCTAAGTACCTCCTCACCCTCTGAAATTCATAACTACCATCTGCACAACTGCACTGGATATTAACAAGTAAGAAGTGAGAGAGGATTCACTCCCACAAAAATTACCCCACACTGAACTGTGCCCTTCCCTTAACCTATTTAAGGACTACCTCTAAAACCTAGACATGCTGCTACTGTCTGTGTTGTCAATCTTCACTAACCTTCTGGCCAGCTCTGCCCTCAAACTGAGGTTTAATGTTGAACCTGGTGCTGTCCTCCTTGGAATCTGAATCTTCATCATCGCTGCTATCAAACAACTTCCCAGATGCTTTACCCACAGATTCCTGTTATACAGATTGAAAAAAAAAAAGAAATATTTATTAACTGAAATAATCAGCATTTTCTTACTAATGTTAATTTTATGCTATATTTAAAAACCAACAACCCGCTGGGCAGTGGTGGCACATGCCTTTAATCCAGCACTTGGGATACAGAAGCAGGCAGATCTCTTTTTTTTTTTTTTTTAAATTTTCGAGACAGTGTTTCTCCTCGGCTTTTTGGTTCCTGTCCTGGAACTAGCTCTTATAGACCAGGCTGGCCTTGAACTCACAGAGATCCACCTGCCTCTGCCTCCTGGGATTAAAGGCGTGCCCCACCACCAGCCAGCCAGGCAGATCTCTTTAAGTTTGAGACCAACCTGGTCAACAGAAAAAGTTTCAGGCCAGCCAAGGCTATACAAAGAAACCCAAAATAAAAACAAAACAAAACAGCATTTACAGAAACAAGTATGTGGTGGGCCAGATGAAAACACTGACTCAGGCATAGTTAACTGGACTCCTGGATTATTATTCCACATGCCCTGTTGCCACTTGGATTTGGGAATTAATAACCACAAGCAAGGACACTCCCCATAGTCTAGCATGAATAATGATGAGACTTTGTATGAAGTAGCAAACAGTTTCATGGGTAAGAAACATCTCCAAGACCCCTGCCATCTCAGGGTGTGGTGGCTTGGGCAACAAGGCAGTTGCTAGGATTTTATGCAGGAGTAGTAGCTGTGTGGACCTCTTGCTATATAACAGATGCTACAGCTGCTGTGTTGGTATACTGTGGAATCAGACTGATGCAGAACTTTTCAGGTTAAGGGCAGCCTAGGCTACACAGCATTCCTACCACAAAAAAGGAAAACAAGTGTGGGAATCTGGAAAGTAAATTAATATTTGGAAGGCCTTACCGTCACCAACTCCTTTCCTGGACTGTTTTGCTCCTGAGTGGATGTCTCTTCCGTTTCACTTTCATTATCAGAAGCAAAGACAATGTGTGTTTTTTTGTTCTCTGGATGACCATCCTAGTGAAACACAAGCAGCATCACATTTCAAGACCGCCAACAGTCTAGCCATGTCCACATCTATCGTCTTCTCCCATCCCTTATGCTTCTTTTCCTTGTCCAGGGAATACCATTATCATCTGCTATTTCTCCAAGACAGAAGTTCAGGCCTCCTTTCTCCTATATCCAGTAACAATCAAACTCTATTAATTTGACCAAGGTATCTTTAAGAGCCACCACTGTTATGGTTGTGGTCCTTGACCTCTAAAAGGTTCTCCTTGCTTCCAGATATGACTCCATTATATTTATTGTTTATGTCATGACCTGAAGAATCTCTAAAATAGAGGCTAACACTATCTGTAAACATTTAGAGTAAACACTTTAGATACTACAAGTCACAGTCTTTGTTGTGTGTTAAAAACTATTTGGGGGGGTGGAGAGATGGCTCAGTGGTTAAGAGCACTGCCTGCTCTTCCAAAGGTCCTGAGGTCAATTCCCAGCAACCACATGGTGGCTCACAACCATCTGTAATGAGGTCTGGTGTCCTCTTCTGGCCTGCAGACATACACACAGACAGAATATTGTATACATAATAAATAAATAAATAAATATTTATTAAAAAAAACTATTTGGGCTGGAAGCTTTGTGTATTGTAAAATGCCAACTCCTATTCTAAAATGTACACAACTAGCTGGGTATAGTAGCACATGCCTTTAATCCCAGTACTCGGGAGACAGAGGCAGAGGCAGAAGCAGGTTGATTTGTGTGAGTTTCCGGGCAGTCTGGTCTACAAAGTGAGTTCCAGGACAGCCAGGGCCACAGAGAACTGTCTCAAAAAAACAAAGACAAAATGTATACAACTAATCTTTAATGCTTGTATAAAAATTCATCAGTTTTTCACAGCTTCAGGAATAAAATTCTCCCCTCTACAGTCTCTGCATAACCTACCCTGCTAATCAGTGCTACTTCATTTTAGAAATACCAGTGTCATGAAAAAAAAATTTTATTTTTCGACAAATGGCTCCCTTTTATAGGAAGATCTTTCACCTCCCTCGCTTTTTTTCCACATCAGTAAAATTCCTTCTACTCCCTTACATTACTCAGTATGGTTGAGGAAACCTAGGTGACTTGGTGTTCGAAGTGACTGTGACTGCCTGCTTGCTATACAAAGGCTCATTACTGTAAATGCCATCAAGATAGAACTCTAGCCGTAACCACTATACAAACTGCAGTTTGCATGTAAACTTGTATATAAACTGTGATATAAACTTTTACCTCAAGGACTAAAATTACTGAGTAGTGAATGTGAAAAAGACAATGAGCTCTACGAGGACACACCTACGCAGGAAGGAAAATCTTGACCTTGAGACTATTATTGTCAAATCCATAGACTGAAAATGCACTCACCAAATTTGCCAATGCATTGTGCACCAGTTTCTTCTGCACTTCTCTGGCTTTCTGCCACACTGCCAAGGCTGCTAGTCGCTTCTGGTTGTCTTCAGCATGTTTATCCTTAGCACTCATACATGATGCATCACTGACAGAAAGTGAGAAACTAGCTGTGCTTTTCTGAGGGTCTTCCCTGAAAGACACCTTTGGTGGTTTCTCAAGAGATGTCATGTTGTTTGAATCAGTGTCCTCTTTCTCTGATGCTTTTCTACTTTTAGGCTGATGGCAAGTGTCTCTGTCAGACTCTATCTTGTGACTCTTTGCACTAATACTTAGGGACTTTTTACCTTTTAATGGCAACGGAAATGAGAGAGGATTCTGACTTTCCTTGTCAAAACAGGTAGAGGACACAACTTTATGGCTCTGGCTCTCAGAAGTAGACTGTCTCTTTGGAGACTGAATGTGGTTTGGGCTGTTTACCTTCTTTGCAGGTTGGCATGAAGTCAATTTATTTGATGAGCCATTAGCACACTTGGATCCATTTTCTATAAAAACTCTGTCAGGCTCTTCATGTTTCAAGGAGCTCCTTGATTGTTCATTGATGTTATTAAAGTCAACAGTCTCTTTCAAAGTTTTATCCCCTGACTCCTTTGCATAGAGACCACCTATTCCCTTAAAGGCCTGGAATTTTGGTTTTAAGATGGTTTCCTCTGTTTTTTGTCTGCTGTAAGTGTTCTCCTCCTCTAAAAGGGAAGCCACAATCTCCTCAGGACAAATGCACTGCCGGCCACTGTGCAGGTCATTGGATGTCTTAGGACTCTTGGAGGTTGTATTAAATTTGCAGTGGCTGCTGTTTTGTGAGCCATCATTCTCATCGTTTCCTGGAACCTTCTGATGACTGCCAGCCAAGCATTCCAAATCAGCCAAAGTGAGGTTCACTCGGGGACAGTTTTTCATCAAGGCTTTATATTCTTCATCTTCCTCAGACTCTTCACTGTCACTGGTGTTGGAGTCAGGTGAAAATTTAGGATTCAGAAACTTTCCTTCATGACCCAGGGCTGATTCTTTGCTGCTTTTAGTATTCTGTACTTCAACACAAGCATTAGAAGGCTTTATCTTTTTAAAAGAACTTCTCATGCTTATAGACTTTTCTGGCTGTGAAGATTCTGCACTGTTTTTTGCCTTAACAGTGTTTTTCTTCATCGCAATAATTTCATCTGTGTCACTGGAGTCACAGTCACTGTCATTTCCTGAACTGGTTGAAGAACTAAGGCTGTGAGTATCTGATTTGAAATCATCCCTTACAACTTCAAAAGGATCATTTTCAGATTCGTTTACCAAGGAATGCCTAGTTTTCTGTAAGTTTTCCTCTTTTGCAATCATCGCTTTCAATTCTTCTTCAGAGTCAATGTCATCATCAGACATACGACTTTTATTCCAGATAATTTCAAAGTCAGAAGTATGAAAAACCACGTGTTTAGGTTTCTGAGTACCAGAACTGGGCACATGGAGTGATTTAGAAGGAACAGCAGTACTAGGGGCTTTCCTGTGCGCAGTCGTTGGCTGTGTTGATTTGTTACTCTCCATCACCTCATTAGTCCTTAGACTAGTATTAGAAACCTTGGACTCCATGGGACCCTTCTGCACTTTCTTAATCTTCTGGGGAGGGAAATGAAAGTCAGAAAACTCTCCTCGACGTTTCTTACTTATAGGGTCATTGCCTCCTTCCAATTCCCAAGTGAGGTCAGTTATGGGAATGGTTTCTGTCAAATCCTCCGATATCTTTTTTAAGTTGTGGCAGTATTTTGAAGGATCATATTTCATAATGTTACTCAAAGTCAAGGAAAAAGCAACAGCAACAAGTTTTAGAGAAACCTACCAATCTGGTGAAACAGGAAAAATGTTACTAAATCTTGAACAAGTCCTTTGTTTCATCGACTTTCAATTTCCTATCAACATAGTAAGTGTCTAGGGTCTATAAGTTAACTATACCATATCCAAAGCTAATTCAGTACCATTATCAGTTAAAAGAAATCACTTCAATGATAAACATTACAGCAATCTGATGTGTACACATACTGTATGCACAGAAGCACAGGATGCCTGCTTTTGAAAGTATCAGATAACTGACTTCGTGGAATAGACATTAGAATTTGCTCACCTTGGGTTCCATATGACTTCTCCATACAGGCTTTTCTTGCTTATTGGCCTATTTTTACCTAGTATCTTCTTTTAAGAACTACTTTATAAGTTTCTTATAAAACTACCTCAATTTCTCATAAGTCTTCTTTAACAATGGCCCCTTATTCTCTATTCCTGCACTGCTCCATAGCAAAGGCTTGTAAATTCATAAGTACTAAGAATTTTTTTAAAGACAGAATCTTACTACATAGCTCTGGTTGGCTGAAACTTGCCATGTAGATGAGACTAGACTTGAATTCACAGAGATATCTGCCTCGGCTTCCCAAGTGCTGGGACTAAAGGTATGTGCCACCATGTTCAGCTTGTAATAAGATTCATACATTAACAAATGTTTCCTTGGGGCTGAAGAGATGGCTCAGCGGTTGGGAGCATTGCCTGCTCTTCCAAAGGTCCTGATTTCAGTTCCCAGCAACCACATGGTGGCCTGCAGGCAGACACAATACTGTATACATAATAAATAAATAAATTTAAAAAAAAATGTTTCCTTGGTAATGATTCATATCACTTAATTGCATAAAACTGCACATCACTCATTATTCTCAATGTGATTTATATATGTAGAAGAATTAGCTTACCTTGAGAGAAAGAGGTAACATGCTGAAAACAATTAAAAATTTATCAATAGAGGCGATGAAGTCATAAAGATATTTTACCATTACTCTGGGAAATAATAATTACTGTGAAATGCTGACCAAAGGATATTTTATGTTTATGTTGATTCTTAAGGTGAAGAACGGGTAAGACTCTTCCAAATTTACTCACAACCCAATTCTAAAAGAAAAAAAAAGGACTTATAATTGTCATAAATATAAATGAAATAATAATACATAAATGTAATTTTTAAGTTTTTGACAATAAAATAAAAGGTCTCAAAAAAAGTATGAGGAAACAAAAATGAAAGAAAATTCCAACTATATCTTGGACAGTATTTTAGACACACACACATACATGCACATACACAGAGCTATTAAAACTGTGGCCATGGTCTGGATGTAGTGGGGCACACCTGCAATCCTTGCACTCAGGAAGTAGAGGTGGGAGCATTAAAAGCTCAGTTAAGTATCAAGTCTGAGACCAGCTTGGGATATAGGAGACTCTGTCTAGAAAGAAAGAAAGGAAAGTAGGAAGAAAGTGGAGAGGGGGAGGGAAGGTGAGGGAATGAGAGAAAGCATCCATTGTGATGGCATATGTAAGACCTGTACACCATGAAGCCAGCCGAAATCCCAGCAAGAATGGGGTAAGGATTCAAGAAGTCCCACCCCTAGCGGAGAAGCAACTGGCAATTGATGACTCCTAGGAGAGGAAGCAAAACCTTCGACCTGCATGCTATCTGTTCCAAAGTGGAGAGAAAGCGTCAGCTTTGGATGTCACACACCTACAAACATGAGCTCTCAGAAGATATGGCAGACAAAGTTACTGAAGGAAACTCACTTTATGTCCTGGTACCTCTGTGCCAGGCACAGCTTTCATATGGAAATCTACTCCTCCCATCTTTTCCACTAAGTTGGTGTTGACACTGGTTGGATTTTCTTTCTTTGCTTTGGCTTCTTCTCTTTCTTGAGCTAATCTGTATTAATTGAAGGGCAAGTAAAAGCAAATCAGCCATGAAAAATGTTTAGCGGTGCCATTCAGGTAACCCTGAGTGAGTACCAAAATGTCAATATAGCATGAGAAAACAAAACACTTCTTTAAAAGCATAATTGCTTATACTATTTTCTAAACACACAAAACATTTTCATTGTAGAATGACAAGAAAGCATTGAAAAGCAAAACAAACCACATGTCTTTAACCCCACGTTGTTAACACTTGTCTACATCAGCTTCCATTCTACTCGCAAACACTTACAATGTACCTTCCCACACCTGTGCTCTGCTACATGAACTGCCTCAACTCTCCTTCATGGCAGGTAGGAGACCACAAACCACAAGCTCTACTGATATAAAAAAATAATTATTTTATATGACATATAACGATATATTCTTTTATTTATCCATTTATTGTTTGATTGATTAATCGATTGATTATGTCTGGCTGGTGTCAAATCATGTAGGCTAAGCCATCCATCATGACTACATATCCAATTCTTTCATCCACATATTCTTAAATATATTTTATTCTGAAAATGAGTTGAATCTTTTCCTTAGAGAAATTAGTTTTGAGTAAGAAAGCTCTAACAGTTGTTATATAATCTTTGAAATCACATGCAGAATTATTATGTCTCTGAATGGCCCCATAGGTTCATATATTTGAATTCTTGGACTCCAGTTGGTGAATTCTTTTTTTTTTAATTTTATTTATTTGTATTTTATGTATGAGTGCTGTGTATGAACACCTGCATGCCAGAAGAGGGCATCAGATCCTATTATAGATGGTTGTGAGCCACCATGTGGATGCTGGGAATTGAACTCAGGACCTCTGGAAGAACAGCCAGTGCTCTTAACCGGTGAGCCATCTCTCCAGCCCCAGTTGGTGAACTCTTTAGGAAAGATTAGTAGACACTGCCTTGCTGAAGGTGGTGTATCACTGGGTGTGGCTCTGAGATTTCAAAAGCCTAAGCCATTCCCAGTTGGTTTTCTCTCTGCTTCATGCTTGTAAATAAGATGTAAGCTCAGCCACTGCACTAGCACTATTGCCATGACTGGTCATGGACTCTAACCATTTGGAACCATGAGTCCCCAAATTAAATGCTTCATCGTGGCAATAGAAAAGTAACCAGGACAATGTCTCATGTATATATCTTCTTTCTCTCTTTGCATAACACTGCACTTAACAATCAAAACCAATAAGTGTAATTCAGTTTAGGAAACTTTACCTTTTTGACATAGAAACACTTTCATATTTATAAGACATCCTAATGGATCATCTATAGATAGCAAGAGATAGAAATAATTTAAATGTCCTTTAGAGCAAAGAGACACTGTGGTAACAGGCACTTCTGATATACAGATAGTTGTTATAGTTGTTACAAA
Organism: Microtus pennsylvanicus; assembly: GCF_037038515.1. Classification (NCBI taxonomy): domain Eukaryota; kingdom Metazoa; phylum Chordata; class Mammalia; order Rodentia; family Cricetidae; genus Microtus; species Microtus pennsylvanicus. The sequence continues at coordinate 85,166,807 of NC_134582.1, read as the reverse complement.
AGGGGGAAAGCCATAGAAGATTGTATTAGAAAGAAAAAATAAAGAAATACATATACATGCAATACACATGCACATGTAACAGCATTGAATTCTCTTTCTGTGTGGCTTAGAATGAAAGGAGAGTGGAAAAAGACTTCAGCTCTACTTGCTCTAGTGTCCTGCTTTCAATTCTGCTGCTGTGATAAAATGTCCCAAATAAAAAGCAACCTAGGGAAGAAATGGTTTCTTTATGGTCACAACTCTGGGTTATAGTCCATTATAGTATACTGCAGGGTAGTTAAGGCAGGAACCTGAAGCACCTAGTCACACCCACAGTAAAGAACAGAGAGAAAATAAATGAACACATACATACTCCTCAGCTACCTTTCCCTTAGAAGGCACCATCAGCTTCTAGGTTAGGATTTCCCAGATCAATGAAATAAATCAAGGCAATCTGCCACAAACAACCTTCAGTAAGTCAACCTGATGTAGACAATAATACACTAAAATTCATTTCCCAGGTGGTTCTAGGTTGCATTAAGTTGTGAAACTAATCACGAAAACTAGTAATATTTTCAATAATTTCAAATTAGTTAGGCAAACTTATAAAAGCAATTATACTATAAAGAAAATGGGTTTGAATACACGCAGAGAAAATCTTACCTGTGTAAAAAGCTTTCTTTTGCTAGCTGAATTTTTAGTGTTCCACCTTTCCATTTTGTTTTGTTTAAAACAGACATACCTATACAGTAAAGAATTGCCAAAGTTCATTTCAGTGCAAAACTGTATTTCAGCACCTTTTCCCCCTTAATTACTTAGTACTAGAAAAATAGGTTTATTAGTCACAAAGAGACACCTACAATATAGAAGAAAAGGTGAAGCAGAGAAAAAGAACCTAGGCTTTCTGTATTATTCTGACCAGTTAGAAGTTTTCTCCCTCTTCTTTAAAAAAAAAATTATATTTATTTCAAGCATTTTATTTCATGTGTGTGTGCATGTTAATATGCTCATTTGTGGGTGAATACCTCTGAAGGTTGAAAGAGGGCATCAGATCCTCTGGATCTGTAGTCACAAGTGACTGCTAGTCACCCATGTGGGTACTAGGAAGTGAACTTGGGTCCCCTGTAACAGGAGCAAAAATTCTGAACTATTGAGTCATTCCTTCAGTCCCTGCTTGAGGTTTCTTTCTCTCAGTTACTTGAAGGATGACAGAAAAAATAATATATAAACTGTAAAGCAAAACTTATGTGCACATTGTTTATCAATTCATTTTAGGAACTTCTGGTGAATAACTATTTATTTACTATTTTGTTATTTTCTATACTATAAACAATGAAATCTTTTCAAGGTGAATGAGAGTACATTTTGGGATCCTGTAGCATTATCTTTTTTTTTTTAAGATTTATTTATTTATTATGTATACACTATTCTGTCTGCTTGGATGCTTACAGTCAGGAAGAGGGTACCAGATCTCACTCATTACAGATGGTTGTGAGCCACCATGTGGTTGCTGGGAATTGAACCCAGGACCTCTGGAAGAGCAGCCAGTGCTCTTAACCTCTGAGCCATCTCCCCAGCCCCCACTGTAGCATTATTTTTCACCTCAATCCAGTCACCATCGCAAAGCATGTTCAAACACACACATTAGCCAGTGATTGAAACATGCTTCAGTTGTTGTGCCTTAGTGGTTGATTTTTCTAATACCTTTTGTCAGCTTCCTTAATGTAACTACTAACAAAATATTCCGTGCAGGTAGATATTTTACTGTGTTCTAATGTACTATTCAATCCTTACAGTAACGTTACAAGTTAAGACACCGTATCTTTTCATTTGCTGGACTGAGAAGTTTAAATAAACTACCTTATATATACTCGCACCAAAAATAATGTTTGCAAATGTAATTAAAGACTGACTATTTTCTTCCAATGGTATGTGTCTTTTACTTGCTTTTCAGTGCCTTCTTCTTTTTTGACTTCCAAGAAATCAAAATACATTAACGGACATCAACAGAACGATAAATCATCTCCGCCATTTTAATCATTGACAGCTAATATTGACCCATAGCTTTACTAATCTCCTAGTAATAGATGTCATAGTTTCAAAGATAGGGTCTGACAATGTCATATTCTAGTGTCCTTTCATGACAGGTCTAAAAGACAAAAGCTTAGCTGCCCAAGAAAAGAATGGTCTTAAGAGAAGTGTGGCATAATGTCCAGTGGGGTAAGTGTAATAGGCAATGTCTATGGAAGTTTGGTCCTTTGTTTAAATTATTTGAAAACAGTAGTTTTTGCGCAAGGCTACTAGCATGTGATACTAGATCTTCTGACACTAACTGAATAAAGTGAAACATGAGATATATGGCCACAGAATTTTCTTGATCATGGTTGCCAATCAACACAACTCAAAGTGACTAGTGAGGCTTAGATATGGAACCAAAGTCATTTCAGTTACACAACCACACTGACAAACAGAATAAAAAGTACATGATGATCTTACATTTTTTCAGGTCCGCTTCTGTTATTTTGATGTTAACATATGCAAAGACTTTCTGTGAATTTCCTAAAAAAGAAAATTTGTTGATTTAATTCATATCCAGAGAACAATGTAAATCTCAATAGTTTTTGTTTTTTATGAGATGACTGCCTGGCTTTGAACTCAGACAGTGGCCTGCCTTGGCTTCCTTAGTGCTGGGATCAAAAGTGTGCACTACCATGTACAGCTCTAAAAATTGTTCCAAGTTTTAAAAGTTTATAAACACTTATTCTTTGAAAAAATACTTTTGCACACCAGACCAAAGACTTAATTTTTATAAAACACAAGGTTTTTTTTTTTAAAAAATAAAATGAGTAAGAAAAAAAACCCCTTGAGTTAAGACACATCTTGACTGTATGCTAGTGACATTCTACTCAACAAGAGACTTAATGCTAGAATGTTGACTCCTAAAATTCAAAGTAAAGACGTTTTGGAAATTTAAATGTTTTATAATTTTTCTGTTCCAAAATTAACTTTTATATGCAGTACCTCAAGGAGGCCATATATCATTTTCAATGTTCAGTGCTAAAATTCAGCTCCAGAGTTGTTTTCTTTTGTAATACCTGCCCTGAGTTGGTATATATTAAGTTATATATTTATATATAATATATAGTTAGATTTACCTTCGTCATCTTTCCGAGTGATGATCTCCACATTAGATACTTCTCCAAATCTGCTGAACTGATTTTGTAAGTCTGTCTCAGAAATGCCTTGTCCAAGCCCACCCACAAAGAGGCGCTTCATTTCTCTGTTGGCTTTCATGAATACTGGGCATTCATCTGGAAAAGTAATTTTGTGTAGAAAACACTTAAGAGCTTTTCACAAATAAAACACAACTCTTTCCCCTGAAACTTCTGTGCCAATCTGGTCTTATGGAACTACGCCTCGCTATTTGTATTCTTCAGATTTTATAAAAGGAAATTTTACAAAGGCCCTACATTCACGTTCTCAATGAACACACTTTGGAACTGCACCCACATGCACAGCGCGCGTACGCGCGCACAGACACCCTGATCTTTTCTCTGTATACAACACAACCACAGTTACTTTATCTTACCCTTTTCATTTCTTTTTCACAGAATTGGGTCTTCCCGCCCTCCCACCCCGTGATTCGTTTGGACATTTATTTTAACAGTTACTGACAAAATAGTAAGTCAAAGGCTAAAACTATCTCCATTCTGGAGCTCCATAGTCATAACAGAGATAAAGTCCGCAGCTACAACAGTACAGCATAATACAAGTGTCCCCAGAGCACTGCTCAGGCAGAAAGACGGGAACTAAAGTTATACGTTCAACATTTTCCCCCCCACTGTGCGCCTCAATTGCACGAATTACTTTGCGTGGTTCTCACTGTTTGCGTGGCAGGAGAGGTTAAGACTTCTCCCAGAGCCACTTAGAAAATGCCAGTGGTGAAGCAAGGCTCAGACCCTGAAACTGTTAACACTATACTACCATGGTTGCTGGAAAGGTTTTCGGGAGGTCCCTCCATCTCGTTTAGCTCTCAGTAGATGCTCAGCTCTCACTCAAACTTTCCTCAAAAGCTGGCTGACGGCTTCCAAGCCGAGATCACAAAACGGCCGGCAGGAGCGCAAAGCCAAAACCTGCGGTGTGGGAGACATCTACAATGTATCACTTCTTGGCAGCCTCCGCCCCATCCTACCCATCCCGCCTTCCTCCTCCGAGAAGTCCCAAGAAGAGGAGACGAGAGGTTAGGCCCAACAGCCCATCACTTCTCACACGACAACACGCTCAAGAGGCTGCCCCTCAGCACTAGTGCAGCATAGCCCCCAACGTCTAATTTACACGTGCCAGCAGGCGCACTTTCTTTTCTTTCCTGCAGGGTTTCCAACCCGGTATCCTAAGGTTCCGTTTCTTTTTTTTTTTTTTTTTTTTTTTTTCGCTAAGGTTCCGTTTCGACGCAGTTTCCGAGGGTTCTTTATTTCATCTGCCTTCATTCTAACTAACGTTCCGCTACCTTCTCTTCCACGTCTGTAAAAGAGCCGAGGAAAAAGTTCCGTAATTCCTACAGAGAAGACGTGCCGCCACGTGAAGCCCGACTTCCGGGTCAAGTAAGGCGGAAGTGGGAAAGCGGAACAATAATAAAGAGACTCTTTTCCTCGTGCTTCCCGGGACCGCCCCCTCAGTGACGAAAGGGCTCGGGCCGCTCAAAGGCAGCTTGAGGGGGCGGGCGGCCGCTGGAGCTCGACGTCGGTTTAGAACGAACCACCTCCCCGAAGCGTCGGGAGTGTTTAGCCACCAGGCTCCTCCTTCGGAGGGACCTAAAACGGAGGTTGAGGGTGGGGCGGATACGCGTCGCCAAGCAGCCTCTCCCCCGCGAGCTCGCGAATGGTCCGCGCCTAGAATGCGCGCGCGGCTTGAAGCTACCGGGGAGAGAGGCGCCCTGACAGAGTTGTGGGGCGCAGCTTCCCCTGCAGTGCCGCGCTGCGGGTTCCATGGACTCTGAGACCCGCCAGCTGCGCGCCCTGGAGGCGGAGGTCGCGGCGCTGCAGCGAGAGTGCACCATGCTGCCAGAGCCCTGGGAGAAGACGTCCGGAGCCGGGTACGTGGCTCCTGTCCCCCACCTCGGGCCCGCGCGTCGTAGCACCCGGCCGACTTGGCAACCTCCTGACAGCTCGGGGGTCCCGACTGCCTGCACGCCGGGTCCTGAACAGTGTAGTGGGAGACCTCCCGAAATGTCAGCTTGAGTCAGTATCGATTCCGTGAGGACAGTGACCTCAGAGTGTGAGCCCTGCGTTTAGGGTTCATGGCTTGTTTGTAATCAGCAGAAAATAGTTTTCTTAAGGGTTAGTTTTGCCCGGTTGATGACAATCAATAGGAAAGTCTTCCTTTTCTTTAGGAAATCTCGTCTTCGGGAAACAGTATTTAGTTGGGCTATTTTTTATAGCTTTGCAGATATTCTTACTCTGTAGGTCAGGAATTCGCTCAACTTCACTTCAAGCTCATGATCCTCCTTCAGCCCCCACCCCCAGCGGTCGGGTTATTACCTGAACCGCCAAGCTTTGCTCTAGTTGGCATCCCTTAACTCTGGTTTCATGGATTTGTTCTTGTGGTTCATCTCACTATAGTAAAGTGTCTTGATCATTTTGTATTATGCTAATAACGTAAGGGTTGGGGGTATATAGCCCTGTTGCAGGGCAGCCTAATATGGACAAGAATCACACGGGACTGGTGGTGGGGATGGGGTGGGTGGGTGGGTGGTGGTATAGTTAATGACAGAAAGCCTGAAAAACAGCTTAGGTGAAATAAATTGGAAAGTGTGATGATCCTCTGATTAGGTGATACTGTTAACACCTGTTTAAAGGTAGTGACCCTGAGGGCCAGAGAGTTAAATAGGAAAATCCAAAGTCCAAGCATTCTCTTCAATTCAAAGAGAAGAAGAAAGAAGGAAGCCTGGAATTAACAGTGATTAAGTATCTTAAACCTGAAAACAAACTACCTTTATTTTATTAGGTATAATTTAGTACACTTGCAGAGAATGGGATTTTCCTGTGTTGAAAAGAACCTTGGAGTGCAGGAATTTGTGGAGAAGTCTTAAAGAAAATAAAACGAGAGAAAGTTGTAACTGATGAAAGAATTGTGCCCTGGCCTATATGTATCCTCTTCCACAAGCAACCATGTGAGACACTTGCTACTGATTCAGGTGTGACCCATATATTGAAAGCTATGAGTTGGCGAGACCACCAGACTGACTCCACCCCCACTTACCAAATTAGAATTTGTATTTTATCAAGACAGCCTGGCCCTATACTCTTTGTATACACACTTAAAAGTCTGAGAAATGAAAGCTGGGTGGTGGTGCACACCTTTAGTCCCACCTCTTGGGAGGCAGAGGTGGGCAGATCTCTGAATTTGAGACCACCCTGGTTGAAGAGTGAGTTCCAGGCCAGCGGGACTGTTAAACGGAAAACCCTGTCTCAAAAAACAAAATCAATCAGTTGATCAAAAAAAAAAATTGAGAATCACTGTGTCTGTCTTACCATAGGGGAAAATAGTTTCTTTACTCACCACAAGATGTCCATATAACACAGTAGACTGTTTATGTAGAATCCTCGGTAATAGAGCTGAAAGTTAGAAGAATTTAGATCAGGGAAAATAGTAAATGTCAGTCCAAAGTGTGTGCATTTAATGTGATATTTTTCTCACTATGGTGAAGGAAGGTTGACGCCTGTGTACCAAGATACTTAATTTTTAAAATGATTATTGCATGTGTATTGTGTGTGAGTGGTGGCGCGTGTATGTTGTGGCAATATATGTGGAGGTCAGCGTATAGAGCAGACACTTCGAAGTGTCATTTCTCTCCTTCCAATGGAGCTAAAACTTCTGTGTCAGACTTGGGCAACAAGTACTTTTACCTACAAAGCCATCTTGCCAATCCTCCAAAATGCTTTTAAAATGATCTTAATGGTTGAAAGGATTGGCAGCTGGAATAAAGTTGTTGTTATATCCATGTGCCCACACTGATTCCAAGATTGCATACCTTCAGATCCTGACTTTGCTATTGGCTGAGTGATCTTGATTTAGTAATTGCCTCCTCCTGTGCTTCAGATTTTCTCATGCTAAAATTTCTTTTGCCTAATTGCTTCCACTGCTACATTGACTAGAAATGATGAGGTATATTCCTTTTCTTTAAATTTTTTTTAGTTAGCATACAAAGTAGTTGATTTCATCATGGCATCCTCTTACATATATGCTGTTATCTTTTGCTCCCATCCATTCTGTTTTGGCATCCCCCAAAGCTGGTTCTCTTGCGTGCGCGAACACACACACACACACACACACACACACACACACACACACACACGGTGAGGCGGAGAACGAGAATTTTTAATCTGGGTGAGAGAAAACAAATAGTATTCGTCCTTTTGGCTTATTTCATTTCATATGATTTCCTTTTATCTCCATTTTCATGAATTTCTGAAATGTTCTCCCCCCCCCCCCGTCGGTCTCTGAGTTGATTAGTAGAGTTGATTTTTTTTTTCATACCATTTTACTTGAAAGTCCCTAAGATCAAAAAGCTTCAGAAAGTCCTGTTCTTGACTGCATGTATGCCTATGTACTCTGTGTGTCTAGTGCCCACTAGAGACCAGAACAGGGCATCATAGCCCCTAGAACTAGAATTAGACTTGTAAGCCGCTGTAATTGGGTCCTCTGGAAGATCCGCCAGTGTTCTTAGCCTCTGAGCCGTGTCTGTAAGCCCCACCTTCAGTACTAGGGTTAGAACCTAGAGGACAATTTGTATACTAAGTAAAACACTTAGTAGTCGCCAACTAACTATTTCTGATATTTGCTTTTCAGAAAATCATTTCAAAAATTTCCCCAGTCAAATTCTGAGGGATGGGAATCCTTGAAAGACCTGAAAAGCCAGTTTGGACATTTAAAATCTGAACTTTCTTTTCTAAGTAAACTTACTGGCATCAATATAAAGAATTATTCCAAGATTGAGGACATTACAAACACTGAAGTGACGGAAATGGGTAAGTATTATTTTTTAACCTGGATGTGATTTTTAAAATTTATTTTGAATGTATATTGGGGCGGGGTACACATGTCACAGTGTGCTTGTGGAGAGCAGAGGACAGTTTTCGGTGGTCTCTTCTCTTTCCACCTTGTTGAGGCAAAGCCTGTCTTCTAGCGTCTGCGTAACACTCCCCAGGCTCAATGGCTCCCCTTGCAGATCTCTTCCTCCTTTTTTCTTTTTTTTTTTCTTTGGTTTTTTGAGACAGGGTTTCTCTGTGGCTTTGGAGCCTGTCCTGGAACTAGCTCTGTAGACCAGGCTGGTCTTCCTCCCCCCCCCCCCCCACATATATTCCAAGGATCTAATGTAGATCCTAATGCTTACAAGGCAAAAGCCCTACCAGCTGACCAAACCACTAGCCCTATTCTTACTCTTTACTTAAAAAAAAAAATCTGTTCATATTTAAAAAATACTGAAATTAAAGTATCATGGGGGGGGGTGAATTTGCTGTGATTTCATTCCATATTTAACAAATGGCTCAATCTGAAGCTAATTATTTCAGATGATTTTCACTAAAAGAAAGCTTTCCAGCCTACAGTACCTTCTTTTTCTTTTAATAATTCTATACTTGAATAATAATTATTAAGTGACATGCTGGTTTCTACATTACACAAAGGCATGATACACATATATTAAAATGAGATGTGGCATAAATGCATTTTGGGGACTAAATATTCAAAGGAAAGAGGCTAGGATAAAATTTTAGAATTTTTTAATTGTTTATTTTCTTTGGGTGGCAGCATATAGATTTTTTTCTCTTTTGTATTCCCATGTTTTCCCAATTTTCTAGAAAAATAAACTTTAAGAGGCAGGCGGATCTCTGTGAGTTCGAGGCCAGCCTGGTCTAAAAGAGCTAGTTCCAGGACAGGAACCAAAAAAAGCTACAGAGAAACCCTGTCTCGAAAATCCAAAATAAATAAATAAACTTTATTACTGCAATGAAAAAAATGGCCTATTCAAATTTAAAAAGCACTTAAAGTTTATTATAATGTGTATATATGTAATTCATATATGTATTGTATACTTTCATAATGAAAAAAGCAAAATTTAGACTAAAATCACAGTATTTATGTGGCCCTAAGCATCTCATTTGCAAATTAAAGTGATCTATGTTATTTTTAAGATTACATTCAAGATTCATCTTTTACCACATCTTGACTTTTTATTACTTTTTAAAAATTACATTTATATATTTACATGTGTATGTGTGAGCACACATGACTTGTGTCAAAGTCAGAGGACAAACTGAATAAGAGTTGGTCTTTCCTTCTACCATGTGGGTTCCAGGTATCAAAGCTGGGCCCCCTTTTTTAAATTTTTTTAATTTATTTTTATTGAGCTCTACATTTTTCTCTGCTCCCTTACCTGCCTCTCCCCTCCCCTTCAACCCTCTCCCAAAGTCCCCATGCTCCCAATTTACTCAGGAGATCTTGTCTTTTTCTACTTCCCACAAAGCTTGGTGCCAAGTGTTTTGATGCCCCCAAGCCACCATATAACAAGGCTGGTCCTTTTGTTTTTTTTTTTTTTTTTTTTTTTAGGGACAAAGCCCCAAATCACCTGGATTTTCTTCGTATTATGGGGATTTGTTTTTGTTTTTGTTTTTTTTTGTTTTTTGGGGTTTTTTTTTTTTTGGCAAATGGTGTGGGAGTTGGTTCGAGACAGGGTTTCTCTGTAGCTTTGGAGTCTGTCCTGGAACTCCAGAGAGAGGTGGATCTCTGTGAGTTCGAGGTCAGTCTAGTTTACAGAGCGAGGACAGCCAGAGCTACACAGAGAGACCCTGTCTCAAAAAACAAAACAAAAAGAAAGAAAAAAAATAGTCTGTGGTAGAAGATAAGGGAAACTTTCAAGGTACTATAAAATTGGGACATCTTGACTTGGGTGTTCGGTACATGAGTAAACACATGTACAAATGATAGAGGTGTTAAGAGTATTGCATTTTAAACATTTAAATTGTACTTGTGATATTTCAAACATACCATTTGAACTCATTTTTGTACTAGGTTTTTTCTTTGGTGCCACCAACTAGCTCTAAATCATGACATGGAGATTTATTAGTTTTGAATGCTTGACCTAGCTTAGGCTTGTTTCTAGCTAGCTCTTTTAACTTAAATTAACCTGTTTCTCTTCACCTGCATTTTGCCTTGGGGCTTCTTACCTTTTCTTTCTGTATACTTTGTTTAGCTGGTGGCGACTGGCTGACTGGCCCTGAGCATCTCCCTTTTTTTCCCCCTTATTCTCTCCTCCTCCTCTTGTCTCGTTCTCCTATTCTCTCTGCCTGCCAACCTTGCCTATCCCTCTTCTGCCTAGCTATTAGAATTTAGCTTTTTATTAGACCAGTCAGGTGCCTTAGCAAGGTGAAACAACAACACATCTTTTCATAATTAAACAAATGCAGCAGAAACAAATGTAACGCTTTTACACAATTAAAGTAATATTCCCCAGCATAAACAAATGTAGCACATCTTTGCCTCGTTAAATATTCCACAACACATTTTAGTGGGATTTTTGTTGTTCTTATTATTATTTGGTTTGGGTTTTTGTTTTGTTTTCATTTGTTTGTTTTAAGATGGTATCTCTTTATGTAGCCCTGGCTAGTCTGGAACACAGCAATCCTCATGCCTCTGCTTCTCTAGTGCTGGGATTAAAGGTGTGCAACATCATGCACACCTTTAGTGGACATTTGAGGAGTAAGAAAAGTAAAAACACAGATTTGTTATTGTTTTTAGCTATGGTAATGTAAAGGACCATGAAACCAAAGTAAAAGAGGCATGAATATCTAGAATTGTAGAGTACAGTTTATAGTTCTGAGTTTTGGAAAATGCCAATTGAATCTTTGAAATGTGAGTTAGAAAGGTGGACATATTAATGGGTTAGGACAAAAATAACTGCCTCCTGGCTGGGAAAGTACCTTCTGTGTCGTAATACTAGATTCGGGTGTATATCAGGAGCCAGAGGCCATCCATAATGCTCCATATATGATTATAATGGTATTGAGTTCGTTTGGAAACTATAGGAAAAAACAGCTAGTATTACTCTGGTATAATTGTGGTGATCACAGTAATGTCAAAATAAATCCACAAACAAGAAGATAATATTGAAAAAAATTCATATAGGCAAGATGGACGACTCAGCGGATAAAGGCCCTAACACCCAGCCTAATAATGACCAGAGTTTACACACTGGAACCCACATAGTAGAAGAAGAGAACTGATCCCTCAAGTTGTTCTCTGACCTCTACATGCATCACACACACATAGACACACATACACATGTGAATAAATATGGAAAAAATTTAAATAAAGGCTGGGTGTGGTGGTATTTGCCTTTAATCCTAGTTTTCTGGAGGCAGAGACAGGCCAGTCTCTGAGTTTGAGGCCAACATGGTTTTTACATAGTGAGTTCCAGTATAGCAAGGACTATATAGAGATACCCTATCTCAAAATAAAACCAAGTAAATAAATAAATAAATGAAAATAAAGCATATGACAGTTAACATGATTCAGACTTATTTAGGGTTATACAGTGTGTGTGTGTGTGTGTGTGTGTGTGTGTGTGTGTGTGTGTATATGTATGTATGTATGTATATGTATATGTGGTGTGTTACTTACCTTAACCATAGATAGACTTGAGAACTTGAAAGTATACATTTTCTGTAATTCTATTTTATAAGACCAATTTCTTTGACATGATCATACAGATTTTTAAAAAATTTCTTTGTTTTATGTGTGTTGGTGCTTTTGCCTGCCTGTATGTCTGTGAGGGTGTCAGACACTGGAGTTACAGTCAGTTGTTAGCTGCTATTTGGGTGCTGGGAATTGAACCTGCGTCCGAACCTGGTTCCTCTGGAAGAACACGCAGTGATCTTTACCACTGAGCCATTGCTCCAGCCCCAGACCTTCCAGATTTTTTTTAAATTGACTGCTAATATATACCTTTATAAATCTACTTGCAAGTAGATAGTCATGTAAATAAGTATTTGAAGAAAAGTATTCTTTTAAATAAAATATTTAATTTTCTAATTAACAGATACAAAGAAAGTTCTACAGAGACACAGATTATCAGGAAATTGCAGCATGGTTACATTTCAACTGGAATTTCAGGTTCTGCAAATTGAGGTAACTTGAGCATATTGTGGTAGCAGATTTTTTTTTCCTATGAGAAACAGTTCCCATACTTAAGTCACTACAGTGGTTGAGATGAGAAAGAGTGTATAAGCCAGGGTTCCTTTATAGCACATTTGTATCATAAAAAATTTTTAGAGTACCTTCTTGTAGACAGGTTTTTTTTTTGGGCCACTAGCTCACAAAAAACAACACAGAGATTGGCCTTAGTTTAGGCTTATAAATTCTTACAACTTAAATTAATCCATATCTTTTAATCTACATTCTTTTACATGTGTGGCTCAAATGTAATACAGCAAGCAATACTTCTTCACGTTGTACAAATATTCTACAACACCCTCTCAACTGATGGAATTGGTGCTGAGCCTATATGTGCTTTATTTTAAGCCTGGTAGGAAATGGTTTTAGGCTCCCAATGGAAGTCTCTGAGGTCATGCAATCAGTTTTGCATGCTGCCAGCAGTTAGCTGATGGGGAAACTATTATCTTTTAATTATTTTTGTGTAACAAATTTCCTAACAGTTATTTGAAACAACAAAAAATACTATCTTATACCTTTTCTATGTGTCAGGCATGTGGGAGAAGCCCAGTTGGGTGTCCTTGTGTAGGGTCTCTCAGGTGGCCATCATTTTGGGGTCACAGCCATGTTGAAAGGTCCTGCAGGTTATTTTGGACTGCCAACAGACACAGGAAGACGTGCCTTTGGCTTAGACTTCAAGGTAGTGCAGTAGACAGAATGGTCATTTGTAACCCTGTGGAATAGAACAGCTAAAGCAGAACAGGCTCAACAGCCAGAGGCTGCCTCTGAAAACAGTCAAATCTAGTCATAAATTTGAGAACCAGCCTAGCTGGAGACATGCTTTGATAGCAGAAGTTTCAACCATTTGGTTTTGCCATCTAGGTTTATAAGAAATTTTTACAAAGAACAGAGCCAGGAAGGATAGAAAGGCTGCCTTGGGCTCATATCAGGTGGATGAAGTGTGGACAGACCTCAAGTTCTGTAGACAAGCTGTACTCAAGCATTCAGTCTCAGGTGCCAGGATTCCTTATTCTAGCTGGTATCCTCAGCCATGAAACAAGCCCCAAATTGTTTTTTTTTTTTAACTGGGACAGATGTCAGTGACTCTGTTAGTACCCTGTGTGTACATGTCAGAGAGCCATATAAAAACATAAAAACAATTCAAGCATGAAGTTCAGATTTGTAGGCTTTGAGCTTTTTCTTCTCTGGGCTGTTAATGTCACTTGCTGATACTGGCCTGGGACAGGCTAAGGATGGGTTGTGGAATATCTGATGACAGAGCTCCCAACAATCACTCACTTCAGTACCACCCTTCGGTATTACCAGTATGACCAAGAAAACACAGCGTGGTGTTCCAAATACCAGCTGAACAAAATACATTTGTTAATTCAAAAATGCAATTCTCATCTCAAATGAGATACAGTAAAGTGGGGAGATCTCTACTATAGGCCTAAGATGCTCTCTGGTGACGTTCTTATCCTGCTAGGTTGGTGGAAGCTAGTGGTCTGTCGAAAGTTAATAGGTTCAAAATAGTTTTTATATGTTAGTCACAGAAGAGGGAAAGGAATAGCTATTTGGGGGACTAAAAGTAGCCCAAGAAAAATTGTAATTTGGCTCTGGACTTGAAACATTCCAAAATTTCTACAATCATCAAAGCTCTAATCAGTCAGTCTTGCAAAAGGTTTCATCTTGAAGGTGTCGCTTCTTTCTGAGAACTTTGACTCATAACAGTTAACATTTTCACATGTTAAGGCATACTTGATGAGTGATCTTTTTTGAGACAGGATTTCTCTGTAGCTTTGGTGCCTGTCCTGGAACTAGCTCTTGTAGACCAGGCTGGCCTCGAACTCACAGAGATCCGCCTGCCTCAGCTTCCCATGTGCTGAGATTAAAGGCGTGTGCCACCACTGCCTGGCTTGATGAGTGATCTTATGTAAGTTATACTTTTCTCAAATGTGCACCAACCTTAGGGCACTACAGGGTCACTGAGGCAGTACTACATGAAGATCTCTGTTAAAGACTGGACTGGAGCATGAGCCCAAATTGATTGTTTCATCCTGTTTGAACAGCCTGTTTTAAGACCCCATGTTTTCCTTTGTGTGACCTAGGAACTCTTAGGTTTTTCCCATTGTAAAATAGTTGTATAGTCTGACCAACTGAATTTTCTTTGTTTTTGGCCAATGTTGTTTCTCACCTCAGATTGGTACTATACCGTCTGTTTTCCTGCATGGTGGTGTCCATTTATAGGTGCAGACTAAGCCTGTGGCAATTTGGTGGTATCAAACCATGTTCAGCTTCTTCTCTTAGGACTTTTTTTTTTTTTTTGATTTTCGAGACAGGGTTTCTCTGTGGCTTTGGAGCCTGTCCTGGAACTAGCTCTGTAGACCAGGCTGGTCTCGAACTCACAGAGATCTGCCTGCCTCTGCCTCCCGAGTGCTGGGATTAAAGGTGTGTGCCACCATCTCTCGGCTTAGAAGCTCTTCGGACTTCTGTAGTCTAGAATGCAGACATGTCTGGTAATTGACTCTGATATCCTGTTGTTGGCCTTAAGGTCTTGTTGGCGTTTTCTGTTACAGATGCTTATGTCTTTGTCATGTGTATTTCAGCGCGGATGTGTCAGTTCACATGGGTCCGAGAAATGAAGACTCAGAAACACATGAGAATGAACTTAGCCTCTGTGGCTGCAAGGAGCTCAGTCTCGGTGAACTGAAGCTCCTTCCCTTTTCCTCTCAGCATCTTTATTTTTTTCTATATTTACACTTTAGCTAGTAGATTCTCAGATCTCAAAACAAACTGATAGAAGCTTCTGACAATACAATGCCAGGTGCAAATACTTGATTCATGAGGTACCATGGTTTCCTAGGTTTCCTTTAAACCTAGGCTTTATATCCATGGGAAACTCTCAGTCAAGAATCACAATTGGGCAACAAGAGGTATTTGTAAAGGAAGGTCTAGAGGCTGTGTGAAAACTCCAGAGCAAGGCCAGGTATAACCCAGCAGGGTTTCATGGTTTGTGGAGGTTGCTTGATATCCCTCTGGTGCCAGGTTTGCGGGACATTATATCATATGTCTTTCACAGTTACTTCATGGTTTTCTGGAGAGAAGTTTTGCTGTGAACAAAACAAGGCTTGTTTTGAAAAGTTTGTTCACAAATCCAATTGAACACAGACTATTTATTCCAAGTTTGATCTGAACAAGGAGTTAAGTGGAGCTGTACTTTTCAGGATGTGTTGTGTCCAAAGATTAATTATGTTGTCATTAGTAGGACTGGACACAAGAGATTACTCAAATTCACAGTGTTGAGTTGTGTACTTTTGTCACCGTAGGCCAATGAAAATTCAGGGCAAAAAAGCATTAGGCAGAGCTAATGGTTTCTGCCTTACGTACCTTAAGGATACAGAAAAATATGAGAGGAACTGTTGAAATTCTTTGAGAGACTGAATACTGCAATTCAGTCTCCAAAGAGACGGTATTGTTCATATTTAAAATTATATAGGCATTTTGATGAGTACTTAGTTTTTTGTTAACAATGTGCTGTAGAAAAGCGTGCTTTCCTTGGCTCTCTTGAGAGCACCCATTTTCTCTCTGGACCTTTTAAAATTTATGACTCTTAAAGGAACACTGGCGAGTAAGATGTTGGAAAGAACTGCAGATGGCTGTGGAACTAACGGGGCCTTGGGGATCACTTATATAGGAGTTGTCAATAGTTATTGGACAAAAGCACTTTTTATATTTCTTTGTTTCTTAGAATTTGAACAAAAGGAAGTAATGAGGATTTTTTTTTTGATTAATTTCTTACTTTATTGGGGTGGGGGGTGGGGGTAAGGTCTTGCCTTCTTCAGCTTGGCCTTGAACTCATGTTCATCTGCTTCAGCCTCCTAAGCACTTAAATTCCAGGTGTGTGCTGCCACACTCACTGTATGTAGTTGAAGTCCTCCTTATAGATTTACTAGGTTCAAGGCTGAAGAGATGGCTAAGCAGTTAAAAGCACTTGTTGCTCTTACAGAGGACCCGGGTTCAGTTCCTTTCACCCACACAATGGCTCACAACTATCTGGAACTCCAATTCCAAAGAATCTGATGCCTTCTCATGACTTCTGAGGGCACCAGGCATGCACATGGTACACATATATACATGCAAACAAAATACTCATACACTTTAAATAAATCTTTTTTAAGGTTCTTCCTCCCCTGCCCGAGACAGGGTATCTCTACCTGTCCTGAAACTCCCTTTAAAAATTAGAATTGTGAGGTCAAAGGAAATGTACATCTCTTCTAAAATGGTTTTACTGTTGTGCTGGTTAGTTTTTATTGTCCTAGAGTCACCTGGGAAGAGAGAATTTTGAGATCATATTGGCCTGGGGATATATTTATGGGAGATTGTATCGATTGATGCTTGATATAGATGACACTATCCCTAGGCAGGTGGTCCTGAAATGTATTAAAAAAAAATCTAGCTGAAGCAGGCAGTAGTGGCACAGGCCTTTAATCCCAACACTTGTGAGACTGAGACAGTCATCTGAGTTCAAGGCCATCCTGATCAACACATTGAGTTTTAGAGCAAGGGCTACACAGAGAAAACCTGTCTCAAAAAAAAAAAAGACAAAACAACAACAGCAACAAAAATATCTAGCTGAGCCTAAGCTAGTGAGCAACCCGATAAGCAGCATTCCTCCATGGTTTCTGCTTTTAAGATCCTGCTTGAATTCCTGTCCTGACTTCCCTGAGTGACTGACTGACCTGAATGTGTAAGATAATATATTTTTACCCTCCCACAAGTTGCTTTTGGGAATGGTATTTATCATAGCAACAGAAAAGCAAACTAAAGCAAATTTTTTTTTTTTTTTTGCTGTGTACATTTTTACTGTTGACATTGTTAGAAAAAAAAGTAAAGACAGAATGTGTTGGATTTCTTTTTTTCCTAAAATCAAACATTCCACTAGAGGGAGATATTTAGCTGTCAGAAAATTAAAAGATATAAATAACACATTTTGATCATATTAATACTTATTTTTGCATAATAAATATTATTAATACAGCATTTGAACCAAAGTTCTTGACCTAGTTAGGGTTACTAATGCTGGGCTAAAACATCATGACCAAAGCAACTTGGAGGAAAGGGTTGGTTTACACATCCACATCACTGTTTATCATTGACGGATGTCAGGA
The DNA here is from genome assembly GCF_037038515.1 of Microtus pennsylvanicus. Lineage (NCBI taxonomy): Eukaryota > Metazoa > Chordata > Mammalia > Rodentia > Cricetidae > Microtus > Microtus pennsylvanicus. The sequence continues at coordinate 85,149,453 of NC_134582.1, read as the reverse complement.
TAGGAACTCAAACAAGGTAGGAACCTGGAGGTAGGAGCTGCTGCAGAAGCCCTGGAGGGTGCTGCTTACTGGCTTTTTCCTCATGTCTTGCTTAGTCTGCTTTCTTATAGAACCCAGGACTATCAGTTGAGGGATGGCACTACCCGTAATGGTCTGGATCCTCCTACATCAATCATTAATTAAGAAAATTCTTACGGAGGCATTTTCTTTTTTTTAAATTTATTTTTATTGAACTTTACATTTTTCTCTGCTCCCCTCTCTGCCTCTTCCCTCCCCCCTTCAACCCTCCCCATGCTCCCAATTTACTCAGGAGATTTTGTCTTTTTCTACTTCCCATATAGATTATATCTGTGTAAGTCTCTCTTAGGGTCCTCATTGTTGTCTAAATTCTCTGGGATTGTGGTTTGTAGGCTGGTTTTCTTTGCTTTATGTTTAAAAGCCACCTATGAGTGAAAACATATGATAATTGTCTTTCTGGGTCTGGGTTACCTTACTCAAAAAAATGTTTCCTAGCTCCATCCATTTTCCTGCAAAATTTTTTTTAAAGAAATATTTATTTATTTATTTATTTATTTATTATGCATACAATATTCTGTCTGTGTGTATGTCTGCAGGCCAGAAGAGAGCACCAGACCTCATTACAGATGGTTGTGAACCACCATGTGGTTGCTGGGAATTGAACTCAGGACCTTTGGAAGAGCAGGCAATGCTCTTAACCACTGAGCCATCTCTCCAGCCCCCTTTCCTGCAAAATTTAAGCTGTCATTATTTTTTCTGCTGTGTAGTACTCCATTGTGTAAATGTACCACATTTTCCTTATCCATTCTTCAGTTGAGGGGCATTTAGGTTGTTTCCAGGTTCTGGCTATGGAGACATTTTCTTTTTCTTTTTTTTTTTTTTTTTTTTTTTTTTTTTTTTTTTTTTTTGGTTTTTCGAGACAGGGTTTCTCTGTGGTTTTGGTTCCTACATTTTCTTAATTGAGGATCCTTCCTCTCAGATGACATTAGTGTCTGTCAAGTTGACTTAAAACTAGCCAACACAGTGCCCTTAAATTCTGTTAGTAAATTATTAGAAACAAAGATGGGGAAATCTGTGTAGAGAGTATCAGGCATTGCTTTAGTTGGTGCAACTCTTGTCAAAGGTGTTTGTAACACAGAATTCATTTCCTCCAGCTGACTGTCCGGTGTTGTCAGCACTGCTGTGTTTGTGAAGAATTTTCAGACAGTTAGAACAAATGTGCACACAGATTCAGTCTTCCATAGCCCCTGCAGTATGAGTCTGAAGGATGGTAGAGTGTGTTTACATAACTTCTCTCCCTGGAACAAAAATACTAAAAAGTAACAACTATTTTTTTTTAAATGAAGAGTATACAATTTCATCACCACAGGCTTTAAAGGTAATCAGCTTATTTGAATATCTGAATCTAGACATTGAAATCCTAATATATTGTGTATCATGAAGGTACAGATTTTTTAAAGCAAAGAGGTGTCTTTCAGCCCAGAAAGACTTGATCTAGGAACTAAGGTGACTAATAATCAACAGCTACCAAAAGTCAACCTGAGACATTGTCTAAGTTCCTTATCTCATGTCAGTGATAGATAAAATTGCAGATGGAGGAATAAGCAAAGTCAATGCAGATTTATTAATGAAAAATGAGACATTAAGGAAAAGTTAGAGAAACTTGTCCAAGTGTGAAGTGTCCTGAGAAAGGGGAAATTATAAGCTGCATGTCTGGTGGTTTTGTACATGACTTATTACAGAAACTAGACAAAGACTAAGATAGTTTTTGTTGAAATTGTTCAATCTCTAGGCATGTCCTTGGGCCAAGCAGGCCAGGAGGCAGCAAGCTTTGCAAATGCCTCCCTGGCCCAGCTGGAGATGATCACATGCTATTTGCCCAGTAATGATAGTGATCATTTATGGAAGCCCATATCTATCCATTGTTAAGTTTCTTTGTTAGCTGCCAACCTTAGCTGACCTACTGGCAGCTACAAACACGGGCTAGTATTGCAAGTTGCTTACTTACCCTTTAGTTGTTGCTGGTCTCTAACCTTGTCTTGTGTCATGCTGGCTATTGATTGAATTATGCTCTCTTTGAACCCTGGCTTTTTTGATCAGCTTGTAGTTTGACCATAGACCTTTTCCCTTACTGCCTATGGGACACTGAATCCTGCCTTAAAAGTATATACAGTTTGAAAAATTACTATCTTTAAAAATGTTTGGTGGTAAAGTGGTAAGGGTAAGGTTGAAACATGGTCTTTTACATTGTTGCTCAGGCTGGTTTAGAACTCACTGTGTATTCCAATGTGGACACTCACTTGTGTCAGACCGCCTGCTTCAGACTTCTGAGTTGCAAGTATGAGCTACTACTATACCTGGCTCTAGAGCCCTTTTCTTAACGGTTTCTGCTCATAGTTCTTAAATCATAAGAGTCAGTTGAGACCTGCTGTTAAAAGGACCAGGATAGAAAAATGACCTGGTAGATTGCTAGGAAGTTGAAGTCAGGGGTATTTATAAGGTCGTTTTCTATATGTATCAAATCAGAAGGAGTGGCATGGTTAACAGTACCAACAGCAGGGCAGGAGTGGAAAACGGTAGCTTGGAATCAGCTTTGTGCTGACTGAGCAGAATCTTTAACCTTGTAGGGATGCACGGGTAGGGATACTAAATGTCAAACTGTGTAGACAGGGTAACTTGCCTGTGTCAGTGGTGAAAGGCTTCTGAGAGTTTTGTTTTCTCCCAACCTTTCTATATTATTATTCCTCTTTCAAGATTTTATTTATTTATCTATTTTACTTTATGTGTGTGTACACCATGTTCTTACTTGATGCTTAGAGAATCCAAGAGAGGGCGTTGGATCTCCTGAAACTGACATTAAAGAGGTTGTGAGTCTTGAAGATACAGAGAACCTTGGTGCTGTTAACCACTGATCCATTGCTCCAACTCCCTAATTTTTTTCCTTAAAATTTTTTTTAAATATAAGCTTCATTGAGAAAGGAAAGAGCAATAATATGGGCAAAGGCATCAAGACCATGATGGGGAAACCCACAGAAACAGCTGACCAGAACTGGTGGGAGTTCACTGACTCCAGACTGACAATTGGGGAACCTGCATAGGACTAATCTAGGCCGCCTGCATGCAGGTGACAGTGGGTGGCATGGACAGTTTGTGGGGCTACTGGCAGTGGGACCAAGAGTTATCCCTAATGAATGGTCTGGCTTTTTGGAGCCTGTTTCCAATGAAGAGAAACCTTGCTCGGCCTACACACAGAGGGGGAGGGCCTTGGTCCTGCCTCAACGTGGTGACATGACAGAATTGTTGACTCCTCATGGGAGGCCTTACCCTCACTGAGGAGCAGATGGGGAAGAGGGGAGGGAAGGGGAACTGGGATTAGTATGTAAAAAATATATATTAAAATATATGTATGTGTGTGTAAAAGCTTCATTGAGATTTATTTCCTCCTCTTTTTTCAGCCCTAAGGAAGCACTAATCTGTTTTTTTATTTATTGCCCCTCTTTGAACATTTCGTAGAAATAAAATCATACAATGTTTGAAGTCTTATGTCTGGCTCATCCTTGCTATAGCACATGTTCGTACTTTGGGGGGGTTAAATAATATCCAGTGTATGGATTACCACATTTTGTCCATTTCAGCACTACACTTTTGGTTCTTTTGACTAATGCAGTCATAAATACTCACGTGGAGGTTTTTAAGTGGAAATATGGGTTGTTTGGCTATATCACTAGAAGTGCAATTATTAGATCAAATAGAACTACTAGATAATGACTGGTATGTTCATCACTTCTCTGATTACTGCCTATTTGTTTTTCTTTTTTTTGAGAATACTTTTTTAGTTTCTATGATCAAACTCACATAGGTATGAACTTACATATTTAGTACAGTGCATTAACCCTGTACAAATGAGAAAAATTAAATTTAACATTTCCAGACCAATATGGCTATAAATTTTTGTGCAGTGCCAACTCAACATGGCATACTGAGATACCTTTTTTCAAAGTTGACAACACAGCTAAAGTTTACTAAAATCCGTATTGTGCGTGTATGTGCGTATGTGTGTGTAGAGACCAATAAAAGCAGTATATCATCAATAGGTTACTGCCTCTTTGTATATTGTCTTTGGAGAAATATCTTTTTAAATTTTAAGTTGTCAGAATGTCTCTGGTGCGTCACTAGGTATGCTAATGCATACTTTTTTTTTTATTTTTTTGGTTTTTTGAGACAGGGTTTCTCTGTGGTTTTGGAGCCTGTCCTGTAACTAGCTCTTGTAGACTAGGCTGGTCTCGAACTCACAGAGATCCACCTGCCTCTGCCTCCCAAGTGCTGGGATTAAAGGTGCGCGCCACCACCGCCCGGCTGCTAATGCATACCTTTAATCCCTGCCCTCAGAACCAGAAGCATTCATTTAGCTCCTTGTGAGTTCCTGGCCAGCCTGGTCTATATAATGAGTTCCAGAACAGCCCAAGTTACATTTAGAGACCCTGTCTCAAACAAATAAACAAACAAACAAACAGAAAATGTCTGAAATTGTTTTCATTAGTGATGAAATTGGTTCTGGCTTTTGGTAATTATTATAAATTAAAAATATCTATTATAAATATTATAAATATCTTTAGTAGTAAGGCTTTCTCTATTTTACTTTAGTGCAGAATCTTTTTTTTAAAGATTTATTTAATTATATATACAGTGTTCTTCATGTGTGTATCCCTGCAGGTCAGAAGAGAGCACCAGATCGTATTAGAGATGGTTGTAAGCCACCATGTGGTTGCTGGGAATTGAATTCAGGTCCTATGGAAGAACAGTCAGTGCTCTTAACCTCTAAGCCATCTCTCCAGCTCTATTCCAGAATCTTATAGGAATCTAAACTGTAAGAATGCTATAAATGAATATTTAGGCAATTGGCTGTTAGAATGATTTCCAGAAGGTCCAGTTTATATTTCTGGTGCCAGGTTTGTGTGTATCTTTACCTGTGGCAGCCCCTGCCCTATACCAGGGCCTGGCACATACTAGACAAGTACTTTGCCATGAGATCCTGGTAGTAGCATTTATATATTCCTGTTCAGTTGAGATGTCACTTGTTTTTAATCTACTACTAGTGAGATCCTAACTTTGCAAATGTAGTCATTTGTTTTATGAGTCTTAGTTTATGTCTTTTATTTTTAGTTTTTATCTTTTCCTCATCATGCTTATATTAAACATTTTTCTCAGTTCATTGCCACACCGACTCTAGTGTCATCTGTGTGACATGACATATGTCATTATCCCGGACGGGAGTTACATGTCCTATGGGACTAGGCTTCCTGGACGTCAATGGCAGACGGCCTGGTATCAGCCGTCGTTGAGGCATAGATGGTTTCTCGATTAGCTGGCTATGCGGAATATGGGCTTTACACAATCTCTTTTATGAGCTAGTTCCAGGACAGGAACCAAAAGCTACGGAGAAACCCTGTCTCAAAAAAATACAAAAAAAAATTAATAATGATAATAATGATATTCTTTATATCTACAAGACAAGGATTATCTTTTCAGGAACAGCTCTGGGATAGGGAAGCACAGTATGAGAATGTATAAGACTACAGCAAAACCCTTGCCATACACAGGGATGTATGATGAGCAAGGGAATAAACGGGTTAATGTTGATGGACAAAAAGTGTTATATTATACTTTGAATTTTATGGATAGACTTGCTAGATCCCGACCCCCATGGTGTCTGCTGCATAAAAAGGTACAAAGAAGTATATTTCAGCAGATGCAGAGAGCTGTCAGGCATATTTGGTCACTAGATGAGATAAAGAAAGGGTTAGAAAGAAAGCCTGCAGGAGGGCCATGAAAGCAGCCATGTAAGCGATAATGAAACAGAAGCTTTCTATTCGTAGATAAGATGAAACCACTTGTCTGAGGTTTACGTTCCCAGGGGCAAGAGTTCCTCTTCAAAGGGTGTTTTATGTCTAACACCTGTTCCTGAAAATATGCTTTTCTTAGAAATCACTGATGTAACTTAAAGAAGCTTTCATACTGTGCCAACTGATGATACATGACCTTCTGATTTGTTCCTTGTTTAAATGCTATATAATGAAAACATGAATTCAGTAAAATTGCAGCAGATTCCAACCACTCTCTGTGTATTGTGTTTGTCTGTCATCTCCAACCTCGTGCCTTCTTGAGTACCAAGACACTGCTTCTCCCACAGTCTGAGTGGCTCCACTGAGCTGGTCTGTGGCAGTTCATGACTTTTTTTCTAAAGTGACTTTTATTTAGATATTTTGAGTTTTGATATAATCATTTTTGCTAGTTTTTTCCTGTTGTTCATTTAGAAATTTTTTAAAAATTCATTCCTCCTAATATTTGTGACTTCAATATTCAATTTATATGATTAATTTGGAAATCATTTTAAGTTTTAGTAACTACTGAGTATAATTTAATTTGCTTAACAAACTCTATTTTATCATTTCTCATCAATTTTCTATTTGCATATTTTAAAAGTAATTTTGTCTGATTTGAAAGACAATCTTCTCTTATGCATAAACTTTTTATCTTTATTTTAGACTAAAGAGAAATTATCTTCTATTATAACTGACCTCAACATAATCATGGAGCCCACAGAATATTCAGAATTAAGTGAGTTTGCATCTAGGTAAGCCGTTTTACAAATTTAATTACTTTGTGGTTGATTTTTGCTCTACAGGTTTTAGAATTTTTTATATAATTTTTTGCTTTCTGTTTTTAATATATTTAAATATTTTTCTTTTTAAAAATTTTATGTGTATGGGTGTTTTACCTGAATGTATGTTTGTATACCATGTATGTGTAGTGCCTGTGAAGACCAGAAAAAGTCACTGAATGTATGCTGTTGACCTTTCAGCTGGATCTTTTAACACATTAATTATAACTTTCAGTTTGAGACTGGGTTTCCCTCTGTGGACATAACTGGTTCAAGCTTTCACTCTTTGACCTTACATTCTTTGTAGCTGAGATTACATGCCAAACCTTAGATATATCAGAACTCCCATTTAACAGATACCAAACTTTGACTCATCTTTGAGTCCAGGTCTGCTGATTGGTTAACAGTGGGTTAAATCGTCTTAATTTTTTTTTTTTGATTTAATGATAGACATTGCCTGTGGAAAAACAAACTGAAGCTGAGTACTTGTGGCCAACATTTTATCATGCTGTCAATGTGGGGAACTAACTCAATGGCAGCCAACAGTTGGGCTGGATTTGGGATTATTATTATTATTGCTATTTTAAAGATATATTTTTATTTTTAATTATGTGTATGTGCACATGAGTTCAGGTACCCTCAGAGTCCAGGAGCAATTCCCCTGGAGCTGGAGTTACAGGCCCAGACAAGGGTGCCTAGAATTGCATTTAGTTACTCTTCAAGTACTTGATGTTTTCTTCTGAGGTATCTCTGCATCAGGATTTTTTTTCTTTGTGTTATGGAGGGTGTGTTGAAGGTTGTCTCTCTGTGTTACGTAGGCTGCCCTAAAATTGTGATCATCTTGCCCTGTCTTCCCAATGTTGGGTCCCAGGGGTGTGCAAATAATGGGTACAGACCACCAAAATTTAGGAACAAGAGCCATACTTTATTCCAGTCACTGCGGGGCAAAAAAAAAAACAAACTTGCACCTCACTAGGGCCACGGGTCAGAGTTAAGCTTCTGACACTGAGACAATGAGAGCTGGTTTTGAGCCTCTTCTTACAGTAAAAATCAAGCACCAGATATGGATCAAAGAGCTTTTACAATCTTGAAGTCAGGCTTAAAATTATGTTACATTTTAAGATTTACACCGTTTTGATTATAGGATACTAACTTAAGATGTTTGAGAAAGCCTGTGCCTGGCACAGCTGCTTTTTGCTGTCCCTTAGAGAATGCAAGGCAGAGAAAGAAAATAGAGTCCCATCGGAGAGTTAAAAGTTAAGGGAATGCAACGCAGGGATTTCCATAGAGGTAATAGTAATAGTTCGAAGCTAACCTTTGCCCACCATAATCGTCTAGCTGGAAGGGAGGAAGCAAAAGTTAAAATGTTTACCTCTGTTCACAGTAGCTATAGCAGCTCTTAAGGCAGAAAGCAATAGTTAAAAGCTAAAAGTGGAGGGCTGGAGAGATGGCTCAGAGGTTAAGAGCAGTGCCTGCTCTTCCAAAGGTCCTGAGTTCAATTCCCAGCAACCACATGGTGGCTCACAACCATCTGTAATGAGGTCTGGTGCCCTCTTCTGGCCAGCAGGCATACACACAGACACAACATTGTATACATAATAAATAAATATTTTTTTTAAAAAAAGCTAAAAGTGGCTGTCAGCTTCAGTTTTCCTAGAATGTGTTTAGGCTTATGATTTTTATATTCTGGGTTCTTCATCAAGTGGCTGAGATTGCAGGCATGTGCCACCACTGATCAGTGTTGGTATAGGTTCACAGACCCAATGAATGCCTTGTCCTTTCCATGGAACTAGACAGATTTCACCTCTGTTCCTCTTTCAGAAGCAGTTATTCTTTGTCTTGGCATCAGGAGTGGTCTTAGGCCTCTCCCAGAGGCAGATGGATTGACCTCCCTTCCAAATTCTTGGAAGCCATGGATTTGTTTTCTTTCATTGCTTTGCCATCTCACCTTCAGTCACTTAAAGTTTCTGATTCTGACAAGGTTTGAGGCTTGCCTGTACTTCAGCAACAGTTGATCATTTTTTGCATGTCTGTGTTACTGATAGTTCTTTCTAGACTTCCACCATGGCCAAGTCTATCTGATACAATGCTTTTGTGTGTGTGGTTCATTTCTCTCAAAGATGGACAAACTGTGACTTAGAAATATTTAGAAGAAATATTTCTTATCGAAACCCATTTATACCCATTCTTTTTCATGTTGAGGATAGTTGACTTCATGGTATGGTGACAGAGTAATTAGGATAGAAATTGTTACACTCAGATCGTGGGGGTTCCCCCAAAACCGTGATGGTGTCTGCACTCTTTTATAAAAGCAAAGAGCCTTTATTCAAACTTAAGCTTGAACTCTCCATCAGTCTAACACAACAGTTGAGAGCAGAGAGTGCCAAGCCCAGCTGGGGTAGGGTTTTTATCATAGTAGAGATTGGGTTGAAGGAATTTCCAGGGTTCAGGACCTTGATTGGCTGACATTTGTCTAGGGGTGTTGGCTAAAAGGGAATATGTGAGTTCTGGGCTCAGTCTAGTGTTCTTATCTAATCTTATCTAATGGTTGGAATGTCAGATACTTCCCTTTAGATGTTGGCCCTCTCTGGGTGGTGTCAGCTTATGGCTTTTTCTGGAACCTGGTGCTGCTTGCCTTGGCAGTTGTGTGACCAGGCTGCCCTGGGCTCCATATTCCCCACTTTTCACAAGTATCAATGACAGGACCCAATCATGGGTCCTGCTTGCCTAGGGAATAGGGGGTGGTATTGGGACCTCAGTACCATTAGCTTACAGATTTTTCTAGGGCAGTGACATTCGCATCAATTGTCATTCTTAAAGCCCTGTAGCTTTTTATCTTTGAGTGCAGTCAGATTATAATCCTGAATGATTTATATAGGAATAATAGTTTTATAAGGCCGTATAATACCTCTTTGATTCTGCATAAAGAAGGTCAAGTGTCTTATTGCAGAGTTATTTTGGTTAATAAATCCATCAATTGACAGTTCTGAGCCTATTTTCATAGTATGTCAATGGGCCTTATAGGTAGTCATTTTGTCCCCTATGTAAGGGAGTTTTCTTTTGACTTAGCTTTTCAACCAGGGAGCACAGGACAGTGTGTTCTTTCCTATAACTACTTCCTGCTGACTTTGGGGCATTGTCAGGGGCCAAGAAGGCTGAAATGCTAGTCAAAAGCAAAGAAGGAATTCAGACAATGAGGTATTTATCAGAAGCATCTGGTTCGTAGACTCTGTTGAAGAGATGGGGAGCATTTACATGGGCTGGACTGGTCCACATCAGCTTTTAGCAAGTCCAGGGCTCGCAATTATTTAGAGCAGGTTGTAGTCAGCAACTGATGCATACATGTGTCTGCCAGCCAAGTGGAAACTTGTTGAGACAAGTTCAAACTAGGAACAGAATTTAAAATTTATGTACTTAAAGGAAAATAATATTTGAAACTTTCAGGCCCATATTGAAATCCATATTATAGAAAAAAGCAGATAACATGTATCTGTAAAACAGCAGGAATAGACTCATACCTTTGAGTCCTAGCAAAAACTATAGGTTTGGGTTAGAAGCATGTATTTTTTTCTGCTGTCCAGAGAGCCAGGTATGGATTGGACAGTGATGTCTTTGACCTGATAAGAAACACCCATACAGTTTATACCAACATGACAAGTAAAATAAATTACCCAAACGGTGGTATCTTAAACCATTTTTTAAATCAAGAGACCTAGCAGCTTTAGAAAAAGCAAGGTTTGATTTTTATATATAAAATGAGCTAACAATCTAGCTATAGCCTTGTGGAAGGATTTGGATGCCTGTTGCTGCTAAGCTGACAGTTTGCTAGCCTAGTCATCAATACTAACAGAGATCCCAGAAGGATAAATAAATTATACCTGAGTACAGACCAAGTTGCTTCCGAATCTATTAAAAATGACAGGGACTAGTCCATTATAGTTAGCCATACCCAGGTCTCCATAGCATTGGAAATAGAAGTATCAGAACAGTTGTCTTAGCCAAGCTTGTATGGTAATTTTTTTTTTCCTGTGGAAGAGGTGCTTGGAAAAGACCAACTTTATTTTGTCCAGGCAAAGTGGTACAATCAATTTTACAATATCCTGTTGTTTGTACACAGTCTAGGCCAGATCCTCGAAGCAGGTATTGCATTAGAGCATCTTGCCCAGTTGTCAGCATCATCATTGAAATACCCTACAGGCCCCCTCCTCAAAACCCACAGCTAGCATGCTCCCAGGGGAACGTCCTGTTTCCTTTTTAAAAAATTCTCCAGATCAGCAGCCAGCCTGCTCCCATAAGAACATCCCACGTGCTTGAGAGAGCAGGATATCTATGAGATAGAGATAGGAAGACTGCAAGGCAAGATGTCAGTAAGATAGGACATCAACAAAGCAGGTTGGCTATAAGATAGGAACAGGGTGACTGTTGCCAGGCATCCATGCTGAGAGAGGAAACCATTCATGCCCCCGCCTCATTCCGGTCGACCAATAACCACGCTTTTGCTTCTGTAAGCTTGCTTTTGCTCTCCCCTATAAGAAGCCCACCCTCCAGTTGGCAGGTGCGCAAGTCTTCCGAGAGATCTTGCCGCCCGCAGGTGCAGGTACCTCTTGCGTTTGCATCTGTGTGGTCTCGGCCTGTTCCTTGGTGTTGGGGAGGTCTCCTCCTGAAAAAGGTCCTCGTCGAGGGTCTTTGAATCATAATCCAGGTGGAGACATCATGGTATCCCATAATTCTTGGAACCTTAGGTCACTGCTAAGATCTGGGAGTCTCTGTCTAATATAATAAGCTTTTTAATCACCATTTTAAATGCCACATTCTGCAGATCTCTGAAGTATTTGAGGACTGCCTAGCTTTATCTGATTAGACAAACTTTGTTTCTAAGTACTTGTTTTAAGCTTGACTTTAAAAACATATACAGGGAACTAAATAAGATTTATCCCTGTAATTATATCAGTGCTTTAAGGATGACAATTAACTTGTATTTCCTATCAGTCTATAATACGTTATCAGCTTTTATAAGACTAGAACTTTACATTCTGTCAGGTTTAGCCTTAAAAATAGTGATTTTCAGTTGAAGCTAATAAACTAAACCAGTCATTCTGAGGGTAAGAACAGAACAAATTTGTTTGCAACTGTTAGTGCTATCTCCTTAGAAGGCAAGGAAAGTCAACAAGGAAAAGATTCCTTGCCTAAATGGGAGCAGGAGGGGAGCCCAGGAGCTAGCATTGCCCTTGACAAGTTCTAAGGCACCGGAACCACCGGTGCCTGAAGGGCCACAAGTTCCTTTAGCCAGAGATAAGGAGGGTGACACCCTTTTTAGGGACTAAGAATGTTCTCCAAATCCCTGAGGAAGTGGGAGTCAGGTCTGAGTACCTGACCTTGGGAAAAGAATTTTGTAGTTTTATCTCTGTTGTTGTGAGCCTTACTAAACAACAATTTTTCAATTGAAGTTCCTCCTATTATCAATACAAAAATTTTATATGACTCAATTTATCCAAATAGCTGAAGCCCAACAAAGTTAGCAAAGACAAGGAGGCTAGACATACATTTTTAAGCCTGAATAGACCTTCTATAAAAACCTAAGACACCTAGGCTATGTAATGAGACCCTATTTTAGAAAAAAAAAAAAGAAAAGCGTTGTTCCAGCAACACCTATACACACAAACTCTTTGTACTGTTAGTCTGCAACTTTTAACTCCTGGCAAAGCCAAAATTTACCTATTTACCCATCAAAGCACATTTGTGCTGTTTTCAGAGTTTTGTGAATATACCATATTAGAATTATATATGTATCATGTTGGTAAAATGTATAGTAGGGCCTAGAAGGATGGTCCAGCGGTTAAGAGCATTTCTTTTTTTAAAAAGATTTATTAATTTATCATGTATACAGTATTCTGCCTGTATGTATACCAGCATGACAGAAGAGGGAACCAGCTCTCATTACAGATGGCTGTGAGCCACCATGTGGTTGCTGGAAATTGAACTCAGGACCTTTGGAAGCGTACTCTTAACCACTGAGCCATCTCTCCAGCCCCCTTAAGAGCATTTCTTATCCTTTCAAAGGACTCAGTTTTGATTTTAGGAACCCATATAGTGGCTCATGACTATCTGTAACTCCAGTTCTAGGGTATCACATGCCCTCTTCTGATCTCTGAAGATACCAGTAATGCACATGTGCACATACATACATGTAGCCAAACACTAATATAAAATACATAAGTCTAATATAAACTGTTTTTATAAATTATATGATAGCTGACTTTACTATTTCAAGAGAGACACTATATTTCCATTATCCACAATAATAACCTTTCACTGAAGTGTAATTTTTCTATTAGTCTCAGTGTGCTTGCTTAATAAATTTAGCTTCATTATGTTATATATATGTATATATAGATAATGAAAACTTTGTACATGCAAGATTTGATATTATTTTGATTTTAGGCTTTCACTAGGAGCCTTGGAATGTATCCTTCATACTCCTCACTCATGTAGGATGCATCCCAAGACTTCTGGTGAGTGTAAATTTTCTTTTCCCTAGAACAAGTAAGCAAAGTTGGAATCATGAATCATATAAGGATTATGTTTGGCATGTTTAATTTTATAATAAATTGCAAACTGTTTTCCGAGATGATCATACTATTATTCAACACCAACACTGTATGAGAGTGAATGATAATATTTAAGTGAAATAATTACTAGCATATTGATTTCTAGGAGAGCTTTGTAAAGTTTTTAATTCAGAATTTCTTCTTTTGCTTTGCTTTGTTTTTAAGGAGACATTTGGAATCACTTTAGTTGAAATTGAAATGTTTTTGCCAACGTTTTGTGAACAATCCATAGCATCTGTTTTACATTTGCTAACATTTGGACTTTCCCTAGGAAAAATGGATACATTATAATCAACTCTACTGTGCTAAGAGTCCCCCATACACTCTATATGTAATTGAAAGCTATGCATGCTATAATAATAGTAATCTTGATAAGTACAAAAGAACTATATTTCTAAAGTTCTTTTAAAAATTACATTACTTTCATTAGGTTGGTGTTTGGGTATCAGTGTACTCTGGACAATTCTTTTTGTTGTTGTTGTTTTTCAAGACAGGATTTCTCTGTGTAACAGCCCTGGCTATCCTAGAACTAACTTTGTAGGCCAGGTTGACTTTGAACTCACTGAGGTCTGCCAGCCTCTGTCTCCCAAGTGCTGGGATTAAAGGAGTGTGCCACCACTGCCAACACTAGTTCACACACTCATGCTCGCTCGCTCTCTCTCTCTCTCTCTCTCTCTCTCTCTCTCTCTCTCTCTCTCTCTCTCTCTCATTGTTGTGTTTATTTTTTGCTTACTTGGTTGATGGAAAATAGATAAATCTTGTCTCTTTGCTTTATGTGCCATATTGAAGAAATTAATCCATTTCACTGGTTTTCTTTTTCAGTGTATATCCTTTGGAAAGTAATTTGTTTACTCAGAACTCTTTTTTTTTTATCTGTCTGTCTGTCTGTCTGTTATTTTGAGTTTTCGAGACAGGTTTTCTCTGTAGCTTTGGAACCTGTTCTGAAACTAGCTCTTGTAGAACAGGCTGGCCTTGAACTCACAGAGATCTGAAAGACTCTGTCTCCCAAGTGCTGGGATTAAAGGTGTGCACCACCACTGCCGAGCTGTTTATTTATTGGTTTTTTGAGACAATTTCTTTTTGTAGGCTTAGCTGTCCTGGAACTAGCTCTGTAAATCAGGCAGGCCTCAAACTCACAGAGATCCACGCGTCTCTGCTTCCTAAGTGCTGGGATTAAAGGTGTATGGCACCACTGCCCAGCAGACAAAATAATTTTTAAAAAACAAATAACAACAAAACAACCCTATTGCTTCCTTTCTACATTTCCACCATGTACTAACTATTGCCATTCTACTTTGTTTTTTTTGGTTTTGTTTTTTTTTTTCTGTTTTTTTGAGACAGGGTTTCTCTGTGGTTTTGGAGCCTGTCCTGGAACTAGCTCTTGTAGACCAGGCTGGTCTCGAACTCACAAAGATCCGCCTGCCTCTGCCTCCCAAGTGCTGGGATTAAAGGCCTGCGCCACCACTGCCCGGCTATTTTTTTTTTTAATGAGAATCTTCTTTTTATTTTTTTAATATTTATTTATTTATTATGTACACAATATTCTGTCTGCATGTATGCCTGAAGAGGGCACCAGATCTCATTACAGATGGTTGTGAGCCACCATGTGGTTGCTGGGAATTGAACTCAGGACCTTCGGAAGAGCAGGCAATGCTCTTAACCACTGAGCCATCTCTCCAGCCCCTGTTTTTTTTATACATTTTTTTATTGATATTTATTGAGCTCTACATTTTTTCTCTGCTCTTCTCCCTGCCTCCCCCCCACCACCTTTACCCTCCCCCAAGGTCATCATGTTCCCAGTTTACTCAGGAGATCTTGTCTTTTTCTACTTTCTACTTCCAGTGTAGATTAGATCTATGTAAGTCTCTCTTAGTGTATACATTGTTGTCTAAATTCTCTGGGATTGTGGTTTGTAGGCTGGTTTTCTTTGCTTTATGTTTAAAAACCACCTATGAGTGAGTGCATGTGATCATTGTCTTTCTGTCTGGGTTACCTCACTCAAAATAATGTTTTCTGGATCCATCTATTTTCCTGCAAAGTTCAAGTTGTCATTATTTTTTTCTGCTGTGTAGTACTCCATTGTGTAAATGTACCACATTTTCCTTATCCATTATTCAGTTGAGGGGCATTTAGGTTGTTTCCAGGTTCTGGCTATGACAAACAAAGCTGCTATGAACATAGTTGAGCACATGTCCTTGTGGCACAATTGAGCATTCTTTGAATATATATCCAAAAGTGGTATTACTGGGTCTTGAGGAAGGTTGTTTCCTAATTTTCTCAGAAAATCGCCACACTGACATCCAAAGGGGCTGTACCAGCTTGCATTCCCACCAGCAATGCAGAAGTGTTCCCTTTTCCCCACAACCTCTCCAGCATAAGTTGTCATCGGTGGTTTTGATCTTGACCATTCCTACAGGTGTAAGATGGAATCTCAGAGTTGTTTTGATTTGCATTTCTCTGATGACTAAGGATGTTGAACATTTCCTTAAGTGTCTTTCAGCCATTTTAGATTCCTCTGATGAGAGTTCTCTGTTTAGGTCTGTACTCTTTTTTTTTTATTGGATTATGTGATCTTTTGGTGTCCAATTTCTTGAGTTCTTTGTATATTTTGGAAATCAGACCTCTGTCTGATGTGTGGTTAGTAAAGATCTTTTCCCATTCTATAGGCTGTCATTTTGTCTTGTTGACCATGTCCTTTGATTTACTAAAGCTTTTCAGTTTCAGGAGGTCCCATTTATTAATTGTTTCTCTCAGTGTCTGTGCTGCTGGGGTTATATTTAGGAAGTGGTGTCCTGTGCCAATGCATTCAAGTATACTTGCTCTTCTATAAGCTTCAGTGCGGCTGGCTTTATGTTGAGGTCTTTGAACCATTTGGACTTGACTTTTGTGCGTGGTGATAGATATGGGTCTATTTTCATTCTTCTACATGTTGATATCCAATTATGCCAGCACCACTTGTTAAATATGCTTTTTTCCCCCATTTGTTATTTTTTGCTTCTTTATCAAAGATCAGGTGTTCAAAGATGTGTGGGTTGATATTCAGGTCTTCTATTTGGTTCCATTGGTCCTCCTATCTGTTCTTTTGCCAATACTAGGCTGTTTTCAATACTGTAGCTCTGTAGTAGAGATTGAAATCAGAGATTGTGATGCCTCCAGAAGTTCTTTTATTGCATAGTTATCCTGGGTTTTTTGCTTTTCCAAATGAGGTTGAGTATTGTTCTTTCAAGGTCTTTGAAGAATTTTGATGGGCATTGCATTGAAGTTTTTTGATTTTTTTTTAAGTACATCAAATATTTCATTAAAGTAGAATTTAAATTACTTGGTACAAGTAAAAAGGTAACACGGAACATGCAACAAAACCGCTTAGGAGTTTATTAGAGGGGGCATGTACAGGCCTGTGGAAGTCAGTGTGCAGAGAGAGAGAGAAAGAGCTGAAGATGGCGCCTCCAGCTTTTAAGGGCTGCCTAGCACATGCGCACAGGGGCTCATGCACCTGCGTGGCACGTAGATGTTGCATGTGGGTCATTTGGAGTCCTTTAAGATTCTCGGGGCCATTAGGCACTTCTGCCTGAGGGCTTGTCCACATATGTATGGCTCTGGAACCCGGAAGTGTCGGCCATGTTGTGTAGCTGAATCATTACATGAATTATGAAGTATTTGTCTTTTGGGGGTAGAGACTGGCTTTAGTTAGTACAATATTTTTTAAAATTTAAATTGATTTTGACTGATACATTGAAAAAATTAAAAATTTCTTAAGTATGCTGTTTTGATATATATGCATTGTATACTATTTGAATCGAGTTAAATATGTTATTTATTTCTTTACTAAAAAATTCTTGCAGATTTCTGAAATGTATGGTACATCTTATATATAGACACTCTTGGTATAATATTAAGGTAGAGCCATAATAGTATGTTTGAGAAATTCTTTGTTTTAAAATAGAATTATGATGTAAATAAATATCATATTTTGGTCATCCATTTATTTGCCAGTGGACATAGAAGTCCTGTTTTAGTTAGGGTTCTATTGCTGTGAAGAGACACCATGACCAGGGCAACTCTTATGAGGGAATACATTTAACTGGAGCTGGCTTACAGTTCAAAGGTTTAGTCCATTATTGTCATGGCAGGAAGCATGGTGTCATACATACATGCATGGTACAGGAGAAATACCTGAGAGTTCCACGTCTTGATCCCCAGGCGGCAGCAGGAAGAGACAGTGACACACTGGCCAGGCTTGAGCATCTGGAACCTCAAAGCCCAGTACCAGTGACACTTCCAACAAGACCACATTTCCTCCAACAAGGTCACACACATTTCCTAATAGTGCCATACCCTATGGGCCTATAGGGGCCATTTTTATTCAGACCTCCACAGGTCCTTTCCACATATTAATTATTGTTATGAGAATGAGTATACAAGTATCTCTTAAGAGGAGACTGTTTTCCTGTCTTTTAGGCATATTCCCAGAAGTGAAATTGTTAGTGTGCATGGTAATTCTTACTTTTAATTTTTCTTTCATTCTTTTTTTGAGATGTGGTTTCACTGTGTGGTCCTGACTGTCCTGGAACTTGTTCTGTAGACTAGACTGGCCTTGAACTGACAAGAGATCCACCTGCTTCTGCCTTCTGAGTGCTGGGATTAAAGGTGTGCACTACCACCTCCAGGCTCTCTAGTTTTCTGAAGAACTGCCATTCTGTTTTCCACAGTAGATACCTGCTGCTAGATAGTATGTCTATGTGCATGTGTTTAATACAGTTAGCTATTGTGTTGAGTTTCTCTATTTTCTGCTCTCTGGCTGCTATAAATATTATAACTGTCCTTTTCCTGCTTGCCTGGATCCTGAAAAGGACAAATGACAAATGAAGCCTAAAAGCTCACTAGCCATTTATATCCAATGGAAACCCCTTCAGCTGGGATAAGTAGAAGTCTAAAGACTTTCTGTCTGTTTTGTTTTGTTTTGTTGAGACAGGATTTCTCTTATGTAACAGTCCTAGCTGTCCTGGAACTAGTTCTGTAAACCAGGCTGACTTTGAGCTTACAGATCCACCTGCCTCTGCCTCAAGGGCGCTGTGATTAAAAGCATGCACCATCACTGCCCACAAAGTTCCTGTCTTTTATCTGCACCTCTGTGATCAGAGCAGTATCATCCATCAGAGCAGACAGATGCCAAAAATAGGAGTACAGAGTCCCTTTTTCTCCACTCAGACTTCCCCAGAGAGCTGCAGTTGTACCAAGTGCTGAACTTGACTGAAATGAACCATAATTTGCTGACTGAGCCTTACAGTAGATGTTGGAAGCCTTACATAGATGCCAGATTTTCACAAGAACTCTATCAGACAGAGTTTACCAGTGGAATTGTCCTCGTGGGAAGATGAAATTTTTCGGTCATCATCTGAAAATCATCACACTGAAGAATTTCATTTTTCCCCTCCTTGTCGTGTTTTTATTAATTTCTTGGGAATTTCATATAATACACTCTGATCATACATGCTTCCCATTCCTTCCAGTTCCCTCTCACCCTTGTGTCCCCACCACTACCACCAAAAGTCCAATTTATGTTGGCCATGTACTCACTGGAGCCT
Organism: Microtus pennsylvanicus; assembly: GCF_037038515.1. Lineage (NCBI taxonomy): Eukaryota > Metazoa > Chordata > Mammalia > Rodentia > Cricetidae > Microtus > Microtus pennsylvanicus. The sequence goes on along the minus strand of NC_134582.1, from coordinate 85,130,581 downwards.
GGTCAAACTCCCAGTGACCATCCCTTTAAAGAGAATTGTGTCCTCCCTGTAGTCATTTTAGCTCAAATGGAAAGGGATCTTGGCAGTTGGTAGTTTTTCTTTACAGATAATGCTAACTTGCCTAGTTCCCAGTGTATTTTGGAGAGGCTAACTTTAATTCTGGCCAGTGCACTGGACCTTCTCTGTTCCCTTAGCAGAGAAGTGTGTTTCAGGGATAAGGTAGTTGATGCTGATGTTCCACTGTTTTTAGGGATCACGAATAAAGCTTACAAAGAAGTAAATGACTAAAATCATAAACATATGATAATTGATAATGGGAATACTACCAAGAGCTATTCCAAGAGCTATGGGAATATAAATGCCTACAGTATGCCACACATGGAGTCTTGCTAGTCCAGAGCTCCTACCCTCTAATGTGTGATTGGCCTTTCTGCTATTCAGCCCCAGCCTTCTGTGCCTAGGGTTCTCACTCAGGAACTTGTATGGGATAGAAACTTTGTTCCAGAAAGCACATTATTTTGCATTCATCAAATAAGATTTCCTGGAGAATGTGGCCTTTGAGTGGTTGGAAAGTTGGATAGATTCAAACAGTTGAGGACGTTCCAGGCTAATATAGTAGTTGGTAGCAATTAGCATTAGCTGTCACAGAACACACACTTACACAAGTGTAGGGATCAACATATAGAAGGGCATCAAGGGTATTTTTATTGTTAGTGTAACACGTTAATAAAAAATAAGAAATAAGTGTTAAGTGAGCCTATCATTTCATTCTAGTTATTAATCATAGCATCTTTCTCTTACAGAGCAGAAGAAAAAAGAGATTTGCTCATGTTTTTCCGAAGTCTACATTTTTTTGTGGAGTGGTATGAATATCGTAAGAACACATTTAAGCATTTTAAGGTAAAGTCTGAAGATTTTAAATTTAAATATATGTAGAAAATGAAGCTGGTGTTAATTTTGTTGATACATTCGTAGTTTGCTTTCTTTTTCTGTTCTTTTTTTGAGACAGGGTCTGACTATGTAGACTATAATATCCAGGGTCTGGATATTATGGAACTATGTAGACCAGACTGGCTTCAAACTCACAGACATCTGCCTGGCTCTGCCTCTCTAGTGCTGGGATTAATAGTATGCACTACATACGTGCTTTAAATTTCAAAGAATGGAGAATATTGTCACTGGTTTAATAAATTAGCAGTTATTTGTAATAAATGAGTGAGAAGTTTCTATATAAATCAATGGATAATTGATATTATGAAATTTTATTGTTTTGACTATTCACTATGGTTAATTTATTGAGAATTTTATTTTTGAAAATTCAGCCTTTCAGGAGTACATAAAAAACAAAAAGAAATGCTAGTAAAGAATATATAGTGCCTGCTGTGGTGGTGCATGCATTTGAGCCCCACACTCATAAGGCAGGAGCAGGGAGGTCAGGATGAGTTTGAGGCCAGCTTGGTCTACATAGTGAGTTCCAGGCCAGCAAGTCTATGTACACTCTGCCTCAAACAACCTATTATATATTGTCACAAAGCAATATAATTGTAATTTCTATGTCAGACTACTTTAAGCTGCTGTATTATTGCACATCTTGAGTATAAATATTGACGCTTGATTTTTATGAAGTAATTGTTTGCTTGTTCTGAAGGCGTAAGTCACAAACAATGCCACACCAGTTTGGAATTATGATTAATAGGGTGGTATTTATTTAAAGGGGAAAAACTTACAGATCACCATCCCAGACAACAGCCCTCTGCGCAACCAGGAAGGGAGTCTAGTCGCTGGCCATAAGTGAAGAGAGAGAGGAGAGGGAAGTGGCTGCTTTTTTAAAGGGAGAGAGACCACGCCGCCCCAATGGGCTGGTATCTCAGCGGCTATAGGCTGGAGGAGTGGAAGGACCTCCCGCAACATTGTTCATTTTGATTTTACACAGCTCTTTATTTCTTGTTTAATTTTTTTTTTAAAAAAAAATCTTTTCTATTTTACATACCAAGCCAGTTCCCCCTCCCTCCTCTCCTCTCACTGCCCCCACCTTTTCCCCACCCCAACCCCCATCCACTCCTCAGAGAGGGTAAGGCCTCCCATGGGGAGTCAACAGAGTCTGTCACATCACGATGAGGCAGAGCCAAAGCCCTCCCCAGTGTATCAAGGCTGAACAAGGTATCCGGCTCCAATTTGCATAAGGCCAAATTCGGCCCTCTGAATGTGGGTGATAGTTATGTGGCTTGGGCAGTTTGTGGGGCCACTGGCAGTGGGATCAAGATTTATCTCTAGTACATAAGTAATGGTTTTAAGTCTGACGGAAATACTTAAAGACTGCTTTTCAAAAAATTGTTTAGGGACATAATCAAAAGTTGGTTGTGTTATAATCCCTCAGGTCCTACTTATTTCCATAGCATTGTTATTAACAGCTGTCAGCCACACAAAAACCTGAGTGAATCAGTGTAAATAATATTTCAAGGTTCTAGTCCTTCAAAAGCCTAACCTATGGCTGTTATTTTAAAGATTAGTACTAATATGCCTGTATTTGGGTTCAGTTCTTTTCTTATTATTAAATGCATTCTCTTTGGTTGACTTAATAAAATTTGTCAGGTATAAGGCTTTCTCCAGAATGAAACATGGGCAGTTCCCATACTGCAGTCCTTCAAGTAATTCTCATGATTTTGTTATATTTTCTTGTATGTGTTCGTGTATTTATTTCTGGGCTCTCTAATTTCTTATATCATACACACATACTCTTTGAGTTATTGTGTTTTTATAATAAGTCTTTAAGTTAGAAGATGAGTCTACTCTCTTGCTTCTTTTTCAAGATTTTTTTGTTTGTTTATATGGGGTTTTAAATAATCCATATAAATTTTAGAGTAGATTATTTTTATGCTTCTGTAAAAAAAATCATTGATACTTTCATAGGGATTTCATTGAATCTCGAGATTGTTTTATTGTCTTAATAATATAACATTTCCAGATCCACGAACAGAGGTGTCTATTCTTTTATGTATGTTTTCTTAGTGTTCTATTGCTGTGAATAGACACCACAACCAGTTTATAGAAGGAAACATTCAATTGGGGGCTTGCTTACATTTCAGAGGGCAAGTCCATTATCATGGTAGAAAGAATGGTAACAGGCAAGCAGTCATGGTACTGGAGTAGTTGTGAGCTCACATCTGGTGCAGGCCTTGAGAGAGACAATTAGCCTGGCATGGGCTTTTGAAACCTCAAAGGTCACCCCCAGTGACAACACTCCTCCAGCAAGACCATACCTCCTAATTCTTCTTAAAACAGTTACAGCCGGGCGATGGTGGCGCACGCCTTTAATCTCATCACTCGGGAGGCAGAGGCAGGCGGATCTCTGTGAGTTCGAGACTAGCCTGGTCTACAGAGCTAGTTCCAGGACAGGCTCCAAATCCACAGAGAAACCCTGTCTTGAAAAACCAAAAAAAAAAAAAAAAAGCAGTTTCACTAAGCATCTAATATATGTCAATGGGAATTATTTTTATTTAAACCACCACATATGTCTTTTGCTTTTATGTATTTTTATATATTTGTAAGGTGTAAATACTTTTTAAAATATCTCATTTTCATCTTATGTGAATGTGTTTGTTTGTTTTTCAGGTTTTTTTGTTTGTTTGTTTTTGGTTTTTCAAGACAGGATTTCTCTGTAGCTTTGGAGCCTGTCCTGGAACTAGCTCTTGTAGACCAGGCTGGCCTCAAACTCACAGAGATCCGCCTGCCTCTGCCTCCCCATTGCTGGGATTAAAGGTGTGTGCCACCACCGCCCAGTGTGTATGTGAATTTTTGGCTGCACATTTGTATGTATGCCACATGCGTGCATTGCCAGTTGAGTCCAGAAGGAGGTGGGTATTGGTGTCCCTGACACTGGGGTTGTCAGTGCTGAAACTAAATTTGAGTCCTATGCAAGAGCAGTAGGTTCTCTTAACCTCTGAACCACATCACCAGTTTGTAGCTGGGTTTTCCTGTCTCACAGCTGCTCTCAAACACACTGAAGTTTATATTAATTATAAATACTTGGCTGAGAGCTCAGGCTTATGACTAACTAGCTCTTACAACTTAAATTAATACATTTCTATTAATCTATTTATTTCCACATGAGTTGCTCCCCTATGTCTCTTAGTAACTCCTGACTCTGCCCTTTCTTCCCATCATTCTCCTAGTTTGGTTGTGCTGCCCATTCCTGCTTGGCTACTGGCCAATCAGCTTTTTATTAAACCAATTCAAGTGACAAATCTTCATAGTGTACAAAAAAAGTTATTCCACAGCACTAATCCTGTTATGATTTTTTTTATTTTAAGACTATTTCTTTAGTTATAATTGTCAAGAATGAAATATCTGTATTATAGAGTAGAGTAGAATCAAGAATAATTTTACTTGTGTTGTTTTCCTTGGTCCATTCTGGATTTTATTTTATTTTTCCGTACAAAGGTGTGTAACAAAGATATAAGCTACCTATATTCAAGTAGTCTCACTCAAAATCCAAGTTATTTAAGTAAATTCCATAATTTATAATTTTTAGCAATATTCTTTCTCCCGAAAATTTCATTCAAACCATTAGTTTTAACTTTGAAAAAAATTATAATTATTTTATGGTATTTTCTCATTAAATTCTATTACAAAAATAATATAGAAGTCTGGGAATAGAGTTCAATGGTGTTGTCCAAAATGTATAAGGCACTGTGTTCAGACCCCAGAACAATACACACCCCTAAAATACCAAACTGTGTTTGTATGCATGTGTATATGAGTATATTTTTCTTCTGAAAGTCAGAAAATTAAAGGATGTTCCTGTATATCGCCCATTGTCTCAGCCTTGTCACTCTATTTCCATTGATTTATTCTATATTATACTAGTTTGTTTTTTCCCATATAAGCAGTACCCTTCTATTTCGATAGATTTTACAATGTTTATTGCATATTTAATTCAAATGTACTACTAGGTACCATACAAGTGTAAAAGGTAGAACTGTATTTCAGTAATCCTAGTGAGTGTTTAGTCACAGAGAAACTGAGGCATGCACACAAAATGACACAATGGGATAAATTTACTATAACTAACATCAAAATGAATGAACTAGTAAACATTATTAGAGTAATCAGTATGGCCTTATAGGTCACAAGTGCTTTAATGAAAAGTTTTGTCTGGGGTCAGCTGTAACATGAGAGAGAAAGGGGTCAGTCTGCATTGGGGCAAAACACCAAATGCTTGAGTATTCTAGGAAAAGCATGCAGATTCTAATGTGTACCCAATAATGGAAATAATAGTGGTACTTTTTTTTGTTTTGTTTTGGTTTTCAAGACAGGGTTTCTCTGTGGCTTTGGAGCCTGTCCTGGAACTAGCTCTGTAGACCAGGCTGGTCTCGAACTCACAGAGATCCGCCTGCCTCTGCCTCCCTAGTGCTGGGATTAAAGGCGTGCGCCACCATCGCCCGGCCTAATAGTAGTACTTTTGTATATAAAAGATAGTTATTTCTAAAACACTGTTAATTTTATGTTCAACTCCAAAGTAATATATAGACTAATATTTGTGAGTGTGCTATATGCACCTTCCTCTGAGGGTTAATTTAGGAACTTTAATCTGCATTGTTCAGTCATCACTGTTAGACAGAAGGTTGGGTTTCTCTGTTCCATGTATCTGGAAATCATGGCCATTGAGAAGTGGTGCTCATGGGCGGATTGTGAGTGTGCAGTTTGAGTGAACGTATGTATAGCTGAAGCTCTACGTACAGCACAAAACAATAGACTTCATTTAAATTTCTTATATTTGAACAAATTTATTGATGAAATCCTTCCTATACTGTGAAAAGTTTATACTCATTTAATGTTTTAGAATCTTTAGAGTGAAGGGCTCTTATTACTCTCCGAGAAAATGAGTAGAATTTTGATTCTTTTTCTTAGAATTTTTTTTAAGTAATTGACTAAAGACTATGTGTGACCACAAAGCATAAAACTGAACTTTTCTAAATTGGTTCTATACCAAAGAGTAAAATTTTACTTTACTGGAAAGTTTTGCCTAGATGTGGCTACCCTTTTTCTTAGACTAAATGAGAAATACAATAAAATAGCTGCCGTAACAGAAAAGGTTTCTGCTTCATGGAGAATGCTGATGAATCATAAAGTCAATGGACGGTCACTTGGAACATTTGGCTTTTCACAGTTTCTTGGAACGTCGCCTTAAATGCTTTTGAAATACAATAAATGTTAAGAAAGACAAACAGTTCAGCGTTTCTTGGCATTCTCTACTTCATTAGTCTTGGGAATGGTGGATCTCATGTGAGTGTTTATATAAAAGGACACTGTTTAGATGTAGTGTAGTGTAAACTACAAGGGGTTTTAATGTTGTTTAGTTTCATATCATTTTGTTTTGAACTAAGATTCAGTCTGGATTATTTTTATAGTAACATGTAAGAAAAAAACATGTAAGAATTTTGGACATCATTGATTAAACATAAAATTCTACAATAGATAAAATGAGAATAGTAAGCTAATGTTTATGTTCCTTTAAGACATTAGGTGCACTACTTTAGATTATACACTGCATTGATGGTTTTTAAAAGTATGATCCTATAGGTAATCTTTTTAAGCAAATGAAACTGTTTGGATGCTTTCCCAGAGCAATTGGATTGCCCTCCAGGCGAATCTCTTCAATTCGGTCCCGGATGTAACGAGTGTCATTAGCCTTGCAGAATGTATCATCTGTAATTGAAGATATGCTGTTAAACTGAAAAATAAAAGAAAAAATACTCAGAAATCTAAAATCAACCTTTTGTATATTATACAGTAGGATTACACAGGATATTTTGCCTAAAATGGAATCTTCTTTTAGAGATAATATTTAACAAATATTAGTCCACTGTGATGACACTCTCTTTTGCAACCTAAACATATTTTTAAGTGTACCATATTGCTTTGGATTAAAGTCTACTCATTATTTTTCCAAATTGCTTCTGTCCGGTCCTGTTTGGAATATAAATAGAAACATGCAAGCTAAAGAAACTATCCTATTCCAATGTGTTAACTCAAAGGGATACAGTGTGTTTGAATATTCCTTAAAGAGGTGAAAAGAAGTTGAGATTCTTGTGATGCTGAGATATCAACCTCTGCTCCTTTTCATTTTTTTTCACTTTTGCAATGCCCACTTGATGCTGTCCTGTAAAATGAGATAAAATGTCTCCAAAAGTACATGTCTGCCACTAGTTGGAAAAAGAAACATAAATCAGAAATTGGAGTTCACTACTCTTTTGGAGAAAGAAACGTAAATCAGTGGTCTTCAAATCTGTGTTTGGAGTAACTAGGAGATACATAACACCTGTGTCAGTTGCTGGCCGATTGCCCGGGTTGTTTCGCCTCCATTATTCTGTGCTTCTGTCCCTTCCTTCTGCCTCCACCACACTACAGAAAGCTCGAGAGTAATCCTGGGTCCCAGAAGATTTTGGCATAAAGAAATTGAACTTAGAATTTCTTGGATGATAGAAGTGTCTTTCAGGACTTGGAATTATAATAATGAGGTAATTCATAGTGACCACTCTAGAAAACTGCAATATAGGGATAAGACAAAACAACACATGCTTCATACTGTACCTGCAAAGGGAACAGTGTTATCAGACTGAATCGTGGACTTACGGGGTCTCCATAGACTCAGAGGTATCAGAATTGAATTTTAGAATACTCAGCTGGTGATGGTGAATTGGTTAGTATTTAGAAAACACTGCACATTATGTGTCACAGGTGTTTCAGCAAAGATACCTCTTGAATTTGGCCTGTTAGAACAGACAACACTATTTCTACTACTGTGGTTGTGGTTCCTTTGTATGTTCCAGTTCTGCTTGGTTATTTAGTGTGCCTGTTGTTTTCTTCATTGTCCTCATTGTGGTCACCATCAAGGGAATCCCCTCTTCTGGGGATGTCAAAGCAAACAAACCTACAAAACACCACATAGGCATCCCATCTTATGTGACCTGTCATGCTCAATGGTTTTGCCTTTAACATGTACCTCAGATCCAAGAGTTTCAGTTATATAGACAGTAAATGCCTAATGCTCACCCCTTCTCACCCCAGTCAGGCAGCCTGAGGAATAAGGAGCAGAATATTGCCATAAATAAAAGTTAAAAATGCGAATGCTTGGTGATAGAATGCTTGTCTGCTTTAGGTAAGGCCTTGTAGTAAGTCCTCAACTTTACTTAGACTGGGAGGTGCTGAAAGGTGTATTCTGCTTAAACAGACTTTATACTTCCTAGACTGATCAATCTACTTAGTGTACTCTGGATTGGACCTGCAGTTCTTTTTTTTTTTTTAAATGAGAGTTATTTGTTTATAATGTATACAGTATGCCTGTATGTCTGCCTGCAGGCCAGAAGAGGGCACCAGTTCTCATTTCGAATGATTGTGAGCCACCATATTGTTTCTGAGCCAGCCATCTCTCCAGCCCTGGACTTGAAATTCTTATATAGACATTAAGTGGTCACACTGTTTTGGTGTTATAACCATAACTGACATATAAATAAGTTTCTTAAGTAATAAACATGGCCCCATAGTTAAATAAAGCTAGTTATTGTACAAAGAACAGTTGTACCTGAAGGTGAATTACACGGAGACTTTCTGGTAAGTTAGGAGGCACAGATTCCAGATCATTATGGTCCAAATAGAGGAAAGAGAGCTTATTCAGTTTCTATTAAAAGAAAAAAAAGTTCAATGTCACTGAGGTCTATGCATTCTTCACATTATTCAAATAATATATACTTTAAAAACAGTATTGATGTAGTATGTTTCAATAGTATCAGCTTCGGAGTGGTACTTTGTTATTTTGATTGTTATTGGGTTTTGGCCTCATGAGTAGGGTTTTTGGTTTTTAAGACATTATATCTAATAGCACTCTATTGAATATTCCACATTTTTCTGACATTTATCTCATCCTGGAATACTCAGCCCTTAATATTTGTCTAGAGGGCAGCTGTGTGTTGACTGATAGTTGAATCCTTCAAGTTTTTTGCAACTCCTGAACTTTCCATAGAAGTTTTACATATTCCTAGAAAAATGGCTACTCCTAAGAGATGGTACTTAACAAGGTGCCGTTTCCCAAAGCATTTTGCCAAACATGCAATTTAACATGACATATGTTTTCCTGTGAGGGGTTTGTGTTGGAATATTCTTTATAATCAGTAACTCATTACTATGTATGATTGCATGCTATGATTTCAGAATGTAATTTTTCTGTGACGTTACTCCTAATTTTTATATGCATCCTGTGCTACCATGTCATATTTTATGATGGGGGGTTACCATGTATCTTAAACTACCCTGAAGCTTACCATCCTCCCTCTTCAGCTTTTCAGATATTAAGATTACATCTACTATGCCCCGCCTGCTTCTTCTTTCCTATGCTATTATTTCAATCTTTTATCTTTTTTTAATCTTCAAAATTTTATGTATATATGTGCTTGTGTACATAAACCATAGTGCACATATTCGAAGTTAGAGGACAACGCACAGCATTTGATTTTCTGCTTCCTGTTTGATCTGGGGATTGAACTCAGATTGTCAAACTTGACAGCAAGCACCTTACCTACTGAGCCATCTCCCCACCCCTTAATTCTTTCATAAACATTTTCCCTTTACATCATATGGACATCAACTGTCTTTCCGGGACTACTTTTATTTGAATTATAGTAACTTGATCTGTACTTAGGGTTATTGCAACCCTAAGGTATTAAATAAAGTAGACAAATTTATCATTTTCATGCCAATTTGCACAATATTCTTTTTTAAAATCCAGAATATTTAAATCTACCTTTCTTTGTTTACTCTTTCCTTCCTTCCATCCTTCTTTCTTTTTCTGAGATGGGCATGGTTGTCCTACCTTTCCCAGGCTGGCCTTCACCTATTAGTGAAGCAATCTTCTTGCCTTACCTTTCCAAGTAGCTTGGACCACAAGGAATTGCTCTATGTCCTGCTCTAAACATTCTGTCACTGCTAGTTATTCAAAGTCTCCCCTACTTAAATTCATTTCTTTAAATTACAAAATTAAATTTAAAAATGGCGCATGTGTTTTGTGCACATGTGCATCTGCTTGCAGAGGTCAGAAGATAACTCTTGGGAGTCATTTCTCCCCTCCAGCTTGTTGAGGCAGGCTCTTCTTGTGTTTGATGCTGCACCACAGGCTAGGTGGCCCATGAATGTCTATTAATTTTCTTATCTCTTCTTCCCAACTCACTTTAAGAGTTAAAAGATTGGAGATGTGTGATGTGGAACTTGGGTGTTCAGGCTTTGCAGGCTAGTGCCTTTACATGCTGAAGCATTTACCTAGCGCATGAGGTATATTTATATTTTGTTTTTAGAAAGTGTGTCTGCTCTGGTTTTATGTTGTTTGTATTTTGAGACATGGCCTTACAGTGTAGACCAGGTTGGCCTTAAACTGAAAGTCCTCCTACTTTTAGCCTCTCATGTGTTGGAACTACAGGTATGTGTACCACTATGTCCATCTTCAAGTCTGCTTTGTAAAGTCAGTAAAGAACCCTTAGTTTCTGAATCCCTTATTTAAAAAACAAAACCACCAACATTGCTTATGATATCAACAGCAAATCAATCTTTTGGATATTTTTAATAGTATAAAAATCAGCCTTTTCTCCAAATATCTTTGTATTTACATTTACAAACATTGTTCCTGAATCCAGTTCTAATCAACAGAAAAGTGTGAAGCCTTCAGAATACCAAAAATGCTACTACCCGGCCTGACCCCCAAAGGTTACATTGATTCAGCCTTCTTTTCGAGATTTTCTGGTTGAGCAGTATTATCTTACACCACAAAGGGTATAGATGAGTGTGCAAAAGACACTTCCCTGCCCCTGTTAAGGGTTTGCTTCTTTAGATCATCTTGTCATGTTCTGAAAATACCTTAACCATACGTATTATACAGTTTTATGTAGCTATCAGTTATAAATTTTTAATGAAAAATACCATAAGGACAAAAACAGAAACAAAACTAACAAACCCTATAATGTTGAATGGTTACCTTAAATATAAGGAAAAAGGAAATATTTTTTATTTGTTTTGTTTTTTAAGACAGGGTTTCTCTGTGAAACAGGCCGAACTGGAACTCGCTGTGTAGACCATGATGTCCTCAAACTCACAAGAGACCAGCCTGCCTCTGTTTCCCGAGTGCTGGGATTAAAGGCCTGTGCCACCACCGGCTAGCTAGGAAATAATTTTTTAAACAGGCAGTTGTGGATAAATGTCAAACTTGTATAATTACATAAACTAGCGTAAATGAAAATTTCATTAGTTTAGGTTTTTCTATTAGGAATTCTCTTGTGACATTGCCTAAACTGGTCTTCAACTTTAGATCCTCCTGCCTGAGGCTCCTGGGTGGTTGCAATTTCATGTGTGTGAGATCGTGTCTCTTTTGTTGCTGTGCTTGTTGTTGTTTTTATTTTTTTTTTTTTTTTTTTTTTTTTTTTTTTTTTTTTGGTTTTTCGAGACAGGGTTTCTCTGTGGTTTTGGAGCCTGTCCTGGAACTAGCTCTTGTAGACCAGGCTGGTCTCGAACTCACAGAGATCCGCCTGCCTCTGCCTCCCAAGTGCTGGGATTAAAGGCGTGCGCCACCACCGCCCGGCAGTTGTTGTTTTTATTTTTGAGACAGTGTCTCACTAGATAGCCTGGCTGACTGGAACTTGCTGTGTAGACCATGCTAGCCTTAAAGGCATAGATCTTCTTTCCTCCATCATGCTCCACCATACCTCACATCTTGCCTTTTGAATAAAGTTGTCTTCTTCCAGCAGTAGCTTGAGCATCTCGTGTTTTTGCCTGAGGTTACCTTCTCTGCCCTGCCTAGGGCTGAGAGTGATTATATCATAGTTATGGAAGTTCTGGACTGGGGTGATAACTTTTTTCAATTTTCATGAGCATTTCCATTCTTTTGGAATTATTGATTTATTCTTTGAGGAACACTGCTATATTATCTACCAAAGTTAAATATAAAAGATACCAGTTGTTCCTGGTTAATAGGAAGAATACAACTTTTTGAAACAATGAGATAATAGTGTTTACTTTTAAATATAAAAATGTTCCTTTGTATTGACAGAAGACACCCATTTGTATGTCTTTGTATGATATATGTATGGTATACATGTTTTGCTTATTTGATCATGTTTGGTGCTGGGGTGAACTTAGGTCCTCAAGCATGCTAAGCATTCTTTCTACCACGAATTATGCTGCCAGCCCCTTTGCAACACATAAACACACATTAACCCAATGTTCTTTTGTGGAATGTTTGTCTTTTTGTTTCAAGTTCTGAAATATTGATCTGGGTAAATGCCAGCTATAGCTCTCTTCACTTCTTATCTTGTTGAATAGAAATATACCTCAAAAGTAGTAGAGGAGCAGAATGGGAGGAAAACAAGCACCAATTAAAAAATATTATCACTGTGGCAATGAGATGCCTCCTCTGTCAGCATTCTTGCTACTAAGTTTGATGACCTGCATTCCATGTGTTGGAACTTGATGACCAGGACCCACAGTGGAAGGAAAAAACAGCTTCCAAAAGTTATCCTTGACCTCTACATGTATACCTGGTATGTGCACACACACAAAATGAATAAATACCCACAATAAATAAATGTAATAAAAACTTAAAATATCATCACTCACATTGTGTTTTGTCATGCCATGGAATACTTACTTTGAATGTGTTTGCTTTAATCCCTTTACTCTTGATTTTGTTGTACTTAGCATTAAATAAAGTAAGCTTCAGAGGAAGAACTGGAAGTCTTACTAGCTGGTTTTCAGCAAGTGTAAGTTCTTCCAACAGAGAAAGTTTTGAAAAAGTACTATCTTCTATGTCTTCTATCAAATTTCCCGTAAAATCAAGTCTTCTTAAGTTAGCTTGACAGAAATAAATAAAAAATAAGATGTTAGAATCTCATTATGTAGACTGGAGGAAAGTTTCTGTTCAAGGCCCAGGATAGTATTTGCAGTTAGTAACTCAGTCAAATTCATCTTGTAGTGTTGGTACTCTAACCTATAGTCTGATACTGTGTAATTCCAGCTGTGCTTTCATGAGGTGCTGGAGATTGAACCTGAGGTATTAATAATATGCTGACCACAATACCTTAGTCCAGTTAAATTTTATTAGAAAGCCAAAAAGCTGATTACTAATGATCCGAGAAAAAGTTAAACATGACTGTTTCAGAACCGTTTCTGTTGAATCATCCAAGGAATGTGGTTGCATTTCATGGGGTATTAGTATTTTAAAAAGTTGTTCTCCAGATTTTTTTAAAAGATTGTTAATTATTATGTACACGTGTTTATCTGTGTGTGGGTAAGTCATGTGTGAGTGCAGGTGCCTATGAAGTATCCAGGCAATGGTATCAAATACCCTGGAGCAGGAGTTGCAGGTAGTTGTAAACTGCCTGATATAGGGTTCTGAGGATCAAACAGAGAGAGCAGCAAATGCTCTTAAACACTGAGCCATTTCTCCAGCTTCCTTTCCAGATATTTTTAAATATGTAGCAAGGTTTAAAAGTTATAAATTAGGTCAGGCAGTGGTGGTTGGTGCATGTCTTTAATCCCAGCACTTGAGAGGCAGAGGCAGACAGATCTTTGAATTCAAGGCCAGTCTGGTCTACAAAGTGAGTTCCAGAACAAGATCCAGAAACCCTCTCTGGGGGGGGGGGGGGAGGGAAAGGAAGGAAGGAAGGAAGGAAGGAAGGAAGGAAGGAAGGAAGGAAGGAAGAGTTATAAGTTGAAGAAAAGGAACTTTTCCCAGGTAATCCTAGCACATGGGAAATGAGATCCCAAGTAGAACAAAACAATAAAAAATAAATAAATACATAAATAAATAAACAATAGAAAAGGAAAATAAAAGCCGCTTGTGTATTTATGGTAAAAGTGGAAAAGTGTCTTGTCAGTTGGAGAAGCTTCCTGGTCATGCTGGTACTACGTTCCGCCTGAGATAGTGTGTATTTTGAAGTATTGGTCTTAAGATGATACCTATGTTAGATGGAATAGCAAAATCAACAGTAAAGAATGATCACATGGGTGGGAGAGATGGCTCAGAGGTTAAGAGCATTGCCTGCTCTTCCAAAGGTCCTGAGTCCAATTCCCAGCAACCACATGGTGGCTCACAACCATCTGTAATGAGGTCTGGTGCCCTCTTCTGGCCTGCAGGCATACACACAGACAGAATATTGTATAATAAATAAATAAATATTTTTTAAAAAAGGAATGATCACAGAAGTCTGTATAAAAAGAAGATTCTTTTAGTAAGAAAAAGATTGGTTTTTTTTGAAGTGTATGTAGTATACGTGAATGCTTCAATAGTGCTGACTTAATATAGCAAGTGAAAAACAGAAATTTGTGCTTTTATATTTTAAACTTACGCATATCTGCAAAATCTTTGGCGGTCAGCTTTTTAATTTTGTTGAATCGTGCATAAAGATAAGCTGATTCCTTTGGCAGTGGTGGCACAGCATCAATGTCAACTTCTTCACAGTAGACAGAGCCACTTAAACAGACACACAACAGGCATGTAGGCATTTCTAAGTTAGGAAACAAAATTGTAAGCATAAGCTCATTTGAAAAAATTCATCATCTGATTGTAAAGTTATTGTTATAATGAATTAATGAATGCTGTGGTTTGGAAAGGTATGTTACAGAATCATTGGTAAATCAGGAAAGATAGTTGTGATAACCAACTGCTCTCTTGTATTGAGCTTAATAATTCATCAGAATTTTACATAGTCCATAGTCAACATATTTACTTATTTTTATTTATTCTTATATTTATTTATTCTTATTGTATGTGTATGTAAATCTATGGGTGCATACATACCACAGTAGGTTTGTGAAGCTCAGAGAACAACCTGCAGGAGACAGTTCTCTCTTTCTACTATGTGGATTAAGCTCACATTGTCAGGCTTACCTATTGAGCCATCTTGCTGGCCCCCTTTTTATTTTCTATATTGCTGTGATTGTCTAATTGCTGACCTCATGGAAGGCTACCTTGCCTCATTTGAATGTTAAAAATAATAGGGCTGGGCGGTGGTGGCGCACTCCTTTAATCCCAGCACTTGGGAGGCGGAGACAGGCGGATCTCTGTGAGTTTGAGGCCAGCCTGGTCTACAAGAGCTAGTTCCAGGACAGGCTCCAAAGCTACAGAGAAACCCTGCCTCAAAAAACAATGAATAAATAAATAAACAAACAAACAAATAAATGGAGTCTACCAGTGCAGAATTTAAGAATTGATTTATCAAGTTTGATGTTTTTCAAGTTTGATGTGTTGAAAACATTTTTCAAATAGATGACAATAGTTAATGACTTTAGAAATCCCAAGTGAGAGGAACAAACCATTAACTTGAAAATCAGTCATTGCTGGAGTTTTATGATCCTACCTTGGAATGTCTCACTTAGAATGTCTTCACTTGGGCTCTTATTTAGATACCCAGAGTGCTTCCTTGGTTGGTCATCCCCTCTCCACTTCTCTTACCTTCAATGCATGAACTTTTAAGATGGCAATCTTAGGAGTCATTACAGTGCTATCCTTTGTTTGTTCTGGAAATTTAAACTTTTTTTTTTTTTTTTGGTTTTTCGAGACAGGGTTTCTCTGTGGTTTTGGAGCCTGTCCTGGAACTAGCTCTTGTAGACCAGGTTGGTCTCGAACTCACAAAGATTCGCCTGCCTCTGCCTCCCAAGTGCTGGGATTAAAGGCGTGCACCACCACCACCCGGCTGAAATTTAAACTTTTTAAAAGAAATCTGAACATTTTGAATTAACTTTTTAAATATTTATTATTTTATATGTATGAATGTTTTACTTGTATGCATGTATGTGCACCACACATGTTTGGTGCCTAAAAAGATCAGAAGGACTTCAAACCCCTCTAGGCACTGCAATTACACATATTTGTAAGCCACCATGTGGGTGCTGGCAATTGAATCTGGGTCCCTTTGGAAGAGAAACTTGTGCTCTTAATCACTGAGTTATCTCTCCAGACCCTAGAGTTAACTTTTAAATATGATATCAGGAATAAGCAAGATTCTTTATTCTGTTGGTGTTTTCAATATTACTTTTGGAAACTTTATTTTTCTTAATTGAATTACCAACACATTGCCAGCAACTACTTGGCCATATAATAAAATCCTGGTATAGTACTCTAATATGTTCTTTTAGTTGTCTTACCATTATTTATTGGGGAGGGGGGGGTGTACCATGGCATGTTTATGGAGGTCAGAGAACACCTAGGAGGAGCCATTTTTTTCCTTCTAGGATAAGTTGCAGGGATAGGACATAGGCTCTCAAGCTTGTTGGGAAGTACTAATCCAGAACATTGATCCTCCATTGATCATTTTATTTTATTTTTATTTTATTTTATTTTTTTGTTTTTTGAGACAGGGTTTCTCTGTAGCTTTGGAGCCTGTCCTGGAACTAGCTCTTATAGACCAGGCTGACCTCGAACTCACAGAAATCTACCTGCCTCTTCCTCCCGGGTGCCAGGATTAAAAGTGTGCTCCATACTGCCCGGCTTGCTGGGTTATTCTAACAGCAGCATTGTGTATCTTGCATCTTCAGGATCTCTTTGTTAACATTTTCCTTTGTGTTTAATTTAGTCTCACCTTTTCCTTCATGTCTAACACCCACCTCCATATACATATGCACATTCACACTATATAGCCTAGGATACAAAATAAGCTGTCCCATCTAGATATGTGTAAGTAGTCTATAGTGTTTACATGATAAATTACCTAATGTATAGTATAAAACGCAATGTAGCCCTGTGTCTGTTTTGCAGTACTTTAAAAAAGATTTTGTGTGTATTATGTTTGCATACACACACATGTGACTACAGAAGTGGAGATCAGATGACAAATTGGGGTGTTGGTTATCTTCCTCCATTACACGGGTCCTGAGAATCAAATTCAGGTTATTAGACTTGGTGTTGGTGCCTTTCCTGCTGAACCATCTCACTAGCCCAATTTTTGTCTTTAAGCAATGCATGACTGCTTCTGATTTGCTTTTCTTTAACTTCAAGGTTTATAATTGAAATACTACATTTAAGATTTAGTTGCATTAGATTTTTGTTTTCTTTACTATGTTATGAATTCACAATATAATTAACTGTTTTAATGTTTATATTTCTATTGTTTTTATAAGTTTGTCTTTACTGACTTTATTTACATGTGGTTTTTTGCTTATATGAAACAATATTCTGAAAATTAAGACTACATAAAAATTATATACTCACAACTAGATCTTTATCGCATCCCAATCTCCCTCACTTCTACTCATGATTTCACTTATTTCCTTGATGTAACTGGCCTTAAATTTCTAAATTTAATCCAGAGCCTCACGCATATTAGGCAAGTGCTCTACCACTTAGCCAAATCTTTAATCCTTCTCAGTTTTTAGAAAATTCCCTCTTCTGTGTTTCTTTTCACATAAATTAACATCTGTATGTAAGCTGTTTAATAAAAAAGTATTTTTATTAAAATTTTCTTTTATAAAATTATATACATATATATACATACATATATTGGGGTTTTTTTTTGGTTTTGTTTCTTTTTTTTTTTTCTTTTGGTTTTTCGAAACAGGGTTTCTCTGTGGCTTTGGAGCCTGTCCTGGAACTAGCTCTGTAGACCAGGGTGGTCTCGAACTCACGGAGATCCGCCTGCCTCTGCCTCCCGAGTGCTGGGATTAAAGGCGTGCGCCACCATCGCCCGGCCATATATTGATTTTTCAAGACAGGGTTTTTCTGTAGCTTTGAAGACTGTCCTGGAACTAGTTTTTGTAGACCAGACTGGCCTCAAACTCAGAGATCCGCCTGCCTTTGCCTCCCAAGTGCTGGGATTAAAGGTGTGTGCCACCACCGCCCGGCTATAAAATGGTATTTTTTTATATGAAGGCGGCATGTTAGAAATAGTCTGTTATGGTTTCCTTTTTTTGCATACTTGTATTCTGGACACTCCATGTTCTTACAGGTCTTCTTCACTTTTTTGTTTGTTCTTTTATTTTGCTTTATTTTATTTTTTTTTTGAGATAGTCTGGCTGGCTTGAAATGCTGTATAATCAAATATGAGCTTGAATTTATGATCCTCTTACTTTTACATTTCATATTTCTGAAATTGCAAGGATTTACTACTGTGAACAGTAGTGGATGCTGGGGATCAAACCCAAGGTTTCCTGAATGTTAAGGTAGCACTTTATTAGCTGAGCTACAGCCCTAGCCTTTCCTTGTTCTTTTTATAACTGCATTGTATTCCTTGGGGGTGGCTGTGCCATCGTTTGTTCATTGTATAGGCTGTTGAGTTATTTGTAGTATTTTGTAATTGCCAATAGTACTTTAGTGTTTTACATTTGTATTTTTTATTTTGGATATGGGTCTTCAGAGTAAAATTTATAAAATGCGTTGAAAAGTAAATATAGGGCTTAGGATGTAGCTCAGTAGCAGTGCTTTCCTTTGCACACGATTGGCCTTGATTTTGATCTCAAGCATTGTTTGCCCCCCCAAAAAAAGTAACAAGTAAATCTATTTTAGTTTGTTAGATACTGTCACATTCCTGTCTAGAAGTGTTGTATCAATTCACATTTCTTCTTGCAGTATATTCAAATATTTGTTATTATACAATCTTGATCATGTTATATGTTGATAATTTGTCTTCAATTTTTAAAATCAGGTTAAGGATGGAATTTCAGTGTAATTTTCATTTTTTTTAAGTATTTATTTATTATGTATACAATATTCTGCAGGCCAGAAGAGGGCACCAAACCTCATTACAGATGGTTGTGAGCCACCATGTGGTTGCTGGGAATTGAACTCAGGACCTTTGGAAGGGCAGGCAATGCTCTTAACCGCTGAGCCAGACCCTCATTTTTATTTTTTAACTAAAAGTGAGATTGAACATCTTTTCGTGTATTTAGTGTCACTTTAAAGTCATTTTGTTAATAGTCTTCCAAATATATTCTTATTAAAAATTAAAAATATTGTTTATTTTTCTGCTTTGTGTATATTTGCATGAACATTGGTTCTTGCTATGATGTAAAAGTTTTTTCTTGGGGCTGGAGAGATGACTCAGTCAGTGGTTAAGAGCACTGACTGCTCTTCCAGAGGACCCGAGTTCAGTGCCCAGGACCCACGTGGCATCTCGCAACTGTCTGTAACTCCAGTTCCAGGGGATCCAAAACCCATGGCAAAACACTAATGTACATAAAATAAAATTGAAAAAAAAAGTTTTTTATTTTCTGTAGTTTTCTGAAGTAATTTTTTAAATGTTTTTTGTTAAAATTTCTGGGTTTTGAGCCATCCCACTCCCAAACTGTCTGCTACTACTTGTAAGACTTCGTCTTGTATGTTTGTTTGTTTGGTTGGTTGGTTGGTTTTTCGAGATAGGGTTTCTCTGCAGTTTAGAGCCTCTCCTAGAACTAGCTCTTGTACACCAGGCTGGCCTCTTTCATAGAGATCCGCCTGCCTCTGCCTCCTGAGTGCTGGGATTAAAGGTATGTGCCACCACCACCCGGCTTGTTTATTTGTTTTTTAAGATTCTTTTCATTTTTTATGTACATTGGGTTTTGCTTGAATGTATGTCTGTGTGGGGGTGCCAGATCCCTTGGAACTGGAGTTACAGGCAGTTGTGAACTGCCATGTGGGTGCTGGGAATTGAACCTGTTTCCTTTCGAAGAACAGCCAGTGCTTTTAACTGCTGAGCCATCACTCCAGTCCCATCTTGTTTGTTTAGATCCTTGGTCATGCTTATGTTTATTTTTCTTTTTATGAAAATGGATCTAATTTATCTCCCTCCAAATGGCTATCTAGTTCTCCTACACTCAATTATTTAAAATTTTCTCCCTCAGTGGCTGAGTGCTTTGAGTACTTTTTCTTGCTTTAATTATATACTAAATGTCTTTGTGTTTCTGTTTGTGTCTACTCTTTGATTCTGTGTCCACAGTCTTTGTTCTTCTGCTAGTATCCCCAACATGTTAAATGTGTTTTGTATGGCACTGTTCAGTGTTTCCACAACTGTATTTATATGTATCTATAAGCATTTTAGAATCCACTTCCCTAGCATTATTGAAAATTTAGTAATTTTAGTGGGGTTGTCTTTTTTTTCTGAATTTAGGGAATAATGATATTTTATGATACTGAGGCATCCTTTCCAAGAAAAGGAGTCTTTTCAATTATTTAAGTCCATTTTTACTAAAATACTTGCCAGACTTTGAGGATGTGTTTTCTGTTTTAGTTCATTTTAACTTTATTTTACAAGACAGGAACTGGTGTGGGTGGATTTTTTTCATGCTTTCATGTGAAACCATGTTATGTTATTTAACAAGAATAAATCAAATATAAGAACTGTACAGTATGGCTTGTAGCTTGTTCTTTTGCAGTAATATTCCTGTTATTTTAATTGAAGCAGACATTGTAGATATTTATATAGAGTCATGTTTCTCTACTTTGCATTTCCTTGCTTGCTGCTTTCTAAAGTGCTATTCATTGAATTTAGGGCCTCGCACAGTATGCCACCACATCCCTGGCTTCCCCAAGTGTCCTGAAGATAATAATTGATTGTATTATATTGGTTGTAAGTCTATTGGTTGTACTTGAAAAATAACCTTTAATTCTTTCTTGAATTGATTTGTTTTTGTGGCAAGGCCTGTTATGTACTCTTTGCTAACCTGAAACTTGCTACATAAACAGACTGACTTAGAACTCATTGAGGTCTGTCTGTTTTGCCTCCAAAATGCTGGTATTAATAAATCCACCATGCCAGGCTTTTGAATTTATTTTTTATGTGAACAAAAATAAACGTTTTCTAAATGGATAGGTTTAGACAAATTGCTGAATGTTCTTGAATGTTTTCTAGTCCACAGTTTTCCCTCACAGTGTACGATGGTAGATAATGAGCACGTCCGATGTAGCCATAATGACTTTACCATTGAAGAGGAAATTTCAGTTTATATGCTTTGAGACAACTTTTGATTACAACAAGGAATAAAATGTCTTTGTATGTATCTTTTAAAAGATGCTTTTCAAAAATAGTAGATGGCCAGCTGGTGTTGGTGCCAGCACTCGGGAGGCAGAGGCAGGCAGATCTCTGAGTTCGAGCCCAGCCTGGTCTACAAGAGCTTGTTTCAGGACAACTAGGTCTATTACATAGAGAAACCCTGTCTTCAGAAAACAAAACAAAAAGATAAAACTACTAGATGATAGATTGTTCATACTTACCATCATTTTCTTTCTTGGTGGGTAATGATGGTACAACCTCATCTTTTTGTAACTGGAGACTTTTTTCATCAGGAATTATCATGGTTTCCTTTTCCTATTGTAAAATTAGAAATTTGTTATCAGGTGTAATAAGACAGGAATCTGCCTGTAAACTGGAAGGATCACAAGCATTCCTCATAGTCATTGGTAAAGGTATTTCATCAAGATTTTGTTTTATATGTGTATGTCTGTATATATAAGTATGTATATATGTATTCATGTTATATGTATGTGACATACATATTAAATAAAGAACAACTTGTAGAAGTTAGTTCTCTCCACTATATGGGCCTAGGGGTTTTATGGCTGCAAGAGACTTTATGTGACAAGCTATCTCAGCCCTCCATTAAGATTTTATACATAATTCCATTTCATTATTCATTAAATTACACTGTCATTACTCTAGGTAGGATGGATATCCACTCCTGAGTAAGAGAATCAGCTTTTTTTGTTTTCATGGACTGAACTCAATATTTGATAAATATTTAATATATTGAATTTCTAGGTGTGAGGTTAGGAGATAGTTCTCTGAATGTGAATGAAAGTTTTTCTTATGTGGAACTATTCTTTATCATTCTTTATATGAACTGATTTCCTCTTCTCGGTGTCAATCCTTCTGAGCAACAGCATAGCTGTAGAACATAAAGTACTGAATAAATTCTTCTGGCATCCTGCCTTGGCCTTAGGATGGATCCTTTTATCCTGCTTCTTTACCTGATCAGGCCATTGCTATAGGCTATTAACACTGTATAACTTGGGATTGTCATCTCATCTCTGTCCTCTTTCCAGAGAATGTGTTTTCTGCTAGTAGACTATAATTTATTATATGGGGTACTATTCCCTCTACCTCCCCGCTTGCTCTATGTTTTCTCTGTGGGCTCCTGACCTTGCCGTTAACCCTCATTTTCCCATCTGTGCACTGCCTAAACATCACTCTACCCCATTGAGTTCTCCACTTCACACAAATATTGGCCCACACATTTATATTGATGGAAAACTGCTTAAAGCTCCATGTAGTTAAGCAGAAAGCTCTAAGGTTCAAGGAATTTTGAAAGTATCTTGCAGTTAGTTGATAGACTCAGATCATTCCAGTAAGACAATAGGTTATAACCTTTTTGGTTTTGTTTGATTTTTAATTTGAAACTGTTGATACAGAAATTTGTCTGTTTTGTCATAACCGTAGGTAGAAATAATACTAGCATCTTAACTCATTCCTTTGGAAAAAAGAAACTGTAGCATTAACATTAGCTCATTGTGAGTTAGGAGGGGAAAGCATTTGGACTGGTTAATCTTAAAATCTTAACTCTCTGATTTGTGGTAAAAAAAGAACTTTTAAAGCAATGAATATTATTAAGTATCTGACTCTAATTTTCCAGTGTATGTGTGCATCACACACAGTGGGCAGCATATAGTTCTATGCTATGTTAACTTCCTTCTCCTCCCAGTATTTCTGTATACCCAGAAAAAAACCACAAGTAATTGCTTTGCTTTGAAGGTTGTATCATTGTGGTATAAAAACCATAACTCAGTGGCATGTCATTACAGATCTTTGGTATAAATCAGTAGAGTCTAAACTTAAATGTGGTTAAAAATAAATCCCCATAATAATTGTAGTTTTTTACTTGTTGGTATTCTATGTAATTGGCATGCATAACCAATAAATATTTTTATGTTTACTTCCTTGGACTGTATTTTTCTGAATTCTGTAAACATAAGCTGATAATTTATCTTTTCTTAATTTATTTTTGAGGCAATATAACATGCAGCTATAGGATATTATGTAGCATTATTTAGCATAAATTGCTGCTATCAGAGTCTTAATGTTTTAAATTTTAATTTTTTATTTCTCTAGCTACTTTTTGTTTACCATTTGGTACTACATGTTAATTGAAGAATCAAGTATATCTGAAAAATACAATTATTTTAAATATTAAAATGCCTTTCTCCTTTCCTTATCAAATATTGAAATTAAGGGAAGATATGCATTTAAATGAGTATCATTTTAGAATATAAATTTAAAGTAGAAATAAAATACCTTAGTATTTTTTCCATGCAGGTGTTTATCTTCATAGTCCTGGCTAAATTTTGTTTCTTCCAAATGATCTGTTCCATACTCATAGTTAATATGTGAGTCGAGTTGAGTTTGTGGTGCTGGCTGTGTCAGAGGCACGAGCAGTAGCAGGAGAAGTGTAGAATGCACAGTCTTCATTTCAGCAAACTCACAGTGACTGGAAGTAACTAGTGACCTGATAGCTGTGGAACAAAAGCTCTTTTTTCCCCCCTGGAAATAAAACTGCAGACTATCGAAGCAATATTTAAAAGCTTGGAGAATATTTTGGCACTGTGTATGCAGTAGGGGATAGAGAACAACTATTTAACCCTTACGGTTCTTAATTAGATACTAACAGTTTTTTATGTGCCAGTGAAGATTCTGAAAAATTCAGAAAGTAGTTTTATTTCTTACCTATCAAGAAATTTAAGAATTATTGCTAGGTTTACTAACAATCGAATGCCTTGAATAGGGGTATTTGTATGCAGTCAAAGTCTTCTTGGAATACCTGCAATATAAATGGTTAACACAAAGATCCATGATCCTGTGTCATGTGGAGTTAAAAATATCATATTTCAACATTGCTGCTTTAAAGGAACTCTTGATCCATATTGAGGTAAAAGAAGCAGTCTGAGGCAAGGATTAAAACTTAAACCTTAAGTTTAACATCATAAAAAGTAGACAGTAACACTTTTAAGTGGTGTATAATAAAAGTTTCTCTAGTTTTGTAAATGTAGCGGGTTATCTTGTTTAATTAGTAATCTTGCCTTTTAAAGCTTAAACTATGAACAGTGCAGCAGCACCACTGCAGACGAGGGTCACATAAACTTTAAGGGAGGAACTTTGGAGAATGTCCTGGAAAGATTCTTTGAGGTTCACCAGTGATCTTTAACTGCTGAGTACACGTTTCAGACAGCTTTTAAGTACACACAGTCGCTGAGAGGTGCTGATGCTGCACTGCAGATGCCAGTCTGTCAGATAGCCAGGGTTTGAAATCTCAAAATAAAATGGGTTTGTAACTTCCAGTTCTTATTTACATCAATGTTAAAGTTATAAAATGATATATGAAAGTATTGCTGAAAATTAATTATTCAAGGAAAATTAAACACTACAAATGACTTTACATTTATTAAGACTTTTAGAATCACACTTTAACACACAGTATTTAAATTAATATGTGAGAAACAAGCCTACCGTAGTCACTGGTTGAAGTCCTGTGTGGTTTTCTTCAATAGGTGTTCA
Source organism: Microtus pennsylvanicus (assembly GCF_037038515.1). Classification (NCBI taxonomy): domain Eukaryota; kingdom Metazoa; phylum Chordata; class Mammalia; order Rodentia; family Cricetidae; genus Microtus; species Microtus pennsylvanicus. The sequence goes on along the minus strand of NC_134582.1, from coordinate 85,106,033 downwards.
TGCCTGTGCATTAGTCCTAAGTGGGAGGGTGAAGGAGCAACGCTGTGGAATGGTTTCCAACTGCTGAATAAAGTTTCAGGGCCCAACAGCTTAAATTCCATGTGGTGGAATCCAACAGCAGATCCCATGTGGTGCATATCTTTGCCAGCATTCCTCCTCTGGGGTGAAATGCAGGGTGTTGTATGAGAGAATGTGCTGAAGATGTTTGAAACTGCGGCACCAGGGCTGGCTGCTGCAGCACACTGGAGTCCCAATCTCTTTTACCTTGTATATTAAGCACTAATCTTTTAGCGAATATTAGTTTATAGAAATGATATATTTTTTAAATCATACTTTTGTTTCTGTGCTTTTCTGGTATATAAAACACTTTTGAAAAATGGACCACCAAACCAGTCTTTGTTGTTAATTCAATGAAAACTAAGGATTTTGTTCTCCTACTATAATTAGCACATTAGAAATTTATATGTAAAGTAAGTCTTAACCCAAATTATTTTTAAGTTTTGTCCTTTAGTTTTTAATTCCTTTATTTTAGTTCATAAGAGTGGGAAAACAACCAGACATAGTGGTCTACACCTTTAATACCAGCGCTTGTGAGGCAGAGGCAGGCAGATGGATATCTGTGAATTCGAGGCTGGCCGGTCTACCCAGTGAGAGCAGTACTCTGTTCTGTACTAAGTTCCACAATCCAAGATAGCCAGAGTTACATAGTGAGACGCTTATTGCAAAACAAAACAAACAAACAAAAAAAGGAGTGTGGAAATAGTTTTTAAAAATAAGTTTGATTTTATAAGTTTGCAATAGCAAAAATTTTTACTGAATGAAACTTTATATTAAATTTAATTTTGAAAAACTAAAGTAGAGGCTGTTGAGTTTAGTGGTCCACACTTTTAATCCCAGCGCTTGGGAGGTAGAGGCAGGAAGATCTCTGTTAGTTTGTTCTATACTGCAAGTTCCAGGCCAACGAGAGCTATATAGTGAAACTGTGTCTTAAAAAAACAGAACTATAAAGTAATAGTGTAGATACGATCCAGGCATCTTTAAAGGGACCAACCTAGGCCCTCTGAATGTGAGTGACAGATGTGTAACTTTGTCTTTTTGTAGGCCCCCTATCAGTGGGACCAGGATTTATCCCTGGTGCATGAACTGGCTTTTTGGAGCCCGTTCCCTATGGTGGAATATTGTACTCAGCCTCCATATAGGGGGGAGAGGATTGGTCCTGCCTCAACTTGATATGCCAGATTTTGTTGACTCCCCATGGGAGGCTTAAGGCTCTCAGAGGAGTGGATAGAGGCAGGAGGAAGTGGGAGGAGGGGGGAAATGTAGTTAATATGTAAAATGAATTTAACAATTAAAAAAAAAGACTTAACCTAAAGAAAAACTTGCTGGGCATATTCTTTTTTTTCTTTTTTAAATATTTATTTACTTACTATGTATACAGTGTTCTGTCTGTGTGTATGCCTGCAGGCCAGAAGAGGGCACCAGACCTCATTACAGATGGTTGTGAGCCACCATGTGGTTGCTGGGAATTGAACTCAGGACCTTTGGAAGAGCAGGCAATGCTCTTAACCGCTGAGCCATCTCTCCAGCCCCTGGGCATATTCTTGTAATCACACACTTGAGAATAAGAGACGGTAGAAAGGAAAGTTCAGGGCTAGACTGGACTACATAGCAAAGCCCTTGTCTAAAAAACAAAGTACTTTTATTTTTATTATTCTTTAATGCTTTTAATAGTTAATGTCACAATTCATTTTTCCCAAAGCAAAATGTGGATAAATATTTAAAATAGAGCATGAATGTTAGAGATGGCTCAGTACTTAGACTACTTACTGTTCTTACAGAAAAGCTGAGTTCAATTTTCTAAAAGAAGTAATAACACACTGAAGAAAGTTCAGCCAGTAGTTGTGGCTTAAGCAGGGCAGAGTTCCACATAAAAACCAGGCATGGAGGTGCTATAACAGAGTCTAGAGTATGCCTGTGGTTGAATCTACTCTTCAGGTGACTAGTTCTCTATCCTAAGTCGTGTAAAAAAATGGTCTTTCTGGCCAAGCTAACCTACCCCTAAAACTATTGTATGTTGCCAGTCCCACCAAAAACAAAGACAAAACTTTATAGAATGGCATAATCTCTTCTCTCTCCTCTCCTTCCCCTCTCTTTTGGTTTTTTGAGACAGGGTTTCTCTGTAGCTTTGGAGTCTGTCCTGGAACTAGCTCTATGTAGATCAGGGTGGCCTCAAGCCCACAAGAGATCTGCCTGCCTCTGCCTCCATAGTGGTGGATTAAAGGCATGTGCCACCACCACCTGGCTAAGTTCAACCTCTCTTTAAGGAAAGTTAAAGTTCTTATATACAGTTCCCTATAGAACTGTTTGAAACTGGGGTTGTTTTCCATTTCAGAAAGAAATACTACATTCTGGTAGAAAATTTCTTAATTTTCACTGTTAAACATGAAAGTTTCCAAATGCTTTAGATAAGATATTCATCTAGTAAGAATTTACTCTAGAACATTCATTTAGGTAACTCTGCTGTGCTACCCTTGGAGCCTTATAGGGGCTTTATTTTTTCAAGGGTGCTTCATCAGCCAGGTGCTTCCTCCTAATTGTTTCTCAGCAGTAAGCAATTAAAACGTGTTGAATGGAGCTGAGTTTTCAGGTTAGCATGTAGTTCAGTTCATAGACTGTTTGCATAATATTCAGGAAGCCCTGAGTTCCATTGCCAGCTATGCATAAAACAGGCATTGTGTAACCCCAGCACTTGTGAAATAGAGGCAGAAAGATCAGGACTTCAGGGTCATTCACAGCTACAGGGTGAGTTCTAAGCCAGCTGAACTATTTGAGACCCTGCTTTTAAAAACAGATGCCGGCACACTGTGTGTATGTGTGTGTTTGTGTGTGTGTTGGCCAAGGCAGGCAGATCTCTTTAAGTTCCTGCCAAAGTTCTCATAGTGAGACCTTTTCTCAGAAAAAAAAAAAAAGCTGGGGGTGCGGAGACAAGAAATTAAGCATAAGAAGCAAGGTAGGGAAGGAGGAAGAGAGAAAATGTACACAAAAACCATAACCTATCTAGTGGGTTGTTATTTTCTCCATCTTCAACATCATCAACTGACTTCATAGGAAACTGATTTAAAGTCAGAGTACTTGTGAGACTTCTTAAAACTTTGGTTCCCTTGGTATGACCTCACCCGATTTTGGGAAAGTTCAATACCTGAGGAGACCAGAAGAGAGGGTCAGACGCCCTGGAATTGGAGTTAAGGTCATGAACTTCCATGTGGGTGCTGGGAATTGAACATGGGTCATCTGGAAGAGTAGCAAGTGTTTTTAACCATCGACCCACCTCTCCAGGCCCAAGGAGGCACAGTCCATTGGCCAATCATGGGAGAACCTGTCTTTAATCCCTACACTGAGAGGCAGAGCCAGGCAGGTTGCAGGTTTGTTATTTGTTTAATTCTAGGCTAGCCTGGGCTACACAACAAGAGTTTATCTCTAGAATAAAAACAAAACAAAAGCTTTAAAAAAACTAAAGGCTAGTCATCACCTAGTTTGCGCTATAGCTATTAGATAGGTGAGCAAACATTTGGCAGCTGGAGAGATGGCTTAGCAGTTAAGAGCACTTGCTGCTTTTCCAGAGGACCTAAATTGGGATCCTAACACCCAACTTGGGCAGATCACCACCACCTGGGACTCCAATTTCCTCTTTAGACTACCTCAGGCACCTGCACATATGTGGCAGACACTCGGATGTTATAAGTATAAACAAAAAGAAATTATTTTTAAAAACCGAGCCTAGGAGAACTCCTGAGTTGCCAGATACTTAAAACTTTTTAGAATCCGCCGGGCTGAGGTAGCACACGCTTTTAATCCCAGCACTCGGGAGGCAGAGGCAGCAGGTGGATCTCTGTGAGTTCAAGACCAGCCTGGTCTACAGAGTGAGTCCCGGGACAGATTTCAAAGCTACAGAGAAACCCTGCCTCGAAAAAGAAAAAAAGGAAAAAAAATTAGACTCGGACCTTATAGCAAGCATGTCTTCTTAACTCTCATGTGTTTATGTGTTTTGTTCCCTTGAAAGACATGATAGTGTAAGTGCCTAATAGACTAAAGGGGAAGAAGATTATGATGCAATGTGAGGACACGTTGGTGCTTTTTTAAAAAGGTATTTTATCTTTGTGTATAGTGTATTCACAACCTGAGCACTTACAGTGAAGAAAGATGTGTGCGTGACATCTTGCTACTTATACCAGTGCTTGGTCTACTAAATAGTTACTTAAACTAGGCATGAGATTCTTTATATTCATCTCAGAAACTTGGAGCTTTATATGTTATGATCTAATTTTGTTTCCAGCTGCTCTTTTACTTATTTCCAAGATTTAGATGGAAAATGCATTTTGAATCAGGAAACCAGGATTTTAGTTCCAGCCGCCCTTGGGGAGAGAGGAATTCTTTATAACACAAACAAGTTTAAAAAGAGATGAGGATTTTTTTTATGTTTTTTTTCTGCTTTCTTCCCTCCTGGAACTGGCTAAATGTGTTATGTGATCTGCATGCATCTGTATTTCAGCTTAGTAGTCCCTAAATTGAGGAATAAGTTAAAAATCTGTGCTTTAGGTAATACATGCAGGCTAGATGTTTTCCAACAGTACTATTGTGAGCATATTATTTTTTTCTGAAGGATCCTTTTTTATTTTCTTTCTAAAAGCAACTGTGTTTATTTTGTTGACTAATCTTGGGTTCTTTGGTTTGGTGTGCATACTTGTCAGTCCTTACAAGCGGTTTAGCCTTTTTTGTAATCTAATCAGACACCCACCATCCAGTGTGAAGAGCAGATTCTCGTGGTTTCTGTTCCTGTCATAAACACCAAGATGATTCTCTGTGTCTGATGCATACATAGGAGTCTTTCTGAGAAAAAGCAATTAGTTTTTTATTTGCTTTATGTTTACTAGGAAATCCTTAGGTTGGTTTGAGTTCACTGTGGCACTTTTGAATAATACTAAAAAGATTGTAGGCCTACATCCTCAGAGGTTTGAACATGAGGGATTTTGTGACAATTTACTTACATTTATTAAGAGGTTTTTTTAAAATTTTATCCACAGAAAGAAATGAAGAAATAATCTCTAGACATAATAAAATTGAGAATTTTTACTTTTTAACTGTGCAAGAGTTCAAGTAATTACTACTTTTTTTTACATTGATCTACATTAGTCTCTACTTCCACTGGTTAGTTCCTGCTACATCACAGGATCACTTCTTCCTGAAGTCTCAGCTGCTTAACCAGGTCCAGGCCAGAAATTAGTTATGGTGTCCATGGTTACCTGGTTTATCATCTCTGACTTTTTATCATTTTGTTTGCTTATACCTTGGGTTAGAACAAGTTGCATGATTTTTTTAAAATACTTTGTTACACTAATTCCCATTCAGTTCATCCACCTTCTTAAAGTAAGTGTACAAATTCAATCATTTTAGTATTTTCAAGTTGTTACATAATAATCATCACAATAATTTTAGAAAATTTTATTACTTATAAAGGAAACCCCGTCATCAGTTCTATTTTAAGACAGGGTCTAGCCCATGCAAGTCTCAAACTTGCTATATATGGGAGAATCTCAAACTCCTGAACTTCCTGCATCCACCCTCCACTCTCAAGTGCCGAGATTACACAGCTTTGGGACACCATACCCAGCTACTGTTTTTCTCATTTGTACTCATGAATAATGCTGCTATGGATGGTCTTGAGCAAACTTTGGTATGAACCTATGTTTAGTTCTTTTGAGCATATGCCTAGAAGTAGACATGCTGATTCATACCTAACTGGAGCTTTCTAAATAACTACAGTATTTTTTATCAGCTGTGTGTGAGGGTACCAGTCTTTCTATTTTCTCACAAATATTTGTTATTTGCCTGTCTTTTGTTTGCTGCCATTGTAATGAGAAAAAGTAATGTTTTAATTGTGGTTTTGATTTGCATTTCCTTAGTGGATCTTTTAAATTTTAAAATGATGGAAGCAGAAAAATTGTCTGATCTTGCTTATCTCTTAGCACTCACAGTATCATTTTTTCAGTCATAATAAATAATTGAATTTGTAATTGCATTTTGAAACATTTCAGGAGAACCAGCGAACCTTAAGGCCAGTGTCACAGGGAGGCCTAGCTCATCCCACTAGTATTTGACTCTTGGGCTTCACTCTCTTTGTGCCACAGTTCCTTTTTATGCTTTCTTTCCTGATCTCACTGCTATGCCTTCTACACTAAATAATAACTTGATGTGGATGATGAAATGAATGGTTGGAGTTTTGTTTGTGTTCATTATGCATTGTCAGGTTTGCACCTGTGGGCAAGTGAATGTTCTCTTCTGTTAATATTAACAACCTACTCTAAGACAGAAGACACAATAGAGGCTTCTCAGCACTCAGAAGTTTGAATACTTCTAAATTATAGTGTACTCATCTGTTAATTGCACACTGTCTGGATTTTTTGCCATGTGTTTTTGGATTCTTTGTGTTGGCATGCATTTGTTCCTTTTTATCAGGAGTTCTGTGAATCCTTAATGCCTGGGGTAGATAAGAGTTCTACAACAGTTAGAATATTCATCATAGAGCACACTTAAAATACTTCAAAATGGAGATCAGGAAAGAGCATACAAAAAGCAACTGTGGCACAAAGAGAGTGAAGCCCAAGAGTCAAATACTAGTGGGATGAGCTAGGCCTCCCTGTGACACAGGCCTTAAGGTTCGCTGGTTCTCCTGAAATGTTTCAAAATGCAATTACAAGTAACTTTTAAGGTTTTAGAGGTGATGTTGAAACCTGTGTGTCTACAAATTTCAGAGGAACTATAGTCGACTTCAACAGCATGTAAATAAATACTGGCTAATATAGATGTTTGTAGTGTATTTGGTGCCAGGAAAACAGAAAGGTTTAATAATATGTAAAGACTCTATTTTATCGACATTAATGTAACCTGTGAATAAAGCAGTTATTAGCAAGGATTTATGTAACTATGAGGCCTTTTCCCAGATTACTATAAAACGTTAATCCATCTGAAAATGGAACATGATATACAGTATTTTGAATAGTTGTTGAAATCTCCTAAAATATAGATTGCTCTGAGGGAGTTTGATTTTTTTTAATTATTCAAATACAGCAGATACAGAATTGATAATTCGGTTGCTCTGGTGCTCTGAGAAAAGAACACTTAATTTCTGAGTTGTATGCCTTAGATCTTAGGATGGTGACTTTGAAAGTCAAAAATACCATTCTGAGCACTGAACCTGGGACACATATCTTACTGGGATTGGAAATACAAATGTGGTGCTGGAGAGATGGCTCAGAGGTTAATAGCACTGGCTGTTCTTTCAGAGGTCCTGAGTTCAATTCCCAGCAACCACATGGTACTCATAACCATCTGTAATGAGATCGGGTGCCCTCGTCTGGTGTGCAGGCAGAACACTATACATGATACATAATTTTTAAGAAAGAAAGAAAGAAGAAATACAAGTATGTCAAAAATAAATAAATAAAAGAAAAAAAAAGAATAAGCCATGCAGTGGTGGCTCACCCCTTTAATCCCAGCATTCAGCCAGCAGAGGAAGATGGATCTCTGAGTTTTAGGCCAGCCTGATCTACAGAAGTGAGTTCCAGGACTACACAGAGAAACCCTGCCTCGAAAAAACCAAAGGGGGAAAAAAAGAGAAAATACAAATGTGGAAGCAACTCTGTAGATAAAGTTAGTAAAAGTGGTTTCTCTTGTATGAAACACTACTGTTAGGTTAATATCCTATATCTTGCTCAGATATCCTCTTATGGTCCAGAGGGCAGCTTTTGTCTTCACTGTTAATGATACTTAGTTTATCATCCCTAGGGGAAAAAAAATCCCATCATTGGAAGTGGCATATTCAGATGGTTTTATGTATTATTATTATTTATTATTATTATTGGCAGACACACATGTGGTCAGAGGAAAACTTGACAACCTGCAGGAGTTGGGTCTCTCCTGCTCGAGTGATCAGGTTTGGCGGCAAATGCTTTATCTACTGAACCATCTTGCTGGCCCTTGTTTTTTACATGATACATTTCTAATTTTAAGAATGAGTTTAAAGAATGAAGCCACTTAAGCTTAGTTTTATTCCCACTTGCCATTTTATCTTATATTTCTTAAGATTTATATCATTTTTTAGTAAACTTTAAGTCACCAACATCTTAAATGCAATTCTGGTCTTATACTAACAAATATTTCTATTTATATTATTTTGAGAAGTATATGTTTATATTTGTAATTAGTATGGCTTTATGAAGTCCTAATAGATACCTATATAGTTTCCTGCCATTCTTGCATTTCATAATAATGAGAATTAAAGTGTTCTTCTGGTACTTCTTGTCCCTCGAAAGTGTTGTCCTGACCATCATGGATTTCTTCCTCCTCATCCTCCTCCTCTTCCTCTTCATATCTCCTGAAAACTTGGGTCTTTAGTTGTATTGTTTCACCATCAGTGCTCCTTTGTTCACCATAGTAAATACTGTGTATATGAGGGAAGCAGAAGAAGATGTATGAACTTATTGGTTCTTTCAGCTTATTTTGGTCCACTCGAAGGTATGTTAAATGGCGATGGTGTAGTAGGTCAGTAGAAGGACACATTATTGTCACATTGATATCTGAAAAATACAAGTAAAAAATTCATCCTGCATATAGTCACAATTCCATGTTGGGTTTTGTTATATGAGATATAATTTTATCTTAATATTTACAAGTGGAGTTAGGTTTAATCTTTATATTGATTAAAATGAAATGAAATTCTTGAGTTTTCATATCACCAAAATAAATATGAATTCATTGAATTTACAGTTTATATGGGCAATATATAATTGCTAGAAGCAATCTTACAAAGAAAGAAGCAAAGGCAAACAAACAACAACAACAACAAAAAACAGCCATACTACCCAGGGTCGTATGTCTTCAGATGTTCTCTCTAATACTACTTGCTAACATTCAAGGTGGTAAAGTTGAATAAAAAAAGACTATAAAATTAAGGGCTGGGTGGTGGTAGTGGCGCACACCTTTAATCCCAGTACTCAGGAGGCAGACATATCTCTTGAGTTCGAGGTTAGCCTGGTCTACAAGAGTTAGTTCCAGGATAGGCTCCAAAGCTACAGAGATATCCTGTCTTGAAAAAACAAAAACAAAAAAAGACTATAAAATTGTCACTCCCTTTCCCCAGGCCACTATCTGCCATCTCTTTAGCTGTCTTCCAAGCCCTTTTTTTTTAGCATTATATAAAGCATAGATGATTAATAATTCATTCTTTATAATGAGTCAAAATACAATTCATCAGGCATATTGGTGCATATGCCTTTAATCTCAGCACGAGGGAGGCAGAAGCAGGCAAATATTTTTGAGTTTGAGGACAAGCTTTGTCTACACATGAAGTTCCTGGGCAACTAGAGAGCTGCATAGTAGAAACCTTGTCTCAACATTACAGCCCCCCCCCCAAAAAAAACAAGTCAAAATACCAGTCAGAAAAGAATCTTTTGTTCTTTAAAAAATGCAAAATTTTGCATACTTTCTATTTCATTATTTTGTAGGTATAGATGTTCCAAATTCCTTGGAATGTAGAATGCTTGCTTCAATTTATTGTGTCCAACGTTGAGTTCTATAAGGTTGGAAAGATTAAATATATCATATGGAATGTCTTTCAGTTTGTTGTGTGACATTCTTAGAGCATTAAGTTTTGGAAGTTTGTCAAAATAATTGTCTGGTATAGATGAAATTGAATTATTTTCTAAAGATAGGTACATAAGTGAGGAAGGCAGTCCAGGGGGCATTGATTCTAATCTGTTATTACATAGGTTGAGCTGCATCAGTTTTTCCATTTTGGAAAGGTTCTTTTCTTTTAACACTGAATCAGAAAGATGATTATAGCAGAGATCAAGCATAGTCAGGTTTTCCAGTCCATCCATGGCATTTGTTTGAAGTCTGGAGATTTCATTATAACCAAGAAGGAGTCTTTCCAGAGATTTAGGAAGAGGAAATGGAAATTCTTCTAAGTTGTTGTGCTCTAGATGGAGTTGTTGTAGATGTGAAAGTTTAGCAAATACACCATAATCAATCTTTTGAGATTTAATTTTATTGTGGCTGAGGTTAATTTCCTTAAGATGGGTTGCATTGATGAATGAATTTGCAGTCACAGCCTCGATGTCATTGAACTGAAGGTAGAGTTGCTGAATGTGCATTGGAATATTTGGAATAGTCTTGAGTTTACGATTGTCACAGTACATCGACGTTGGAAAGTTAGTTGGGCAAAAGCATTCCTTAGCACAGCCTAAAATATTCTGATAAAAGGGTACTCCATAGTCAATATTTTGGTGAAACTGGAATTCTGGCTCATAATCTTCATTTGGCTCTTGGTCATACTCTTCATCCCATTGGTAAGCTTCGTATTGGCAATATACTCTAACTCCAAAACAGAAGAAAAGGACATATATTGGACTTAAAAAGCCCATGGTTTGTTTGGTTGGGTTTGGGGTTGTTGTTTTTTTTTTTGTCCTATTGCAAAGAAAAAAAATGATTAATAATAATTCTCATATAAATTGACACATTTAAGATTTATTATTCTGGTACCTATATATAACAGAATATTCAGGAAACATGAGCAAAGCTTACATTAAAATTTAATGTTTAAATGCCCATGAAGTAAAATTAAGAGTCACATGTGGCATTGAACAGGAGTCAGAAGTGTGCTGTTCTGGACTTTTTACTAAGTAGTCACTATCTTTCATTTGTTTACTTTGTTTTTTATAGACCAAATTCCTTGTGTATCCCTTACTGACTTGACTTACTATGAAAACCAAGCTGGCCTTGAATTACAGGCAATCCTCTGCCTCCCAAGTGCTGAAATTACATGTGTTAAACATAGTACTATATACAGACATTAACTTAAAAGAATCTCAGTTGTCTTGTTTTCTAGACTGTAGGTTTGTAATAATAGTGTGACGTCACTCAACTCCACTGTGAATGCTGAGCATTCTTTCTAACCATTCTGTCTGCTAGTGATGGTTGCTGCCTCTGTGAACAGTTAAAGATTTTTGCGTATTAAAAATTTTTATTGAAACAAAATTTTGCACACTGCTACTGTTGTTACTGAAATCCTTTCCTTGTTCTTCAAAAGAACATTCTTTTATATTTGGTAACTTGTTTAGAAAACACTATCATGTGTTTTTCTTGCAGCTTTCTGTCTATCTACACCTTCATATTTTCTTCTTGAAACAGTTTCTCAAATCTTAATTATTTTGTCTCCAATTTGTTGAGTAACTCTAACAAAGCCTCAAGTGCACGCAATATTTACATCCTGCAAAGTTTACATTCCCATTAGCTTAATATTTTCATGTTTTCTTCCTGACTTTCTTTTTTTGCTAAGTTTTTCTCTCCCTCTTTCCCCCCACCTCCCTCCCTCTACCTTCCTCCTCTTCTCCCTCCTTCTTTTTCTGCCTCCTTCCTGAGACAGGGCCTCATAGAGCCCAGGTTAGCCCTTAGGCTTGCTATTTAAGTGAAACTGTCCTTAAACTTATGATCCTCTTGTCTCCCCTTCCCAAGTCCTGAGACTACAAGGATTATTACTATATCTGGCTTTGAATAATATTTTTGAGCTACGGTCTGGATGTACGGATATTAAAAATAACTGTATACTGCATTTTAAGAATGTTGTATTGAGTTGGATTGTGAGGTGACACCTTCACAGATAACTAACAGTTATTTTGGTTGAACTTGAATAAGGATGGAGTATGTTTTAAACAAGGAGGTGAAAACTTGAATTTCATTTCTGTCATTTAACATTTCTGCCTCTTGCTTTATTAATAAGAATTGCAGTTACTGAGCATGTGCATATAATTTCACCTGATCATTTGAGCTCAGGAGTTGGAGGCCAATCTAATAATACAGTAAGACACTTCTTCAAAAGAATAAAGTGAAATTTGTAATTATACTTAAATTATACATTACTGTGTGTGTGTATACATGCATGTGAAATCAAGAAGACAACTTAAGGTGCCTTCATCTGGCATCATCTACCTTTTAATTTTTTAAGACAGGCGTCTCTTACTGTGTTGGCTGACTGGCCAGTGATTCACAGGGACTTCTCATCTCTCCTCCCAGGTGCTAGGATTACAAGTGTCACCACACTTGTTTATTTATTTATTTTTAACATGGGACTGAAACTCAGATCTTCCTGCTGGCAAGATAAGTAAGAATTTTGCTGAAGGTCTATCTTCCCAGCCCCATGGATTGCCTGCTTATCTTTGTGTTGTCTTAGTCTTGCTACTTACGTCAGCTAAAAGATAAAATCTCACTTTTTCTTTTCTTTTCTTTGTTTTTTGAGACAGGGTCTCACAGTGTTACTAGGCTAGTCTCCAATTTGTAAAGTTCAAGCAGTCTTTCCTGCCTAAGTCTCCTGACTTAGGCTCACAGGAGATATTCATATCTTGTCAAATTGAAAACTACTGTCCTACAAAACAAACAAAAAAACAAAAAACTACAGTTGAAATGAACATTATTTAGAAAAATGTTAAAGGAAAAAAGTGTATCTTTTTTCCCTGAGACCTTTTTTCCTCCAGGGGTTTTATGAATGAATGAACAGGTAAATGCCCTAACATTACTGTGTGTTAATGAAATTGTTTACAGTTATTCCTCTAAAATGATATCTCCTGTTTTTCAGCATTGGTGTAACTGAGAAAATAGTTACATCAGTCATTTCTCTGACGGAGCTCCATTTGCTCCTTTTTCTCCCATAATTTGTCTCAGTTCTTCCTGTAAACTCATGTCCTGAGCCTGCTAAATTATCAGAAGTCATATTCTCAATTTTGAACATACTGTATACTCTGACTATATCTTCAGGTAGTACCTCTACTTACACATAGTTCCTGAGTTTCAGAGAAGTCTAATGTATGTTGATGCTACTGATTTTACTGCCTCCAGCCATACTTCCTGCAGTCTAAATTCCTCTATTGGGATACTATAGTTCATTGTTCTCATTACTCCTTTGCATGGTCCCTGAATTTTCTGAGTTCTTTACATCTGGCAGTTTCCTCCCTGCTCTCATTCTGACTCACATAGCTGAATATGAAGAAGGAAAAACAAAACCAGGCTGACTGGGCTCATTCTCAGTCTTGGCTACAACCTCAAGTATGGCATGGCTGCAGTTCCTTAGTACATCGCCTTTCCCTCTTGTCAAGACTACTAGTTTTTTGTTGTTGTTGTTTTTTATTTTGTTTTGTTTTGTTTTTTCAATGCTGTAAAACATCATTTCCCATCATTCTTTTTGGATTATAACCTTGCTTTTTTAAAAAAAAAATAAAAGGGAGGTTTTTAAATAATAAATTGTATTTGCACATTATTTTTATTTATAAGAAAGTGCCAAATTGAAATACTTTGATCTCTTTAGTAATATGTGATTTTCTTAAACTCAAGTAACTCTAAGTATATTGCATCAATTGTTCTTTATCATGTAATTCATGAAGGACATAGTATATTACTGTATTTTAAAGAACTTTTAGAATTCTTTTTTTTTCTTTTTTTAATAGTTATTTATTTATTTATTATGTATACAACATTCTGCTTCCATGTGTGCATGCCAGAAGAGGGCGCCAGGTCTCATTACAGATGGTTGTCAGCCAGCCACCATGTGGTTGCTGGGAATTGAACTCAGGACCTCTGGAAGAGCAACCAGTGCTCTTAACCACTGAGCCATCTCTCCAGCCCGAACTTTTAGAATTCTATAAGAACAAAGTAAGAAAGTCTTCTTCCAAGTAAACAGGTGAGTAACAGCGTAGAAGAAGCTAGAAGTATGACATGCCTAGAAATGGTGACTGTTCAACGAGCCAGAATCTGAGAGTCTAAATTCCTAAGGAATTTGAACTCTGGTAATGAATTCATAATTTAATTAAGTGTGTATTTGCACTTTGATCTTCATACTGCAATGTTCTTAGTGGAGACTTGAGAAGAGATGGAGTAAATGAGTTATGATTTCATCCCAATGGGCATGTTCAGAGCAAGCCAACTCTGCTTTAGGCTGGAACCTCCCTGAGAGTTTGCTTTGGGATAATCATTTCCCTGCTGTGGTTACTCAGTTAGATACTGTATGTGTGTGCTTAGTACCACCCTTTATAAATATTAGTACTTAGATTAACTGGATTACTTAAGGTCACTTTTTTTAAAAAGTTCTTTCTAGCTGTGAGACAATGTGCTTGTTAGGGAACACAGAAATAGAGAATGAAGACATGGGCCCCTCTATAAAGCTAACAATTTAAAAGAGGAGACCAACACTATAAAATGAACTATAACCAAATAGGGATAATTAGTGCTGCAGGATCAAGCGTTGACCCTCCTGGGAGAAATAGGGAGGTCTTTTTCAGGCATCATTTGAACCAGACTTTGGCCCTTTAGGAGAAATGGGTTTAGAAAAAAATCTTACACATTTCACTCTCCTGTTGGTGACATTTTACTTCAATTTTTTTTTTTTTTTTTTTTTTTTGGTTTTTTGAGACAGGGTTTCTCTGTGGCTTTGGAGCCTGTCCTGGAACTAGCTCTTGTAGACCAGGCTGGTCTCGAACTCACAGAGATCCGCCTGCCTCTGCCTCCCGAGTGCTAGGATTAAAGGCGTGCGCCACCATCACCCGGCTTACTTCAAATTTTTAGGATTTTATTTTACTTGCTATATTATAGCATAGTATCTTTTTAAAGCATTTGTGCTGTTCTATTTCATTCCCAGTACAGCGACTAGAGATACATTCTAAGAGGCTTTTTCCCCAAAATATGCAGTGAAAGCCGAGAAGCAGAGCTGGTCTGTGGCACTGGACCAGAACACAGAGCGCTAAAGTTCTCTTACACTTGCTTATGAACACCCACTTCATCTGAACTTTATCCTTGTGTTAAGACCATTAGCAGCCACCAGCTAACAACCTTTCAGAATTAGAATTTAGCAACATTTTAGAATTAGAATATGCTGCTCAGCAGTTGTGAGAAATTGAAAGCAAAGAATAACCTTGCAATAATCTGATCTGATACCTCATGGCAGCCTGTCAGGGTAAAAGCCTTAAAACAAACAAGGGGCTCTAAAGATAAAAAAGATTGCTCTTGTTGTCTCTTTGTACACGCTTCAAAAGGCTTCCCTGTACAGTGACTTTTAGTCTGAAATCCTTTACTAGTCTTTCTCTTGTCCCCTGTGATACTTTTCCCTGAGATGGTTTTACTTCATTTCACTCAGAGAGTCTCTTGTTAGCCATTTATTTGCTAAGCTTAGTTTGTAACTTTGGTTTCCATATTCTACAATTTATGTGTTATGTCCTATAGCATAACTCAGAGAACTTCACAGTAACTCACTGTCTTCTCATTTCTCAATCTCTAATTTTTAACAAAGCCTAAGTACAGTGCACTGGTTGTAAGTAGTCAGAGATCAGTGGAATGCTCTGCTTAGTATGTTTGATTAAGAGTAATCTTGGTAGTAACACTTCTCTTTGTTAATGTTGACTTCTCTAGGCATTTCACCTTGGTGGTTTGTTTAGATGAAAAAGAATTAGAGAAAGTGGCTATTATCCTTTGTACTTATTTCTCTATAACAATATGTGATAATTGTCACTTATATTACTTTGTCTTATTAGAAAAACGGCCAGTAAAGAAGAAAATTTAAAGCAAAGAAATAATGTAAATTTTAAGAAATTATCCAATAATGTGAATTTTGCAAATAAGACAATAAGTATCTTTATCCTAACATTTCTCTTACTTGAAGAAAAGCACTCATGTTTTTTAACCAATGTCGGTCCTAATCTAAGTTAACAGAATTGAGGTATAGTTTACTTAGTTCTGGAAACTTCAGGTAAGAGCGTCATAGCATTTTACTATTTTAAAGATGTAATTGTTTTATTGATATGCTATAGAAACCAGTAAATAAAAATTATTTGTACATGTGTTTTTTGTCTAAGACAACTTTAATTCTGTAAAATCTTTTGCTATTAAAGTATGTCTCTGTTATTTTTAGCCATAATACACTTAAATCTTAACTTAAATTTAAGTATTCGTTAATAATAGGATAAAATGTTCATATCTTTTCTTTGAGAATGATACAAATGAAAACAAAAACATTCTAGATCAGTATTTTGCCCAGCAGAGAAATTTTGAACAATGCACACTTTTCCCTACAACTGTGCTCACCCTCACGACCTGGATTTGTGGCTCAAAGCATTAGCAGGTTTTTTTGTCATTTAAAACTAAGAACAGGGGCTGAAGAGATGGCTCAGGGCTTAAGAGCCCTGGCTGCTCTTCCAGAGGACCCAGGTTCAGTTCCCAGTATCCACATAGCACTTTACAACTGTCTGTAACTCCAGTTCCAGGGAATCTGACACCTTCACACCAATGCACATAAAATAAAGTTAAACAAGTTATTTTTTTTAAAAAAGCTAAGTACAGAAAACCAGACCCAAGAAACTAAAGAGAGATTGATTCCTTTAACCCAAGTATCTTTCCGTTTGACCTAAATTTATTTTTTTTAAAAAAAGAATCTAAACAAATACTGTTTTTGAGTAATTTTAAGTGAGAAATTTAAACTCACCTTACTGCTCTTTTTGCTTGAACATTTGTCTAATCAAAAATTTAATGTAACTTTTTTACCATTTTTGCTTCCCCAAATTGTGCTTTTATGATAGTTGCTATTTACTATTAAACAAATACAATATACTTTTATAACAGTAGGAATACATTCTTTAAGAATTGAAAATTATTTTATCATCATACCTGTTGAAATTGCTTTAGTTTCAGGGATTGATGAATTGGCAAATCCTTTAACTGAATCAGAAATGCCTAAATTCTCTAACGGAGTTTCTTAAAAAATCCACAGTAACTTTGAGTCCAGACAGGGCTGTCCTTTGAATTACTGTAGCAATTTCAGCAAATACAATCTGCTTGGGAAACACTTGGGTTGAATTTAAATTGTGTACTTTTTTTCATTATACAAAACTTTGTGGATTCAAATTAAGATGTTTGTACTCTTGGTCAGATTTATGTGGCTAACTTCTTTCTTTACTCCTTAATTTTGGTTTGAGGTGTGGCAAGAATTTCCTCTAATATGAAAGGCAAACAAGACTAAATGAAACAGCATGTACTGATTACTGTTTTTATTTTCATTTTAATGCCAAAGAATTCCTCAGATTAAAGTCCACTCTGACCTGGAGCTCAGTGTCTCAGCAATTTAAGGTGGAATTCAGAATTGTATCCGGTCCCTCGGTGGACAGAGGCTTGCATTCAAATCAGTGCTTCCCTTTTTGAAGCTAGGAATCAGAACTGGAAACAGCATTTCACATCTAGTTTACTTTGAAAATGCAGTAGATTGCATTGGTTTCATAGATTAAAGGCACAACTTTTCCATTTAAATATGCTACTAATAAATTTTAAAAGAGAAAGGAATTCCCTTGACTATGAAAGTTAATGTGTTATACTATGAAGCCATATCTCTAATCTGCATTTTCCCTCAGTATACAGAGTAATTTTATAACGCATTTGTCTTTCAGTGGGATAGAATGAAAAGCTTCTGCTGTCCGATAACATCTACTTCATCCAGTAGATTTAGAAACTTTCCTGTTGCTGAGGGACCCTCCTTAAGAGTTCCAGCCAGCGAGCTTGCTTGCTGCAGGAGAAATTTTTGTGCTAATGTTTTCATAGTTAAACAGAGTTAGCTGTGTCTCCTGGCGTTAAATGTTGAGTTTTTTGGAAGGAGTTTCTTTCATGCTTGAGAAGTTCTTTTAGTTCTTCAAAATAGTGTTTTCTATTAGACTTTATAAGGAACTTCCAGGATTTATTTTTATATTTCAGATTTGAGAAAAGTATACAGTATTTCAAGGATGCTTTGGCAATATTGTAAACATCTAGTCTATTGAGACGAGACATTGGTATGTGAAATGTGGCAGACTATGCTTGTACCAAGATTCCATTTTGTTACCGATCTTTTCCGTATGTTTCCTATTATTGTCTTTTTTCTTAAACCTTGGGCTTTTGCACTCAGGAAAAGAGCAAATTTGTGTGTTTTTCTCAAACGTTGTTTGAGCCTCCTTCATAGTTCTTTTAACTGATTAATTTAAAACCAACCATTTAATTTTTAAATATAACTCTTTATTAACTGTGTGATTGGTCTTAAAATAGTGATTATGTTGTTCCTGTTTCTGGATTATGTGGAAGACTATTTGTCAGTAAGTAGCTAGAGTATATTAATACCAAACAAAACAGAAAGTATAGAAGCTGGGCCTGGTGGCACATGCCTTTAATGCCACCATTTGGGAGGCAGAGACAGGCAGATTTCTGTGAGTTCAAGGCTAACCTGGTCTACAAAGCAAGTTCCAGAACAGCCAGAGCTGTTACAAACAAAAAAAGTAATGGTAAGGATAGGTAATAGTCTATGATCATTGATTTGGTTAAGCGTGGGGCGAAGTCAGATTAATTGTTTAAAAAATCTAAATTATATGCTCGGCTTATTATTTTATTGAAGCAGACACAGCATCTCAAAGCTGAACAACATATTAGTGCTGGCTAGGAAAAGCCTTCCTGATTCAGCTTAATTAATACAATAGACAAAATAAGTTTCATTTATTTGTTCATTGTTCAGCTCTTTTTTTTAAAAAAAATTGAGCACCTACTTTGTGAAAAGTAATTTAAAACTGAATTTTCACTCAGTAGTGAAAATCTTATTGTTATAGAAGAAGAAAATAGAAAATAAAAGTCTATTGAGTGTGGTGAGCAGAGAATAAACCAAGGGGAAGGATAAAAATGAGTAAGGTAGAGAAAGGCAAACTGTCAGTTCTGTTACTGTTGAATTTTTATGTAGTCAAATTCACATTTAACACTCTAAACACTAGACTCCGATCTCTGATTTGTGCAAAGGACACTAGTCCAGACATTGAGTTGTACTCACCCTTTATCTAAATTTTTGACTCACAAATAAGGTAAGATGTCATTGTATTTCTTATATAGGAAACATATATAGGAACCATTTTTCAATCGGGTCATTTGTTTTCTTGATGTCCAGTTTTTTGAGGCTTTTTAAAAAATGTATTTTAGATATTAACCCTCTATTAGATATGCAGTTGGTAAAGGTCTTTTTCCATTCTGTAATCTGTTCCTTTGTCCGGATGATGATATCTTTTAACATTCAGAAGATTTTTTCCATTTCATGAGATCTTGTTTATTGTTGTTCTTAGTGTGTGTGTTAACAGTATCTGTTCAGAAATTGTTCTCCTGAGCTATTGAGTTCAAGACTTTGTCCCACTTTCTCCTTTGTTAGATTCAAAGAATCTGGTCTTATATTTGAGGTTCTTTATCCATTTAGAGTTGAGTTTTGTGCAGGGAGATTAATATGAATATTTGCATTCTTCTACATGCAACCATCCGAACAGTATCATTTGTTGAAGATGTTGTCTTTTTTCAGTATGTATTTCTGTCTTATCAAATATCAGGTGTCCATAGGTATATGGATTTATGTGTGGGTCTTCAGAATAAGAATAGCCCCTGTAGACTCGTATATGAATGCTTAGTCATCAAGAGTGGCACTACTTGAGAAGGATTAGGAGATACGGCCTTGTAATGGGTATGGCCTTGGTGGAAGAAGTGTCTTACTGGATGTGGGCTTTGAGGTTTCAAAAGCTCAAATCAGGCCCAATGGCTTTCTTCCTGCTGCCTGTGGATTATTTGTAGAACTCTTAGCTATTTCTCCAGCAACATGTTTGCCTGTGTGCCTCCATATTCTCTGCCAAAATGATAATGGACTAAATCTCTGAAACTGTAAGAAAGCCCCCAATTAAATGTTTCTTTTGTAAGAGTTGCCTTGGTCATAGTGTCTCGTCACTGCAACAGAATAGTGATTAAGACCAGTGGTGATACCTCCAGCAGTTTTTTATTATTCAGGATATTTATTTTAGCTATTCTGTTTTTTATGTTTCCGTATGACACTGAGAAATGTTCTTTCAATTTCTTTGAAAAATCGTGTTGAAATTTTGATGGAGATATTTAACATATATACTTAGAATTTTCTGAATTTCTTTTATATCTACTGTAAGGCTTTCTTTTTCATCTCTAATTTTATTAATTTAGATCTTCCCTACTCATCTTTTGGCTAATTTGGCTAAGAATTTGTCCTTCTTGTTAAATCAGTTCTTTATTTCTCATTCTTTGTATTTTTTTTTTTGTTTTGTTTTGTTTTGGTTTTAGTTTTTCGAGACAGGGTTTCTCTGTGGCTTTGGAGCCTGTCCTGGAACTAGCTCTGTAGACCAGGCTGGTCTCGAACTCACAGAGATCCGCCTGCCTCTGCCTCCCCGAGTGCTGGGATTAAAGGTGTGCGCCACCATCGCCCGGCTTGTATTTTGTTTTTGTTGTCTCTGTTTCATTGACTGTAGCCTAAGTTTGATAATTTCATCTCATTTACTTTTTTGGCAAGTTTTTTTTGTTTTGTTTTCTAGAACTTGCAGATGTTTTATTAAATTATTACTATGTGAACTTGCCTTCTATAACTGCCTTCACTACATCCCATAAGTTTGGGTATGTTGTGTTTTCATTTTCAATCAATGGATGCCATTATAGTTAAGAACTTGGTTGATAAAATACTGTTCATTACATGATGAACATGTGTGAAATTTTCATAAGAAAACTCAATTTTTGTAATGAACATATATTAGTGATGTTTTAAAAACACTATTCTTATGTTTTAAAAAAAAAAGCCAATGGTCTGGAGAGCTCCTGGATTCAATTCCCAGACCTACATGGCAGCTAATAACTGTCTGTAACTACAATTCCAGGTGATCTTTTGCCTTCTTCAGGGCTCCTCATGTATAAGGCATGCATGTGCTGCATATACATGCATTCAGACCAAAAAAATCCATATTCATAAAATAAAAATAAGTTAATAAATAAACAATATTTTTTAAATTAAATAAATAAAAGCCACAGAATGGGGCAGCACATTCACAGTGCTTACCAGATCCATATCAGTTTTTTATTGCTCTTATAAGTAATTTTCAAGGCAAGATTAACAGCACTATTTAAAGTACGCCAAAGACTAGGAATCTGAAGAAAATAAACTATCCACTTGACCAGTCTGCATATGAAAAAAAATGTTTAACTAGAGAAATGCAAATTAAAACCACAAGAAAATTGTACTAATTATCTGGTAGAATAGCTACAATTAAAAGAACTAACTACCAATTATGGACAAGGTTGTGGAAGGAAAGAATTCTTTGGACATTATTGGTAAGAATGTAAATTGTTGCAATTGTAGAAAACTTTTGGTACTAAATATCCTATATGTCAGCTGTTCTGCTCTCAGGTACATATGGTATAGAAATAATTACATTTTCCCCCAAAAGTCCTACATACTATAACATAGATAAAACCAAAAAAATCTTAAGTAGAAGAAGCAGTCACCATATTATTCTGCTCATATTAAATGTCCAGATTAAGGCAACCCATAGAAAAAATGTAGATTTACCAGCGAATAAGGAAAGTAATATATATAAGTAGGTACATGGTTATGTTGGAGATGATAAAAATGTTTCAACATTGATTGATAGTTGTTGTTGCAGAACTTTAAATATTGTGAGGACCATTAAATTATATCCTTTAAATGATTAGATTATATTGTACATAAATTTTCTCTCAAATTTAGTAAAATAATAGGAATTACTGAATAAAATTATTAGTTATGAATTGTTGAAACTATTAGTACATGGAACTTCATTATATTGTTTCATTTACTTGACTTCTGTTATTAATTCTTTTTTTAAATTTATTTATTTATTTATTTTTGGTTTTTCGAGACAAGGCTTTGGAGCCTGTCCTGGAACTAGCTCTCTAGACCAGGCTGGTCTCAAACTCACAGAGATCCGCCTGCCTCTGCCTCCCGAGTGCTGGGATTAAAGGCATGCGCCACCATCGCCCGGCCTGTTATTAATTCTTAATAAAAAGGAAACAACATCCCTGGCATTCAAGCAGAGTATATTTCAGGGTTGCTCCTGCCTATAAAGGCAGCAAGTGGCCTAGGCCTTTTCTCATTGACCTTAACTATCCTTTTGTTTCTGCCTCTTCAGACTTCCTACAACCTCCTCTCTGTATGAGTTTATTTCAAAGTTGGGCTTTTAGTGACCATTTTATATTTCACCAGTAGAAATCTATTACTTCCAGAGATGATTTCTTTGGATAGCTTGGTCAGAGGCAATAGGACAAGGAATGCTATTTCTGGGTTATCCAGAATTAGGGATAGAACATTAATAAGTGCCTTCAATAACACTGAGTCAAAAGTACACTAGGAGAAAATGCCATTGCCCTAACTGATGTAGCAGTGTATCCAGGCATATAGGAAGTGTGTTTTGTTGGCAGAGTTGCAGAGTGAGGAGAACTGCTAGAGCCAGAGATGATACACAGGCTAGAATCATGTTCTGCTTTGAGATGTTTTCTCAGCAGTTTTATCCAGAAATGTACAGAGCCACAACAGGATGCTATCCTTTTGCAATAGGGGAGAGATGACCAAAACACAGTCCTTGCAGCTAAGATGTTTCTTTTGGAAAATAAGTAGCTATGGTACAAGCACAGAAGACAAGCACAATCAAAATACTGGGAAGTTTTGGGGGTGGGGCAAGTATTCGCTGCTGTTTATTGAGAGAATTGGGAAGAGGAGCTGAGAAGGATGTTTCATGTAGACATTTGAAGGTAGGCCAAGATTCTGACTAATGAAAGGCACAATGTTAACCAAAACACAGAAACCAGAAAGTGTTTAAAAAATAGCAAATAGTGGGCGGTGGTGGCACACTCCTTTAACCCCAGCACTCCAGAGACAGAGGCAGGCGGATATCTGAGTTCCAGGCCAGCCTGGTCTACAAGAGCTAGTTCCAGGACAAGCTCCAAAGCTACAGAGAAACCCTGTCTCAAAAAAACAAAACAAAACAAAAGCAAATAATCTTGATCTGGAACATAAAATTGAAGACTCACAAATAAATATTTGAAATATAAATCGTCTTAACCAGTGTTCTGTTGCTTTGAAGATATGCCGGGATCACAGCACCTCTTATAAAAGCGTTTAATTGGGGCTGGCTTCCAGTCAGAGGTTTAATCCATTACCATCACAGTGGGAAACATGGCAGCATTTAGGCAAACATGGTGCTGGATAAGTAGCTGAGAGTTCTAGAACTGGATCAGCAGGCCTCAGGAAGAGAGCTAGACACTGGGCCTGGCTTGAGCATTTGAAACCCTAAAGCCTACCCCGAGTGACATACTTCCTCCAACAAAACCACACCTCCTATTTCCTATCCAGTAGTGCCCCTCCCTAATGACCAAATTTCCAAATATATGAGCCTATGGGGCCATTCCTATTCAACTGTGCACATAGGTGATACATAATAAGTAATAAGTAAGAACATATGTAAAATTCAAAAATTTAGTGACATTGGGGAAATGCATAAGTTTTATAATTCAGTCCTCAGTGGAAACTATTATAAACTTTGGTGAAAAGGACTCACATGATCAGTCCAGATTGTACATAGATCAGTTTGGGTTATTGAAGAGTTGAATAAGCAAGATGAATCAGCCTATTTCAGACCACAAATTATGGTATGATAGATATGAAAAGGAAGGCACAGATGTGAGAAGACAAGGAAGAACTTAGTTCTAGGTTGGCTGTGGAGCTGCAAGAGAGTCACTAGTCCGTGTCTGTTGAATCTTAGAGCCATGGACACCTGGGAGGAGAGATGAGACTCAAGAGAGATAGTATAAATTTGAAGGAAATTGTTTATGATACTAATTTATAATTATGTGGTATATAATATTTTGATTTTCAAAGGTAGTTATTTATGAGAAAAGTCAGAATCTAAGATGTGAATTTGTGTTTTAATAATGACTAAATTAATAGACACAGATGAAATTGTTATGGGACACAGAGAAGGGGCCAAACGAAGTGTACTGGGGAAACAGCCACAAAAAGGGAACCAGAAAGACATGGTTTGTGTTAGTCAAGTATGCAGATAATTCCTAGAGGTATAAAAACAACAAGAAAAAAATAGTATACTGCCCTAGTTAAAGTATAGATTAAGACACTAGATTCAAATCCCATGTTCTCCATGTTAAATGTTTGTTCCTCAGTTTCCACACCTGACTCATGTAATTATTCTGTAGCTAATTTAATGAATACAAATAAAGAACTTAGTAGAAACTACTCTTCAAATGTCAGCTGTTACTGTTTAGTGTTATCTATACAACATGAAAATTGATTCACAAGAATTTTTAGGTCAGCTGAATTATTTTAAGAGCCCACGGGAATAGGAAGTTAATAGAAATTAATGCATGAGTTCTTTCAAAGGGGGTGGGGACTGGAGAAATGGCTCAGCCAGTAAAGCTCTTGCCATGCTAGTGTGAGGACTGGAGAACCCAAGTAAATGCCACATGTGCTTGGCAACCTTCTGTAATTCCACTGTTCAGAAGGTGAAGATGGGTAATGACTAGCAAGACCTGCCCCAGTGAATAATGTGGAGAGCCATTTTAGGAAGACTACCTCAGCTTCTATCTGCATTCTTACATATTGTGCAACTGCAAGCATGTAAACAAACATGCATATGTGCACATTATACACACACTGAAAAAAATGAAGGAATTATGATAAAAAATGATGTGTTAGCTCAAGAGTAAACAAACTGAAGCTTTTTAAAAGTTTTTGTTTTACTCAATAAATGATTTTCTTGAAACATATTTTATTAATTTAGTGAACCTCTTTGTAGTAATTGGCATGAAATATAGCTAGAATATCATTGAGATTCCTTATTCACTTGAATTCCTTTGTATACCAAGTTAGATGTAGTAACTCACCTGTTTTCATCTTTGATCAATTTCTAGCAGGCAAAATTTGAACTTACCGTTAAAATGTGTTCATGGCAGAAAACTTTAATGCAGTTCTGTCAGCTTAAGAATTTATTAATAATTTGTTTTCATGAACTTAACCCAAAATTTTTAACAGTTTTGAAATGAAAATCACAAATATTAACTGCACCAACTTAATTGCAAGAATTCAGGAATCATTTCCGTGTTAATTTTTTTTCTTCTGTCTTTTCTTTTTAGAAAAAACATTGTTTTTTCATAATTCCTTTTTTTAAGTTTTATTATGTATACAGTGTTTCTTATGCACATATGCCTACAGGCCATATCTCATTATAGATGGTTGTAAGCTACCATGTGGTTGCTGGGGATTGAACTCAGGACCTCTGGAAGAACAGCCAGTGCTCTTAACCTCTGAGCCACCTCACCAGGCCCTAGAAAAACATTGTTAACTCTTTAAGCTCCACATCTCTCTCTATAGATTTACCTGCTGGCATATGTTTGATCTTGTTGTTAATCACATTTTAATTACTAATTTGAAAAGCTGCTTTTTTCCAACATCGTTAAATATTTGATTTTTACATATGTTCTTGTTAAGTGCTGTGATATCACTATATTATATTGCAGAAAAATATTTCATAGAAACGGCTGGAACTTTAAATGTCTTTCATTTCTGAAGAGCTGGAAAGATAACTCAGTGATTAAGAGTGCTTGGGGCTCTTCCAGAGGACGATAGTTCAATTTCTAGCACCTATTTTGGGCAGATAACAACTGCATATAACTCCAGCCCCAGGAGATCTAACATGCTCTTCTAGGCTCCACAGGTACCTCCACATACATGGCACACATACACATGAGTAAAACTAAAAGCAAAATCTTTAAGCTTTTAATTTTAGAGTAATAGCCCTTATAATATTTTATTATTGAGGAATTTATATTTTTTAGTTTTCCCATCAGCCCATAGTTCAATAATAGATGTTCATGTTTTATGAACATTTATGATTTTCAAAGCATTTTATTTGTACTTTTATTTCATAATCATAGCAACTTCATTGGTCTGTATTGTCTGCAGATGAGGAAGCAGACTCAGAGTGGGTGGTCTGCTCCAGACTATAAATAGGACTGGATTTCCTACTCAAAATCCTGCACTCCTCTTTCTGTGCAACTTACACTAGTGATGAGCCTTCGTTATTTAGATTTCATTATGTTCCTCTACAATTTTTACAAAGCAGCAGTTTTATTCTAGGTTTCCTAAGTTGTATCATCTTAGATATCAAGTATAAATCCTATAAAGCAGCTGCTCTCAGCCAGCTGAAATTTTGCTGTCATCACCAGCATTTCCACAGTAATACCTGGGGAAACTGGTGATTGTCACAGTGGTGGTAGGTGGAAGAGGCAGATAGTATTACTTGTAGAAGTAGAGACAAGGGAGTTGCTAGAATTCTGCAGTGTGCATAGCAGTCCCCACTCCAAAGAATGGTGGTGTGTGCTGAAGTTGAGGACTTGCCTTGAAGACTGAAATGTTTACTTGCTCTTCACCTAGGTGTTCAACTTTCACCCTTTATATCTATTATGTCCTTCTTTTCCTCCCACCAAAAAAAATGATTGGAAGTCTAGATTTTGAGGTAGTTTAAAATAAATGGGAGGGGCTGGAGAGATGGCTCAGTTGTTAAGAGCATGGCTTCTCTTCCAAATGACTTAAGTTTGGTTCTCAGCACCCACATAGTATCTCATAACTGTCTATACCTCCAGTTCATGGAATCCATTGCCTTTTCTGGCCCCAGGCATGCAAGTGGTTCTTTCACACATGTAAGGAAAATACCCATAAAATATATTAAAACAAATTAGTTCTCTAAAGAAAAACAAGTATGTATGTTTTGATTGGGGGAGATAAATTGAACCAAAGCACATATATTTTGTTTAAAACTAGATTTTAATAATGTTTTCCTTATTTTCAAATTTTACTTAATTCATATTGAATATCAGTAAAATAAACACATGAGTTTTGTTCAGAGCTTTCAGTTTTTGTAAGCCTAGATGTATTTCTCAGAGTTATCCAGTTTGCATATTTGAAGAGACGAGTTAGAAGAGACAAGCTGGTACAAAGTTGACTGGCATCCATACTCTTCAAAGGAATATCCCGAAATATTCTTAGTTGAAGTGACGACGCTATGTAACCTAACAGTTGCTGCTGTGTTCTTAAAAACTTACATAACTGATTCTAAAAATGCACATTATAAATTTTATATAAGCAATCATTACATTTTACAGTTTTATGACCAGATAATAATTAAAAAAGAAAGTCATGTATTATGGCTCCAAAGCTAACTCTTATGAATATTACTGTTGAGTTGATAGTGAATACTTGAACTTTTATTATGAGTTGAGAATTTCAATATGATTTTGTCAAACTATATGTATTTCAACATTATTAGAAATATTACAGTACTATCCAAGTTATTAAAATGATACTAAAAATACATGTAGTCTTCATATTGCTATTCTTGCCAGCTTTGTTTTTCTAATAGCAAAGAAAGGGCACAAATGTTACTAAGTCAAGCATTTTGTTTACAGTACATTTCTGTTTAATACACTTGATAATGAAGGGTTAAATACGGAATATCCATCTTTTTGTTGCTGAGAAAAGAATGTTCAAGCAGAAGATGTATACAGAACCACTCATGTGCAAAGTGACACTGCAATAGAGGTTTATTCTGAATATTGATGGTTGGGCAAAATTCTGCTGAAATTTTTTGTCATTGACCATATGGAATAGAGTTTTGCTTATTTATAACATACTACCATTATTAATACAGTTCAAGTATTCCAAATGAATACATTGTGAATCTTACATTCAATAGACATCATTAATGATTATTTTCCAACATTCCCAAGCTGAACACTCATTCTGCTGAGAACACAACGAAATGTTGCAGGTTGTATTTCCCAGTACTTCACTGGGTTGTTGAATAGACTTATTGCACTGTACAACGATTTCTTCATCTTTGGCACTGTTGGACAGAAGTCATTCACCCCCACTTTCGTAATTGAATTATAATGAAGGAAGATTATCTGTTGTGGGTGAGGAAAGAATTTTATTTATTTATTTATTGAGCTATATATTTTTATCTACTTCCCTCCCTTTCTCTTCCCTCCCCTCTTATCCCCTCCCATGAGCCCTACACTCCCAGTTCACTCAGGAGAGCTTGTCTTTTTTTTTTCCTTCCTATATAGATCCATGTATGTCTCTCTTAGGGTACTCTTTGTTGTCTAGGTTCTCTGGGGTTGTGAATTGTGGACTGGTTTTTCTTTGGAAAAGAATGAATTTTAAGTGCCCAGTAAATATAAATGGAATGTGTTTTATTAACAAATTTTATTAATAAGGTTTTAGAAGTCTTGCTAAATCTTGAACATGGGACTTCATGCATACTGGAGAAATGTTTTTAACCACTGAGCTACACTTCCAATCCTTTTTATTTTTATTTGAGTCAAAATCTTGCTACATTACAAAACTGGCCTTAAACTTTTGATCTTCTGGCCTCAGCCTCCTGATTAGTACCTGGGATCACAGGTACAAACCTCTCTTCTTGGATGTAGTCAGCATTTGTTTATGACTTATGGCTTTATTTAACTGTTTGCCTTTTTGTTGTTATTATTTGTTTGTGTTTTTGCTTTTCGAACAGCGTTTTTCTGTGCAGTCCTAGCTGTTCTGGAACTCATTCTGTCCACCAGACTGTCCTTGAACTCAGAGATCAGCCTGCCTCTGCCTCCAGAATGCTGGGACTAAAGGCCTGCACCACTACTGCCTGGTCTCCTCTGTGTCCTTTACATTAATATGAAAGTATATTCATTCGTAGATGTTGAATACTGGTCATACCAAGTCAAGTTTAGGTATTATGCAAGTGTTTGGGGGAGAACTTAGTCACATAGAACTTGTGTCACCATCCAGAATATATTTATTGTCTGGTTATCTTAGCTAATTTGCTTTTTCCTTCTCCTTCTTCCACTTCATATGTGTAGTCTCTACCATGCCATATTAAAAACCATTGCTGCCAATACTGGAATATTTATTCCTATTACTTAATAGAATCTGCCAAGATTAATCTGAACCTAGTCATAAAAATCATGGGCAGACATTGTCTAAAACATCTGTGCATGGTCTTCAACTCTCTTCTGTTCTATATCAGTCTTGGGTTTTGTGAAAGATAGTTTTTATGTTTCCTCTTTATTTCTCCCACTGCTCAGTATCATAGCAAGGTATTATTTACAGCAGTAGCTCAATGAGAGTAACCAAGGTAGATGTGGATTTGTTTACTTTGCAGATTATTTATTATCCATTTGTGACTTGTGTTCTTTTCTATATTAAAATTTTGTCCACTGTGAAATGCTAACAAAAGCAGCATGTAAAAAGTAGATGGATGAACTGGGCGGTGGTGGCACCGCCATTAATCCCAGCACTTGGGAGGCAAAGGCAGGCAGATTTCAGTGAGTTCGAGGCCAGCCTGGTCTACAGAGTGAGTTCCAAAACAGGCTTCAAAGCTACAGAGAAACCCTGCCTCGAAAAACAAACAAACAATCAAAAAAAGTAGATGGATGAAGAATATCCAGGTTGTAGTGCAGGGGATGGGGCATGGCTTGAGCAAACTGAACTATGCTCATGGGTGCAGAAATCCACAACTATACATAGTCCATTCTTTTAGTGCTGGAGTCTCCAGAATGCAGTGAACAAAATGTGTTTAAAAATAGGAAAAAGTCTGGGCATGGTGGTACACACCCGTAATCTTGACATTCAAGAGGTTGAATGAAGCAGGAAGATTATAGATTTTAAAAATTATACTACATAGTGAGTGTGAGACCAATCTGGACTACATAATGCGAACCTACCTCAAAAGGAACAACAAAAACAAAAATTTAATACAAGTAGTAATCAGTTCTTAGCTATTTTGTTTTGCTACTTGGGTGGGTCGGGTGGTCTTTGCACAGTAAGGAAAGGAGGCCTTGGGGAAAACGGATTGAAGTGAAATACGGATCTTTTTTTTTTTTTTTTTTTTTTTTTTTGGTTTTGGTTTTGGTTTTGGCTTTTCAAGACAGAGTATCCTCCTGACTGTCATGGAATTTACTCTGTAGATGAGGCTGACCTCTAACTCACAGAGATCTGCCTGCCTCTGCCTCTCAGCTGCTGGGATTAAGGCATGCACCACCATTACCCAGTTGAAATAGGAATTTTTTTTTTATCTGATGGCCACAGATTAGATTAGGAAAACTAAAAGTTCTAGAATTATGTGTATTCGAGGCCAGTCTGGTCTACCAGAGCTAGTTCCAGGACAGGAACCAAAAGCTACGGAGAAACCCTGTCTTGAAAAATAAAAAAATAAAATAAAATAGAATTATGTGTAAAATACTGTCTTCATTTTTGGTGACTTGTGCCAACAGAGGACAAAATGTGAGCTTCATAGAGAGTGTGAGGGTGCAGAGAATTGAATCCATTGCTTCACACATTCTTTGTAAGCACTCTACTACTGAACTGTATTTCTTGCCCATTATGAAGCTCTGTAGTAGTTTGGATGAGAATGGTCCCTAAAGGCTCAAATGTTTAAATAGTTGGTGCAAATGTTTGGGAAGATTAGCCAGCCACGGAGTAAGAGTGAAAGGTATTGACTTGTTGCAAGTGTGTTACTGAGAGGGCTTTGAGAATTCAAAAGACTCCCACCATTCCCAGTGTACTCTGCCTCCTGCTTGTAGATCAGAAAATGAGCTCTGAGCTACTGCTCCAGCCACCCATTGCCATGGCTTCATTCTACCATTATAGACTCTAACCAGTGGCACCATAAACCCAAGTAACTCTTTCTTTTAAAAATTAACCTTGTTCATCCGGGTGCACACCTTTAATCCCAGCACTCGGGAGGCAGAGGCAGGCGGATCTCTGTGATTTCGAGGCCAGCCTGGGCTACAAGAGCTAGTTCCAGGACAGGCTCCAAAGCTACAGAGAAACCCTGTCTCGAAAAAAAAAAAAGTTACCTTGTTCATAGTGTGTTGTTATTGTAGAAAATTATTGTAAGGTGTGTCATTTTTGTTTATGCTGCATTTGTTTGACTCTGTGAAGCTGTGATTCTTTGCCTGTTTAAAACACCTTATGGACTAATAAAGAGCTGAACAGCCTGTAGCAAGGCAGGAGAAAGAACAAATGGGGCTGACAAGCAGAGAATGAGTAGGAGAAATCTGGGAAGAAGGGGGTGAGCAAGATAGAACAAGGAGAGGAAGGCACCAGGGCCAGTCACCCAGCCAGCCATGGAGTAAGAGTTGAAAGTAAGATATACAGAAATAAGAAAAGGAAAAGCCCAGAGGCAAAGGTTAATTTAAGAAAAGCTGGCAAGAAACAAAACAAGCTAAGGCGGGGCATTTATAAGTAATAATAAGCCTCCACTGTGTGTATTTATTTGGGAGCTGGGTGACGGGTCTCCCAAAAACCAAAAGACCAAAAGAGTCCAAAGCTCAAGAGTAAAAAATCAATAACTTCATATTACAGCAACAGAAATAAAACTTAATACCTGCTCCAAATAGTGATTTTCTGTTAATTTCATTCTCTGTGTGAATCTTTAACCTGTATACCCACTTCTAACCTAGCACCTGGATCCTAATCCTGCTTTGCCTTGTGGAATGTTTATAGAACAAAAGGAACAGATGGTTATGCTTAGTGTCCTGGCTTGAGAAACTTCAACAGCTTGAAGTTTGCTTGGTAAACAGTGACCTCAATAGTTTCAGTGAGGTGGATGTGTAGGTGGAGGGGTCGTATTCTTCCTGAGTGGTATTCTCCTCACACTCTCCTACTCATACCACTGGCATTATTATGTCCAGAGTTTTCTTGTTGCTCACTTTGATTGAAATACACTAGTGTGTCCTACACAAACTCAAAAGCCCATTTCTACCAAACACAAGTAGAATGTTTTACCTGGAGGTATTTCAACTCTTGTAATCCTGAAGGGATTTTTTTTAGTTTATTGTGTTCCAAATGTATCTCTCTCACACGTGGTATATTAGCAAAACTTCCATTTTCAATATCTGTGATTCTGTTGTTTCCAAGACCCAGCCTATAGGTGATATAAAATGTATTGTGGTTAGATTTGATAAAAGTATGTTGAAACCCCCACAACCCTATGTAGGATATGAGCTGTGGTTCTCTCCTTGTTTTCGCTTTACACTCTTTTGAGTAGGATCACTGTACATTCTCAAAAAACTTCTTAAATGCTTTGGTCATATATACTACCATGTTTCAGTGAAAATTTTTTTGAGAATTTTTACCTTTGTAGTTCTTTGTATCGTTTAAAATCTTCAAGTTCCACAGTTGAAATTTTATTAAAATCTAAATGAAGCTCCAGTAAGGTTGGTGGTAGGCCTAAAAATAATAATTTTGTGATTATTTATTTACTTTGTAAAATTTTCTACAGAAAAAGCAGTAGGCAAGTTTGACTCTTTCAGGCAAACTCATACAATGTCCAGAGGTTACCTGTTAAGTCATTTGTTTCTTAACATCATCAGTATACAGGATTTTATTCTTTTGCATGTTTAGTCCATTGCAGCACTTAACCCTTTCAGTCACTAATAGCTATTTTATAAGAAATGCACTTCAGTGCCCTGGCACATGACAGGTGACCTATCAACATCTATTCTTGTCCTTTTCCTCTTGGTGCGAAAGAGACTGACCCGGGCACTCAAGCAAACCCCACTCTGGTGGTCATATATCAATGTATTATTTGTCAACCTGTGGTTCTAGTTACCTTTCTCGAAAAACTTCCCGCTTTTAACTTTTGCTGAAACATTTCAATTAATGTTAGAAACCGATGAATAGAATTAAAATATCTTTTCATTATCAGACTTTATGGCTAAATTTATTTTTGAATCCAGAATTTAATTTGAATTTAAAAGTAAACTAGAGTGAAAAAATTTTCTAAATTGACAGGATTATAATTGTGTTTTTGCTTGACTTGGGTTATATTTATGCAATGACTATATGTTACTTTCAGTTATCAAACAAAGGGCCTGTCACCAAAGAATTAATACTCTGATGAACTACTAGATAATGCCCTCTATCAGCCTATTCTGGAGTGGACTGTAGGAAGCTGGAGAAGAGTAAACTCAGTGGGGAGCTTAATGAACTTAAGGGCCCATTGTCCTTAGGACATGAGGAATGTGGATGACCAGAAAGCAGAATGGGGCAAAGCTTCTAAGACAGGCATGAGTGGAGATAATGCAGAGATGTGGGTCTAACAAAAGTCCGTCTGCTGTTGACAGTTATTAACATCTTAAAGATAGGAATATCTGTCCTACCACAAACTACTCCCCATCCACATGCAGTAGAATTTCCCACACAAACAGGAAAGAAGGCATCTTCCTACTTTCCTCCTGCCAACTCTTCCCAATAAGACTTGCTCCTGGGATAGCTGCAAGTTCTATTAGGATAGAAGTTTGACATGATGACTGTCATATTTCAGGGAATAACTTTGCTTTCAAGAAATAGTTTAATTTTTGAAAAAATATTTAATATGTATTTAGTGTTCTGCCTGCATGTATCCCTGCAGGCCAGAAGAGGGCACCATATTTCATTACAGATGGTTGTGAGCCACCATGTGGTTGCTGCAAATTGAACCTCAGAAGCTCTGAAAGAGTAGTCAGTGCTCTAAACTCTGAGCCATCTCTCAGGCCCCCCTTAAGAAATAGTTTCTTAATGCCAGGGAGATAGTGACAGAATAGTTCTGTAAATTGATACATTTGATTTGGTTTGTCTGTAAAGCTCTGAAATAATATTAAAAATTAAATTGTTTTGATATTTGAGGGAAATTGTAATTACAGTATATTTAGTATAGGAAAGAATGGCCACAAACACTGATATCATCCATAAGCTGCTTATTCCTACCCATCAACTCTTCCTTTGCCCACCCCTGCCTCTTTGCCTTCACTGCTTTCCTTGCTCTGGCTTCTCTGTACTCTGTGCCAACGTACATCCAAGAAAGGAAACGTATGCTTTGAACTATTTATTTATTTATTTATTTTTGTCTCTGCTCCAAAAATTACAAGATTTCAGGTTTTTAGTGAACACCCACTTTATTTAACTCTAAATAAAGGTGATTTATGTCTATAGGTGTGGATTAAACTGGTTCTTCCTTGTGGAGGAAAATTATTTTCTGACTTTTACTTTATATATTTTTCAAATATGTGAAAGATAATTGATTTTTTTTAATTTAATTTATATGGGTTTTGCCCCTGTGTATGTCTATGCACCACATGCAAGCCTGATACCTGAGGAAACCAGAATAGGGTTGGTCGTAAATGGCCATTTGAGCACTAGGAATTGAACCTGGGTCATTTGGAAGAGCAGCCAGTGCTGTAAACCCTACTAGCCATCTCTCCAGCCCCATATAAGTTGATTTGTATTAAAATAATAATTTCACTGTATCTTATATTCTTATTTATGTTTGTTCACTTTGGATCAGAGTAATAGAACAGGCTAAGTTGCTATTTTTACTGGTAGATAATGAATTACTACTGTTCGAAATTGGAAAATGTTATTAATATGGTATATTTTTGATCCAGTTAATAATCAACACAGAAAAGAAGCCTTTGTTGGAGATGAGGAAAACAAGATTGTGAACCTGAGTTCCAATAAAGGCAGTCAGTCCTACCCAGCTAGTGATCAGGTAGCAAGTTTGGATGTAAGTTCTCTAGGACAGTGAAGGAGCAGTTCTCCTTGGAGTGCTGCTTCAGGTCCCATTAATCTGTACTGATGCAAGGCTCCTTCTAGTGAGACTGTTGTCATAAACTATGTCTCAGATACTGTCTTCAAGCCTTTCTGTGTATTAGCACATTAATCTTCACCATATCCCTGGGAACATGTTACAGAGCCCTTTATGACATATTCTTCTTGCCAAAGCCAGTGCTGCCCCCATCTGGCCTTCCAGAGTCTGTTCACCTGAGCTGCAGCAGCAGAGCCAAGGTCTCACCTCTCCTACTTTCTCTGCTTTTTACTCTACAGAATTCTCCATCTCTACAGAACTTCATGGATTGACAGGTTTTAAAGAGTAAATGTCAGAAAAGAGAAGGAAAAATAAAAAGCTCATTGCTTTTCAATGTCTATTCCTACTAGGAAAAAGATTATGATGTAATGTTGTAAAAAAGATCACTACATATGTTTATATGTGAAAAAGTACTCTGATCAGATACACTGGCACTGGGGTTTCTGATTATAGTGTAGTCTGACAGTATATACTAGAAAGTTTGAAGTAATACAAACCTTTTGGGATTGAGGTTAGTTTTGCCTCAGCAATCCTGATATGAAATACTGTCACCCCTTCAAATGCTCCTGGTTCTATTCCATTGTTATCAAGAGGGTTTGCACTCATTTCTGTGAAATAAATGACATAACTCAGCACACATCTGTTAAAATCATGAAAACTCATAATGCAGACAAGACATCTGAAGAATATTGGGAAAATGTGTCTTGGTCATATATACTCATTTCCACTCAGTATACCTACTTCTGTTTACTTTATTCTTATTCTTATTATTATATACATTTTATTGATATTTATTGAGCTCTACATTTTTCACTGCTCCCCTCCCTGCCTCGCCCTTCCCTCTGCTCCAAACCTCCCCCAAGGTCCTTATGCTCCCAATTTACTCAGGAGATCTTGTCTTTTTCTACTTTCTACTTCCCATGTAGATTCTGTTTACTCTTCTTTCAACCACAGAAACACTGTTTTGAATTTTGTGAACAATAAATTCTTTATTGTTTTTATTTGTTTTGAACTACTAAGTAGCATTACTTTCCAGTATGTCATGAGCATGAAGATTTAGTCAGTTTATGATAATATTGCAGCAGGGAAAAAAAACCACTCTCTAAATAATTCAAGGTATTTGTGTTTTCCATTTTGTGATCTCCTAAATTTTGTGCTGTATGCACATGCTCATGGAGGCCAGAGCTTCATCTTGGAAGTCATTCCTTAGATGCTGTCCACATTTTTAATGGTGTTTTAAATTGGCATAAATTACTTGCACATAACCACCTTAGATTTGTTTGTTGAGAATTTTTTTTCCTGCCAGGTAGGCTAGGCTAGCTGGCCATGAGCCATAGGTATCTGCACATCTCTGCTTGTTCAACTCTGGGATTACAAGTATGCACTACCATGCCCAACTTTTTAATGTGGATTCTGGGGATCAAACTCAGGTTCTCAGATATGTGCAGCAAGCACTTTACTTCCTGAGCTATCTCCTAGCTCTGCCTCTTAATTTTTAAAATACCATATAAAAATTATAAATAGAAATTTAACTTAGAAGAAATGTAAGAGGATATTTCATAAGTACTAGGTTTTGATTAAGAGAACATTTGAGCATGAACCTTGTCCAGGTGTTTGAATGACTGTTGCAGGCAGATGGCGTAGTTGTATGAAGAACAATATAAATAAAATAGCGAGACTTAAGTTATATAATAAAATATTAATAGTCTTAAAATGTAACCAAAATTAGATTTGTGTTCCAAACAATAAAAGAATTAATTTTGTACATATTTGAGTAATTTATACACTATATTAAAATACTATCTTCAAATTTAATAGGTTTTATTAATTAGGGTTCAGGTCCCAAAAGCAGAACAAAGTGTGTCACAAAGTTCTTGAAAAAGAGAGACAGCATCACAAAGCTTTCCTTTGTGTCCTGTAATTTTTCACACTTTAGTTTATAAGTAGCTTAATAGATTGAAAGATTAATTTATGAAATTACTTTGAAAATTAATAATTTAAATTTGGCTGTTAATTACAATTTCAAGATGTCCCATTCATTGGGAAAACTTACCCAAAACATGTAAAGCATTCATTCCTTTGAACGTGTCTTTTTGTATTTTCTTAACTTTATTATCATGAATTCTGAGTTCTGCTAATGATTTGGGAAGGTTAAGTGGAATTTCACTTAGTTGATTGTGGGATAAATACAGCCTTCTCAACTTCTTTGTGGTTAGAAAGGTTTTTGGGTGAATCTTTGTTAGCTTGTTGTTGTTCAGAATCAGAGCCTAGATAAAGCAGAGAAAGAAAGACAGTTTGAGGCAGTTATTCTCAACCTGTGGGTTGTGACCCCTTTAGGGGCATGGAATGACCTTTTCACAGAGGTTGCCTAAGACCATTGGAAAACACAAATATTTTCATTATGATTCTTAACAGCAGCAAAATTACAGTTATAGAATAGCAATGAAAATTATTTTATGAGTGGGAGTTACTACAACATGAGAAACTGTATTAAAGGGTCACAGCATTAGGAAGATGGAAAACCACTGTTTTGAGGGAATGGTTTGATTTCATGATATTCTACAGTAATTAATCATGAAAATCTATAATTTCTACCATTTATATATTAACTAAAGATTTGTATTATACTTTCAGCCTTAAAAATGTTAAGTTAGAACAGTACAGTGCTTTAATGTCTGGTGCTAGTTAGATATAATCTCATTTTTCTAAAACTTTGAATTAGTTGTTAATACAGTCATAGTAACCATTCACATGGCAATATAACAATAAAGAAGATAATATACTTCTATTTTTTTCCTCTGCTATATTGAATAATTTTTGATCTTTACCAGCAGTGGTGGCAGGTTTCTTAGCATCTTTAGGATTTTTTTTTTGATTCTCTAATAATCTGGTTCTATCAAGTAGCATCTTGAGATTTATTTCTTTTATAAACTTTGTCCTTAATCTGTTCTTCCTTTTGTTTCTAGACAGAGTCAGTATGTCCTACTGGAATTGCCCAGAGCGTTTCTCCTTAGCACACACACTGGCTGCGCAGCAAACTCCTTCAAGGGTGTGTTCACTCATTTTACTCTTTGGCTCTCTCTTTAATCACCCTCTTTCCTGACAAACTATGTTGTTAAAGGTTTCATCTGAGAAAGATTATCCTAGGAGAAGAGGGAAAACTGTTTCTTGTTGCCATCCAGCAAAAATAGGTTCCTTTCTGAATATATGGTAACAGCTACGGATGTATTTCCCCTTAGTTAGCAGGAAAATGAGTTAAGAGTTGACTTAGTGGATCACAAAGGTGGCTTATGACTTTTCCTTGACCCTAGGAGGTTAAATCTATTTTTCCTTTGAGTAGTACAGTACAGGACACAATGAAGAAAAACGATTTGGCAATGAATATATACTTCAATAAGATCTTGCCATGGTGTTCAGGACTTATGTCTTTTGTCATTTATCCATTTGTTTTCTAGTTAAGATACATAATTTTGGATTGTTGAAATTACATAAAAGGAATGATGAGTAATAAAACTAGGGTAAAAGCTTTTCTTCAACTTTTGTTCCGCTCTGTCAAATGCTGAATGACATAATGTCAGGCATGATGGGCTGGCAGAATAACCTGAGGTCAGCTGTACTCAGTGTTGGCTTTTACACAAGGAACTAGCAGTCCTGCAGCCCAGATACATCACTAACAAACAGTGTAGAAGAAAATGTAGTGTGCAGTCACTGTAACAGCAGAGAGAAGTGCATGGGGAGTGTCATTCTGTGTGTTATCTTTTCTATGAGAGTACTAGCACCAAACAGGCAGTTTGAAATAGAACAGAGATTCCTAGGATGTCTAAAACATTTTGATTTCTCTTTTAAGACAGGAAATTTATTAGATATTATAATTAGACTTTTATAATTATGCAGCATACCACTACTTCAATTATAAAACAGCTGCTTGTGAAAGTGCTTTCACCTGTAGCAATGACAAGTACTTCTTGTTACTCCTACTTGGGAAAGCAAGTAAAAAGAAGCACTTAAGCCCGGGAGTTTGAGGCCAGCCTGGGCAACAAACATATCCTATAAAAACTTAAAATAAGCTGGGCAGTGGTAACACACTTTTTAATTCCAGCATTTGGGAGACAGAGGCAGGCAGATCTCTCTGAGTTCAAGGCCAGTCTGATCTACAGAGCAAGTTCCAGGATGGCCATGGACACATGAAAGTGGTTTCTATCGGCACCTTTGGCCAGTCTACTCACACTAGCCTGACAGTGATACTGGGCACAGCTGAGGAAATTCCTATCTTTGAGTAACAATTTACATGTATTTTCTTATTTAATTTTATAAGCCATTCTACAAAATCCATGCCATTATTATGCCCTTCTTACTGCTGAGGAAGGTAAGACTACTTTCTCTGTTATTTAGCTGATAGAGCCAAGAGCTGTGTCCAGGTTCACCCAACACCAGAACATTCATCCTTAACACAGTACAATATACAAATTGACTTTAAAAATATTAAAGAGGACTAAAAATTTCCCAACATCTTTAATGCATCATTTCCCAATGAAAAATGAAAGTTCATGTGGGCTGAGTTTATAGAATACTCCTAAAATACAATAAAATTATGTTAATTGAATTGGAACTTTTATGACTTTGATATCAAATGTAAAGTTGGTTGTTCTGTGGTTGTTTGAGTATAGTCTCAAAGGTAGTAGAAGCATTCACAGGTCATATATATTTCCACATTCTTTTTAAATCACATGTATATATGCCTATCCTTTCCCATCTCTGATAATAAAATAATGACCTCTCCTTTCTCCAAGTTTCTATAATATCAAGTTAGTGGGGTAGGCGAGGTGGATCTTTGGTAGAATCCATTGTGTTATTGCTGACTTTCTTAATATTTGAGTAAGTCCTAGTATGGAAACTGCATTTTATTAATTAAAATTTTATGAAGAACTTTTTTTCTTAACTTAAAGGCAAAAAAGAGCAGTCAGAATCCAGCTACCAAGCAGTACACCACTTAAATGTGAACTTTTGGGGAGGGTTAACCTAATCTCTAGGCTCTGGGTGCAACACCTTGCTCGTTATCCATTTGTGTGCCTCTAACGTGATGAGTATATATGTATTTGACCTGAGATGACAGAGAGGCAAAGTGACGTCACATCTCCCAGATATAGAATCTATACTTGGCTACCGTTATATACAGATAGGCCTATATGCAAGGCCTAGTATGATTATGAATTCTCTTCTTAGTATTTTACCTTCCCTAAAGATGACAGGCTATATGTTTATTTTCTTTAGCACAGCCTGGGAGTATAGCTAAATGGCCTGGAAGAAGTAGTCCTAGGCCAGGCAGTGGTGGTGCATTCCTTTAATCCCAGCACTCAGGAGGCAGAGGCAGGTGAATCCCTGTAAGTTCGAGGTCAGCCTCATGAGCTAGTTCCAGGACAGCTAGGACTGTTACACAGGGAAACCCTGTCTCGAAAAAAAACAAAAAACAAAACAAACAAAAAAAGTAGTCCTAGCCCCATAGCCTACCATACCAGACAGTATCAAGCTGGAACTGTTCATCTAGCATGCCTATCCTCAGCTCAGCAAGACAAGGGCCAGGCTGACAAAAGCAGGTGACACCTTCACAGCTGTGTCAGTGCAAAATCAGACTCTTTATCCAAACTTAATTTTAGATTAAGTCAGAAAGCCAGTAGTCCTCTAAGCTTCAAAATCCTAGGCAATGTTAGGAAATTAAACTATTCATTGTATTATTAATATATGAGGAGAAAATTCATTTTCTTTTACAAAGATCAAGGAAAAGATGACATGCATACATATATTAGCCACCTAAATAAATATATCCTATGTGCTATTGTTAGAGAACTATGAGATCTTAAGTCAGTGGCCTTGGGAGAACATTTCTTAATACTATATTGATTATTGGTGTAGATAAATATTTTTGTTTTGAAATAGGGTCACATTATGAAGCTCTGGCTGGCCTGAGATCCACCTACCACTGCCTCCCAACTGCCAAGCCCTGGGAATAATTCTTTCTTTACTCCTTATAGTGCATAGTGAGCCTTGTCATCTGACTAGATAGTAGCTTTTTACCTGGCTATTATTCTGTAGGCATTAATTGAATTAAGCTGTAGTGTTTACTTGACTGAATACAAGAATTTTGCAGTGGGTCATCCATAGGAAAATAAGATTTCTTTATTGATACAATATAAGTAATCATTCTAACAGTGATAAGAATTTTCACTAAGTATTTGAAAATAAGAGTATATAATCTTACATAAAGTGAAGTGAGTCCTCTAAAATCATTTTCTTTAATTTCCTTAATTTTGTTATTTTGAAGGTCAACCATCCGAGTGTCAAATGGTATGTTGCTTGGGACCGAAGTCAAACCTGAGAAATAAACAAACATGTTACAGATGACAGACGTTCATGCTAAAGATGAGATAGTACTACAGTAGAGATGTACATTTTTAAAATTTATGATCAGTAACATAGGACTTAGTAATTGTAAAAAATGATAAATAACATTTTCTTTTGAAAGTTTCAAAAGAAACTTTTTTTATTTTTACAGGGTATTTGTCTGTCTTGAACCTCGCTGATTCCAAAGTGAAATGCATGGTGGTAGGCTATGCTTGGCTTTGTTTAGAGATCACAAGCAACAGAAGCACAGCTATTCAGTGCACTTAAACTGAAAATAATAGCTTTTTTTGTGCAGATTTGCTGGTTAGTGAGAAACTGGAATATAAGGTTCTTAGCCATTTTTTAAGAAGAACCGAAATGAAATTGATTGGGGTGGTACAGACCTTTAATCTCAGCATTCTGAAGGCTGAGCTAGGCAGATCTCTGTGAGTTCTAGGCCAGCATGGTCTACATAGTGGGACCCTGTCCAAAACACAATATAAAACAAGGAGGGGAAGCCCAATATGTAGAAAGTTATGATTAGAAAAATAGTTATGCTAGATTGTTTTCATGCATAGTAACAAAATATAATCTTTTGCTATAAATAGTCAATTCTGCTAACTGGCTGTAAATATTATTTACAAGTCCTTCAAATATCTTGATTAGCATATAGATGTGAGATAACTTACTTCATTCATCATCTACAGTAATAAAGAACAAAGTGATTTAATGTATCACTTTTCTACCCTTGTGCCTTTAGTTTACATTTTCCTTTGTAGAAACAACAGCTGCCTTTGTCATCTCAGAACAAGGTTAAGATGAACACTTCTAATCTTTTTGGAGATTATAATTACACCATTTCCCTCTTCTACTTCTTTCTTCAAGCCCTCCCATGATCTCTCCCCTTGCTCTCTTTCAAGTTTATATCCTCTTTTTCTTTAATTGTAATGTATGTATTCCTAAATAAATAATACAACCTGCTCAGTCCATATAACGTTGACCTATATGTATGTCTTTTTAGGGCTGACCGCTTGGTTTTTAGTATTTTAGAGGTAAGGACAAAAAGGCTCAGAAATTCAAAAGTATCTTTGACTACATAGCTAGTTTGAGGCCATCTTGGGCTATATAAATATTGTCTCAAAAGAAGAAAGGGGGAGAAGAGAGAATGATGGAGGAAGGGAACAGAACCAGTCTAGGAAAGAAGCCAGGTTGGCTATATCTGGTATGGGCATAACAGAGCTGATACCATGTCACCTTGTACCCTGAATGCTAGCTGTGGATATACAGAATTTAGCATTTCTCTTATGGTTTTTTTGTTTGTTTGTTTGTTTGGGTTTTTTTTGTTTTTTGTTTTTGTCTTGCTTTGGTTTAGT
Source organism: Microtus pennsylvanicus (assembly GCF_037038515.1). Lineage (NCBI taxonomy): Eukaryota > Metazoa > Chordata > Mammalia > Rodentia > Cricetidae > Microtus > Microtus pennsylvanicus. The sequence continues at coordinate 85,063,639 of NC_134582.1, read as the reverse complement.
TTTTTCTTGCTATTTCTTTTCCCTTTCTTTTGGAATGGGGATGTATACTGTGCAGTCTCTGTATCCTGGAACTGTTTAATATCTTATCTATTTTACAAGGACTCACAGATAACAGTTTACTTTGAGTCGTAGGAGATCTTAAACTTGGGTTTTTGAGCAATATTGGAATTGTTAAGACTATGACTCTATTTGAGCTGAACTGAATGCGGTTTGCATTATAAGGTGGACATGAGCCTTTTGAAGATCAGAATACAATATGAGGTCTAAAGAAATGTGTTTGGACATCTAACTTGAAACTAACTCGTCTTGATTGTCAACTTGATTAGATTATGAAGTGTACCTCTTGGTGTGTCTGAGGGCAATTTTAGAAAGGATTAATCAAAGGGACGACCCACCCTGAATGTGGGTGGCACTCTCCCTTACTGAAGAGGGAAAATAAGGAAGAGATAGCTAGTACAAACATTCATTCTTTCATTGTCTTTGCCTCCTTTGCTTTGTTTCCTCTGTGTTTTTCCCTTGCTTCCCCACCCTTTCCCTGTCTCCTGTCATTCCTCTCCTGTCTTGGTTGCCAACATGTGAACTGCAATGTACAGCTACCCAATTTTTTTAAAGGTTTGTTTATTTATTATGTATACAGTATTCTCAGTATTCTGTCTGCATGCATGCCTGAAGGCCAGAAGAAGGCACCAGATCTCATTACAGATGGTTGTGAGCCACTATGTGATTGCTGGGAATTGAACTCAGGACCTTTGGAGAAGCAGGCAGTGCTCTTAACCACTGAGCCATCTCTCCAGCCCCCAGCTACCCAAAATTAATGGTTCCTTTCTTAAGTTATTTTCTTGTTATATTATTGTGTTGTAGCACAATGAAGTTACTGAGCAAAAATGATAAATTTTAATTAGACCTCCTTAATCACTTATTTCTAGAAAGTTCTAAACCCAAATTATTCATAACACAAAGCACATTATTGCATTTTGAAAATCTAAAGATTTCATGAAATGTACATGACCCATGTTATCATTCTGGGTGGGCACCGTATTTTCTACTGTAGCATTTTATTGCCTAGTAAGTGTAGGGTTGATCTTTTGACATTTTGAGTTGAACTAAAATGAAGGAAATTTAAAAAATGAACTGCTTAGATCTGAGAAGAGAAAGAAATCCTTTCTATGTAAGGTCCTCCTTTGCAAAGCCGTGGTGGCACCTGCCTTTAATCCCAGAACTTGGGAGGCAGAGGCAGGTGGATCTCTGTGAGTTTGAGGCCAGTCTGGTCTACAAGAGCTAGTTCCAGGACAGGCTCCAAAGCCACAGAGAAACCCTGTCTTGAAAAAACAAAATACAAAACAAAACAAAAAAAAGTTCCCCATGTGTGTGTGCGTGCATTTGTGTTTGTTTCTGTGTGTGTGTGTGTTTTTGTTTTTGTTTTTTTTTTTTTTGAAGCAAGGTTTCCCTGTGTAGCCCTGGCTGTCCTGGAACTTGCTTTGTAGACGAAGTTGGCCTAGAACTCGCAGAGATCCTTCTACCTCTGCCTCTGCCTCCCAAGTGCTGGGATTAAACAGAGCTCTACCACGAACCAGCTCCTTATTTTCTTTTTATTCTGAATTTTTAAATAAGGGTAGAATGCTTTGCAGTCTGCTGGACTGTCCACGTAAACATTTCTCTGCCTGTTTGCAGTTCTGGAATCAAGACTGGGTACTGAGGAGGCAATCTGCCACCACCTCGTTTTTCTTATTCCTTACATGAGGGTCTCTGTTTTACCTAAGCTGGCCTCGAACTCACAGCTCTCCTTTACTGATTTCTAAAAGTGTGGACTAAAAGCCTGGACTGAAAGTGTAAACAAACCATTTTGCAGTGACTGAATAGAGTTTTGAAAGTTCAGTGACTCCTTTTTTTTTTCAGTCCTCTTAACCTTTTCAGAAAAACAATATTCTTCAAAACAAAATTGACTGCTGTCCTTACCTAGATCAGAGCAGTGGACAACTCGAGAGTAACATTGGCACCCAAATGGACATGTTGGAAACAAATCAAAAGGGAAAAAGGGGTTCACTGGCTCTTTTGTTGGAAAAAGAGAATTGTTGTCATCGTCGTCATCATCTGTGTCTTCCATATCCTTCAACATCATATTCTTCAGTTCTGTGTGTGAAGGGCTAGAGAAGGGTTTGGCAGAGCACACAGCCAAGAGCAGTAGCATCATATACTCCTTCATGTTGTCCTGTGTAAAGTTCAACCTGGCATTTAGTAGACATTGGGTATGAAATTAGAGTTTCAACAGATACAAATTCTTTTATATACATTTCTAGTGTTGGAAAAAGCATGACAAAATGGCATTCTTACCCATTGGTATGTAGTGTAAGATTAAATACATAAAACTTTTTTAGCGCAATTTTGGAGGGAGCTTCAATAAATCTATTTATTTAAACAGCCAGATCTGTTCATTAATGGTGCGTGCTCATCTTAGCAATACTTAGGACTCTGGAACAAATTTTACTGGGAAGTGCAGGCTTAACCTCTTGATACTTTGAAATAAATTTCAGTAAAGGAAGTTAAAATTAAGTACTTAGATTTGACAAGAGAAATAGTCTCTGAATGAGATTCCTTTGTTTAATTTTTATTTTGAATTTTTAAAATAGCCTCATCTCAAGAAATAATTCCAAAATGCATAATAGAATTCTTTGTAATAGGAAAAATTAAAGACAGTTCTGTTAGTTAAAGGAAAATATAGAATGTATTTATCAAGTGAACTATATTTTAATCTACAAAATGTTTCCAAAGATACTTTAAAATATAGATTACTTTATATTAAATAAAAAAGCAAAACTTTAAAAATCCTTAGTTAGACTTAGTTAGACTACTTTAAGTTAAAAAAAACTAGTATAAATAAACTACAGTGATAGAACTATGGATAAAGTGTTTGTCTTTATTAATTTTTTTAAAAAATACAGTTTGACATATCCCAAGCTGGCCTAGAACTCACTAAGTAGCCAAAGATGATCTTGTACTCCTGATTCTCCTGCATCTACCTCCCATGTGCCAGGATTCAGGGTTGCACCTCTAGACCTGGTTTATGTGATGATGGGTATCAAAGTTAGGGTTTGATACCCACTGGACATCCCCAACCCGGATGACTTTTTGTCTTCTTCTATTCCTTTAATTTTATAAGCAATAAATATTTCTTTTATAATTAGGAAGGTAAGTTTAAAACATTATCATGACTAACTCTATTCTCAAAACCATTCCATTGCTAATACCTATGCCACTTTCCAAGGTTATCCTCAGTGGCCCTTAGACAATGTGGACATTTCCCTTAACTGATTGCTTTTTTTTTTTTTTTGGTTTTTCGAGACAGGGTTTCTCTGTGGCTTTGGAGCCTGTCCTGGAACTCACTCTGTAGACCAGGCTGGTCTCGAACTCACAGAGATCCGCCTGCCTCTGCCTCCCGAGTGCAACTGATTGCTTTTTTACCCTACCAAATCTCATTCTCATCATTGGTAACTTTTTCCACACTGTGATTGGATATTTTTATTTCCAACCTATTCTGTTATCTAATACCCCATCATGACCATCTTATGACCAGACTATTTTGTTGTTGTTCATTGTTTCACTGAGTTTCATCTGGTTGAATAGTTGTCTCTGATAGATGCAATATTGTTTTTAGGTGTGTATGTGTGTTTTAAAGCTTATACAAAACTGTAATGTATAAATGAGAACCTTCAGAGCATGAATTCATTACCATTTACTTATAATTTGAGAGTAAGTCTTACTGTTATTTTGTGGTTTGAAACAGGGTCTCCCTATATATAGCTCAGGTTGACATAAAACTCCCTGTAGGAGATCCTTCTGCCTCAGTCCCAAATATTGAAATTGTAGGAATCTGCCACCACCTATGAAATATGTACATAGGCATTTTCAAAGATTAAAAACCATAATGAAATCATCAAAAATAGTTGTATCCCGGTAGTATCCATTAGCAAAAACAAGTTTTAACATGAATATGTGTATATATACACACACATTCATTTTTTTTCACTGTTAAGACAGAAGGCTCTATAGATGGTCTCTTAGCTTCCATCGCTTAACAGTCTGCATTGCATAAGTGTCAACAGTGATTCAGTATGAGAGTTCTATTCAGTCATATCTGGCCCAGTTTCAGAATACCTGATCCTTGAGTCAGCTGTTAACTGTGTCCCAGAACCCAGAAATCAACTTTAATATCTCTGTGTGTTTGCCTTTTCCTGAATTTAAAGATCAGATATGGAGCTGAGATGATGTTGATGTAGTCAGGAAAGAGTTTGCTGTGCAAGCATGAGAATCTGAGTTTGAACCAGACATGGAGGTGCATGCTTGAAATCTCAGCACTGAAGAAATGGAGAGAGGTGGATCCCTGTAGCTCACTGGCCAGCCAGCCTAGCCTAGTCAGTGAGTTCCAGACCAACAAGTGACCCTGACTCAAAGTAAGGTGGATTGTACCTAAGCAATAGCACTCAAAGCTGTGTTCCATTCTCTGTGCTTGAGTACACACACACACACACACACACACACACACACGAAAGCACACATGAGATGACTGTGTGACAAGACTTACAAATTTTACAATTGGGGGCATTGTGCTGGCAATAAGGGCCCTTTGGCTTTTATTGGACAAGATCACCTGTATTTTTAACTATTGGCCTATTTGCTACTGTGGAATCTCCCTTCTTGGATCTCTTCTACAAGCCCTTACATAGGGTTGTAGTGACTGTCATTTTCAGAATCATTTTGTTCTTGTCTCTGATGCTCATCTGCTTCCCTACCTGTGACTTGTTGTTACAGTGTTTGTTTTGGTTATTTGAGACAGAGTTTCACTGAATAGTTCTACTGGCCTAAAACTTGCTCCATAGGCCAGGCTGTCCTTGAACTTAGGGCATTTCTCCTGCCTCTGCCTCTGGAATACTGTGTTTACAGGTATGTTTACATGTGGTTTCATTATGTGTTTTTACCTCACACCTTTTTGTGGTTCTCCAGTTCCTTAGTGTTAATATCAACTTAGACTCAAGTTCCAAAACACTTTTTCTCTAGAAATTCAACTTTTAGTCTTTAGCTGTCTTAAAGTCACTAATTTTTACTTTTTCAGGTTTTTGTTTTTGTTCTGAGACAGTCTGTCTCCAGGCTGACAAGGAAATTTGTAACTGAGGAGGACCTTGAACAGCTAGTATACCTGTCTCCATCTCCCAAAGGCTGGAGATTGAATCTGGGGCTTCATGAATACTAAGCAAGCACTCTATCAACTAAACTACATTACAACCCCTTTGGTGTATTTCTTTGATCAGCCTGACACTGCAGCTTTGCCGGATGCACAGATACTCTTATTTTAGTAATTGGAAGCTTGTAATTGCAGTGTCATTTGAAGACCTGTCTTTGGCATAGCCTGGTTTGAGGTTGCCAGAGTTAGTAATTCAAGTGATCATCTCTTGTTTTTGTTTCTTTGTTTGTTTCATTGTTAGGAGTTTGTTTGTTTTTTGTGGGGTTTTATTGGGTTTTTTTGTTTGTTTGTTTGTTTTTTTGAGATAGGGTCTCATATAGTCCCAGTTTTCCTGAAAATTGCTACATAGACCAAGCTGGATGGTCTACAGAGAGAAGCCTGCCTCTGCTTCTTGGGTCTAGGATTAAAGACATGCACCACCCCATCCAGTCAGTGGGTGTTTCTTAAGCATTCATGTGTCCCAAGCATTATGTTGGGTCACTTAATGGGTAAGGTAGAACATATCTTTCTCCTGTTCCTCCTCTCCTTTTGAAACTGAGCATAGTGGCACATAACTATAATCTCAGCATTATGGAATGTGAGGCAAGATCATGAGTTTGAAGCCAGCCTAAGCTATATTGGGAATCCTAGGACAGCTTGAGCTACATTGTAGGACCCTGTCAAAAATAACATAATAAAAAAGGGATACCCTTAGCCAGGCGGTGGTGGCACACACTTTTAATCCCAGCACTCAGAAGGCAGAGGCAGGCAGATCTCTGTGAGTTCGAGGCCAGCCTGGGCTACAAGAGCTAGTTCAGGAAAGGCACCAAAGCTACAGAGAAACCTTGTCTCAACCCCAACCCCCCAAAAAGGAAATGAAATAAAAAGGATACTCTTGAATATTAAATGATTTAATGGCAGTGAGGGAAAGCTGCTGTGGAGATTACTGAGTGAGTCAAGTGTTTACTATGCAACCGTGAAGAACTGAGCTGTTATCCTCAGCACACACATGAAAACTACATGTGTTGGCACATAGCTATAACCCCAGCACTCAGCATGAGTGGGGAAGATCCCAGGTGGATCCCAGGGACTCTCTGGATGGCCAGTCTAGTAGAAATGGCCATCTCCAGGTTAAGTGAGAGACCCTGTCTAAAACATGAGGTGAAAAACAACACCTGATGTTGATTTCTGGCCTCCATTCGTGCTTGCATGGCTGAGCATACCTGTTCATAGACATACACAAGCATACATCATGGGCACACACACTCTCCAAATAAATAAACCAATAGTCTAAATTAATGACATTCTTAAGTGTTTTTCTCCTTTTAATAATCCTTTTGAAACCAACAAAAAGATTAAAATGAATATAATGCCATATAAATGAGTTAGATTGAAACGTTCTCACATATAGTTTTCTATTGTTGTTACATTTAACATAGTAAAAATTCTTGGTTTTTTGTTTGTTTGCTGTGTTGTTGTGAGACAAAGATATTCGGTATAACCCAGTCTGGTTTTAAACTTGTAATTGTCTTGTATTGCCATATCCAGTGTTAAAATATTTGAAATTCCAGTCTGACAATAAAAATCATTGCTTTAATCCTAAATATATGCTTGCCCTCTTCTACCCTTTCTCTAGCATTCTACTGACAGCATACATGGCACAATTTTCCAAACAGATTGTTCTCATTCATTAGTTTCTCCCAGAAGACAAAGAAAAAAAAATACCTACCTGTAAAAATGTTTTGAAATTCACAGTGTTTTAGGACTCTCGCCCCATTTTCTAGATTATAGAAAATGAAAATTGGGGTTTATTAAGTTGTCTGATTGTTTTTGTTCAAGTCTTTTATTTTAAAATCTGAATTACTTGGGCTTTAGCTTCCATATAAAAGCCCAAACTATTTTAACATTAAGGTATTTGAAATATAGAACTAAGAAAACTATGGAAAATTTTAAAGTATATGTAACAAGAGGAGTGTGTTAGAGTGCCAGAGTAGATGCCAAGAGCACATGTTGATTTTCCATGTGGGCTGGCAGCAGAGTTGAGGGCTGGACTCATTTGTATGTGTTCCACATGCTGGTGGCAGAGAGTCCTGCTCGCCTCCATGAGCTCAAAGAAATTCCCCAATGCTGAGTGAAGATTTAAGCTGAGGATCAGATTGGGTATGAGAAGCTGGATCTACAGATAAAGAAAAAGCACAAGGCACAGAACCAGGAAGCAGAACAATGATGGAATGCTTCTTTTGTACATCTTGTCTCAGGTTTACTAAGCATCAGCTGGAGTCCCTCCTTTTCTGACTGACTTCTTAGAATGGTAATATTCATGACTATCTCTTTGTAGAGAAATATGAATTAATACTTCTTCCTGTTAGTTTCAGCATTTTCTGTTACAGTGGAGGAGGCTTGCCATTGGTAACTAGTGGAAGCAACCAGCTCCTAAATAGCAGTTTATCTTTTTCCTGGTGAGAAGTACAGATCTGTATATTCATAACCTGCCACCTCAGTGATGGAGGTTCCAGAACAGTCTGGACCGTGCTATATTAGTAATGCCAATGAACACACCTAAGGAACCCCTAATGTACCCCTAAGGAACACACCACCTTTAGATCTCTGGCCACTGGTGCTTACTTATGGCTATTAGAAAATCTTTGTATTGAGGACAGAAATACCTTCTTAATAGTTATGTATGCTAGTTTTATCTGTTGTTAGCCATTTTTAAAAATATATATCTTTCTGTTTTTGTTTTTGTTTTTTTTTTTTTTAATCTCAGTTGCTTGTAAAGAAAACAGAGGCCAACCTTAGTACCCTGAGGAATTGCCCTCTGATGTTACTGGATCTCTGCTGTAGATCTGAGGAGTCCATGAGAAGATCCTAAACCTCTGTTGGTCAATCTGCACAGCTGTTCACCACTGTTTGCAGGGCATAAGAGAGCACTGCAGTCCCTTCTATTATGTAGAAAGAGTAGTGAAATAGACTTTGTTTTGAGCTTCTTAAGACAGTTCAAAGTCAAGTTTATTAGTTTTGGCAGCTTTTAGACTACTATTTTTAAAAACTTTTAAAAATATTTATATCTCAGGAAGACTCAATATTCTTCTGATTTAGACAAGTTTTATCAGTGTTTCTACTTATGAAAAGCTTTGGATTTTGGTCTCAAGTTCTAGTTTTAATAAGAAGACTCTTGGGAATACTAGCCATACCCTTAAATACCTTAAAAATCCAAGCATGCTCTGGCAAACTTAAAGCACTATTTGTTCACAGATACCAATACTGCTTAAAGCAACACCTTTAATTAATTTTACCTTGGAAATATAAATGTCATTCTAATTAAAGAATTGGCTGTTTTTCTTTCCTTAGGTTCCAATTTTTCTCTTACCAGCTGTATTCAACACCCTAATTGCTGTTTTAAAAACAAAACATTCCTGCCTTTCCACTTTTTAAAGATTTCCTGCAGTGCTTGTAAAGTTAATCTGTTTTGTCTCAAGACTCAGGTCAGGTATCATGATACTCATTTTTCATGCAGTGGTTAGTCGTAACAAGAGGCCGCATCGCTTCCATTCTTTCCACTGCTACACTCTAGTGCTTTCTGCCAAAACCAAACGAAAAACAGCAGCTCAGATACTTTCCCATGAGCTGGGGCTTGCACTCCACTGCCTCCCTTTCTTTCTTTTTCTTTCTTATTCCTTCCTTCTTCCTTAACACAGTGATTCTTGATTGAATTGCAAGGAAAATGAAATAATAAAGCATGCTATTTTTATAGCAATACATAAGATAAACAGAAGCCCCTCAGGTTCTTTGTGACTCTGTCCTTGTAGCATGTGGCCACTGTTTTCATGGCTGCCACACCTCTGAATACATTATCATGAAAGAATACTAAGTTCTATTTATTGTTGGGAGAAGAGTGGAGAGAGTATTCTTGAATCTTTTAGATCTAAAATATAATAAGTGTGCTTTGTGAAAGGACAAAGGAAATCCCTGTGTTATTCTAAGTATGAGATTTATAAAAAGAAGTCTCTAAATGTTTCATACAGAATACAGACCTGCTTAAACTATTGTTGATAGGTATTCTTTCTTGAAATTATGTTGATTTCTGTCATAATAGCCCAGTACCATTTCATTGTATAAGAAACATTTATCAAAAAAAAATGGATTTTCAAAGTTATAAATAAAAGTAACATTTGAATAATTCACATTTTCAAAAACAGTATCATAGGTTTACATAGTAAAAGACTTTCATTTAATATATCTAACATGCTCAAATTTCATTAAGATTAATTATTAAAGTAATATTGTTCTCAAAAGATTGTGTAAGATTTTTATTTGCTTTTTAATATCAGTCATGTTAACATTTATATAAAACATTAGTGACAGTGTTTTCCAAAAACACATAATTAAAACTAATATAAAATTATGTATAAAATTACATAAGACTAAAGTAATTTCAGTTACAACATTTAGAGGCTTTTTTTATAATGTATATTCTAAGGATCTATACACTTATGGTTTAAATTTTACCATATTATTTACAAATGTTTATTAATAACATAATGCTTCCTTAGTATTAACAATAAAATAACTGTACACTGGTACATGTAATACAGACATGAAAACATACCTTGTCAGGAAAGAAGTTCTCTTCAAAGAAGTTATCCACCCTGTACTACTTAGCTACAATGCAAGTTCCTTAAGACTCTTTAAGAAGAAAAGATAAAGAAGTGTTACATTTAAAGAAAAGGAAAAAACAGCCTGCCTAACACAGACTCTGGTGTGGCTGTGTCCTGGGTGATACTGGAATAAACTGCTTCCACAGATTAGTCCATGTTAGTACTGAAGAGCGAGATTAAAACTTGTTACTGCTCATATGTTTTCCATCACTGTTTGTATCGTAGCCAAAACTTCTAGCTAAACTCTAGACGTCTACTGGAAGATTTGGAAGTAAAAAAAAAAAAAAGAGAGAGAGAGAGTTTAATAATTCATGGCAAGTGGCCATTGAAGCTGTAGTCGGTCACTTTAGAAAACTTGATTTGAGAGTACTTTATGAAATTCTAACATGAATTAATACTTATAAATTAGGTTTTAAAACTACTCACCATTTATAGGCTAATAAACCATTTATCAGTCTTACTCAGTAAAGAACACCCACATTATTGAAGTGTGAACCCAAAGTTTACATGTACCTTAATAGCCATGATTTTGTTTTCTCATATTGACTGGAGTTATTATGTTAAGCAGATATCTCAAGACTTTTTTTTTAAGCTCTTAACCCTGTGATAGGCATCTTAAGGAGCTGCAAGCCAGGCCCTGCAAACTGTTTCCTGGCTCTGTGTCTGCTCTGGTATAGATAGCGTGCAAGTCCAGGTAACTCCTACACCTTTCTTTGCGAGAGTCTCAGCTCTGTTCTCATTGTCATTGGCTGAGAGGAGAATTATTTCCCCCCATTCCATTCCGTGAAATTGCCCAGCTCCACAGCCATTAAGCTTTTCTGGCTTGAGGGGAAAGACTCAGTTGGTACAGGTGATCCTCCTGTCACTTAGGTAAAAGACTCGTCTTTGAAGCTCAAGTCTGACATCACAGGCAGCTCAGCACGCCCATTCACAGTGTCCTGGTGCTGCTACAGCCCTCTCACCACCATCTTATTTGCAGTACAGTCAGTTATTCACCGACGTTTTTGTTGTAAATATACATGTGAATTTGATGGATTGGGAACAGGATGAAATTATGAACTGTACTTTGTTAATCCTTGTGCCCAGAACAGCTAGCATCTGCCTGAATCACATTAGTGCACAGTCACGAAAAGGAAGCTCACGAGTGAAATACAACTTGTCCTCAACAATGACTTGTTCTGTATTTTAATATTTTATTGAAACATATGTTGAAAGAGATAAACATACCATAATGGTACAGCTCATTGAATTCTAAATCCTGATCAAGAAATCTGAACTCCTTCTCGTCTTTCCCAAGAAAGATATTTCAGCATCATAGTTTGTTCTTGAACTTTATACACATGCACTCACATTATACATTCTTCATGTCTCTACCTTTATTTTCTATTCAACATTATGGTTTTGAAAGCCACTCATGTCATTGTGGTTGGTTATCAATAGTTAATTCTCACAACTCTATTGTAGGAATGTGCTACACATTAACATACTCAATAGAGCTGATCATTTTTTGAAGAATTGTTATGAACATTTTAAAATTTCATTATTTAAGAGTCATATATATATACATTTTAATGAGGTTGAAATTGTTGAATCTCAACTTCCCCCAGGGTACAGCAAGGTGGGACTGAGGAGTTCTCTTCCTAGGTCAGCAGTAGAAATGCAACTCTGTATCTCCTCCTGCGTTCTGAGAAAATAACCTTTGGATATGACCCCTCAGATCTATGGAGAACTTAATTCTTTTTCTTTTTGTACGTTTGGTTTTTTTCCCCAACCTCTCTTTTGTGTTTTGTTCTAAACATTGAAGTACGAGACATATTAGAACAGTATCCTTAGCAGAAGTTATAGTTATATTATATTGTAAATGAAATAAACTACTAAACTTAAAAAGTAATATTCTTTTTACTTTGTGAACAGAAAACTTGTCTGCCTTAAAAACTGTATATTAAGCTAAATTTGTGAAAATAGAAATACATAACTAATGCTGTGCTCACATGATTTCCAAGACAATACCTGTAGTTCTTCTGGTGTAGACATGGACTGCAGAAATCAAAGTCCATAACACAAGCTAAAATAAAGAAGGTCCTGAGAAACTGTCTCACAGACCTAAGAGCTTAATAGGTAAAGTAAGTGCTATAGGAGCTGGGACATAGGTGGGCTATGAGCACACACAGTGCCTGCCAGCACTTTGCATTTTGGTGTGTAACACTGCCTCACCTTCTTACAAAACTAGAAAAGATAATGGTAGTATGGAGGAAATTGAGGTGAGATGACAGGGTGGGTGAAGACTGCAAGGGTGTATAGCATAGATTTTTTTTTTTAATGTCTAAGGATGCTGGGCATAGTGGTGCAGGTCTTTAATCCCAGCACTGGGGAGGCAGAGGCAGGTGGATCCTTTAGAGGACATCCAGGGCTACTCAGAGCTACCCTGTCTCCAAAAAACAAAAGTAAAGCAGACAAAACAAAAGCATGTCCAAGAACTCTGAATTCTAGGATGTATATTTGCATACCACAAGGTTTTGTCTTTTTGTTTCTCTTGAGACAAGATCTCTCTATCTCAAACTGGCCTAAAATTTGTGATTCTTCTGACTCAGCCTCTAAAGTACCACAATTACAGGCTTGAACTACCTTGCTTTGTTAATATCCTAGGATTTTGTGTCTAGTAAATACCCACAAAAACTTTTGTGAAGGGGTTTTATGGATCATTTTCATATTTATGTTTCTTATGGAGATCAGGCATATTGATCAGGAATTTATAACTATAGATCATGAGCTATAAGCAGTATTCAGTCTGAAACTGGATTTAGAGCATATGGCTTTAAAAAAAAAAAGAATATCAAGAAATCTTTCAGCTAAGCCCAAATTCTTACTTAGCATATCTTGAAAAATGCTATCCAGTAAAACCGACCTGAAGTCCTGTATGGCACAATTCTGGACTTTATAGTAGGTATCTCTTCTCTCTTCCACTTCCCTAACCTTTCATGGGTTTACTACTGCAGTGATAATTAATGGGACAGACCTCACTCTTATTCCCTTGCTTGAGGTTTCATGTTATGAAAGATTAATTTTCCCATCAATCATCTTGTAACATAAACCTAATCGAATTTATGAATAATAAGAGTTTATACAATAAAGTTTAGCTTATTACAGTGTGTGGATGTGAAATACTGTCAAATATCTCTGGTGGTTTGAATGAGAGAAACTCCTGTAGGCCATGGTATGCCACTGATTGGAGAGTAGGTAGAGCCTTTGGTAGGTAGAGTCTTGCTGGAGGAAATAGGCCTCTTGGGGCAGGCTCTGTGTGTTTATAGTTCCTTCTCACATCATGTTTGCTCTCTGATTCATGCTGGTAGTTGAGAATGTGATTTCTCAACTTCCTTCTCCAACTGCCATTTCCATTTTCTGTACTTGCTGCCCTACTGCCCAGCCCGTCCCTCTGGAACCAGAAGCCAAAGTAAACTTCCTCTGTAAGTTACATAGGCCATGTTGTTCTATCACAGCAACAGAGGACTGATTACTGCAATCTTAAAATGTGTCTTTGCTTTGAGAAATCAGTATAAGAAGCACTCATATTTTAAATAAATAATCCCAGCTTGTTCCTTTGAAGAGGACCTGAGAACAGTGAGCACAGCTAGCCTTCAGGTTTGGTTTCCAAATGCCATATCTCACTAGAAGCAATATCATGCCTAATAGTAGACATGTGAACTTCAGTTAGTTCTTAAAGCTCATACACTATGGTGGAGGACCCATTGTGACGTCTGAGATGTGAATATGGATGGTGTACTTGATAATACTGAACCAGTATTCTTTTTGGGGGATTATGTAAAAATAATAATTGATCCAATTGTAAGGAAATCTTGTTTTGTTTTGTTTTTTAATTTTCGAGACAGGGTTTCTCCGTAGCTTTTGGTTCCTGTTCTGGAACTAGCTCTTGTAGACCAGGCTGGCCTCGAACTCACAGAGATCTGCCTGCCTCTGCCTCCTGAGTGCTGGCTGGGATTAAAGGCATGTGCCACCACCGCCCGGCCGAAATCTTGTTTTTAAGTGATTCATACTGAAGTATGTTCTGAAATCCCAGATTCATTCCTGACTAGTAGACAAATGGATAGATACAGAGAGAAATGTCTGATTATATGTATGGATAGTTATGGATTTAGATGCAAGTGAGTGGGTTGATGAATAGTCACAGATATGGAAACAAAAGCAGATGAAATAAATTAAAGTATTAGTTGGTATGTGTGAGTGAAGAGCATAAAGCTGCATATTAATTTTTTTAACTTTCCTATAGCCTTGAAATGTTAATAAATAGAATGATTAAATATTTAACATTGGGGAAGATGAACAAGTTTGTCTTAATTGTAAACTTTGATTTATCTTTATTGTAGTAAAATACTTTGTGTAAGATTTTTTTAAGTTCATTTATTGATTTCCCTAGACAAGGTTTCTTTTCATCTTAAAATTTATTTTTTATATTTCATGTACACAAGTTTTTTTCACATATACGTACATATGTATGTGTATCATGTGTGTGCCTGGTTCCTGCAGAGACCATTTCCCTGGAGTTACAGGTGGTTATAAGCTGCCGCGTGGATGTTGGGAATCGAGTCCTATGCAAGAGCAATCTGTGTCTATGTTTTAAGACAGCCTCTTACTAATGTGTCTGGCCACCAAATCTTGGGGTCCACGGTTCACCTTCTCAGTGCTGAGATGACAAGCTCACACCACTATTTTTTTCCATGGGTCTGGGGTCTCAATGTTTGCATAGTAAACTGTTTACTGACTGAATTATCTCCCCATCCCCATTTTATAAATACTTTGACATTTGCAAAGTAGCTTTAGTTATTTATAGTCCCAAGGGATACCTTACAATGGACTTCCAAATTAGAATTTTTTTTTAAGAATCTTTTTTTTTATTGGAAATTGGAATACTAGCTGGGTTAGTCTTCAATAGTTCACATGCAAATTTGGTGCTTGTGAATATAATTCCCAGTTTATTCAAAGCAGTGAATCTTCAGCTGATCCCAGCTTACAAAAGACTTGCTTATATCCACTGATGGCTTGATGTAAGTTTATTTGACCACAGAGATTGTTACTTAGAAACAAACCAGAACATTTTAATAACATGATGTATTCCTTTTCTTTTCCAAACTAATACTCATTTAGTATAATCACATGTTATTTTTAAGACAGTTCTGCTTTCCCTGGTGTAGGGTTCACATTCTTCACATTTTATGCAAAGGAAAAAATAAACTAGTATGTAAGTTTATACTCTGCCCATTTATATATTTAAAAGGAAACAAAACTTAACAGAAAAAGGTAGCCATGTTATTATTTTTGTTGTGTAATCAGAAGATATACTCACCGAGTTAAAACATTTGTTCCCTTTGGGAATGACGACATACAATAGACAGAATTCCAGCAGGGCTCTCAGTTTCAGATGTTCTTGTTGAGCACACTGAAGCAAGAGCATGCGAGTAGTATGCCAAGAACTTACTTCTTCCATAGAAACTCAGACATGCATTCCACAAAACTACAGTTGACAGTGAAGTTTCTTTTATCTGAAAGTCTTTTGGGGGTGCGGGAAATAAATATTAACTTTCAGTATTGTGTTTGTAAAATTTTTTTATTCTTTGAAATTTTCATACAATGTATCTTGATCATATTTACCTTTGCCTGGTTCAGTTGGGTTAGATTCAGTTGGAGCTAATGGGTCCAGAAATGAAATAGGAAAGGACAAACTTGCTATGGAATGCTCTGCCCCAGCTTTGCTACATGTTAGACAGGCCTGAGCTTTCCACACAGACTGTACTAGGAACTCTGTTATTTCTAAGGAAGGAGTCTATCCACTAGGCTTAGTGATCAAATACCGTTTCTTGTTTGGTTGACTGTTTTAAGTAATGTGCATGATTTTTTTGTGCTTTTTGAATATATAAGCAGCCACAGTGACCCATTCTTATAGGTCAAATTTAATTTTCTTATCAATTTTGTTTGTTTGTTCATAGCCAGACTGATGCATAATTTACTACGTATGTGGTTCAGACTGGGCTCATATTTGAATAACTGTCCTGCATTACCTTGCTGAGTATGAGATTACAGGCATGCCACTCAGCACTTTCTTATGACATCATATCATTTAATCTCTCATCCACTGTGCTACACAGTTATTTCCCCAATTTTGTGGAAGACTGATCTAAGTTTTAGACCAGGTCTATGGCTAATACTGATTTCAGTTCTGAGTTATCATGGTTCTTTTTGTTTCTTTTGTTGTTGTTGTTCTTTGTTTTTTAAGTACTGGAGATAAATCTAAATGTTTCACAGAATCTAGAGCTTAGGGGTATCTAATGACTGTTTGGCATTAGGTTAGAGCTGACCAGAAATTTCTTTTAGTGAGTTCTTTTAATAAATTCTTTAAAATTCAGGCCAATCGGTAATCTGAACTGATATGCAACTATGAACAAAGAATTAGTTCAGTGATCTCAGTTTATAAATTCTTCTCTGAGGAAACTTTTACTCTTCTCCTAAATAAGAGGAAAGGATAGAACTGATATCATATAGGGTTTTATTTATTTGAGTATTTCATTATATCATCTTTGGAACATAGTAATTCCTGGTATGTTTAAATGATGGTTTTGGAAGGACTGTGATGCAGAACAACAATATTGATTACTAAGTATTTCCACTTGTCAAAGGATGATTTAATTGTTTAAAGAATATACTCTGGACTGGAAAACTAACTCAATGATTAAGTTGCATACTGTTCAGAGGACACAAGTTAAGTTCCCAGTACCCCCACATGAGGCAGCTCACAACAGCCTGTAGCTCCAGCTCTAGAAGAATTCATGCCTCTGGCTTCTGTAGACACCTGCACACATGTGCATATTCTCATACACATCCACACAGAGTTAAAAATATGCTTTGTTTTTCTAATGTCTAGGTTAGAAAAATTTTATCTGATTTACTTTATGACCGTGTGAAATTTTTTTCCATTTAGTTTCTCATTTTTCTTTTGAAAATGCTTAATTTTTTAAAGATTCTTTTCTTTTTTGTTTGTTTCTTTGTTGTTTTTCAAGGGGATTAATGTTTATATCAATTTTGGATAACCCATAAATTGATCCATTTTTGCACTGAGGACCAAGAAGACATTTTTTTTTGTTTATTCAATGCCCAGTTTTATTGCCACTATGCACAGCATGCAAGAGTTGAAGACATGAATTCTTTATTTTTTAAGTTTTGCAGACCTTTTTGAAAAGCCAGTATAGCTCTCCACCTAGCTGTCATGCAATACCCCCTATACACAAAGACATTTAGAAATGTCTCACTAGAAATGGCTGATAGTCAGTTAGACATAACTGATAAAGCCAGGTCTGACCTGAATGTTAATGTTAACAGAGCAAGAAGTACTGGAGGAAACTTCCAGAAGGGTCAAACTTTAGGTACAGTTCTTCCTGTGCCTGGAACTAGCTTTGAAAAGACAGAGGCTCAAGTTGTAGAAGCTATGGTGAACTTGACTTCTTCTCCTGTTCCTTGAGATGAAGGTGAGCTGACTCTCAAAGCATGTGTCCTGGCCTTTATATTTATCTACCAATCCTATGACTTCCTCACTTTACTGTCCTCCCATCTCTTTCTTGTACTATAAGCCAGGTTCACCCTATCCTCTGACAAATTCCCACTTTCAACTTCTCTGATAAAAACAAAGTTGCTTCATTTAGAGGAGTGGTATGTTCACTTCCTTATCAGTAACCTAGATCTCCCATAAGCCTTGTGTGATGTGATCCACTGGTCTATTCGAAATATAATATTTTAGGTCCTTCTCTGGCTTCTGGCATATTTATTTCTTCATAACACCAGGCTATATGTTTTCCACTAGACCATATTTTAGTATTTTTAAAAACAGTCATGTACAATAAGACAAGTCTCAAAATTAAAAATATAGATAGCATTCCTTGTACATATGTGCAAAGTCAAGACACAACATTAATGTTTTCCCAACTATAGCTAGTCTAAGACTTCCTTAGTGCACAGATGTGTTAATGACTACAGCAGATTTATGAGGCCAAAACTGAACATCTGTTTGTTATAACATTATATCAAGAAAAATGTTTGCTGTAAGGAAATTCATCACAATTTTTATTAAATTAAAACATCCTATTCAGAGCATGATGAAATTTCAATACTGAACAGGTTCCATGCTAGAAATATTCATAAAACTATTTTTAAAACAGTTGTAATAAATAAATCTTCGAAATTCAGGGCAAAGATCCAACTGTCATTCTGATTTTTTTTTGTTAAATATTTATTTATTTATTCTGTCTGTGTGCATATCTGCAGGCCAGAAGAGGGCACCAGACCTCATTACAGATGGTTGTGAGCCACCATGTGGTTGCTGGGAATTGAACTCAGGACCTTTGGAAGAGCAGGCAATGCTCTTAACCATTTGAGCCATCTCTCCAGCCCCCTGTCATTCTGATTTTTAGCTTTATGAGAGATTCTGCGACCTTGACAGAGTTGGGGAAAGTGTGTGCTGCTGCACACCATCCTTTCCTTGAAGACTGTTGACTATGACCACATATTCCCTGAGAGTTCTCAAACCCTGGCAGAGGTCGCCTAGGCTGTATGCTCCTTTCTTCACCACCTGTTTGATTGATTGACAGCTGTTACCTGTATACTTGACTTTCTACTTATACTTTTACCAGAAAAGAACTTCTCAGTTATGTTTATCATTGACTCTCTAAAGTGACTTCATAATGCAGCCAAAGAAAGTCACAATAAACTTGACAGGTAATGCATACCTGTAATCCAAGCACTTGGGAAGCAAAAACAGAAGGATCATGATGAGTTCAAAGGCAGCCTGAGCTATAGAATGAGACCCTGTTTGAAAATAAAAACTTTGAGAATAAGAAATAAATTGTTTAATAACCCATCAGTGTTGTTGTATTCAAATATTAATTCCATTGACTCATCTTACTCAGAGTTTCCTTTGACCTGAAAACAAGCATTCATTGCTTCTAGTTCTTGATTTTAGATGAAGTGTGACCAGCTGTTTCAGTTTCATGCTTCTTTGATTTCACTGCCATGATTGGCTGTGTCCTTAAACTGTATAACAAAATAAGCCATTTCTTTCTTGAGTTGGTTTTTGTCAGGGTATTTTATCACAATGTAGTAGTATGAAGGAAAATGGCCCCCCAAATGAAGTGGTCCTACAAGTAGGTGTAGCCTTGTTGGAGGAAGTGTATCACTAATGGAATGGGCTTTCAGGCCTCTTTTGCTCATGCTTCCCTCAGTACACTCAGTTCACTTCCTGTTGCCCATATATAAAGATGTAGCTAGCACCATGTCTGCCTGCGTCCCACCATGCTCCCTGCCATGATGATAATGGACTAAACCTCTAAAACTGTTAATCTGCCACCTCAATTAAATGTTTTCCTTTCCAAGAGTTGCCATACTCATGGTGTCTCTTCACAGCAATAGAAACTCTAACAAGAGTCATAGTATCCTCGTTAGTATAGTGAAAAAAAAAAAAAAGAGTCATAGTAACAGGAAAAGAAACTAAAGAAGAGGCCAAAGCAAGAACTTAAATCAAGAGACTAGTGTTTCTGCAGAACACAAAATTTAGTTAATGAAAGAAATCAACATAGTTTCTATGTGTATCATATAAAATTTTTTATCAATAGAGAGATCAAAGGTCATCATGGTTATACATGCCTTTAAGCCTACTACTTGGCAAGTTCCAGGCCAGCCAGAGCTACACAGTAAGACACTATCTCAATAAACAAATAAAATTTACATTAATAAAAAGAAATCATTATAAGTCAGTGTGTAATAAATATATTTTATTCATTAAACTAAGAACATTTTAGCAAGTAGGGCAAAAGAGAAGATTGCTAACTAGTGGAGGAATATTTTCAGAAATGAATTATTTTTACATTTAACTTATTAGCTTATAGTTAACAATAATTTGGGGTTTTTTTTAGCAAACTACTATTTTTTCATAGTTTCTCTTTTTTTCTTTTTCTTTTTTCTTTCTTTTTTTTTTTTAAGACAGGGTCTTTCTACATAGCCCTGGGTGTCTTGGAACTCACTATATTAAACAGGCTGGCTTCAAACTCACGGAGATCCTCCTACCTCTCCCTCCCAAGTGCTAGGATTAAAGGTGTGCTACCATGCCCAGCCTTCTTTCTGTAATCTTTTGTTCTTGCTGAAGAAGACATGGAAACAGTCTTAAAATGGCTTTTTTTCTTTACTTAAAAAAGTAATTCCAAACATATAGTGATTTTTGTATGCCCTTCTGCTAGCTTTCCTTACCAATGTGCATATAACCATTGTAAAATTATTTAAACCAAGACGTTATCATTATAATAGTGTTTGGGGGACTAGAGAGATGGTTCAACAAGTTAAGAACAGGTACTGATCTTACAGTGGACCCAAGTTCAGTTCACAGCCGCACATCAGTTGGCTCAGAACCACCTGTGACTTGAGCTCCACAGTATCTAAAACCCTCTTCTGTTCTAGCTTCTGAAGGCATTGCACTCATGTGCACCCCCTACACACACACACACACACACAAAGATGTAATTTTAATGCATGAGTAAAATTTATAAATGGCAAATGAAAACTTGAAATTACTTGATCTTTTGTGGTTTAAGAACAATACTTGAATACAGTCTTATGCATGAAAATGCATAAGGGGATATTTCTCTAGTTTTAATGTAATTGTTTTCAAGATGAAGATGTTCTAGAGCAGAGTCTTCGTCTTCTTCAACATTGCAAATTTGTTCAGGAAGAATATTCCTAAAAAAAATAAATATGTAAATTATAAATAGTCCAAGTAATCTAACTTTAGGATTTAGAAGTTAAGTTTTTAAAATGTTTTGGTTCTTTTTTTTTAATTTATTTATTTATTAAGGATTTCTGCCTCCTCCCCGCCACCGCCTCCCATTTCCCTTCCCCTCCCCCGATCAAGTCCCCCTCCCTTGTCAGCCCAAAGAGCAATCAGGGTTCCCTGACCTGTGGGAAGCCCAAGGACCTCCCACCTCTATCTAGGTCTAGTAAGGTGAGCATCCAAACTGCCTAGGCTCCCCCAAAGCCAGTACGTGCAGTAGGATCAAGAACCCACTGCCATTGTTCTTGAGTTCTCAGTAGTCCTCATTGTCCGCTATGTTCAGCTTGTCTGGTTTTATTCCATGCTTTTTCAGACCCAGGCCAGCTGGCCTTGGTGATGTCCCGATAGAACATCCCCATTGTCTCAGTGTGTGGGTGCACCCCTCGCGGTCCTGAGTTCCTTGCTCGTGCTCCCTCTCCTTCTGCTCCTGATTTGGACCTTGAGATTTCTGTCCAGTGCTCCAATGTGGGTCTCTGTCTCTGTCTCTGTCTCATTTCATCGCCTGATGAAGGTTAATATTCAGGAGGATGCCTATATGTTTTTCTTTGGATTCACCTTCTTATTTAGCTTCTCTAGGAACATGAATTATAAGCTCAATGTCCTTTATTTATGGCTAGAAACCAAATATGAGTGAGTACATCCCATGTTCCTCTTTTTGGGTCTGGCTTACCTCACTCAGGATAGTGTTTTCTATTTCCATCCATTTGTATGCAAAATTCAAGAAGTCCTTGTTTTTTACTGCTGAGTAATACTCTAATATGTATATATTCCATACTTTCTTTTTTTGTCTTTTTTTTTAATTTATTTATTTATTAAGGATTTCTGCCTCCTCCCCGCCACTGCCTCCCATTTCCCTCCCCCTCCCCCGATCAAGTGCCTCTCCCTCATCAGCTCGAAGAGCAATCAGGGTTCCCTGACCTGTGGGAAGTCCATTGACTGCCCACCTCCATACAGGTTTAGTAAGGTGAGCATCCAAACTGCCTAGGCTCCTCCAAAGCCAGGTTCTTAAAATGAAGTTAGGCAGGATAGGTTGACTCATATTTGTAATTCCAGTACTCAGGGATTGCAGTAAGTTTAAAGACAGTCATCACTACTCAACTCAGTTCCAGGCCAGCCTGGTATAGAGTAATGCCAGTCTCAAAGTGAGGAAAAAGACAGTAGAGTAGATCATTAGATCTACACAGCTGTAAGAAATGAAGCAGTAAGAGGGCTCTAATGGAGCATAGTCACAACATGCAAAGAGAGGAAGTTCTTTCTAATTGTTGATTTAAAACAGGAACTTCCATTATTATGTAGCTGTGTAGCCAAGGCTGGCCTTTAACTCCTGATCCTTGTTGCCTTCACCTCTCAATTGTTTGAATTTATAAGCATGAACCACTGACATTGGTCCCATACCATTCAAGATTAATCTTCTAATCACCCATGCTACCTCAGCAGGCATAATGATTAAACATGTAGAAACATATTCCCCAAAGTAAAGGAAGTTCATAATTTACCTTCATAAAACTCTATATTCAAGCAATTACTGTACTCTCCAGATCACGTTATGTACAGGGGAGTTGTGGTATAGTGTATTTATTGCTTCACAGCCTTAAATGAGTCAGGCTCCAAGGCTCTACATATTGTGTAATAATACTCTACTTAATACTATGGAAATTTTCAAAATTAACATGAAATTGGAAATCATTATGAACCTTCACATATATATTTTCCATTTTAGCAACTATTAACATTGCTAGTTTTCTTCAGATCTAATTATTAGCACCAGTTTCTCTCTTCAAAATAAATCTAAAAGTTCACACTATGGATATTTATTTAATTTTTCACCCAAAACTTAAATTGATACTAGAAAAATCCAAAATTTACCGAATCTTATTGTTGTTCAGCCTCAGAAAATGTAGTGCTTTCATTTCTTGTATTCCAGGTGGTATGGATTTTAAGTCATTGTGATCCAGAAACAATTCTCTCAGAGAATGATATGCCCCGTAGAATGAGACTAGGTCCACACCATCATCAGAAAGTCTATTAAATGACAGATACAAGTACTCCAGGCCAGGTTCCATATGGCCAAAAACATAGCCAGGGATCCGTTCAATCTGGTTCCCAATTAGTACAAGGTGCAGCAGAGACTTAGGTAGATAGGAGGGGACATGGTAAAGCTTGTTATAGGACAAGTCGATGGATTCAAGATTTCTGCAACAAAGAAAAAAAGTGAGCAGGATAAGAAACTTCAGGAGACTGGCTGGCCATCCTGATGATCCTAAACAGAAGCAGATTATATATATATATATATATATATATATATATATATATATATATATATATATATATATATGCGCCAATCTGGGTCTCCTGGCCCCTGAGCTCATATTCTTAGCTAGGAGTGTGCATCAGAGTCCAGGTGGAAAAAACTCACATATTTTGGGAAAATGGGGAGATTAAGTTCAAATTGTTGAATCAAATGAAATCCAGTAGTCTTTGTTTCTAGTAATGATGTTTCCTGATTTGTGGTGGGAATAGGGGCTGCCTGCACTTTCATTATTTGATTTATGATCTGGCACATCCATCAGGGACTTGGGGTGAGATAAAGGGATTAGAGTGAAATGGAGGAATGTGGAAGTGTTAATGCACCAGGAAGTCCTGGGAATGTAGTCAGCTCCCTGCTTTGTTCCAGAAGCTTCCCCTAAGTCTACAAGGGCTTCTGCCCAGCCCTTTTCATCCAATAAAGATTCCTCTATTCACAAAGGACTTCATTATCCTCCAGTTGGGTCCAAAGCCTCTTTTCATCGCTGTGAACAGCTTGGGAACATATCCTTGTATAAACAAACATTCATCCTGTGTTTGGACATATCCATGAGACGTGATATCAGACAGGACTTGCCTTCAATTCATTCCTTCTTTGCTAAAGAATACAAATAGACTGTTGATTCCTGTCTAGGAAGGTGGATTCTATTTTGTACCTCTACTCTCAAACAAAACCTTCTTGAGATAGAGAAATGGTTTGGACAAAGAAGAAAGCAGTATGGTGTAGGAAGAAGACAAGCCTGGCCGCTGCAGGTTGACATTTCCATCTAATGATGAAGAAAAGGGGTGTCAACCTCTTCTCTGTGTACAGAGGATTATGCCATTAAACTGACCACCTGTGAGGTAGGCATTGATTGTTATGGGCCAAGCCCCCCCCTTCTTTATAGTTTAGCACTTAGCACGTCCATAGGCAGTAGTGGTCATAATACCACTTATTTATGTAATAAGTGGTTTGGAAACTCAGTGAAGTAGCTAAATTTTGTAATTAAGAGTAACTGTTCCACGGGAAAGGATGCTAAGAAAAATACATTGTAGTAGATACTTACTCTTGATTTATCCATGCCAAAGGAGCAATCCGACTTTCTTCTATTTTATTATAACGTAGTACAATCATATTAATCTTTCTGGTATGATTGAAACAAATTTCAGTTATTTCTTCAATTTGATTATTTTCTAGGTATAATTCCTATAAATAACGGAAAATATTATTTCTCTTCCACTTGTGTTCAGTGATATCTGATTTCATGAAACTAAAATAGACTATTCACATTAGTATTATTTAAAGTCTTATTACTTTTTCTAGTGAATTTATACTTTTTCATTCAGTTTTTTTGAGACAGAGTATGCATACATGTGTGTGCAGGAGCATGTGGAGGACAGGGGTTGGTATCAGGTATCTTCCTCAGTCACTCTCCACCTTAGTTTTTGAGACAGGATCTCTTACTGAGCCTAGGGATCATTTATGTGGCAAGCACTTTACCAAGTCATCTCTTCAACCAAGTATGTTTTTTTTTTAGCCATAATGTTATAAGGTTTAGCATATCATTTAATTGTATAAATTTTCTGACTTAACAAAACTTACATTATTTAGCTGGGCATGGTGGCCTTGGAAGGCAGAGGCAGGCAGATCTCTGTGAGTTTGAGATCTTCCTGGTCTACGAGTTCCAGGATAGCCATGAGTGTTATACAAAGAAACTGTCTAAAAAAAAAAAAACAAAAACAAAAAACCCCAAAACTTACATTAATTATGCTACTTAAGTTTCAGAACACTGAAAATTATGGGTGGAAATAGTCACAGCTCACCAGTGTTAGGCCTGCAGAGAGAGTAATGCTCACCCTAGGTTCCAGAATGCATGAGGGTCCAGTCTAACTGAACCTTAGCTTCAGACCAGCTTCCAGCTAGTCCATAGTTTCCATAATGATTTTAGGGTCATGTTTTTAGACTTGAGTTATAATTAATTACTCAAAAGTAAAGTTAACATTCAGTAAGTTTCTGGTATTAGAAAAAAATTACTTAAGGGTCTTAATTATTAATTTTTTCTGGTTATAGTTAGAATACATAAGTAGAATTGGTTTATCTGTTAAATGTAACTTTTTATTCATACCATGGTTATTTTTCTTTTGTAACTTAATTTTGGCTTTTGTTAGAAATGCATAAAGGAATGTTTAGCTTTTTGTTTTTATTGTCTTCTGTACTTAAGGGATGAATTACTTGAGAGGTTTCCAAACTCAAGGACACATCAGACTCACCTCCTCATGAGCCTTTTAAAGTAGAAAATTCCAACCTAAATAAATCCCCGGAAGGGGTATTTAAGTCTGTTCTTGAATACTTCATATGCTGAGGACTCTAAAGCTATAAGAAAGTTGAAGTAAAACAGTCTTCAGATGTACCATGACATAAGGCTGGTCTGTTAACAAACAGCATATGCTGTACACTGTATGCCCAGAATTTCCAAGATTGGTGGAAATAGGTCCCACTGGAAAGACAGAAGCCAGGCTGGAAAGTTCAGGCATGAGGAGGAGAATATTGATATCTTTTATCACCTAAGTTACACATGTATGTATTTTACCAGTTTCATATATAAAAATATTAAAAACTTTATTACATTTATTTTGTGTGCTTATGTGTATGTGGCTAGATACATGTATGGAAATCAGAAGGCAACTTGTGGGTTACCAGTTATCTCCACAATATAGGCTCAGGGATCAAACTCAGTTGTCAGGCTTTGCATGAGCTAGGTTACCAGTTGAGCCATGTCTCTCTAAAATTTTGTATCTTTAAAAAATAATTTAGGTATCTGACTTTGCTGACAAAAAATAAGAATTAGCATGTCAAGGATAGGTTCTGGAGTGTTTATGTCTTAATAATTTAGATGAGGGCTGGGATATGCTTTTGATCCCCAGTACCATATAAAGCAGGGCATGGAGGTGGTACACGCCTGTAATCTCAACACTTGGGAGATAGAAGCAGGAGGATCAAGAGTTCAAGCCCAGACTAGGATAATAAATTCTTAGTACACAGAGGGGAAATCCTTTATCACCTGGTGACTCACGCCTTTAATCTCAGCACTCCAGAGGCAAAGGCAGACAGATCTCTGAGTTCAAGGCCAGCCTGATCTAGAGCAAGTTCTAGGACAGCCAGACCTACCTACCTACCCAGAGAAACCCTGTATTGAAAAAACACCAAAAAAAAAACCCTAGGTAATTCTGATGTAAAGTGGTAAATTCCAGTATATATTACATAGCTATGTCTCTTTAGCAGTAGGAAGACGCAGGAATGTAGTAGTGTGACAACAGCATACAATCATAGTAGATAGCTCTCTGTTCTGACAATAGGACTAGAAGAACTCTGTACTGACTTTTTGCAGAATGAATATGGAATGTGGGGGGGGGGACAAAAAAAAAAAGCTCAGATTAGGAAATCTGAGTTCCAGTTTGGTCTGTATGTATAGATTCTCTGAACCTCAATGTTCCTAATTTAAGAAATGAGCATTGACAGTTGTTGGCCACAGACCACCTCAACGGGAGAGAACTCCAAAAGGTTTGAAATAAGAACAGGGTCTGGAACCTGAAGTTAGATACAGTACAGTTGTGGGTAGAACTGGTGAAAATTTCTAAGCTTCAGCGTTAATAAAATAGTTCAGACCTTATTGGTACAATTCTTAGGTCCATACTGTTATTATTAGGTCAGAATATAGTTTCACTCAGAAATTTTGAATTGGAGATGTGATGGACAGTTTTATGTCAGTTTGAAACAAGCTAAAGTCATCTGAGAAGAGAGAACCTCAATTAAGAAAATGCCTCCAGATAGGCGGTAGTGGCACATCCCTTTAATCCCAGTGCTTGGAAAGCAGAGGAGAGGGATCTCTGTGAGTCCAAGGCCAGTCTGGTCTACAGAGTGAATTCCAGGACAGCCAAAGCTACACAGGGAGAAACCCTGTCTCAAAAAACAGGAAGGAGGGAGGGAGAGAGAGAGAGAGAGGAAGAGGAAGAAGGAGGGGGAGAGAGAGAGAGAAAGGAAGAAAAACTGCCTCTATAAGATCAGGTTGGAGGCAAGCCTGTAGAGTGTTTTCCTAATTAGTGATTGATGGGGAAGGGCCCATCCTACTGTGGGTGGTACCATCCCTGGGCTGGTGGTCCTGCGATATATAAGAAAGCAGGCTGACCAAGCCATGTGGAGCAAGTCAGCAAGTAGCTCTCCTCCACAACCTCTGCATCAGCTCCTACCCTGCTTGAGTTCCTATTCTGACTTCCTTCAATGATGAACAGTGCTATGGAAATGTAAGCAAAATAAACCCTTTCCTTCCCAAGTTGGTTTGGTCATAGTGTTTTGTCACAGCAATAGAAACCCTAAGTAGACAGGGGACAAGTAATTAAACTTGCTGGTTCTGGATTGGAATAATTTAATCAGTCTCTTCCCCACCAAGAGCTGTCATCATTTCCATTTTTTATTTTATCAGATGCATCTAATACTCAGATGATAGTGAATTCTGTATATTAGTACCAGAACTCTATTGAGTTTAATATATGTTACAGTAGTCTTCTACAATATTTGTTTTAGAGCCAGATAGCTTAGTAGGTATTAAGTGCTTGCCACACAAGCCTAACAACCTGAATTTGAGGCCAGCAATTCATAGTGGAAGAGAGAAAACCAACTCCCAAATGTTGTGCTCTGATTTCCACATGCACATTGTGATGTGTATATGCCTATACTCATGCGCGTTTCTGTCTTTCTCTCACACTGACAACAACAATAATAATATTTAAAGGATACTTGTATATTTTATAGTATGTAATACATTTAAAACATTAAACAAGTTCAGTGTAATGGCACACACTACACTCAGGAGGCTGAAGCAGGAGGATCATGATTTCTAGGCCAGCATGAACTACATAGTGAGATCCTGTTTCAGAAAACAAAACAAACAGAAATTAGAAGAAATATATCAGTACCTCAATAGAAGCAGGAAGACCTTGTGGTATGATTCTAAATTTGTTTTTTCCCAGACGTAGGTATGAAAGGCTCTTCAAAGATTTGAAAGCTAACGGATTGACATTGATTTCACTGAGATTGTTTCCTTCCAATTCTAAGGTGACAAGTTGATTTAAGTCTAGAAAAATAAAATTATCTGAATATTAGAATAATTTAAAAAGCATGTAGTTTGGACTGATGATGTAGCTCAGTGGCAGAGCACTTGCTTGAGACCTAGACTGGAGCCCCAGCACTGCACAAAGAAGAAACATGAAAAGAAGAAAGAAACCATTTGAAAAAAATTCAATGTATTTGGAGATTTGTTATTTCTTTATCTTTGTGTCCCACATAAATCCTTTTTCTGAGTATTTTATACATGACTTCTGCACAATTCTACCAGGATAAGAATCATGGTTAAGGGAAATAATTCAGGTGTTGAAGGGTACAAATATGTATAAGGAGCAGAAACAAGGAAGAACAGAAGGTAGATAGAAAAGTAAGGATCACCTCTAGAGGCCATGTTCCTTGTGCTAGCTGGTTTTGTGTCAACTTGACACAGCTGGAGTCATCTAAGAGGCAGGAATCTCAATTGAGAAAATGCCTCCATGAGATCAGACTGAACACAAGCTGGTAAGGCATTTTCTTAATTAGTAATTGATGGGAGAGGGCCCAGGCCATTGCAGGTGGTGTCATCCATGGACTGGTGGTCCCAGGTTGTATAAGAAAGCAGGCTGAGCCGGCCAGTAAACAACATCCCTCCATGGCCTCTGCATCAGCTCTTGCTCCCAGGTTCTTGCCTTGCTTGAATTCCTGTCCTGACTTCCTTCCATAATGAACAGTATTGTGGAAGCATAAGCCAAATAAACCCTTTCCTTCCAAGTTGCTGTGGTCATAGTATTTCATCACAGCAGTAGTAACAATGATTAAGAAGACACTTGCCAAACAGAGATTTGGAGTTTAAGTGGACAAGGAGTAAGGGTGTCATGACATTCATTGGAAGCATTTGCAAATACCTGTCAGTATAAATTGGTAATGTGATACGCAGTGGGATGGTGATTCTCTTCATCATCCCACACAGAAACAAACACTGTCCTCACTGACCTTCAGTCTCTCAACAGGCAAGTTAGAATTATAGCAGAGTGCCAGATGTAGTGGTGTCGCACGCCTTTAATTCCAGCATTCAGGAGGCAGAGACAGGCAGATCTCTGTGAGTTTAAGGCTACACTGGTCTACGTAGGAATGTTCCAGGACAGCCACATCTATATAGTGAGATGCTGTCTCAGAAGAGGAGGAGAAAAAGAAAAGAGAAATATACCAAAGCAGTAAATTCCCATCATAGTTTCTCATTTACTGGCACAGAGTGAGGCCAAATGAAAGGATTTTTATTTTGTTTTATTTAAGAAAAGATTATCAGAATTCTCCATGTAGTCAGACTGAACTATCAAGGAAGACCTTTATACAAACAAGTTTTTTTTTTCCCTACCCTCTTTCTGCTGGCCTCAGGAGTGGTGTCATCCAGGTCAGACAGCATGAACCACTCAACAGTGACATACCCAGGGGCCTCTGAGTCAGAGGTTCCCCTAGTAGGGGATGTTTTCCTGCTCAACCTCTGTCATCAGCATTGCAATGAATGCCCTGTGCAGCTCAGGCCCATTCTGTACAACAGCAATGACAGTCTCGTGAGAAATAGAGATAATCAACGCCTTACCTTTTTTTTTTTTTTTTTTTAGAGAAAGCAGTATAGATGGGAGTGGTGTAGA
Source organism: Microtus pennsylvanicus (assembly GCF_037038515.1). Taxonomy (NCBI): domain Eukaryota; kingdom Metazoa; phylum Chordata; class Mammalia; order Rodentia; family Cricetidae; genus Microtus; species Microtus pennsylvanicus. The sequence goes on along the minus strand of NC_134582.1, from coordinate 85,033,854 downwards.
AGTGATAATCTCTTATGGATACAGAGATTTAGAAAGAACACATGGAGATAAAAGGCCTGTTTGAACCTGCTGGGATGGAGGCCTCATCTTAGGTAAACTATGTGTAGCAGGGTAAAATTATTTTTCAGACTAGATACAATTGTCCCTTTGATTTAGGTCTGGCTTTCATTCTCTATATCCCCAAGTACAAAACTGAGGGTGCTGTGACAAAAGCCACATAAGAACAGATTACTCTGCTGGTGGTAACGTAGCTTCAATCAAAGATTGGGTTACAGGAAGTAGGGAAGACAGCCAGGAAACTAACCATAATTATGTTTCTTTGTATCTTATTACCAAAATTAAAGGTGCAGAGGATCCAGCTTTTCTTTAACATATAGGTAGAGATCTTGAATTATAGACATTTCTATTGAAAAGTGGAGAATAGAAGTGGTTAGTTACATGACATCCTGAGAAACAACAAATTCACAATGCTTTGTGTTCCTGTGCTGTTCTCTCTCTCTCTCTCTCTCTCTCTCTCTCTCTCTCTCTCTCTCTCTCTCTCTCTCTCTCTCTGTGTGTGTGTGTGTGTGTGTGTGTGTGTGTGTGTGTGTGTGTGTGTGTGTGTGAGAGAGACAGAGACAGAGAGAGGTGGGGTAAAGAACATTTTAGTTATGTTAGATCTGAGGTCACTGTTGAAAGGATTCCTAACAAGAAAATAGAGGTAAAAGACCTTTGTTGTGGGTAAGATAGTGACCCATTGTAGAATGGCATATTAGTGTTCCTGGTGGACTAAAGCGGTCAGGGTGAGGTGACTTTAGTTTGACTGTTCTAGTCATGAGGCATGACAAGAATATTCTGAAGCACATCTGTTTTCTACTACCCCTCCCTCTGCCTTTTACTCTTCCTGAGTGGTAGTGCTTCCCTTTCTGTCTAGCACACATCCAGTGTCTCAGATGGTCTCCTTTACTAGTTAGTTATGTGTGCTCTTGTATACCCACCTCCCTTAACACTCGACTTCCAGCCCCACCCCACCCCACCCCGCGCCTACAGTTCCTGCAGCATCTACAACTGCCTCTCTTTTGCATGGCTTTTCTCTCCTGGTTTTCCATTTCTTTGAAACTGTGATCTAAAAGGCCATTGGTGAGTGAGTAGCTGTGGGAAAGGATAACTAGAGGACAGTGGCTTTTAGAGGCAGCACACAGAAAGGCTGTGTCACAGCACTGGGGGAGGTCATGTGCAGGCTCACCTGCTAGCTATTACCCACAGTGGCAGAACTCACCAGAGGCAAGGGAGCCCAGCACCTGCCTCAGCCAAGGAATATCTAGACCTCAGGGGCCGATATACAGCATGACTAAGAAAGAACGCAGGTACCCAGTAAGTACCAGAAGATGTCTAATGTGAGAGAGCAGAAGAGATCTTTCCTGGCTACCAGCATAAAGATATGACTTCCTCTGTGCTTAGTGCATAGAGATTAGAGAGAAGTAGGCCAGTTCACCCAGAACTACAGATCAACACTCTGGAAATACAACATATTTGTTTGAGAGGGACAACATGTGCTGAGAAGCTATTCCATGGAAATATGAGAAAAACTTCAAAATAGGAAGTATATAGTAAGACTTGGTGGTTCATGACTAAATCCAGCACCTGGAAAGCTGAGACAGAAAGATTGCAAGCTCAAAACCGGCCTATACTACATAGTGAGTCCCTGCCTCATAAAAGAAAGATCAGTAATTTATGATTTTATAAGGTATCATTTTAATAGCAGAGCTAGAAATGTAAACCCAGTTTACACAGCCTATTTATATCTTTGTTCTCAATTCTGTGTTCCTTTGAGTTTCCAGTGTCTTTTCCATATGACAAAGCCCATCAAAATCTGTGCTTATTAATGTTTTTCATGTGCACATTCAAATCCATCTGGAAACAGAGTGTTTCCATAACTATGTAATTCTCACATTTGGAAATTCTCAATAATTACTGTTTTTTTCTCATCAACAGAAGTGTTTTCTCCTATGAAGTGTTTTGGAAGCTAACAGAAGTACTATTTGGATTGCTTATTCCTTTGTATGTGCTCTCTTTCAATATTGCTTAATAACTCTTTCAACTCAAGTTAGCAGAAAATATTGGGCACTATACTTCATGAGCAATGCTAGATGGTTATGAAAATGAAAAAGAAAATTTAGGCAGTCTTGTCTTACGGGAATTCACAAGCTAATCAATGGTGTAAGGGTTTGTTCAAAAATGACACTTCTGTGCAGTTGCAATCTGACAGCTTCAGCTGCGTGTCACTAGAGGAAGAAGAGCAAGAGTCCACTCTAGCATGTCTAAACATGCTTCACTGAGTTGTCCCTCGGAAAGCCAAGCTGTGATGACAGCTTCACTTTCTACATCATGGGGTACAAAGTTGGCAGGACTTCGCCTCTCACACACTCTCAAGAACAGAGCTGCCACTGGGCAGTGGTGGCGCAGGCCTTTAATCCCAGCACTTGGGGGCAGAGGCAGGCAGATCTCTGTGAGTTCAAGGCCAGCCTAGTCTACAAGAGCTAGTTCCAGGACAGTAAGGGCTGTTACAGAGAAACCTTGTCTCGAAAAACAAACCAGACAAACAAAGAACAGAGCTGCCCAAGGTTACTACTGTGAGATTTCTTCCTCCACTGTATAACAGCACCCCGGCTTCACACACAGTGCATGCTCATTCCTTCTTTACACAGGATTTTCACACTCTTGGACTGAGGTTCCAGCATAGGAAAATAAGTAGTGATGCATAGGAATACAGTGAGTCACCCAAATACATGGTGCTCGGGGAGTATTAGTGGACCTCCTCAGATACTAAGGGCTTGTTAGAGAGTTACTGTGCTGATTAAGGCTTTTTTTTAATTTTAAGGACAGCAGGACATTGAAAAGGCAATAGAGACATATTTATTGGTTAAGTGATTAAAGTTAGTTTATCAACTTAATGGTGAAATAACCTAAAATTTTCTTATTATGCATTTAGCAATACCATAAATCAATTTATATAGGATAATGAGAATGGTTATAAAATATATATCATTAAAAAAGTGTTGGTCTAGGGAAATTACTCAGTGGGTAAAGTGCTCACTGTTCAAGCATGAGGACCTGATTTCAGATCCCTAGCACTCTGGTAAAAGCTGGATATTGCAGGACGTGCCTATAATTTCCAACTATAGAAAGCAGAAACAGACAAATCCTGTGGACTTACTCACCCAAATTCAGTGGGGGGGGGGGGGGGGAGACGGTAGAAAATGATAGAGGAAAACACCTGACATCGTTTACCCCTGGTCTGCAAAGCGCACACTCTCACACACAGGATTTAAATACCTGATAAACTTTCTTCATCGATGGCCTGGAGATTATTGTCATTTATTTTAAGTTCTTCTAGTGTAGATGGTAATTCTGAAGGGATGCGTACCAAATTATTTCCATCCATGTTCAGACGCATTAACTTCTTCAAAACCTTAGAAAAGCAATTCTCAAGGTTACCATTTTTCTCAATCACAGCTGGTTCACTATTTCCCATAGAATGGTCAGTCTTATTTTGTAAGGCCAGCGATTTTACCTTCTTAGCAATAAACAAGTTTCATTAACTGAATTCAGTAATTTGAACCTGGTATAAATGCTAATAATTAATTTTAATGTTATTTATAAAGTTCAGTTTCCTATTTCACTAATATTTATGCTAGAAATTTGATTATAAAATAGCACTTTTCAGATGGGCAGAGAGGAAAAGAGAATCTGAAAGGACTTAGAGGGGAAGAATATGATCAAAATATATTTAAATTTGAAAATTGTTTTAGGTAGTAAAAATATAAAAAATTTCAAAACTAAGTAATTATATGTATATATGATTACCCAAACAGCTGGTTTTCTGCGCAGTATGTTCCCACATTTAGAGCTGCATGCTCATTCCAGGCATGTCCTGAACCACCAGCAGTGGGGAGCTGCAGTGAATGGATTTTTCTGAAGCCATGTAGAATGATTGCTTTCTCCAGGGATCACAGGAATCATTTCCAAGTTTTACCAGGACAGAAAATCCCCATATCAAAAAGAGGTTAATCTATGACATTTTTCTCTTGCTCAATTATCAGATAGATCTATGACCCTCTATGCCATCTGTTGTTTGATCAGAAAGATGGAGAATATGAAGCAGGCACTGGGAGTCCTCCTCCCCCCATCTGCCTGCATAAACTCCAGAGAACTAGCAGAGAATCCAAGAGGCCACTTATTTGTTTCAAGGGCATATCAAGGACCCAGGATATTTATTATCCAAAGGGGGGAATTAACCTAGTGAGATAGAGTGTGCTTTACCTACGGCTTCAAAGCATATGCGATCTCATTTATGCACACCAACCTTTCTTCTCTTGCTTCTATCTTTGTTTCCCTTAAATTCCCCGATCTAGATGAGTATTTTCTCCTTTTTCAAAAAAAAAAATCTTTTGGTCAAATTGGTTTTCTTCAAAGGTTTTCTTTGTACATTTGCTATCCTTTCTCTTTCATTCTTCCTCACAAATCTATCTCATGCTAAAAGATTAGCATTGAGCTCATTTGCTTTTTAAACTCTTGCTGCCAAAATATTCTCCATCACATTATGTCTACTGTGCAAAAATAAGAAAGCTTCACCTTGCTGGTCTGACCATATTAGTAGAGGCCCCCAAATATGCTCTCTCTTATTATTGGACAATTCTTCACACCAAGAGACCAGACTTCAATGTATATTCATCTACTGGGAAGAAACTGTTCTTTAAATTCAAAACATTGGTTATGTCTGATCTTATTGTTGCTACTCTTCCCATAAGATTAACATATGTAAAACAAAAAATGATAAGCAAAAGAAAACTTGATATAATTTAAGGACATCAGAGAAGAAACTTAATGTAGAAAAACTTAACAATAAAAACCTTTCTGCTTGTTTTTTCCTTCCCCACCTCCACCTAAAGCCAGTAGGAGTCATCTTGTTACATATTAATGGAAGTGTATACCTTGAATGCTTTTGGACCTATGCCTGAAGAAGTGATATTATTTCTGCTCAGATCAAGCCTTTCCAAATTTGGTAATCCATTAAATGCTTCGTCCGGAATGGAAATGATTGAATTCCCTAGGATGTACAATAGTTGTATTAGAAACATGTGCATATATAGACATGTACATATATACTTAAATGTGTGTGCATGTTTCTGTATACATGAATATTAAGAGCGAGCTTTATATGGAAAGGAAAGCAATATTCAGAACAAGGACAGAATATATAAACAAATGCATACTTGGAAAAATAGCAAGATTAGAATGAAACAATTTAACAGTGTAAAGTGTGTCTTGGTTAGAACCTCATGTTTCAAATGAAACTACTTAAAATAAGTACAATAATCTGCTGGACAAGGCTAGGGCAATGTGCACTTACAACAAAGGTTTGTGCTTTTCCTTCATATCTTGATGGAGGAAGGTCATTGGCTAATAAAGGAACTGCCTTGGCCCATTTTATTGGTTAGGACATAGGTAGGTGGAGTAAACAGAACAGAACGCTGGGAGGAAGAGGAAGTGAGCTCAGACTCCACAGCTCTCCTCTCGGGAGCAGAAGCCTCAGAGAGAGACGCCATGCTCCCAGCTCCCAGGCAGACGCACACTATGAAGCTCCGACCCAGGATGGACAGAGGCTGGAATCTTCCCGGTAAGCGCACCTAGGGGCGCTACACAGATGATTAGAAATGGGCTAAATTAATATGTGAGAATTAGCCTAGATAGAAATGGGCCAAGCAGTGATTAAATGAATACAGTTTGTGTGTTGTTATTTCGGGGCAAAAGCTAGCCGAGCAGGCGGCTGGGGTGTTGGGGACGCAGCCCCGCCGCCCTTATTACTACAATATTTTTATATTTTTTTACTACCATTTCCCTGTACTTTTTTTTTTTTGAGACAGGGTTTCTCTGTAGCTTTGGAGCCTGTCCTGGCACTCACTCTGTAGACCAGGCTGGCCTTGAACTCACAGAAATCCACCTGCCTCTGCCTCCCAAGTGCTGGGATTAGAGGCATGCGCCACCACTACTCAGCTCCCTGTACTTCTTATACAGAGAAGGAAACATATTCACAGACACTGAGTGATCTTCTTTGATTTCTTGGATATAAAAAGCATCATGTTTCCAAGTTCAGGTAAATGGCAATGGAAAACTATGAAGGAAACATGCAAATGAAATCGTAATGCTCCACCACTCAGAACTTTTCCTGGTAGCCTTATAGAGACATGGGCAAAAGGTCTGGTCACCACATTCTCATTGAAATGGCTAAAGGAAAGAAAACAACTGATAATGCAATTGCTGAGGTTGTGGAATAGCTGTAACTGCTTGCAGCAATGGGACAACCACCTTAGAACGTGTTGGGTAGTTTCTTAAGTGTGTTGCCATATGTCTCAGCCCATTGTGCTGCTTCTAGGAATAATGAAGAATGATGGTCTAGAGCCCCACAAACATCTGTATATGGATGTTTAGCTGCAACATACAAAATTGCCATAAGCTGGAAAAAAATCATTCTCTAGCTGATTATACCTCTCAGCAATAAAGAAAAATGAATTAATGATTTTTAAAGCATTAGATGTTGAACTACAAGGCTACTTACTGTGTGAGTCTATTTAGTGAAACTCAAAAATCAAATCAATAAACAGAAACAGGTCAGTTTCTGTGGTGGTCAACAACTGGAGGAGATGGAGATAAGAGAAATTTAGGGAGTGATGGAAATATTCTTGATCTGAACTGTGGTAGTGTTTACCTCTTTAGAAACTTGTAGAACTAAACATTATAAGTCAATGTTTTATCACATAGACAAAGTGTACCCTATTAATGCTAATTTTTAAAATGCTCATTGGGAAATCACCACTTGGTTAGAGTTCTCTCTAAACCTGAGACATTCTTCACTGTGCCCATCTCTGCTGCACAGTTATCTGTGTGAAGACGATGAAAATAAGTCCCTATTAAATCAAAGTAATATTCATAGGGTAGCAAAATTCACCATTTATATCTGAACCCAAAATAAGTCATCATCTCTTACCAGCCAGCTCCAGGCTTGTTACTTCTGGTGCTGTTATTGGTGGGATCTGGGTGAAGGCCGCATGAATGCAGCTGATGGTCTTGTAGGACAGGGCACAGCTTCCGGGCAGGCGTGGCCTGCCTCTTGGAGTACCAGGCATTAACCTGGGGGACATTCGGAACACATCTCCTCTTATGGCATCCTCCTCTTCCTTTTCTCCTTCCCCTTCAGACTCCTCATAATCATCCTCTTCCTCCCCTCGTCCATGGTAGACTGGTTGACGTGCTGACCGCCTTTCCTCCTCAGACCTCAGCTTTCCTTCCACTCTTTCCTCATCACTGTGAAGTGTAGTAGGCCCAGAGGTTTCGTTCTTTTGCTCCATGTGTTCTTTCATGTCTTCTTCTTCCTCCTCGGATTGAAGAGCTTCTTTTATAACTATTTGGTCCATTTCCATCTGAGTAGGTTTCACTTGCTTGTGAAGCATGTCAATGGATTCTCTTTGTTCTGAAGAATCACCAGAAAATTCAGTTTTATCATTTAGTGTTTTACCACTTAGTAGAGAATAGGAAGCTAATGATCACAGAAGGATAAAGTAATGGGTGAGTTGATGATGTTAATAAATGGAAAAAGCCATAATGTAAATGAAGTTAACAAATATTCCCTTTGTTTGACGGCTATGTAAAGATAAAATGCAGCTGAAGTTTTTCCTGAAGTTAACTAACATTATTTCTCTTTTGTAGGGTTTCTCTGTGTAGCCCTGGCTTTCCTGGAACTAGCTCTGTAGACCAGACCGGCCTCGAACTCAGAGATCCACCTGTCTCTGCCTCCCAGGTACTGCAATTAAAGCCACCACCACCACCTGGCTTGAAGAATTTTTCTTTAACATCCACAGCAAAACACGCAGAAGAGAGGGAATTTGCTAAGTGGAAGCTAAAGATATTGTATTTAAACTTTTAGAATCCTTTCTGTGTCTAGGTTTCCTTACCTAAAATAACTACATTTCAAGAAGACTCAAAATCCTTTGAAAAATATCTAAGAATTTCTGAAGTTTTCCTATAATAGCCTTGTATTTTATTTCAAAGAGACAGTTTTGATGGGCACACCTTCTAATAGTTTTTTAAAAGTAAAATGCTTTGGGTCAGACTTGTTGGTTCATGTCTTTAATCCCAGCACTTGGGTGACAGAAGCAAAGACGGGAATTTCTATGAATTCAAGGCCAGCATGGTCTTACACAGCAAGTTTCAGGCCAGCCCAGCTACACAGTAGGAACCGTCCTCAAAATAAAGTACAGTGCCATAGTGAAATAACTGACAGTGTGAAGCAAAGAACAGTTTCTAAAGATTCTGAAGTTCCTCCTGGCAGGAGGCTTTTGTATATGTGTGTCTTCTGGTCATCTGTGGGGGAGGGGAGAACAATCTGCCTTGATATTGACAAGAGGAACTCATAGTAGTGATTAGTATACTTCTGACAAGCTTGATTAATAGGATGATTAATTAATCATTAATAGGATGATGCATATACAGACAGACCCAAGTGAAATCCTGAACTAGTTACTAAGTGAGGGTTTATTGTAGGAATTCTGTTGCTGTGTCTCTAAAACCTTATAACATTCACACATGAAACAGAATCAGGTTCAACTTGACTCAGTCTAAGAATTAGAACTATAGAGCCACAATCTCTTTCTGTACCCTAAATACATTTTCTAGATAGTTCTGTTTATTAGCACTGAGCTGCTTTTCAAGTACCTTGATGACTACATTTATAATAATTTATACCTTAATGTAATGATAAAATAAAAACAAATAGTTAAAGCCTATTATCTGTGGTAGTTTGTTTTATATTGTATACCAGCATCAGAACAGATGGGGCAGCATTCTCCTTCTGGCTTAATGGTATAGGGGCACATCTTGGGGTGGCACACAGTTTCATCACAAAGTACTCTTCCATTTGAACAGAGGCAGATGCTGCAGGGCTCAGGAGACCAGATGGCCTTGTTGTACATGATCATTCCCTTTACAAAGCAGTGTCCTTTCTTTCCTAGGGGAAAAAGAGAGCATTTTGATTGACTGACTAACTGATGGACAGACAGACAGACAGACAGAGACAGAGAGACTCTCTCTATTACATAGTGCTGGCTGTCCTGGAACTCACTATGTAGACCAGGCTAGCCTCAGACTCATAAAAGAACCACCTGCCTCTGCCCCCTGAATGCTAGGATTAAAAGAACATGCCACCATGCCTAGCAGGAACACATACTTAAATGTCTTCAGCGATTATCAGAATCCATGAATGGGTAAAAATACAATGCAAAGTCAAAATGATACAACTACCTGAGAATAGAGATCTGTATACAGCATGCACAGATTAAATACCCTACAGACTTGCTATCTAAAATGCTTTTCATTGTTTCTTCTTTTTGCTGCTGAGTGACCTCCTCCTAGTAACTTGACTTTGGATTTCCTGTCTGTCTTTTATCTATCTGTCAAGATAGGCTAAATTTTGGCAATGGACAAACAACCTTCAAAACCCGATCATTTCTCATTTTCTTAAAACTGTAGAGGTTTGACATGTTGTGAGTCAGCTTGTTGGCAGTGTGTTTTCTGTTTTAATTTAAGACAGTGACTTGTACCTATTGTAGTCCCAAGTAAGGAGGCTGAGGCAGGAGGATTTTGTGATCTAGGATTTTAAGGCAACATAGTGAAACTCCCTATCTCAAAAAAGTAAATCAGAGGGGCTGGAGAGATGGCTCAGTGGTTAAGAGCATTGTGTGCTCTTCCAAAGGACCCAAGTTCGATTCCCAGCAACCACATGGTTGCTCACAACCATCTGTAATGAGGGCTGGTGTCCTCTTCTGGCCTACAGACATATATGCAAACAGAATAGTGTGTCCACAATAAATAAATATTTAAAAAAAAAGTAAATCAGACCTACATATGAGAACATGTGGTAATTTCTTTCTGAATCTGAATTACCTCAATATAATAACTTTTATTTTTTAAGTTTTTTTGTCTGTTCATGTTTTGCCTGCGTGTGTGTGTGTGTGTGTACCACTTGCATACAATGCCCTCAAAAGTCAGAAGAAGGCATCCCTTGAAACTTTAATTGCAGATTGCTGTTAACCACCTTTTGGGTGCTGGGGACTAAACATGGTTCTTCTATAAGAGCAGCAAGGGCTCTTAACCACTTCATCCCCAATATAGTCTTATTTATTTTTGTCTATTTTCTCTTATGTTAATTCTTTTCATTTTTATGTGTTTATATAATACATATATATGGGTGTGAGTAGTGGTATAGGTTATAAAAATAGGAAGGTAATGGAACACATGTAAAATGAAAGCAAAAGAGAGTGCCCTGAGAAGGGGGAGGGGGAGAAAGGAGGAAAAGGAGGACCAACAAAAATAAATTTGAAAGTGCCACAATGAAACCTAATACTTTGTATGCTGATTTTTAAATGCAACTTTTTATATTTTATTTTTAACTGTGTTTGCTTGTAGGTTTGTACATATGAGTACTAGAAACTAGAATAAAATATAGAATCCCCTAGAAATAGAATTATGGGTAGTTGTGAGCTATCCAGTATTGGTACTAGGAACCAAACTCCAGCCCTCGGCAAGAGCACTATGAGTTCTTCACCACTAAGCTATCTCTCCAGTCCCTAAATATTTTTGAATAAATAAAATAATACTTTTCATCAAAAATAATTTTTGCCAGCAAGGATGGCTCAGTGGTAAAGGTGCATGCCATGGAAGGAGAAAATTGACTTCTTAAAGTTGTCTTCTGACCTTCACATATGTGCTGTGACATGTGGCACCCACATACATGCACATATCTTGCACACACAAATAATGAATAAAAATAAAAATAAATTTTAAAATAGAATGTTAAGTATGTGAAATCACATTATGCATGCTAGTTTGGGGCTTTTACTTTCCTCTTAACTAAGCTAGCTTTTCATTTAACTAAGATATCTTTGTTCTTAACACTGGATGGATGCACTAGTCATTTATATTTTTAGCAAATATAGCGTAATTTTTCTTTTTTCATATAATTTTGTTACTGTTAACTTGATGAAAGAATAAGACTAATGGATTTGTTGAGACAAGGTATGAAATACTGGCTACAGAGGATTATTAGGTGATTTTTATTTTTTGTCTTTTCAAAGTTTCATTTAATGGTAACAATTAAATATATATTTTTAATGGTAACATATATATACATACACACATATATACATATATATAATGCTTTTTTTTTCTTCCAAACTTGGAAAACTGTTAATCATTAAAAGCTAGTTTCAAAGAAATAATTAGTTGAGAGCTTTGGCAGAATTTCCAGTCTTTTTTTTTTTTGGTTTTTCGAGAGGGTTTCTCTGTGGTTTTGGAGCCTGTCCTGGAACTAGCTCTTGTAGACCAGGCTGGTCTCAAACTCACAGAGATCCGCCTGCCTCTGCCTCCCGAGTGCTGAGATTAAAGGCGTGCGCCACCACCGCCCGGCAGTCTTTTCATTCTTTAAAAAATCAGTATCTCTGGTGGTGGCGCACGCCTTTAATCCCAGCACTCGGGAGGCAGAGGCAGGCGGATCTCTGTGAGTTGGAGACCAGCCTGGTCTACAAGAGCTAGTTCCAGGACAGGCTCCAAAGCTACAAAGAAACCCTGTCTTGAAAACAAAACAATAACAAAAAATCAAGTATCCCAGCACTCAGGAGGCAGAGGCAGGTGGACTTCTGAGTTCTAGGCCAGCCTGATTTGCAGAGCAAGCATTAGGACAGCCATAGCTGTTACACAGAGAAACCCTGTATTGAAAAAAACAAATTAAAAAAATCAGTATTCTGTATAAAATAAAATCAGTGGTTTTTGTTCCATGTTACCTAACAAAACCTTGTGTTGAAACTGTTTAAATAGCCCTGTATCAAAGTCATTTGATTGGCTTCTACTCTAGATGATGTTATTATAAGTGAAAGGGATTTTGCTAATTGATATATATTGTTTATATTATTAATTTGATCTCTTGTACCCATATGATAATTATGATTTTATACTGTGAAATAGGTTTTTCTCAATAATTTATGTATTTTCCTTGAATGCTTTTAATATTTGTTTTTATTTTGTGTGCATTGATGTCTTACCTGGTTGTGTGTCTTTGAGCATGTCATATCCCTGGAATTAGAGCCACAGACAGTTGTCAGCTGCCAAGAGGGTTCTGGGATTTGAATTTGGGTCCTCTGGAATAGTATCCAGTGCTCCCAACCACTGAGTCATCTTTCCAGCCCCCTTGAATACTTTTAAAAGTTATTTTAAAATTTGTGTTTATATATCAAAAGGTAGCACAAAAACTTAATTTTCCCCCTTTGGAGAGTTCAGTTCATGGAGATGTTTTCCCCTCATACATTCTCTTACCTGGTAACACATTGTAACTTGATTCTACTCCAAGGGGACTTAGAAGGGATTCTAAGTTTTCCTCCACACTGTAGTCAGAGTTGGTAGTGGGTAATGTAGCTTTTGCTGCTGCAGCAGTTTGCTGATTTCCAAGCTGCCTGTTTGCTCTGTGGTAGAGTGAGGAGCTTTTCCTGAGTCTTCTCTGATGTATCCTCCTCCTCTGCTTCCCAGTACCTTGTTCTCTTTGTTCACAATCAGTTTGGAAAATGATAAGCAGAATGAGACAAAACAAAACTGCATGCTTCATGTTTGATTTTTTTTTCACCAACAAACTTCTAAAAAGAAACAAAATTTCAAGTTAGTAGTGACTACATTTTTACTTCAGAAAATTGACCTAGTTGGCTTATGAAGCAGCAGGCAGGCTTTTGGGAGTAGTATCAGTGTGATGTGTGGTCTGAATCAGTCAATATTACTGCCACATCAGATTTTGGGATATCTATATCTCTAGACAAGATCTGAGCCAAGATTTTCTATAAAGGGTCAAATAGTAAATATCTAACCCTTTTTAGATTATTTGTTCTCTGTCCTAACTATTCACTTAGTTACTGTAATATTGAATCCGCCATAGATGTAAAATGCAAACGCCTGCAGCAGCAGACCCCTGTTTCCTAAAGTGCTGTAGAGTTTGGGCAGCTGCTTCTCATTACCTGTTTGCTAGAGTGTCACCCACACCTCTTCTGTTATTTTCATCACTACTTGTGGTTTTTTTTGTTTTGTTTTGTTTTGTTTTGTTTTATTTTTGCTGGGGAGCAGTGCATGATTATTCTTTATAAAAGTGACTGTGAAATAGCATTTTTTTAGAGTGTGTTGGGGAGGTGTGTATGTGTGCACCTGTGCATATCAAGGAACAAGATCAACACTAGGTGACTTCCTCAGTCACTCTCCACCTTATCTTTTGAGACAGGGTTTCTCACGGAACCCAGAGCTCACCAATTGACTCTGCTGGCTTGCCAGCATCTGGAGATCTGTCTCACCCCCAACCATGCCTTTAGCACTAAGGTTACAGATGTGAGATTTCATGCTTTTGCAATAAGCACTTTACACAATGAGCCATTTCCCCAGCCCTGAACTTTTTATTTTTCGGGGAGGGCAGTGCTTTACATGTGGATGAGTGTATACAGGCATATGGAGGTCATCCTTAGGAATGCTGTTCACCTGCTTTGAAACAAGGTTTTTCATTTGCCTGAGGTTTACCAATAAGGCCAAACTGCTTAGCCTTTGGGCCCCAGGGATCCACCTGTCCCCACCCCTAGTGCTGGGATTACAGGAACATATCACTGTATCCTATTTTTGTATGGGTTTTAGGCACTCTAACACAAGGTTCTCACACTTAGAAGGCAAGTGCTTTACCAAATGAGCCATCCTTTTGGCTCCAGAACAAGTAACTTAATCAAGACTAGTTCAGCTCCCTGTATGTAGTACAGCTAAAAAAATGAATTTAAGAAATAGTATTTGTTTGTTTATTTGTTTTGTTTTTGATTTGACAGCAGCATTGTGACAGATAGGCTGGTGCACCTCCACAGTAACCACAAGGGTTGCCTTCAGAGGGTTCAAACTCAGCGAGGCCTTCCAGGCAAGGCCAGCATTTTCCACAGCCTCTCAAGTCAGCAGCTGAGACATCTTTAGTGCTCCCCTTCACCTTGGCCTGGAAGCCTCCCACTTTCCTCTGATTGAGTCTCCTTGTGGTCAGCGTTTCCAGACATAAAGAGCCTCTGCACAAAGTCTAGCATCCCTTCCTTGTAATAACTCACCACATTAGTAGTAAGAGGCACTTACTTCATATAGTAATTGCTAACCATAGGAAGCTTGCATTTAGCAGTAACTCATAGTGAAATGTAAGGTTTTCTTGTAAAGCTCTAGGATGAGGACTCTCTCACCTCTGCCAGTGCTCTGCTGGGTTTTCTAGCAAGTGTAGTGGCACAAACCAGTAAACAAAAGAGATCCAGGACTTCAGGAAGCTATTGCTCTACCTTTCAATAAAACCCTTCATTGTACTTTTAAAAATATCCAGATGTAGATAAATAACATTCTATAGTCTCTAGAGATTTATTTTTAATGAGAAACAGGACATAGTTGCTGACTTAGCAATTATAAACCAGTATTTGCTGAAATTTCATTTAGTCTAGACAGGAAAAAGTAAAATAATTTTTTTCAAAAATAGAGAAAATCTTGTGGAATCTACTTAAAAATCTGCTGTAACCAGTCAGGTTTCAGGTATAATATCAATCTAAAAATCAAGATTGTTTCTCTGTGATTTCAAAGAATAGGGAATCCACATTCCCAGTTGTGGACAGGTATCTGCTCTGAAAAAGGATCTCTGAAGTGCTGCTGAAAGAAATGGAATGAGACCTTTATAATGAAAATGTTTACCCTATATATGGATCAGATGGCTCAGGGTTGCTAAATTCTTAGTTCTCCTCAAATTGATCTGCACACTTGTCACAAATCTAGTCCTAATTCTACCAGGTGTTTTGGCAAAAATTCACCATCTGGATCAGGCATAGTGGCATACCTATAATCCAGTCCAGTGCAGGAGGTTGAAAATTGGGGTCAGCCTGGGTGACAAAATTGTAGCTTATGGTAGAATTTTTTAAAGCATGTATGACACTGTTGATTCAATCTCTCATTCTTGTTAAAAAGGCAAAAGAAGGGCTGGTGAAATGGCCTAGCAGGTAAAGGTGCTCGCCAAAAAAACTTAACATCCACCGGGCAGTGGTGGCGCACACCTTTAATCCCAGCACTCGGGAGGCAGAGGCAGTCGGATCTCTGTGAGTTCAAGACCAGCCTGGTCTACAGAGCTAGTTCCAGGACAGGCTCCAAAGCCACAGAGAAACCCTGTCTCGAAAAACAAAAAAAAAAACTTAACATTCTTGAGACCCACATAATGGAAGGAGAGAAATAACTACCAAACATTTCCTCCTACCAGTACATGTGCTCTGTGGCGTGCATATGTATGCACATTCACATGCACACATGGTAAATAGTAATTATAACTTTAAAAATTAAGAGCCGGAGAGGTGGCTCAACAATTAAGAGTACTAGGTGTTCTGAAAGAGGACCCAGGTTCGATTCCCCAGCATCCACATGGTAGTTCACAACTATCTGTACCTAGAATTCTGATGCCTCACCTCCAAGGGTAATACATGCACATTGTGTAAAGGCATACATGCAAGAAAGCACTCATAAAAAATAAATAAGCTGGGCGGTGGTGGCACCACTGCCTGGCAAATTCAGTGTATCTTTCATGACCTCTTCTAGATACATATACTCATATATATTTAAACATCTATTATATATAAATGAAATTTATTTATTTAAACATAAATGGGAAAAGTCTATATATTATACTCCAACCTCTTTCATCCCAGTCAGCAAGAAATTCTGAGCATGTGGGCACACGTCAGTAGGTTCAAAAGTAGTCTATTCAGCCTGTTTTCATCTTGTAAATTACTCAACAAATTTGGTATCTGATAGTTGAATATTTCTCTTAGTCTTTTTTTTTAAAAAAAAAAACAGGTTTCACTACTGTCTAGGCTATTCTTTGCTGTTTTATGTGGCTGACGTTACCCTTGAATTCCTCATCTTTCTGCCTCTCCGTCCCACATGTTGTTACATGTACATGTAGGTATACATCACCATGCCTGGCTACTCAGGAACATTCTTAGTCACACATCTTTTGGAAGCATTTTTATATTCTTAATTTTATTTTCAAATTTACAAATAAATTATTAGTAGAGTCTCTTTTTTAACTTACCAGTTTGCCTCCTATGTTGCTTGTCATTTATAAATTAGATTGGTCAAGTTTATTAATCAAGGTTAAAGCTATGTTATGGGCCTATCCAGCTTCAGAGTTGTCTTATTTTCCTGGCACTTCCATCATTAGGTAGAGGCTTTCCTTATCTCCATTAGTGCTCCAGTAAGAGCTCCTTTGTCTATTAATGTAGCTACTTAATTTTGGTAATGTATGCTTGGCATTTTTGTAGCCTTTCCATATCCTTTTCATATAGTATACTTTTCATATACTCTTTGGATTTTAATGCAGTCTGACAATCGCTGTATTTGATTGGAACATGCAATCTACTTATGCTTAATGTTATACTTTTGCCACTTTCTGAGCAATTCTGTGGCTTTAATTCCAGTTACCCCTTCTGGCATAAAAGCTGTTTTTATCATATACTTTAATTCTCTATATATGTTAAGCATACCCTATATAGAGATTATAGATTATGATGAAATGATTGTTTTATTTTTGGGGCACAGGCAAGATAAAGGTGCTTACCATCAATCCTGGTAACATGAGTTTGACCCCAGGAACTCACACAATGGAAGATGACCACTGACTTCCCCAAGTTATCCTCTGACCTTCACATATACACCATTGCACATTTGTACAAACACAATAAACAACAAATATATAATAAAGAAGATTGTTGTCATTGCTCTGTATCAAAAAACCAATTAGATCAGACCTTTTGAACCTCTTATCAATATTTGGGCCCCCTGGCCTCATTCACTAGCACGTTCTCCAGTTATGACAACCTAGAGTACTTCCACACATTACCAAACAACCTGCTTCACATTTGAGATCCACTTTCTTAGACTCTCCTAAATACTTGTACTTTTTCTTATTCTTTCCTGTGTCTCCAGATCTTTATTCAGATTTTCCTTTTCATTCAAAAAAAAATGTCTTACAGTAATTCATTCTGTACAGTTCTGTTGCAGATCAACTCTTTTTTCAGCTGAAAATGCTTTCATACTTAATTCTCAAAGTACATGTTTGTTGGGTAGATTCTAGTTTGTTTGAGACAGAGTTTCTGCCGGGTGGTGGTGGTGTATACCTTTAATCCCAGCACTTGGGAGGTAGAGGCAGGTGGATCTTTGTGAGTTTGAGGCCAGCCTGGTCTACAAGAGCTAGTGCCAGGACAGGCTCCAGAGCTACAGCGAAACCCTGTCTCAAAAACAAACAAATAAGAGACGGGGTTTCTCTGTAGCTTTGGAGCTTGTCTGGAACTCGCTCTACGTAGACCAGGCTGGCCTTGAGCTCACAGAGCTCCTCCAGCCTCTGCTTCCCCCGTGCTGGGATTAAAGGCATGTGCCACCAATGCCCAACTGCTGGGTAGATTTTTAGGTTAATAGTGGCTAACATTTTCAAGATACCACTCCTATCTTTTTGTTTGTATTGATTCTACTTTTTGTTTTGTTTTGAAACATGGTCTCCTAGAGCCCAGGCTGGTCTCAAACTTACTGATAATCATGGATGACCTTAAATTTCTAATCCTTTTTCCTCTACTTCCTGCAAGATCACAGGAGTATGGCACCATGCCTTTCTTTGTTGGTTGAATTGAGAAGTCATAACTCAAACCACTTCCTTAAAAATAGCATTTTTTTCTGACCATTCACATGGAAGGCGTGGTTCCTCAATTTTATTACATTTGGGATACATGATACAGCATGAATGTATGCTGTTTTTGGTTTTTTGTTTGTTTGCTTGTTGCTTGTTTTTTGAGACAGGTGTTCTTTGTGTAGCTCTGACTGTCCTGGAAGTCATTCTGTAGACCAGGCTGGCCTTGAACTCAAAGATCTGCCTTCCTCTGCTTCCCGAGTGCTGGAATTATGCTGAATTTTTTTTTTTGGTCAGATTTGGGTTGTTTTGTTTTGTTATTGTTGTTTTTTAAGCCCTCATCCGTCTATGCATTAGCACTTTACTCTTTTAAGAACTCTTTTAAGAACTACTGTCATTTGTGTGATAACTTTTTCATTATGTCTTCCATGTCTCTCTCTCTCTTTTTTTTTTTTGTATTTTTGTTCTTCTGTTGTCACATGATTTATTCTCACAAGTCTAAGTGACCTGGCTCATTAATACTTTCTTCAGCTGTGGTTTATGCTTTATTAAATTCATCTGTTGGCCTCCTTATTTCTTTTACAGTATTTTAGTTTTCAGTAAACTATTTTTATTTTCAATTCTATACTACAGTTTTTGACATCATATTCTACTCTTTGAATATTTAATCATGTTGTCTTTAAGTCTATCTGAAGATCAGGTTTTCCGAACCCTCTTTTTGTTTGTGCTTATTATCTTTCTTTAGAACTTTAGTCATGTTCTTCCAACTCTTCCTTTGATGCCTTCTGAATTCATGCCAGACATTATATAAACACTCATCAAAGATTAAGGCCTGGAGTAATGTATGTTCTGTGTAGAGAAGGTTTTCACATTTTGGATGTGGTGTTACAGAGACTATCAGTAAATAATACATCAAGTGATTTGGAGCTGTGTGATCCAGTATCATCACACTGTGGGTCTTATTTTGATAATGTCACAAGCAGGAATCTCATTGCCCCTACTGCTGGTTCTAGTCTTTGTTTTGTGTTTCTCCCAGCCTTGTGAAGCTATTTTAAAGCTCTATCAAGCTCTCAGCTACCTCTTTTGGAATCCAAAGATGTTTGCAGAAGCAAAGCAGTTTTAGACCTGAGGCAGTCTGGATTTCAGTCTTATTCCAAATACTGGTTCTGTTTTTTAATCTTCTTGTTTGTTCTCAGCAGATGAGTAGATCCATTTTCCTTGCCAGAGGAAGCGCCTTCAGATACTTTTAGTTTTTTGCAAAAATATGGATTTCTTTCTCGTAGATGTGGTAAAAAAAAAATGTGAATCTTAAATGTCTGAAAACATCTTGTTTGGTTGAAACTAGAATTATAGCTTCGAAATATTTTTTCCCTGAATACTTTTCAGATACCAGCTGAGTATTTTCCTTCTCTTCTCTCATTCTTTGTTTTCCTTTGTTACTGGGACTTGCTATATAATGTGGCTAGCCTAGAGCTAACAATGTAGACTAGGCTGACCTTGGACTTGTGGTGGTCCTCCTGCCACTGCCTCCAAGTGTTAGGATGACAGGTGTTAGCTACCATACCCAACTTGGTCCATTCTTGAAGTATTGTAGTGAGTCAGTTCTCGTCCCTTTGTAGGAAGCATTTTTATTCTACCTTCCTGTAGAAATGTTCTACTTTTTAGTATGTCTTTAGCATTTGTAAGGTTTGCTATGAGGAATAACATTGATTTTTTTTCCTCCTTAAAATTTTTTAAACCCATAAACTTCCTTTCTTATCTGATGAACTCTCTGTGCTTAATTCTTTTCCATACTTAGTCAAAGATTTATCCCACCATTCTCCATTTCTTACCCAACACTAGGGATGAAAGAATGAAGCCTAGGGCATTAAAGATGCTAGCCAAGCACCATAACACTAAACTACATCCCCAGCCCCATTCTCCGTCTTTAAATTTATTCTGTCTTCCCTTGAATGACTTTCCAGTTTCTGCCTTATAAGGAGCTCTTCTTGTTTCCCAGCGTGTGTGTGTGTGTGTGCTCACATATACACACACACGTTGCTAATGAATCTTCTATCTTCTATTATTTCTAGGAACTTGAGAGACAAGAAGGCACAATGTATATTTGGCTTCTCCTCTTGAATCTCAGTAGTTCTTTATGTAGCTTTATCTAATAAAATCTCCTAAATCAGGCTTTACCTGGTTTCACCCTCATGGACTTGCCCTTAAATCATCTAAACTCTGCAGCTAACAACCTTGGAGATGTCTTGATGTTAACTCCAGCATCAAACTTTGGTACAGGGTATTTGTATAAGTACTCCAGTCTTTTGAAAATAATGATTTTAGGTCGTTGACATTAAATCATGTTTAAAGTTTCATGATCTGCTTTAGTTTCAGAAAAACTAGTTTGCAGAATATAAAGAAGGAACAAACATATTGGCACCTAAAGTCAACTCTTTTTTTTCTTCCATTCATTTGTTTGTTTGTTTATTTATTCGAAACAGGGTTTTTCTATAGCTTTGGAGCCTGGCCCCAACTCACAGAGATCCGCCTGCCTCTGCTCCCCGAGTGCTGGAATTAAAGGTGTGCACCACCACCGCCTAGCATGGAGTCAACTCTTATAGTGAAGTACTGTAGGAAAGCAATGAAGATGTAAGCCAAGGGGTCGGGAGGTAGGAAACACTGGATTTGCTAGCCAGGCAGTGGTGGCGCCCGCGTTTAATCCCAGCACTCAGGAGGCAGAGCAGATGGAAACCTTATCTTGAAAAACAAAAAACAAAACACTGGATTTGCCCTGATGGACACACAATATGAACATTCTGTATCGCGTACATGTACAGTGTCTTTTCTCTTGACAGTCGTATGTGTAATATATTAGGGTCATGAAAAATCTAGCCTCCTATGAACACCCACTTGTCAAGGAATTGGGTGAGTGCTAGGAGAGAATGTCTGCTTAGCTAGCTGCCACTCTCCCAGGATAGCCATCCTGAGACCCCCTTTCTTAGTTTGTCTCCCTGTTCCAAATGAACTCACTTTTACTTAATCCTGAAACCTAAATAGATTTTATAGAAGTAAATTGACAAAACTGTCTTACTTTAATCAAACTTAGTATCTAGTTTAAATATATTTTAAGAAATGGCCCTCAGGCAGATATCTGTGAGTTCTAGGCCAGCCTGGTCTACAAAAGCTAGTTCCAGGACAGGATCCAAAGCTACAGAGAAACCCTGTCTCAAAAAAAAAAAAAGAAAGAAAGAAAGAAAGAAAAAGAAAGAAAGAAATGGCTCTCAATACTAATAGATATTCACTGGATGTAGAATGAATTTAGTTTTTTATTTAATAAGCAACTTTATAATCATGTTTCTAGATACTCTAATCACAATATCACTTTCATCAAGTAATGCTTTTACTTTTTGACCTTTTATATTTATCCAAAATTTGAATATCTATAAACTCTGATTGACTTATTTTCTCCATTAATACTTTTCATTTCTCTTAAGTAAACTTTAAAAGTATCCATAATTTTCAATATTATCTATGAAGTCACAAGTTATCCTTCATGTTATCCAGCCGACTTAAAGAGGAAAATGCTTTAATTAAATATTTATGTTCCTTTAGAACTGAGAAAATTAAAGTTTCAAATCAGTTGATATTCTACTCATCACATAATCCTATCTAAACATATGAAAATAGTTTATAATTCCTTAACATTTGAAATACTGGGGGCAAAGTCGTCCTGAACAGAAACAAGTAAGCAAAACAAAGCATTCGTTTAACTTTTCAGTCTATTAATACAGAGACAATTTTTTTAAGGATTCAACATATTTGCACACAAAATACCCAGATATAAAACCACACCACATGCTGTAGTAGAAACTTAAGATTTAAAACATGTTTACCTGGAAATCTAAACTAAGTAGGCTTTGCTTGATGTCATTTAAGTCTCCCGCTGAAAGTGAAACAAAACCAGACTCTCTTTAAAAACAAAGAACAGAAGGGAAAGTTGAAAATATTAGCTGACTCCTTAGTCAGATCTAAAATAGCTGCTTCCCTTGGGGATAAGTGCTTTCAGTTCTTTGTGTGGAAAAATCAGCCAAAGAAGTAACCAGGGAAAATGGTTTCCAAGGGAAAGTTTTTTGTAAGGCACAGGAAAAGTGGAAAACATCAGCAGGGAGTTCGGGCAGGAGTCGGGGAGACATTTCCTTTGCAGGAAGTCCAGGTGGGGGCTGGGAAGACATTTCCTTTGCAGGCTGAAAGGCAGAACTAGAGTCACACGAGTGATTTGAGACAGATTGGTGGCTTTCCTAGGCTGTTTGCAGGAAAAACTGCATGGCTTTTCAAGTTCAAACCACCCAATATACCACTTGAGATTTGTCAAGCTTGTAATGGTAGTGTTCTCACTCACCTAAAGGCTGCATGTGTCTCCAGTCATATTTAAATTGACTTAAATTTCTCCTTATTAAGGAAACAAAAACTGGTTACATATTAATGCCATTAGAAATTACATACTTTCTATTTCCATCCATTTTGCATGCAAATGGATGGAAATAGAAAACACTATCCTGAGTGAGGTAAGCCAGACCCAAAAAGAGCAACATGGGATGTACTCACTCATATTTGGTTTCTAGCCATAAACCAAGGACATTGAGCCTATAATTAGTGATCCTAGAGAAGCTAAATAAGGAGAACCCAAAGAAAAACATATAGGCATCCTCCTGAATATTAACCTTCAGCAGGTGATGAAAGGAGACAGAGACAGAGACCCACATTGGAGCACCGGACTGAAATCTCAAGGTCCAAATCAGGAGCAGAAGGAGAGAGAGCATGAGCAAGGAACTCAGGACCGCAAGGGGTACACCCACACACTGAGTCAATGGGGATGTTCTACTGGGAACTCACCAAGGCCAGCTGGCCTGGGTCTGGAAAAGCCTGGGATAAAACCGGACTCTCTGAACATAGAGGACATTGAGGACTACTGAGAACTCAAGAACAATGGCAATGGGTTTCTGATCCTACTGCATGCACTGGCTTTGTGGGAGCCTAGACAGTTTGGATGCTCAACTTACTAGACCTGGATGGAGGTGGGGGTTCCTTGGACTTCCCACAGGACAGGGAACCCTGATTGCTTTTCGGGCTGGGGGGGGGGGACTTAATTGGGGGAGGGGGAGGGAAATGGGAAGCGGTGGCGGGGAAGAGACAGAAATCTTTAATAAATAAATAAATTTTTAAAAAAAAGAAAACCTAAAAAAAATTTAAAAAAAGAAATTACATACTTTTAGTAGTGGTACACACCTATGATCGCAGCACTTAGGAGGTAGAGGCATGGAATTTTTAGATTATTCTAGGCTACATATGGAGTTTGAGCCAGCCTAGGCTACATGAGACCCTGTCTCGAAAATATTGACTTCATATATACTTACATAAAGACACACATATTTATGCATATACATACATATTCCTAGCTGACCTGGAACTCAATATGTAGACCAGGCTGGCCTTGAACTCACAGAGGATCTACCAGTCTCTGACTCCCAGTCCTGGAATTAAAGGTATGCACCACCACACCTAGATGTGTGTGTGTGTGTTATACATACATATATATGTATATTATATATATATATATCTTAATGTACAAGGGAGCAATAAGGCTTCTCATTACTTCTTTGTGCTTTGGCCTCAGATTTCTTCATCTCCCCATAAGTAAGTTAGAAATAGATCAGGGTCAAGCCCAGCACTGCTGACTCTTAGTGCCTGAGTTACTCAATGGAAAAGCCTAGTCAGTATTCAACGTAGTACGTGAAAGTCAACTGCTATCAAGGCGCATAGATATGAAATTTGGAAATAATGAAAATGAAGATTTAACATACTTACAGATAAGTAATTTGTGTAGTGAATTATAGTGAACTCTGAATATCAATTTGGAAACAAGAAAATAGTGAATAAATGCCTTTAATTTTATTTATTTATTTTTGGGTTTTTGAGACAGGGTTGTAGACTTGTAGTTTGTAGGGAATGCCAGTGGTTGGTGGAAGCGGGAAGCAGTTTTTCAATGTCAGTAATAGTCGATAAGTGTTCATTGACATGTATGCTATCATCTGCAGTGTGAAATGTTGAGACAGAACATTAGAGGTAGGATGAACATCATCATTTTAAAATAATCCAGATAAATCTCACATACTTGGTAATCATAAATCACAGCCTGATTTGGAACATGCCTGTTGTTTTGCTGAAGGAGAATTGTGTTCGTGGCAAACAGAAATGGTTATATTGAGGACAACTAATAAAAATCAGTATTGTCTGCCCACGAGTCACTTCTAGAAATGCATTATAGGAACATCTTTCTGTGCAGAGATGTGCCTCGGGGTAGTACTTTGAAGCACTCTAAGTGTGGATTTTATAGAAAAGCAAAAAGCAACCCAGTTATATATTTGGAACAGTGAACTGCAGAGCTCTCTGGAAACTAAAGTGACATTAATACTAGCATGTGATGTTGTCTCCTATATCCCAAGAGGAAAATTGAAATATCCAAAACAATATATGCATTATCTTTTGATGTGTATAATTTCACATCTTTCTGAAGAGCAGATTAAAAGGGATAAATAAAAATTAACAGTGCCAGGCGGTAGTGGCACACGCCTTTAATCCCAGCACTCGGGAGGCAGAAGCAGGTGAATCCCTGTGAGTTTGAGGCCAGCCTGATCTACAAGAGCTAGTTCCAGGGCAGCTAGGACTGTTACACAGGGAAGCCCTGTCTCAAAAAAAAAAAACTATTATTTATTACTAGATGATAAAATTTTAACTTTTCTATGTAATTCATCATTTTGACAGTGTTTTTGCTTTTTATAACCAGATGAAGAAGGAATAACTATTTAAAACAGTATAAATTAAAAAAACTCTTAAAAAAAGATTTTGTGTGTGTGTGTGTGTGTGTGTTGTCTGCATATATATCTGTTTACTATGGGTATTCACTGCCCACAGAGATCATAAGAGGACAGCATATCCCCTGAAACTGGGGTTACAGACAGCCGTAAGCCATTCTGTGAGTGCTAGGAAATTGAACCCTGATCTTCTGCAAGAGCAGCCAGTACTCTTAATGACTAAGCCATCTTTCTGGTTCCTTAAACAAAAGTAACTCTTCAGTGGCATAGAGGAGGAATAACAACTATCATGCTGAGTTGACATGGTTGGAAAAAACCAATCTTCAGATTTCTGAGGCCATGCTCTACAAGTTTGTGGTTTAATGGATGATTACTTGAACTTTTTTTCAGAAACTGTTTTAACCACCCTAGTACATGGAAAATGCTGGTGTTATGGTTTTTCCTTCTCTCTCATTATTGTAGGCATAATTATGTCCTAGAACTTGGCTACCCTAGCGCACTGAAAGAATAATGTTTGCCACCAAATACTTTGCAGAAAGTGAGTATCAGCCATGCCAGCAGGGAGTAAGCCTTTAGGACATTTATTTCACTTACCACTGAAGTCACTTAGACTGGGATGTTCATATAGAATCTGGTTGCTGTTTAACTAGAGCTGAAAAATTAACTGATTAACAATAAATTAATACTAGTGAATTGAGCCCTCTATGCTTTCCTGTGAAGCTGGTTGCTGATTAGCTGAGGCTGAAAAACATAGCTGTGTTTTATTAAGAGGCTCTTACTACTTGTGGAAAGTATTCCCTTAGGGTCAGAATACAGAAGGTATGGTCCAATGGGAGGCCCAGACTGTACATCAAGGTGGCAGCAGAATTTGGCAAATAATGTTTAAGAGTCTCCCACATTATACTGGATTTGAAAGCATGAAAGGGTTATGTAGGGAAGCTGGGTGGCAAGGTCACTGAAGTCCCTTAAGAGAGGCCAAAAGATGCCAGTGGAAGGTACTTTCTCAGTTGCAGTGGAGACCCCAGGATATTGGGGATGCCAGCTCTGTGAAATCTACCAAGGGAAGCAGCAGGTGTGAAACAGAGCTGGTCTTAGTAAACTAAATGTACTGTGGATGGCAAAGCTGAAGAAATGGATACACCGAAGCCTTTTGCAGCCAAAACATCGTGGGTCAAACATAGACTACAGGATTTGTTGGGTTTTTTTTTTTTAAGATTTATTTATTTATTATCTGTACAGTATTGTCAGTATTCTGTCTGCATGTGTCCCTGCATGCCAGAAGAGGGCACCAGATCTCATTACAGATGGTTGTGAGCCACCATGTGGTTGCTGGGAATTGAACTCAGAACCTTTGGAAGAGCAGGCAGTGCTCTTAACCGCTGAGCCATCTCTACAGCCCAGAGCTACAGGATTTGATCTATACTGATAGACTTTGGTTTTGCTTAATGTGATTATTTTTATATCTTCTCTTTTGGAGTAAGGAAGTATTTTTTAGTAAGTATTTTTTAGAAGCCCACAGTTAAACTTCAGAGTGGGACTTTTAAAGTTGTACTATGTTTTATACTATGATATCAATATGTGATATTGGTGACAAGAAAGAAAATATTATGGCTTAAGGTGATGTTTATGTTCAAGGTGACAAGGAGTGGTGCCTACTTGTCAGATACAACTGCCTACTTGACAAAGCCCAGAGTTATCTGAGGAAGTCTCAAATGGGGGGATTTCCTTGATCAGATTGACCTGTGGGCATGTCTGTGTGGCATTTTCTGTTGTTGTATTTCAAGAGGAAATCTATTAATTTAGAAGAATGAACATGACATATTGTTGAGTGACAGACAGGAAATTATAAATGTTGATGCCTTGTAGATATATTAGTAGATATGAAGGCTGCTATGTCTAATTAAAATTAACCATAGTTTTATAGAGAATTTTATTTTATTCATAATTCTTATAATTCCTGAATATTTGCTCAGAAAAACAAGGCTTCTTTTATTTTACGCACACAACAAAACAGAGAGCTCCTTAAATAACTGTGTTCTGATTTCCTAAGTTTTCACTCAATCCCTTTAACTCCTAATTTAATATCTTACACTACTGTTTTATAACAAAGCAGTAAACTCTACTGTATTTGATTCCTTCTTCATCTCTGGAGTTTTCTCCTCCTCTCAATTCCTGTCCTTTCTTCCCCTCTGCTACCTTCTGGATTTTGTCACATCTTTTTTTTCTTTCTTTATTTTGTCTTTTACAATCTTTCTGTCTCCTCTTCCACAATGGCCCCCAAGCCATTGTAGCACTTATGTTGTAGATGTATCAGTAGGGATTGTGTTCCACAATTCTGCATTTTAATCTGTTGTGGTTTTCTGTAATGGCCTCCATCTGTTGTAGAAAGAAGAAAAGTCTCTCAGAGAAGGTAAGGACAGCACATACCTATGGGTATAAAGACAAATATTTAGAATGAAATTAGAGATTTTGCTGGTTTAGTAAGTTATCAGTTGTAGGGTTTCCTCCAATATTCACTGCTTGCTTGGCCAGATTTCTCTCTTGTTGAGCAGGTCTTCAGCCCAGCTAGACAGCTGTTTGGTACCAACAATGTGTCTGTGCTGCTACTGCATGCCTCCTTAAAGTTATTATTCCTAGTCATTATTGTGGTTCACAGGTGTCATAGCTGGGTAGTACTGTTGGTTGATTCCCTCCTTTGGATGGCTGCATGGCACCTTCTAGTACCAAGGAAGCTTAGTTTCCAAGAAGAAGGCTTTCACATCAGTTCCAGCTCAAGAACTCTGGGTCCTGGTTCTAGGTCCAAACTGCCTGATGTCTTCAGCAATGGAGATTTATCTTCTACTTCTGAGTGGCAACCAGGGGCAACAGCAATATATATCCACATGCCTCTGCTTCTGTCTCCCAAGTGCTAGGATTAAGGGTATGCACCGTCACCACCCTGCTTGCCCCACTTTTAAAGCAACCTGAGAATAGCTGTGCATGGCACTAATCAGCACTCAGGAGGCAGAGCCTGGCAGATCACTGAGTTTGTGGCCGTCTTGGTCTACATATCAAGTCCAAAGATAGCCAGGGCTACATAGAGAGATTTCTCTCAAAAATCAATAAATAGATAAAGTAAATGAAAATAGACATTTTCTGTTTGCTCATTGGCAGAATCAGGTATTCACCCAATCCCTGTCATAGCACACTGTTGTGGAATACTCCCTTTGTACACAGTGAAGATTTGTCACTTGAATTGATTTATAAAATGCTGATTGGCTGGTAGCTGGGCCAAAAGTATAGGCAGAACAGCCAAACTGAGGATGCTGGGAGGAAGAAGGGCAGAGTCAGAGAAGATACCAACCAGCTGAGGAAGCAGGATATGTCGAAAATGAGGTAACAAGCAATGAGCCATGTGGCAAAGCATAAATAAGGAATATGGGTTAATTTAAATATGAGTTAGGTAGTAACAAGCCTGAGCTATTGGCCAAGCATTTATAATTAATATTAAGCCTCTGTGTCTTAACGAGAACCTTTGGGGTTCAACCACGGTCCTCTTCAGGGTTCAGATTGGAAGCTACAACAAGCAAAAAGAACTTTTTCTGAAAGTGAATTATCTCTCATGTGCTTTTCTGAATTAGTTTCTTTATTGTTCTGTCTCTATTCTAATTTTCCTGTCCTACTTCTAATTCCTCCTAGCTTCTTTTTCTTTTCCAGCCTAAAAACTGTCTCTCTCCCAGGAGCCTCGAAGTGATAAAGAAATTGCAAAAGTTACTTCTCATTGGTCAAAATCAAATTCCTAGGGTAAGCAATAGGAGCTGAGCCCTTGCCATGGCAAAACAAGGGTCCAAGGTTACAAGAGTAAGATCGAGACCAGAGGGCAGGGGTACAATGTCCAGTGCGATAAACTTTGAGTTGTAGGTCCTTTGTTAACATACTGGCAAGAAAAGAATCACCATGCTTTTCTTAGGGTGCTTTGTGCAGTAAGTAATCTTGGTTGGACATCTGCAGCTCTTTGTGCATAGCTGTAAAATTTGAAATTTATGATCCATTTGCAAAAAGCCTTTAATCTTGTTTGAACTTGCTCTGAGGTGAAAGTGAGCTAATTGTGTGCAGTTAGAATAAGCCAAAAGGAATAAAGTAGGCTTTTTTTTTTCAAGACAAGATTTCTCTATGTAGCTTTGGAGCCTGTCCTGAAACTTACTCTGTAGACTAGGCTGGCCTCAAACTCATAGAGATCTGCCTGCCTCAGCCTCCTGAGAGCTGGGATTAAAGGCGTGCACCACCACCACCCAGCCCAAAGCAGGCTTTTAAATGTCTACAGTCCTCATAGGACAAATATATCTAGTTATGAAACATGTCCCAGCATATATTCTGTATATCAAAATTATGCAACCAAATGAAAAGTCATCTTCCTGCCCACTGACAGATATATGTGCCCATAAGATTGAGATGTAATCATGAGATTACATATGCACATCACATGAGATTACACACTACAATGCAGGTATTGGGGTAACAACAAGCTGCTTTAGCAAAAATGAGCAACAGTTTCCAGAGTTTATGGTCCTGCAGGCCTTGCCTTGGCAGGATTTCTCTCCATCAGATAATCACTCCATTGGTGGATTGACATCTGAATACTAGTGGTGTGGGAAGTCCTTCAGTCTATGTGTTGCTTTTATTGGTTAATGAATAAAGAATCTGCCTGGGCCTATAGCAGGGCAGAACAGAGCTAGGTGGGGAAAACTAAATGGAATGCCAGGAGAAAGAAGGCAGAAGGCAGAAGGCAGAGAGACATCATGTAGCTGCAAGAGGGGAAAGATGCCAGCTGCCAGTTGGAACCTTGCTGGTAGGCCACGAACCTAGTGGTAAAATATAAAATAATGGAAATGGGTTAAGAGTTAGCTAGCAATACGCTTAAGTGATTGGCCAAGCAGTGATTCAAATAATATAGTGTCTATGTGATTGCTTCGGGAGTCTGGGTGGCCGGAAAGTGAACAAGCAGCCTTATACAAAACACTAGTTGTCACCTCTGTAAACTCTTATGACCCCTGACATTGTTTGGGAACTTGCAGGCAGGACAGAAACTTCAACCAACAGCATATGACAGATGGAGACTCAAATGGGAGGGAAACAAAAGGAGACAACATATATGAGATCTTCCTGGGCACTAGCCTGCTCTTTCCTATGCAGTGAACATGTGTGATTTCAATAATGGTTTCTTAAACCATACATATTACATGCATTATTATCTTCCATTTAATGTTGGAGCAAAACTAAAGTGTCACAAAAGCAAAATGAGGAAACTGAATGGGGTTAAATGGGTTACATGGGAAGGGAACAATGGCAATAGTCCCAAGCTAGTCTGGTTTACTTTTCATACAATGCTCAAGGTCAGTGTTTCCATCCTGAGCAGCCACTGAAGGGCATGTGAACAGACAGCCACTCTCATCCTTTCTGAGTCTCCATATCACAAAACTCCATAACTGCTTGTGAAAATCAGTTCCTCAGTGCTAGGACAGAGATTTGACAGTAGGTAGCTGCGGTCAGGACCTGAGTCAGACCTCAGCCCAGTGACTTAACAAATCTAGATGAGTTACATGCCCTTTCTGGCACTCAGATGACTAATCTTTCATGCAAGACCATTAGAGAATTCTTAGGTTGTTTCTCTCAGGCTTTATAGGGCGTGGTGTTCCTTCCCTTGGAAAATAGGCATCGCAAAGCATTCAGAATTGTTATTTTCCCTGTAAATTCCCTCCTGTAACCCCTGAAACCCATGCTTAGTGAGGGACTGGGGAGAGAATTACACATATGGTAGTTTGAGCATTGTTGGGAATGGGGATTCTTTTCCACTGATACACTGTCTGAAGGAGATGGCTATGAACCAGGATGACCACAATATTTACGAAGGTATGTAATGAAAAAAGAAGACTTTGGCAACTAATGTAACTCCATCACTCACAGGGAGGATAAAGAGACATTCACTTGAGGTTTAATAAATCAAAACAGTGTTTGTCCACAGCTTCATTTTTTCCCATTACTGGTGGGTGATGTCATCATTTTCATTTCCCTTAAAATCCTTTTGTGTCCAGGAAAAGAAGATTGATATTAACTGCATTTATTATCACAGATTCTTATGGTGATTTTAGTTTTAATTTTGCCACCTATGTAGAGGGTTTTTTTTAAAGATTTTTATCTATGTGTGTCTGTATGTTTCTGTGTCTGTCCCTGTGTGTGTTTGTATATATGGGTATGTGCACATGAGCACAGGTGCCCTCAGAGGCCAGAGACATCAGATCCCTTTAGCTAAAGTTACAAGCCATTGTATGTGCCCAATGTGGCTGTTTGGAATCAGACTTGGGTATTCTGCAAGAGCAATGTGAGCTTTGATTGCCAAACTTTCTCTGGCCCTTATTTCTTTTTTCCTTTTCTCCTCGATGTTACTGGTCAAACACAGTGCCTTAAACATGCTAAGCATAAGTGGTACCAATGGGTCAAAACAAAACCCAGCCAGTGGCTGCAGTTAGCAGAGAGTAGAAATGTTTAGGAATATTCAACCTAGATTATCTTCCTTCAAAAATTCTATTCTTCTGGTGTTTAATGCCCCTATTCCGTTGTGTCTCACTTTTTGATCTCATCTGTGCCCTTATCACCCTGTCCCACTGCTTCTGCTGCCAGTGCTGCTGATAGATGATGATATGGCTTAACTGTGGGAATGGAGATTCAAGTGGAAGAAGGAAATAAAGTCATTTTTGGTTATCCAAGAAAAGAAGATTCCTTTACCAAGGTTGGGGGAGTATGTAAATTAGTAAAACTTAAGGTTTATTTGGATATAGGAAAGTGAAGAAAGAGAAATCAGGTACATGAAGCTTAACTTTTGGGTGCAATCCAACTGCATTTACTGAGGTGACCACAGGCTAGCACAATCAAGGGAACTATGGGCTAGAAGTAAAATCCATTAGAATGTGGTGGCTAGTACTGAAGCCACAGAACTGAATGAAATCATCAACCACTGTGTATAATAAAGTTGTGAGGCAAGCTTTATTGAGAATTAGGGGAACCAAAAATTTTAAAACTTTCCAAACTATGCACATTGTTGACAGAAAAATAAAAAAAATAAAATAACTTTATTTAGGCCACTTTATCAAATTCTATTAAATGCTAAGCAGTTCTGCTTCTGAGACTCTATTCTACAGAAAGTTATGAACAGATATACAGCAATCTCTGATGTGGATATTTGTTGTAATATATAAAGTGTTAAAAATTTACAAATAACCAAATGATTGCTGAAAGTAGGTTAACTTCTCTAATATGTTAGAGGAATCTGGGAAACAGCAGAGTAAGAGACAACAGGAATCAGTCTTCCCACTTAGATAACAACTAAACTGACAGAATATGTCTGATGTAACTGTTTTTGAATTCTGGAGACTACTAAGGGCTTGCAACATCCCAGAGGACAGCTAGGGTAGTAAATTGTGGTTAATTTGATCAATTTCATCTCTTAGCACAGTAGCTGCTAACCAGCCCCCAACCTAGCTCATCTCAGATGTCTGTAACATGTTCCTGGAATAAATCAACATTCCCTGTCTATACCAGGGCTTTGTTCTCTAATTGCTGCTGCTTATCATAGAGGTTCAGAGTTAGGATTCATTGTGGTTGCCTGTCTTAGGGTTTCTATTGCTGTGATAAAACACCATGACCAAAAAGCAAGTTGGGGAGGAAAGGGTTTATTGGGCTTACACTTCTGCATTGTAGTCCATCACTGAAGGAAGTCAGGATAGGAATTTAAGCAGGGTAGGAACCTGGAGGCAGAAGTTGATGGAGGGGACACTGCTTACTGGCTTGCTCCTCATGGCTTGTTCAGACTGCTTTTTTTCTTTTGTTTTATTTTTTTGTTGTTTTTTCGAGACAAGGTTTCTTTGTATGTAGCTTTGGAGCCTGTCCTGGAACTAGCTCTTGTAGACCAGGCTGGCCTCGAACTTACAGAGATCCTCTTGCCTCTGCCTTCCAAGTCCTTGGATTAAAGGCATGTGCCACCACTGCCCAGCTTTAAACTGCTTTCTTATAGAAGCACCACTCACAATGGGCTGAGCCTGCCTCAGTCAATCACTAATTAATTAAGAAAATGCCCTACAGGCTTGTCTGTTTGCAGCCTGATTTTATGGAGCCATTTTCTTTAATTGTTTGTTATTTTTTTTTCCCAAGGCAGGGTTTCTCTGTATAGCCCTGGCTGTACTGGAACTTGTTTCTGTAGACTAAGATGGTCTACAAACTGGTCAAACTCAGAGGTCTGCTTGCTTCTGCCTCCTGAGTGCTGGGATTAAAGGCATGTGCCACCATAACACTGGCAGCTATTTTCCTAACTGAGTTTCCTTTTAGATAATTCTTGACTTGTGTCAAATTATGCATAAAACTATCCTTACATTTTTTTTTGCAATTCCTTTTTTTTCTTTTTATACACTCCTTTTTGTTCTTGTTATTCATTTGAAAGCTAAATACTCAACTAGGTCATGAACAAGTAACTGCAGAGGCTAGGGAGATGTTTCAATGGATAAAATGCAAGAATGAGGACCTAAGTTCAGATCCCCAGCACCAATGTAAAATAGCATTTTTAAGAAGCTAACTGCAGTGATGACTAAAGGGGAAGAAAAATAAATGATAAAAAAAGTAAATATGATCCAGTGTACACTTATTCATATATTATTATATTTTATATTATAATGAAATCCTTTACATTCTGTATAAACATTGTATAATTTAAATATCCCAATATATAAGGAAAGGTAGAAATTGACAGTACATGTTCTAAGAAAGGCACTAGTTCTGAATAGATCCAAGAAGACATTAAGTTTGCACATCAGGCTGGTCTTTGGCACAAAGACAACCCACAACAGGAAGAAAGATAAAACACTCTTTAAAAATACAGTTAACCCTAGAGGAAGGGGGAGATTCTGATTTTCATTATTAGCACATTTTTTAGCAAATAGTATTAAGGACTTGTAGGACACTATCAAACAGGCCAACATGCAACATAGAAGTCACAGGAGAAGAAAAGGGGATGGAATGAATATTTTAAGGCATAATAGCTAAAAATTCCCCCAAATTTTATGAACATAAATATAAACATGCCCTGACCTATATATCCAGCTATGTCAAAGACATTATGTCAGATTTCTTGGAAAAAATGACTGTAGATAACTATGAAGAATATGCTCAAATAATAAAAGATGTGAGAGAGATCAATTTCTATGAACAAAACAGAAAATTAATAGAGATAGCAAACATAGAAAGCCAGAAGAAATATAGCATGGCTGTATAGTGAGAACTTGTCTCAAAATTAAAACTGTTGAAGACTAAAAATTTACCAGAGTCGAGTGAGGTAACCCAGACACAGAAAGACAATTAACACATGAATTCACTCATAGGTGATATTTAAACATAAAGCTAAGAAAGCCAGCCTACAAACCACAATCCCAGAGAACTTAGACAACGAGGACACTGAGAGAGACTTATACATAGATCTAATCTACATGGGAAGTAGAAAGTAGAAAAAGACAAGATCTCCTGAGTAAAATGGGAGCATGAGGACGTTGGGGGAGGGTTGAAGGGGGGAGGTGAGAGGCAGGGAGGGGAGCAGAGAAAAATGTAGAGCTCAATAAAAATCAATCTAAAAGGAAAAAAAAGAAAAGAATAAAACATAAAACAACAGATACAGAAAAAAATTTACTGGAGTCAAAGAACAAATAACTTGGATAATTCTGCCTATCCATAGTCTTTATAGTTTGTCTTCATTTCCCGTTCACACCCATCATTGTTGCTAATTGAATTGGCTGCAATTATTAAATCTCCTTGTTGAAAAATAGCAGAAACTCTTCCTGTAAGCCCAAGTACACAAGAGGTCATAGCAGTGGAGCACTAGAGAATATACATGAAAATTTGGGGAAACACCCAGGATCTGGGAATAGAAATGGGAGCCCTTTCATGTCTATACTATCTGCAGATTCTATCCCACTTTCTTTTCTAGGGTCTTGTGTTGACTTATCCCTACACTTTCTGTAACTTCATTCTCTTTCACAAAGTGCTGTCCCTGTGTTGGCAAACAAGTGACCCACTGGACCTGCTCTGTATCCTCAGTTCATGCAGGGTTCCAGATAGTTGGTCAAGGAAAAGTTTCTGGTTTCCCCAAAAGATTCTGCTTGGGTCAAGCTTCCATCCCTGGTCCTGTGCACTATGATCTGTGGGGTCAACTCCAAGTACAGGCCATGCAGGTTTACTGAGTAGTAGTAATGCAGATAATAATGAAGCTAACTGTAAATCCAGCAGAAGGCTGTCCAGGTCATATGTTAAAGCCTTTGTGATGAAAAGTTCCTTTTGTTGAATAGAACTCTCTTGAGTAAATTTCCAGAGGAGACCTTTATACTGTTTGAGTGTGTTTCACTGTGTGACCTAAAGCAAGTTTTCACCCATTGCCCTGTCAGTGTTAGAACTTTGTCCTTTTTCCTTACCTGGCACATTCAGAACAGCGTCTGTAAGTGATTACAAGAACCTTCCACAGTTTTTAGCTCTGTGTCGTGAGAACTGTCCTTTAATTATATGCAAGTGTCTTCGTTTTCCTTTTATTTTGTTTTGTTGACACAGGGTCTCTATGACTCTGACTGCCCTGGAATTCAGAGACCACCTGCCTCTGGCTCCCAAGAGCTAAGATTAAAAGGCATACACCACCACACCCATCTATATACAAACTTTAAAAATTAGTGTTTGCTTTTATTCTTAGCAGTTTTTGAAAATCAGTTCTGAAATTATGGAGAGGTGCCTTTTCTTTCTTTTATTTGGAGGTAGTTTAAAAGCATTAGTTATTCCACATTTACTCTGTCCTTAGTAGGTAACTGTTGGTTCTGCATTTAAACTGGCTAATTTCAAGCAGGCTTTAGTGAAACAAACAATATTTTCACGATGAAATCACCAGCATATGAGTTGCAGGAGCTGTGCCATCGGCTTATGATGGTATGCCATTTGGTATCTATAATTCATAACAGCATGTTTACATGCTGAAAATAGCAGCTTCTTGATTGCAGGAGAGGAACATTAGCAATGGCTGAACACTCAGCCGTGACCAAGATCTCTGTCTCGGACCTGATGCTTTTTGTCATCTTGAGCTCCTCACAAGTCCTATGAAGGCTTCATGCTGGGTCACACATGAATCAAAGAGTGATCATACCACAGCCATTCCAGTGTCAGTCGCACCCTCTTCATGTGCCGTTCAGATGTCTACCTTTTTTTTTTTTTTCTTTTCGAGACAGGGTTTCTCTGTAGTTTTGGAGCCTGTTCTGGAACTAGCTCTTGTAGACCAGGCTGGTCTCAAACTCACAGAGATCCGCCTGCCTCTGCCTCCTGAGTGCTGGGATTAAAGGCATGTGCCACCACTGCCCAGCTTTTTGTCTGTGTGTGTGATGTCTACCATGTATGTGATGCTGTTTTCTCAACAAAACCCTGATAGCATGTGCACTCGGACCTGTGGGCACATACACAAAGGCCAAAGGAAGACGCTAGGTGTCCTCCTCTCTCTCTGCCATATTCATTTGAAACAGGGTCCCTCCCCCAGCCTGTAGCTCATATTTTTAGTTTGACTGGCAGCAGCAATCCCCAGTGAACTTCCTATCTCTGCCCCATACAGCAGTGGAGTTACAGGCACTCAAGAAACCATACCCAGCTTATTCCATGGGAACTGGCAACTAAACGAAGGTCCGCATGCTTATGCAGCCTTAACTACCTGTTCTCTTAACTACTGAGCCGTCTCTCCAGCCCTCTTAGTCATGCTCTTTACTCACTAATTTCACTACATTCCTTTTGACTGGATTTCCTTTAGCTTTTTTATTTGTAAGTCAATTGCATTCATAAATTTCAGGATTGAACAAAAATTCCATAGGGAAAACAATGGCACTAGCAGAAGAGAACACATGGAAGAATTTTTTATTACTTGAAATAATAAGCATCTATTAAGTGAAAATTATAGGACAATCTGGATATAATTACAAATAAAAAGTTGTCAAAGTGTTCTATAATAAATAAAAACTCTTTAAGAAAGTGGTTTTGTTTTTTAAAAGTTATAGAAACAAATTGCATCTGTATATTTTTAAAAGGTCATTTGAATTTTAAAAAAATTAAGCCTGGTGATGGTGGTGCATGTCTTTTATCCAAGCACTTGGGAGGCAGAGGCAGGCAGATCTCTGAGTTCAAGGCAAGTCTGGTCTATGGAATAAGTTCCAGACAGCCAGGGATACACAGAGAAACGTTGTCTCAGAAAAACAAAACAAAACAAAAGAATAGGGATTAGTCAAACAGCATGTTAAATATAGTTAAAGAAGAAAAGTAGGAGATAGATTTGAGAAATCCCTAATCACAATAACAACAGCAAAGCAAAACTTCTATGTCCCTTCTATGCCTGTAGATGACCTTTGCTGGACATTTATTCTACCTAAAGTAGCATCTTTGTGTCCAGCTTCTTTCACTTGTAATTGTGTTGGGGGTTTATCCGTGTTTTAGTGGGTATGAGTACTTTATTTTTATTGACCAGAGAAACTCTGGCTATTAATAAGCCATACCTGTTTGGCTACTTACCAGTTTAGGGAAATTGGATTATTTGGAATTATTTGTCTGTCATGAATAACTCTACCATGAACATTCACACACAAGTTTGTATACAAATGTGCTTTATTTCCCATGGTTGAGTTCCTAGAGGTGGAACTGTTGAGTTGTATGACAAACTTGAAACTCACAAACCACTGTGATGTCACAGAACAACAAAGTAGGGCATCCCCAGAGCAGTTTTTCTACTGAAATCACCAAAAAACTGTCAAATTTGACAGAATAAACCATGCTGAACCCTAGGATCAAATCAGATACTTAGCAGTAGCTGAAGAGTACTGGGTGAGAGAGAGCCCCTGGATTTCAGAGGAAAACATCATTATTCCCCATGCTGGCAATGACATGAGGATAGCAGCCCATGTTCTTGATGCAGCTTGCTCAAGTTAGGGGACAGATACAAACCTCTTTCCAGTACTGTGCTATGTATTCTGAGCAGCGTTGATGGTTCCCCAGGGGAGCAGTGCAGCACCTGATCTGTCACGCTTACACCCCGTGGCTGTAGCACCTTTCTGAGATGGGCAGTTTCATGCGCTACCAAAGCCTGTACACGCAAGGGACTGCTGAAAAGGTATACAGCAGATAGTCAGAACCCCAAAAGGAAAAAAACTGGAAAGAGGAATAGGAGGGAGAAATAATATTTGGAAGGATCACTGCATACACAAAGAGAAACAGTCTCTGCATGTCCATGACTGATGCCTGCTAAGAAGAGACTAGCCAGGGACCAGGCCTACCCCTCTAGGGTAAAGGCAGAACTATGGACTATCTTAGCACCGAAAAGTGCCCACCTCAATGCCAACCTCCAAGGGCCAGGACAATTTAGTTTCATATTGTTTTTCTCTTCTTCTGGGCTCCAGGGATTTATAGGACTCTGCTGGGCAATTGGCTGTGAACAGAACAGTATTCTAGAGACATCACAGCGATCACCTACAAACAAGACTACAGTCATAGTGCATCAGGCTGGGAGTCGCTAAACATGCCAATGTATTTCTCAGTTGACCTTTAGGGCAAGGACACTCCAGTATGAAAAGAACCAGTTCAGTTCGGCTTCCACATCTGTCTATACTGGGTGAACAAGCCACCTCCCACTCCCAGTGCTGTGGATACAGCCAGTCCAGCTGTCATGCCTTTCTCCACCACGATGGACTGTAATCCCTGAAACTGAACCCAAATAAACCTTCCTCATTAAAATTAAATATAGCCCAGCATTTCGCAACAGCAAAAAAGAAAAAAAAGTCAAAAGACACAGCAAAGAATGATCCATTCACAGGAAATAGGGTAGGAAAAAGTGAGACTCTCAGCAAGGATATATGTTATTTTTTAAAGCATCTAAACAAAATATAATATTTACATGCAAAGGAATATTTTTCAGGCATAAAAAGAAATGCAGTATTAAAGAGTCTTTCTAGACTGGCTTTGCTGAAAAAGCCAAACATTAAAAGTTGTATATTTTTGATCCTATGTCTATGAATTATGTAAGATAGATAAATTCAGAGAAATGTAAGTGAAAGGGCTGGCTGTGATGGCACACACCTTAAATCCCAGCACTCGGGAGGCAGAACAGGTGGATCTCTGTAAATTCAAGGCCAGCCTGTCTACACACGGCTGAACTGGAGTTCCAGGACTGCCATGGCTACATAGTGTGACCTTGTCTCAACTGAGCTTCCCTACCTGCCACAAAAAAAAAAATGAAACGAATGGGTGAGGGCTGTTGAGAGTTTTCAGAGGGGAGAGTAAAATGAGCTGATGAGTGAGTGCAACTTCTCCTTTGAAGTCATAAACATACTTTGGGAATAGCAGCAAGTAGGTGGTAAAAGAGCATTCAGTATGTCCTGAGTGTCAGCAAATTGGCCACTTTAAATAATTTATGTCATATGCATTTTATTAAAATTAAAAGAACAAGCAACTGTATGTCTAAAAGAGCCTCTTCTCTTGTACCTTCTTCCTCTCCATGTCCCAACTCCCAGGACATGTGGGCTCAGGGAAAAAGCTAAAAAAAAAAAAAAAAAAAACAATGTTACCAAGTCCAACATCCTCACTTCTTCTTCCCAGCCCAGGACTTAAATGATGTAACATGTAACATTCTCTCTGTAGAGGGGAACAGGGCAAGTGAGGGGAGAAAAAAATAGATAATCCTAAGGGTAACCCACATTAAAGAGGAGGGTTGTCAGCCATCCCTCTCTGGAATTAAATCACAGCATTGGAGCTCAGATTTAATGATACAGGAAGCTGAAAGACTCACACCACTGCAAATAGCACACTGCCCCCGTGAAGCTCCCATGGAAATCAGACTGCACAGCTATGAATAAATGAATAGATTGCTTTTCTATGAAATTTAAAGGAATGATTTTCACTCTGCTTTTTATGTGAATGTATCACTTCAGAATGCAAATATGCTTTAAAAGAGCAAAAGAAAATACCTAATTGATTTTACAAGATAAAAAACCTTTCCCGTATTCTCACCTCATTTGTTATTGTCTGCCATTTTATGAGGTATCCTAATAGGTATAAATGACTACTTATACTTGTAAAGAAAGTTTCAGACAAAGTATCATATAGATCTATTTTTTTTAATTTCCAGCTATTTATGATAGCTCAGATTGAAAACCTATCTAAGCTGCTTTATTTTATGAAATCTTATATTACAAATGGAAAACAACCAGTGTAACCAGGCATGATGCACTCAATGAGGCAGAAGCAGGTAAGTCTCTGAGCTAGAGACCAACCATGACTGTACAGTGAGACCCTGTCTCAAGAAAGAGGAGGGGACTACAAGTTCATATTTTCTGAAGCTTTTCAAGTTTGTATTCTGTCTTATTTTGTGCTTTCTGAGAGTCTCACTATATAAATCTGGCTGCCCTGGAATTCACCAATGTAGAACCGTCTTGCAGTCATCCTGTCTCAGTCTCTCAAATGCTAGAATTACAGGCATGTGCTGCCATGTCTGGGTGGCTATACTATCTTTTAATTGTGTTGTAGCAATAAATTTTAAATAATATGTTTATCTGATAAACAAAAACCACATGGTATATCACCTGTATTTCCTGCTCCACATTCCCAACAAGTGGGCAGATTCTTTCTCTAAGAATGTGCAGATGGGCTCCCCAAGGACACCATGGTGCACTTGAGCCCTTCCTTGCTGCAAGCTGTAATTAAGTAAATGATTTCATATGTCCATATGTTAGCATAAGCTCTTTATACGAACATCATTATCTCATTCTGTGGGACAAAAACAACCCAAGTCTATTTGCAAATGCCCTTGAGAGAACTTTAAGTAGTGACTGGACACTGTGATGAGGCATTGAGTGAGGCCATGTCTGCTCAGGTTCCCAGTGGCTCTAATTCTGCAAACCTAACAAATTGTAATTGCTTGTTCTAAAGGCTTTTTATTTTGTTTTCAGACTCCAACTTTAGTTTCTCCTAGGTGTGTTTTCTTCTTTGGTAAAAACAGTCCAACATGTCTCCTTAGTATTCAGTACTTGTAAATTAGGAGTTTCTTCCTGCTACAAATATATAAACAAGATTTGTATTAAAGATACTTGATGTTTAAAATACTATAGGTTTCCTGTTGGCAACTGAAGTATAACTTTTTAAAAACTAAAATCTGACTTTTGGCTGTTCTGTCTTTAAGTGGGGAAAAAAGAAAAAGAGGAAAAAAAAAACCTTGCAGCTTGACTATTTTGGCTCACACTCTCTGTTTCCATTCCTGCTGCTGGCCAGGGCTGCATAAGCAGTGGTGGTTATGCAAGCCTCCAGGCCTCCAGGGCCCTTATCCTTCCCAGACCTCAAACAGCATCTGTCTGTTTCCAAACAGCTAAGAACGGTACAACCCTTTGCTATTTCCCTGGTCAGCCTCAGCTTCTGGAAATTACTATGTCACTGCAAGTTTATTTAACCCTACATTCTAACTGAATTATCGCTGAAATACATTATTTACTTTTAATTGACCCAAGCTGAATTAGTAATAGAGGAACGTTTTTAAAGACAAATAGAAGTTCAAAAATATTTAAAAACAAATGTCTACAACTAAATCTTCATATAACAAAGATATCTAAGCTATAATTCTTGTTCATTTATTTAAAATGCAATACAACTAACTCCATTTGAGTCAAAGCATATGAACCATAGCTCAAGATAAAGAAATGAGCACTTAATAGTATGTATAAATGAGCTAACTGGTGGGGTCAACATTAAAAACTCTATATTTTCAGGTAGCTTTGCTTTAAATATTGAAATCCCAAGAGAAAAGAAAAGCACAAAAAATATCTCTCAGAACAGAGTCAGAGCTCACTGTGTATAAGCCATAAAACTTAGTATGATGCCACCCTGTTCAACACAACGCAGACAAGACACGGTGACTGCCCCTCCAGCACAGTATCCTAGACACAGAGCACCTTGAAAAGTTGACA
Source organism: Microtus pennsylvanicus (assembly GCF_037038515.1). Taxonomy (NCBI): domain Eukaryota; kingdom Metazoa; phylum Chordata; class Mammalia; order Rodentia; family Cricetidae; genus Microtus; species Microtus pennsylvanicus. The sequence continues at coordinate 84,992,188 of NC_134582.1, read as the reverse complement.
AAGCAATACTGTAGCGATAAGTTTCTTTACTTGTCTGCTTATTCCATCAAGTTTTATGCCACATGAGGTCTTGCATGCTGCCTTTTGTCTTTTTACTTCTAGAAAAATAAAACAAAAAAAAGGGTATATCTTATAAATACACAGTTGAACAATTTTTTTTTTCCCCAAAAGGAGTTTGTATAGCCACCACCCAAATAGGAAACAGAGAAAGAGCAGTTCCCAGAAACACTTTCCTCCTCCCAGGCTTCTGGTGGAGAGACTAGCCTGTTGTAGACCTGCATGGGTAGAATGGGGTGGAGGAGCACTGTGTGTGTAATCAGAGATTATTCATCTCATCACTGTATGGAATTCACAAATGATCTACCATCCTGTTCCTAGGTCCTGGCACTTCCAGCTACAATAAAGAGTGCTGTGAGTGTGTAAGAACAAGTACAGTTTAGGTTTGGCATTAATAGTGGGATATATATCTGTTGGCTTGAGTATATGTCAGCGGTTTCCCAAAGGAACTGCCAATTTACTCAAGCAGTGGATGAGGGCTCCAATTGCTCATATTTGTTTCAGCACTGGTTTTGTTCATTATTTTTAGCTACTTAACTGTTGTACCTTTGTGTTTTAATTCACATCTCATGATGTATTGTGGTTTGTTCGTGTGTGTTATACACGAGGGCCAGCTTGTTGGGGTTTCTGTCCCGCCCAGTACCCCACAGCCAGCAAGCCCCAAAGAAAAATCACACAGAAGTCTCCATAAGAATATAAACTGATTGGCCCATTAGCTCAGGCTTCTTATTAGCTCTTGTAGCTTATATTAACCCATTGTTCTTATCTATGTTAGCCACATGGCTCAGTACCTTTCTCATCAGGGTAGCTCACATGTTGCTTCTTCTGAGTCTGGGCAGGAGTTGGGGCAATGGGCTTCCTCCTTCCCAGCATTCTCCTGTTCTAATCACCCCGCCTCTACTTCCTGTCTGGTTGACCTATACTTCTTGCCTGGCCAATCAGCATTTATTTAAAACATGATTGACAGAATACAGACAATTCTCATGAACCAGTGTGTGTGTGTTAGTTTTTGTTGTTTTGTTTTGTTTTTTTGAAACAGGGTTTCTCTGTGCAGCTTTGGAGCCTGTCATGGAAAAGTTTTCCTTTTAAACAGCCTGGTCTCACTCTGTAGACCAGGCTGGGCTTGAACTCACAAAGATCCACCTGCCTCTGCCTCCTGAGTGCTGGGATTTAAAGGTGTGCCACCACCGCCTGACTCACTTGTGTTACTTGATAAAACTCTTGTGTGGCAACATAGATGGTGGTAGAATCAGTTCACATTAGCTTAAGCAGAATATAAATTTAAATGGATCCTGTTGCTCCTGGTAGGGCTTTAGCTGTTGAGATGATACCTGGCCAATGAGAATGAAGCACCCTCCTACCAGTCACTCAGTATGCCCTGTTGGCTCCCTCGCCTGCCTTTCAGTTTCAAAGTCAGAAAGTCTGTTTCCTTGGGGCAGGGGCTGCACTGTAAGGCACTGTAGACACAGGTAAGCTGGGTCCCCATGAACAGGTGGAGCTTTGTCAGAAAACAAAATGCTGGCAAAACCTTCTGTGATCTCACGCATGTGCACACACACATCGTGCTACATCATTTCAAATTAATGCATCTGTCCAGACTTCTCATGTTGGTAGGCCATGAATAGGATGATCTGAAGTATTTCACTCAGGGTGCTTTAGGAAAACAAAGTCATTTTAGAACAGCCAATGATTGGTTTTTGGGTTTTTTTTGTTTTGTTTTGTTTTTTAAACTTCCCCCTCATTTTGTCTAATTCAAGAGTTATTCAGTGTTGAAATATAACTGGTTATAAAGTGTTTTATAGATAAATGGGTAGAAACACAGTAGTTGCTACTCCCCCATTATCTCCTTCAAGTTTGGAGGCCATAATAGGCTGTTCCCATCTCCCTGCCAGGCCACAATGAAGGCAGCAATGATGAGTGTTTATGGAGCTGTCTCTGTGGTCTGTGGCCAGATTGTAAAGCAGGGGCTATGCCAGGACCCAAATAAAAAATGTTCTTAAAAATTCTCTCAACAAAACATGGAAGCCACTTAGTAAAATAACTATGTATGCTATACTTAAACTCATGATAGTAATGGAGAATTCAAAGAAGCAAGAGTATAGTAAACTGGGACCCTTTTCTCACTAATCTCAAATGTGGTATGGAATCCTAGAAGTAAAAATTAAAGAGATCTGAATAAGGTAGGGACTTGTTATATTGTTGATGCCTCAGTGCTGGTTCATTAGTAACAGCCATCTATACTAATCGAAGATGCTACCAGTAAGGTTTTATATACAAGCTCTGTACAGTCTTGGTAGCTTTTCTATTAATGTAAAACTTCTAAAAAATAATAAAATGCATATATGACAATAGTAGAGAAAGACCTTGGAAGAAGCTCACGGTCATCATTGGAGCATCTGCTTTGGTAATTTCCCCCTTTTGTCTCCTGCACTCTCCTTGGCAGCTCAACTGTATCACAGGAAAGCAGAAACAGGGGCCCAGCTCAGCCTGCTATTTCCATCCTGGCTCCAGGACACTAAAACATCATGTGTGAGCCATGATTTGAAAAAGAGGTTTTACATCTTTGCTTCAAGAGGCAGATCTAACATGATTTGTTAGATAAGAGGTCTTTGAGCACTAGAATTGCTATGTACAGAGTAAATTTATCCTGTCCTGTCACCTTTACTGTGTGGCCAAAGCTGTCATCCTATCTGGCTATATTTCTCCCAGGAGTCCTTTTCTTTTCTCTTAACTATTAACCAAAATTTAAGAAAAGAAGAGGCAGGTAGATTTTTTTGAGGTTCAGGACAGCTAGGGCTCACAGTGAGACCATGTCTCCAAGACACAATGCATAGGCAAAGAGTGAGAAGAAGGGGAAGTTACAACTAAATATTGGACGCTAAGAAGCAGGGGAATGGCATCTTGTTAAGACCAGAAAAAGCTTTGAAGAAGGCTCATTAATTCTGAGATTCCCACTGGAGCAGGACAGAATAGAAGTTCACAGTCTCTCTAAGGCAGATAGGGTCTTCCCCACCCCACATTTCCCCAGCATGATGGTCTGCCAGTGCAGGAAAGAGGAAAAGACAAGAGGGTTTTTTTTTAATAATCTTCCTTTACATAGATAATGGGTTTTAATAAAAAGTAAAGCATAGGAAGTAACTTTACTATATCTAGGCTCTTTTAAAATTTTATGTATATGAATATTTTCCCTGTATTTATGTATGTTTATATGTGTCTGTTGCCTGCGGAGGTCAGAAGAGGGTGTCCAGTTCCCTAGAACTATAGTTATAGGTCTCTGTGAGCCACCATATAGGTATTAGAAGTCAAACCTGAGCCCTCTGCAAGAACAACAAGAGCTTTAAACCACTGAGCCATCTCTCCAGCCCCCAGGCTCTTTTAATTTTTTTAAAATTTTTATTTTATGTGTATGAGTGTTTGCCTTCATATATGTCTGTGTACCACATGTATGCCTGGTACTCATAGAAGGTAGAAGAGGGCATTAGATCCCCTGGAACTGGTTTTACCATGTGGGCTCTGAGAACCAAATCCAGGTCATCCGTAAGAGCAGCAGTGATCTCCTAACCTCTGAATCATCTCTGCAGCCCTGAGATCCAGGCTTTGTAAGGTTGGTATTTGTTCATACTAATGGTTGGCATTCAATGAAGAATACATGAAAAAAGTTTTTTAAAGGCAATCACATTTACCAACAGAAATGTTTTTGTTTGTGCTATCTCCTCTACCATCAGAGTCATTCACAAGCATAGCATAGAATTATATTACAAAATGATTGTAAAACAGTTTAGCTGGGCATGGTGGCAAACATCTTTAATCCCAGCACTCAGGAGACAGAGATAAACAGATGTCTGTGAGTTCAAGACCAGCCTGGTCTTCAAAGCAAGTTCCAGGACAGCTAGGGCTATTAAACAGATAAACCCTGTCTCGGAAAAATAATGATGATGATGATGATGATGATAATAATAATAATAATGATGAGGATGACTCTAAAAGTTTGATATTTCATAAAATATTAAGTTCTCAATAAATAATAACTTAAAATATAAAACCTTGACCATGTTGAGGTGGCCATGGTGGCACACACTTATAATGTTGTCAGCATTTGGGAGACTAAGGCAGAGAATCTCAAGTTTTAAAGCCATCTTAGGCTGCATAACATTCTCTCTCCCCTCTCACTCTCAACAGAGTGCTCATAGTCTTAGCTAAAACAATAAGACAAACTCTAAGTGAAATGCAGGTCAGAGCAGCAAGCTCAGAAAAGGAGCTGAAAAAACATACACACCAGAATGAACTTGATTAGGAGAGTTTTGACCAAGGAGGGTCTATGATCAGCCATTGAGGTAGGAAAGCAATTATGAGAGATACAGCATCCCACCAGAGATAGCTTGATGTGGCCTTGAAGCCGGAGAGAGCCTTCCTTTCAGAACCCAGACAGCAGCTGCATTAGGAAAGATAGCCACCATGTATAAGATGCTGGGAACCCTGAAAGAAGAGATGTGTCCTTCTGTTCTCCTCAGAACACCCCAGAACAAAGGGGATTTTCTGGTTTTGTCAGTTTTCAGGAAACAGTGAGAAATTCTTACTAGATAGAACTGTAGGTTTATCTTGCCATTACAGAGTTGCTTTACCTTTGAGAGCTGTGTGATCCAACCATCATAGCAGTGACTTGTCATTTCTTTCTACAGAGAGTTAAATGGTGGGGTGAGATGACCTGCTTTCTGGGGGGACGAGAAAGCTAGAGAACCTATGATCTACAGAAGGAAGAAAGGGATACAAATAGGAAAACAAGAAAGAAGTCAGTGTATCCAATTGCAGACAACATGAGCCTATATTTAAAAGTCCCTAGATGACACACTTAAACTCATTCTTATTTTCTCTCCCCTCCTCAGATATGATTAGTACTTTCAACAAAATTATAGGATACAAAAATCAACATATAGGAATCAGTAGCCTTTTTATATACCAATAATAAACTTTCCAGGAAAGAAATCAAATAAAAATACCTTTCACAATAACTTGGGGAGGAGGCCACAAATAAACCTAACCAAGAAGATAGGACTTCTACAATGAAAACATTGACAAAACACTGGGAGATGGAAAATCTTCCATGATTATAGGTTGGCAGAGTGAATACTGTAAAAATGATTGTTATGAAAAGTGCTGTATGGTTCAATGAAATCAACACTAAAACTTCCATTATTTTCTTCACAGAACTAGAAAAAAGTAACTAAAACATTTATGGAAGCACATGAAAATTCCTAATACCCAAAGCAATCCTAAGCAGAAAAAGCAGTACTAAAGTCATAACAATGCCTCACCTCAGAGTATACTACAGAGCAATAATAACAAAAACTTCATGATGCTGGGCACAAAAACAGACAGACTAATAGAATAGAATCTGGAACCCAGAAATATGCTCATAGCACTACAGCCACTTAATTTTCAACAAAGCTATCAAAAGCATACATTGAAAAAAGCCTCTTTCCATCCCATTACTTCCATTGGGAAATTATATTGCAGTGTTTGCTCATTTTTAGGACTTGGCTTCCCTTTGTTGCTTCTGTTTCTGATTTCTGAATCAGATCACATTATGATCTGTGCCATAAGCAGCAGCTCCTGGCTTTCTGAGAAAAGCAATAAACATTTTCAAATTGATTTGAGATTGAACTTTTTGAACATACGCATTTGGAAAACCACAGGGGCCCTGTTTCTTCAGGCAGGCTAAGACCAGGACTAGCTTTGATCTCCTGTTACCTGACTAAGAAGAAACCAAGAGGAGGGGAACACACAGGGTAGGAGGTGGGCTTCATCACCAGATGCTACCAAAGATAAAGTGAATTCTAGTTCAAAACCCTCTATGAGTGTCTGGTGTGGTTGTAAATGAGAAAGTGGGGCAGAAGAGAGAACTTGTTTTCTTTATGGGCATACTGTTTACTGTGTCATAGAAAAAGCAACTTTAGGTCTCTCACCCTGTCACCAGGGAGATCAGAACCCAAAGACAACTGTAGCTCAACTAATAAAAACCCAGAGAGATATTGGAGTTCATGCTGAAAGATCAGAGAAGCAAAGCAGTCAACCACTAGAGAGCTCTTACCTCTTTGAAATCTTCAGACTGAAAGAGAACAAGTTCCTGTCTCATCCCTCCTTATTATTCCTCTCTAGTGCTGGAGTTAAAGGTGTGCACCACAAGCACCTGGCCTCTATGACTGAGTAATGTAGCTTCTGAGATTAAAGGTGTGTGCCACCACCGCCTGGCCTATATGGCTGACTAGTGTGGCTGTTTTTACTCTCTGATCTTCAGACAAGTTTTATATGTTAGATCATAAACAAAATATCACTATAAGACACCTATAAGGTGTTCACGAGCTAATTTGACACACCATCTTTCCTCCTCACAAAAAAATCAAGTATCAAAGATTGTAGACAAACATAGAAGAAATATAAATATGAAGGCCCCTTTTGAGGAACTTTTGCCCCCAAAGCCTGAAGACTATTAAGTAGAAACAAATAGCTATAGAGACAAAAGAACTTCATCCTGGGGGTTGAGAACCACTTTGTAACAATTAAAAGGCACAGAAATGGCACCTGTAGTGGGATGTTACAAGGAAAGAAAGTCCATTTTAGGCTTGTGGACTGCTGTTGACAGGCCAAACAGAGCTCCTGCTCCAAATATCCCTGAGTGTCCTGTGCCACCCCAATGGCTGCAGTAAGGGGTTGTACTTTGATGAGTCTTCCAGGGCCAGTTCTTAGAAGAAAACATGGAGAAAAGGGTATGGTTCACTCTAGACTTTGTCCACAGAACATGGTCTCAATCCCAAGCCAAGGGCCATTTCTAGCCTCTAGTTGGCAGATCTGAGTCTCAGGAGCATATAAACTGCCTAGAGTGACAGAGGTTCCTCCCCAGAAATACCCTTCAATGGACCGTGTTTTCTGAGTCCCTGCCTTCCACACAAGGCTACAGTGACTCAAAGTGCTTTTTGGCCAAGGGGCCTCTGTACTTGTCAACAGCAATTGGAGCATTAGACCAGCACTGCGACCAAAGCCTGGGTTGTTCTTTCTTTGGGACCTCCAGTCAGGAAAGCCTGATCTTTGACTGCATAAAGAATTCAAGGACAAGCTAGAAAGTGAGGTAAAAAGAAAAGGGATAGTATGAGCTTCAGATTTTTCACATAGACTTCTAGAGGTGCACACCCCAGACAGGACTGTGGGCTTCTTAAGAGTCATACTAAGGTATTATTACAATGGCTACAGGAATGAATGATTCTGTGACTTTCTAAATTATACGGCTGAAGAGATATAAATTACAATAAAATTTAAAGATTAAGCAAAGTGCTAATATGGTTAAACTCAAGGCCACAAACATTTTGGCCCTAAGTAAGCATGGTTTTCAGCATCCATGTTTGAGATGTCTTTAGGAAGGCAAACTTTCTCACTAGTTATGTTGAAGTTTCTTAGTCCTGAGACAGTGGGAAGCACAGTCTTAATCCCAGGATGAAGGGAAGCTTTCCCTTCTTAATTCACCCTGTTTTCTGTCCTGCCTCTCATCCACTGTGGTGGTTTGAATAAGAAAGGTTGCCATAGTTATCTTGGTGTAACACTATTTGAGGAATAGGAGGTGTGACCTTGTTGGGAATGGGCTTTGAGGTTTCCAGAGCCTGTGCTAGGCCCAGTTCTCTCCCTGGTGCCTGCAGATCGGGATGTATAACTCTCAGCTATTTCTCCAGCACCATGTCTATGTGCCGCCATGCTCCCAGCATGATGATAAGAGACTAAGCCTCTGAAACTGTAAGCAGCCCTAATTCAAGGTTTCCTTTATAAGAGCTGCCTTGATCATGGTGTCTTCACAGCAGCAGGACAGTGACCAAGACACCCACCTCATGAGCTCCACCACCGTAGCAAGTATCAGTGAACATGTGTAATTGTACCAATGAGGTATCATTGTGGGTACTTGTGGTTGACTTTCAGGTCATTTTCATGCATCTTTAAGTCCTTTGAGTTTTTTCAACTGTCCTTAGCCTGGAAGCCATACAGAGCTCATCCCAGAAGGGATGGGATGTGTGACCTTCGGCCTGTAGTCTCCTTTGTACAGTTTTAGCTTAGCCTTTACTCTCCTTTACCCTAGTGCCACCAGCTGGTTGCTCGTGTTTACTTTCTTGCTCTTATTAAAATTCCCCAAGTCTTTATTTTAAAAATATTGTCACAATATACTCCAATATAGTAAATCTCTTCCAAATCTAAGCTCCTCCAGTTCCTCTGAAATCTGAAGTAGACGGTGGAAGAGAGCAGCAGTGTGGAAGGAGGACCTATCCTTTGGGTTCTGCACTTGGAAAATGCTTGGCAACAATCCCTGATAAGGGTCCAAGCCATCTGCAGGGTTAGATGAAAAGTCACACCTAGGCTGGGCAGGGTTCCCTGGAGCTTTGGGGTTTTGCTCATAACCTTGGTGCTGTGATGTCATTATGACTGTCCTGGGTTCGTGGCCATGAGCCTGGGATAGAGATTGTTCTAGTTGTTTGCTTCTCTGGGCAGTATTCATCATGGACCTCCTTTATTATTTTTGTGGATGGGTCTATCAGTTGTCCTGAGAGGATCTTTCTCAATGCCCTGCTTCCTTTCCTGATAACATCGGACCTCTGTTAAGAATCAGATGAGGTGAACCAGTAAGCAGCTGTGCCCCATTGATCTTACAACCCAGAAAACCTGGTGCAGACTTTGTGCTCAGGCCACTGTTTTTGTATCTCAGATTACAGGACCAAGTTCAGGAAGTTAGGATAATATGATTTGGAGGATATAATCTGGCAACGAAGCTACTTCATTCAACTTTATTTGTATTGCTTCATGGAATGTTTACTTGAAAAAATACAGTTCTAGAGAAAATGGCTTAAAGTCCACGGATAGTCAGTCTTTCCATTCTTTATGTAATCAAAGGACTCACACCCTCTGTACATCTGTCAGCTAGGGGCGGAGTCAGCACTTGAGGTATGTACTGTGCTTCCCCTTTGGGTGGTTGTGCTAATCTGAACATTTCCAAAATGGGCTTCTAATGCTGGTGGGGTTGGTTTGGTCAGTTCAGAAGACTGTGGTGAGAGGATTTCCTCTCCAGAGTTCCTCTAGAATTGCTAAGCCTTTGCTTGCTATAGTGGCAGTCCAAAACACAGCACACAAGTGTGAGCCTGATCCACATGCCACACTGACTAAAAGGATCATGGTACCTGCTAGCCTTGCCTAGGCCCAGAGTCAGATGACTCTTGTCATGTGGATGCTACACTGTGTCCACTGTCAGTATTTAGAATTTTTTTTACTTGAAGTCAATATCTTTGTCTCTGCACAAAGAACCTCAGAGCTACGGGTGAGGGACATCAAACTCTTTGGTGTTTGGGAAATAGTCAAACAAGAGGAGAAGAGATGTCTTTAGGCAGACACACTCTTTACCTCTCTCTCAGTTTTGTTGAAGCTTCTTAGTCTTGGGCCTGTGGATTCCAACATGAAAAGAAGTGTCCACCAGAGATCATACCTGTTTGTAGCATCTGTGTGCAGAGACGGGTACAGAAATGGCTGTTGGTGTGTATGAGTGCGCCTTTCCTTACTCTCTCCACACAGAAGCTGTAGTGAAACTCTAAGAACGAGGCTGTCTGGCTACTAAATGCTATCAACTCCTTATTTCCACAACGGGGGTAGGGGTGCAACATAAGCCACAACCTATAACACCAGTTTTTTCCAATAAGAACTAAAGAGCAAGGCTGGACTGTGGTGGTGCATGCCTTTAATCCCAGCACTTGGGAGGCAGAGGCAGGTGGATCTCTGTGAGTTTGAGGCCAGCCTAGGAGCAGGTTCTGACGGGAAAATGAGGACCATGGTAAATAATAATCCTAGCAAGCTATAGGTCATGAACAGCAGTTCCATGTCCACATGCAGTTTCTGTCAACTCAAAACTATTTCAAATTAAACAACAGCTGCTGCTGCTGATGGTTTAAAAGTGATTTCTCAAAGTTACCCAGCCAACAAATGACTACGTTGGGAACCAAGGCCCATGATCGCTGGTAGAGAGGCTGTGCTGGCCTCCTAGGATCCCAGCAGTCACCATGGCCTAAGTGGGACTCTATCAAAACTCCATTGTCAGTCATCTTGACTGCGGTTTAAATCTGCATTTGCTTTCTAGCCAGGGAAGCTCCTTTCCTGCCATATTCTTATTTGGTTACCTTTATCCTTTGTTGGTCATTTAAAAGTGGATTGTTTGTCCTTCGTTTTGAGACAGTGCCAGTCCAGGCTAGCATTAAACATGTAATCCAGGTGGTAGGAAGGCTAATAAGATTATAGGTGGGTATCACTACATCCAGCTGTTGATCCGGCAGTTGTAGTTTTGTTGTTTTTGTTTTTCAAGACAAGGTTTCTCTGTGTAGCCTTGGCTGTCTTGGAACTAACTCTGTAGTTCAGGCTGGCTTTGAACTCACAGAAGTCTGCCTGCCTCTACCTCCTGAGTGCTGAGATTAAAGATGTACGCCACCACTGCCCAACATAAATATTCTTTACACATCTTGTTAATAATTTCACTCAGTCTAAGGCAGCCCTGTCTTTACAATGACTTTTTAAGAGTTTCCAGTTATGATGAAACCAGCTTACCAGAGACAATTTTATGTCTCCTGTACTCACTGCTTTTCACTCTGTAACTGATACATCTCTGGCAGATCTTCTCCCATGGCTCTTCAGGTTTACGTCTGACTCACCCATTCACTTAAACTTTTGTGTATGTATAGTGTGAGGCAGGCTGAGATTCCTTTTTATATGAAGATGCTCCCTTGTCCTAGCATCAGTCCCTGAGAAATCAAGAGCGTATTGACCATAGTAGAAGCTTACTGAGCATGTGTCTCTTTGTAAAAGCCCAGCTTTCAAAATAGTGAGTGACTGAAATGTAAACAGAGCCAGGACAATGAAAAGGAAGCAAAAGGACTCAACAGTTGGTTCTGAAATGGTTTACAGGCCAGAGGATAAAGTTGGTCTCCTTTCTTAAAGAACATAACAAAAGTTTGCCAAAGAGCTAATTTTAAGAATCATATATAAATATGGCCTTGGGAATGGTGCATTTGGTAAAGTACTTGTTGTACAAGTATGAGGACCCAGAACACACATTCTTTTACAAATGTGGTGGCACATGCCTTTAATCCCAGCACTTGGGAAGCAGAGGCCAGCCTGAACTACAGGATTAGTTCCAGGACAGCCAGAGCTACACAAAAATACCCTGTCCATGAACCATCTGCATTTGCAACTCTAGGCCTAGGGAATCTGAATGCCCTCTCCTGACCTATATGGACATCAGGCATGCATGTGGTACACACATGCAAGCAAAACACCCATACACATAAATAAAAAATAAATAAGTTTTTTAAAAGCTGCACATAGCCGGGTGGTGGTAGCGTACACCTTTAATCCCAGCACTTGGGAGGCAGAAACAGGAGTGAGTTCGAGGCCAGCCTGGTTTACAGAATGAGTGCTAGGACAGGCCCCAAAGCTACAGAGAAACCCTGTCTCGTAAGTAAGTAAGTAAATAAATAAGTAAGTGATTAAAATAAAAAGTTGAACACACTTGTAATCTCAGCACCGTGGAAGCAAAAACAGCAGGATCCCTGGAGCCTGCTTGCCAGCATAGCTAGCTAGCTAAATGGCGATCACTAAGTCTCAGTGAGACTCTGCCTCAATAAACAGGGTATGGAAAGCATAATTTTTGTTTGTGTGTTTGAGTACATGCATGCCACAGTCCACAGCTTTCAGAAGTCAGTTCTCTCAGAGATTGAAGTCAGGTATCTGTACCCACTGACTCATCTTTCCAGCCTTAACACTCAAAACTCAAATCAAGTTACACTGCTAAAGAAAGTAGGGCGGGATCTGGTGGTGCACACCTGTAATGCAATGTAGCACTAGAGAGTGAGACCTTGTCTTGAAAAATAGGAAGGAAAAAGGAAGGTGGGAGATAATTCTGATGACCATGTACTCACTCCATAAGTGGATACAAGCCTACACCACGACCCTAGAGAAGCTAAGTAACAAGGTAAACCCTAAGAGAAAGGGGCAATAGACAAGATGTCCTGACAAAATTGGGAGTAGGGGGAGAACTTGAGGGAAGGGGACAGTCAAGATGGGAGAAGGGCAGAGACCAAGAGCAAGGATAGAGATATTTTGATTGAGGGAGCCATTATGGGGCTAGAGCGATAATTTTTGCCTGTCATATATCTGAGAAGTGACTCTAGAATATTGCCTCACAGCTGATAGGATGACTATAATTATTTCAAAGAATGTTTGGTAGGCAATAGTTGGCAAAGATGTAAAGAAATCAAAACCTAGCTGCTAAAGGAATAGAAAAGGAAATCCTCGACCAGTAAAGTTTAGTAGCTCATCCAGTGGCTAACAATGCAATCAATCACATGACTTGGCAGCTTTCCTGAGGTGTATAACCAAGAGAAATGAAATTAGATGTTCACACAAGATGCATACAAGAAGCTGGAGAGATGATGGCTCAGTGGTTAAAAGTGTGTAGTGTTCTTTTAGAGGACCCAGTTGGTTCCTAGCAGTCCTATCAGATGGCTCAAAACTACCTGTAACTCCAGTCTCCACAGGTACCTACATACATACATATGAGTAAACACATACACATCATTTTAACTAAATAAACTCCTTTAATCCCAGCACCTGTGGGCAAAAGCAGGCTGATCTCTGTGATTTCAAGGCCAATATAATGATTAGTTCCAGGCCAGACAGAGCTACAGTATGAAACCGTGTTTCTAAATAATGATAGAGCCAGACATGGGAGACCTTTAATCACTCTGGAAGCAGAGACAAACGGATATCTCTGAGTATGAGGCCATCATGATCTACATAGTGAATTCCAGGGCAGCCAGGACTATATAGACTCTGCAAAAAAAAAAAAAAGGTAATGGTAATGTTTAGACCGTGAATGTGCTCATAGTATTATTTCCAGTAGGCCAATGGTAAAAACAAACCATGTATCTATCTATTGGTTAATAAACAGATACACTGTAGTAATTTATCTATAACTGGCTATTTAAGGTAGTGAGTAAGTCTTGAAAATATATTAAATAAAAACCTGTCACAAAAAAAAAAGTTCATACTATAGGGTTCTACTTGTCTAAAATGTCCAGAACAGGAAATTGGTAACAAAATGTTAGTGTTTATCTAATTCTGTGCTGGGGACAACACCTAAAGGCACAGAGTTTCTTTACAGAGTAATGAAAACATTTGGGAACTAGAAAATGGTATAGTTGTACCACCTTGGGCATATACTAAAATTGTGTGTTCTAGTTGTTTTAATATGCTATATTTGTGCATTTTGATGAATTATGTTTTTTTAATCATTCAGTTGTTCAGGCATAATCTTTTGAAGTCAAGATGAACTGACATCTGTGGATGCCCAAACTGTCCATAGAAAATTGCTATTGGCTCCCACAGAAACATAGAGGGGAGGTGATGTTGTCACTCTTCTACAGTATTGAGCCAGTATGGCTGCAGCATAGCACAGGCAGCCTTACAAAGCTCTGTTAAAATATAGCTCGTCTGCACTCCTGTCAGCCAGTGCCTCAGTACCCAGGGTGTGAAACGGCTGGATGGCCAGCACCCCACCCCATCTCTATCATAAACACCAGGGTTTTGCTTTGTTTTTCCATGCAAATTCCTCCATATGGCACCCAGCTGAGTAAACACAGACTCAACATTCCTCAGTCGCCCTCAGGCCCAGCACTCCTGAAGAGCTTGAGGCCCTGGGGTGGAAGCACAAGAGCCAGCTGGTTAGTATGCATGAGGCCCCTCTAATAGCCACCTCCATAACTCAGCCTTCCCCAGACAGGCTTCTATTATCCTCTATACAGCAGAGCTTATGGTGACATGCAAAACACACCTTTGCACTAGACAGAGCATGTCCAAGATTGTCCTTCCAGAGCCAGGCCAGGTGTTTCCCATGTCTGGGCCTTGGCTTTACTGATGGAAAAAATGTGTTGCTTGCAGACCGGGTGGAGGGTTTCTGATGAGCATTTTTATTGTCTTACTGGTTTTCATGGAACACACTCTAAGATACAATGTGGACATCCCTGCCTTTTCAGACCATGATTAACTCCTCCCTGCCTACTTAGTCCTTCCTTATCAAAGTCAAATACAGTGAATCTCAAGTTTCCTGTCACTCTTAAAACTAGCTGATTGCAGTTGGGAGGTGGCAGTGCATACCTTTAATCCCTGTGCACTCAGAAGAGGCAGAGCCAGGTAGATTTCAATTTTGAGGCCAGCCTGGTCTACAAAGTGAGTTCCAGGAGAGCCAGGGCAACACAGAGAAACCCTGTCTGGACAAATAATAAAAACAAAAACTAGCTGGTCTCCGTCTTCAGGATCATTTTACATAGTTTGATCATTTATCACAGCTCTTCTGCCTTTCCCTCAAAAGTCTCCTATGCCTTTGTCATTAAGAATGGCACTTCTGGAGCTGGAGAGATGACTCAAAGGGTAAAAGCACTGTCCACTCTTCCAAAGGACCCAGATTCAGTTCCCCACACCTACATGGCAGCTCCCAACTGTCTATAATTCCAATTCTAGGGGATCCAGCACCTCACACAGACCAATTGTTAAACTGTTAAAACACCAATTTACATAAAATAAAAATAAATTATTTAAGGGAAAAAATGGCCCTTGTATTAGTGATTGAAATAAGGTTGCTGTTCTTGGGGTCTAGTCAGGCTGTCAGCTTTTAATTCCTTCCCACTCTTCACTTTGTTTTAGAGTTGATCAGGCAAGGAATAAAGCTGGCTAAATGCAGCAACCTTAACTTACATGGAAGAAGCTTTTACAGTCCCCAGCTTTCCAGAAATACGTTTGAATGCCTGCCCTCTGCCTGATGTCAGTATTGCTGTCTACATTATAAAAGCTAAGAGTATACTTTTTAGTGAAAGCATCTAATTTGTCTTCCTTTTACTCATGTGGCAGAGGGGCCTATGGAATGGAGATCAGTTCCCTCCTGCTTGGAGGCCAAGCCTCAGGCCCCACCTTGGAGCCAGCCCAAGCCCCAGTACTCCCTTGAGCCTCATGTGCTGCTGCCAAGCAGAGCCTGGAAGCTGAACTGCCACGTTCACACACAACTCCTTTACGTTCCTCAAACAGTTGTTATTAATTTAGAAGAGCCTGAGGTTTAAACATCAACCAACACTTTCCACGGAAATCACTTAGGTATACATTTTTCTCCTAAAAACTTGTCTTGCTGAAATTAGTAATTATCTGTAAAGTACACCAGTCCACCCCAGCTTTGGTGTCTGGATGTGCTCTCTGTTGGTGGCTGCACGCATAGATGCTGGCGGCCTTGGCTTTCCATGCCAGAAGTGGCTTACCCAGAAAGTAGTCTTCTCTTAAGGGTTGTAATACATCTTTGTCCCCATGAAACCTTATTTGATGGACCCAGACTGCTTTAATCCAGCCAGTCTCTACAGTCCTAGAAGGATCTGCCCCAAGTTCCAGCCCTAGCCTATGGTGACAGTGGCTCTCTGTCTGCCCTGGGAACAGCTGCACCTTACAGCCCTTGCTTGACTTAGGTATCACCTGGGAAGCATCTCTTCTTCGGGCACTGAGGGATACATGGAAGGACCTTTCAAAGGTAGTCTTGAGGCCTAAAATCTCATGATGAGGGCAACTTGGAGTTTGTTCTTCATCCTCTAACCCTATAGTCTCTTCTCACAAGAGCAGACAACAAGGCCACTGCTATGTACATCAGTTATATCTGTCTTTCATTCAAATACCTGGAAAACAAACTTTGTTGTCATGGTGAATATAAATGAGTATATCAGTTCTAATATGCTAGCGCCTCCTAGGTTTTGCTGTGGAAAACTAGCATGCAGACATGTCCAGAGCAGTCATACTATCTAATGAAATCTGTGACATGCAACCCATTCCTGTTCTCTATAGATATTAACACTGCAACCAGGGAGCCTGATACTTCCACTATAGTATGGGCAGCTGGGTGGGGCCTGGCTCATGTTAAGGATTCGAGCAGAAGCTTATCTGCGTGAGTTTTTTTTTTTTTTTTTTTTTTTGGTTTTTCGAGACAAGGTTTCTCTGTGGCTTTGGAGCCTGTCCTGGAACTAGCTCTGTAGACCAGGCTGGTCTCGAACTCACAGAGATCCGCCTGCCTCTGCCTCCTGAGTGCTGGGATTAAAGGCGTGCGCCACCATCGCCCGGCCTGCGTGAGTTGTGAGGATGGACAGGTTGGTGCATTTGCTGAAGCAGGATAGCAACCAGTACTCACATGAGCCTCAACTCAAAAGGCTTTGCTGACACGGAATAAGTCTCCATTGTACAAAGCCTTTTAGACACTTGCTTGAGGGCTGTGGTGCTCATCCAAGTCCTGAGGCAAGGAGTCATCCCAAGTGGTAGGCAGGCGGAAATAGAATGAAATTGAAAATGAATCTGTACAGTGATATTGTGAGATCTCAGGAAAGGGATAGCCATGAGCTCCTGGGGTGGCAAAATAGGTAAGGACAAGAGTGGGCACCAGCGAATAGCACATAGAACACTTTCATGTCAGGCTTCAGAATGTTTCTCCTGGTTTTCAGGATGCTATTTCTTCTAGATGGATCAGACTGTAACCATTTATTTTCACATGCAGGAGAAGTATCCAGATAGTGTGTATCTCTCAGAGGGCACCTGTTCCCACTGCATGGAGATCCGCAGTGCCAGACAGCCAGGGTAAGTCTGTGCAGCAAGAGGTTCTGGGACCAGGACTGTCCATAAGAGAGGCTAAGAAATTACCTAAGGAAGACTAAAGAATATCCCATGGATAAATAGGTAGAATCACAGCAGATACCAAACAGTGGGCAGATGGACTGCTGTGTAGCCATGAAGGGAGAGAGAAGGTAGGAAGGAGTGCAGGGCTGGAGGAGCTAAATGCTGGCCTTGAGTAGCAAGGGCCTTTGTATATGTATAACCAAGAAGGTAGAGGGGTGTGTGTGTGTCTCTGCTGGAATGACAGAGGCAGAAGCAGGAAGCCAGAGGTCACCAGAGCCTCAGAGAAGCCAAAATAAACAGGTGCAGTTCTCCACTGGGCACCTAAGACTCCTGGCAGCACTCGCCCACAGCCACTGTCACTCCTGCTTTCCTTCTGCCTTTGTGCTTACAAATGTGCCTTATGTTCTTCAGGACCTAGATCCTTACACAGGCTGCTAGAGCTGCTCTTTGTCATGGGGTTGTAGTTCACTTCTCATGCCTCATCTTCTAGTGTGGAGTTCTGACTGTATTCCTCGGGTCCTGAGGGTTTGGGCTTTTCATTTGTTTCTCCTGCCATATGGCACATGGGCTGTTCCTAGAATAAGAAAATTCCAACCATGAAAAAAGCGTGTGCAGATTTCTAACCATTTCAGATCATTTTCCAGGAACGTCCTCTTGCCTGTCCCATTACTTATCACATTGGTGTTGGCCATGGTGTGGGTACAAAGTGTTGCTGTGGCCCAAGTTTCCAAATTGTCCCACAGAACTATCATATGCTTTCCTACACAGTTTTCTCTGTGGGGAGAAGTCTTTAGGAGAAGGTGATCCTGACCAGCAGAAACCACATGCTCAGAGGCTAATCTTTCCCAGTTCCAAAAGCACCAAATACTGCCTTTTTCCAGGTTTGAACTGGTGATTGTTTGGAAGATACAAATAGATGAGGAAGGGAAGGTTTTTCCGAAGCTGGATCTTCTCACCAAAGTCCCAGAGCGAGGTAGGACTCCATGTTTACAGGCACCCTTTCCGGAAGACTTCTCAGTATACCCAACAAAGCCATCTGAGTGTCTTATCTGGGTTTACATGGGAAGAATCAAAAGTTGAAACTGTCATTAATGTACTTTGTAGATCACCTTTTGAAATACTTCAATCAGTAACCACCAAACAAACAGCACATGAGAGGACTACTGTCCTGAGGCCTTGCAGATGTGTGGAGCAAGGCATTTTCTCTGCCTCAAAAGTTACTGGTGACAGCACTCTTTGGTCTTCTCCACCCTGTCTCTAGGGCATCCCACTGTGTGGCTATTGGGGGGAAAAGATCTTATTAGACAGGCACTATAAGGTTTCTTACCAGGTGTGCTTTCTTCACAGCCCTGGAGCTGGACAAGAACAAGATCATAGAAACTGCTCCTCTGAGTTTCCGAAGCCTACTAGGAGTACTTGGAATTGAAGCTGCTCTTGACAGTCTGATAAAGTTGCTTTGTGTAGAAAATGACTAGCTCCCTGCTAGCAAGCACGTAGGAATAAGATGCTCAGCTGAGGAACATGTGATTTATGCTACATATGAACATTTGCTCTTTTCCCAATGAGAAACCACATCCTTCAGACATGCTTTTGTGTGCTTTAGTGGTAAATTACACAGAACTCTCATAGCATAGAAATAAAGCTTTTCAGATATGTTAAAAGCAACATGCATAGTGCTTTGAACAAGTAAGTTTAACATTTGAGAAAATGTTCCAAAAATGGCCATCCATTCTCAAACAAGTGTAGAATAGCTATGCCTCCAACCTCACATCAAGATGGCCCAAGGCAGCATGGGACACGGTCCAGTCCAAAGCCACCCACCTTGTCTGCATAACAACATCTCCCAGAAGTCCTAACACTCTTCCTGGTTCCTACAAAAGTAGAACTGTTTGACAGTGATGACTGCATTGTTCCTTTCACTGGGAATTTCACTGAAGACACACCCACAGTCTGAGTGTGGTACAGGACTATAACACCAGCACACAACAGCAACCCAAATTTAAAGTCCACCCTGGCTACATAGTGAGCCACTGTCTCGGAAAACAAAGGCTAAAGTGTACCTCTATAGTAGAACAGTTGCCTAACATGGACAAGGCCCCAGCACCACAAAAGAAAGTTTGAGGCTGTATCATCTCAGACACAGAACTAACATTTGGTGAGTGCCTTCATTACCTGTTGTTATGATGCCAACATGACAGGTTAGTGTGGGCATCCTGAACTAAGCAGAGCACATCAGAACATGATTAGACAGGGCAATGGTGGCACATGCTTTTAACCTAAACAGATGCAAAAGAAAAAAAAAGGCAGAGTCGAAGAGCTGCCAGGAGCCGCTGGAGAAGCAAGATGTAAAGTAACAAGCCACAAGTCTCATGGTAAAATATAAACTAATAGAAATTGGTAATTGAAGCCAGGCAGTGGTGAGGCACACCTTTAATCCCAGCACTCAGGAAGCAGAGGCAGGCGGATCTCTGTGAGTTCTATTGGAAGTCAGCCTGATCTACAAGAGCTAGTTCTAGGACCGCCTCTAAAACTACAGGGAGGGAGGGACGGAAGGACAGAAGGAAGGAAGAAGAGCTAGTTAATAAGCCTGTGCTAACAAGCCAAACAGTTTAAAATTAATATTAAGTAAGCCTCGGAGTGTGATGGAGGAAGGTCATTGGCTAATAAAAAAACTGCCTTGGCCCATCTGATAGGGCAGAATTTAGATAGGCGAAGTAAACAGAACAGAATGCTGGGAGGAAGAGGAAGTGAGCTCTGAGGCCATGCTCCCCTCTCCCGGGCAGACGCCATGAAGCAAGCTGCCAGGTCAGACATGCTGAATCTTTCCCGGTAAGACTGATGCTACACAGATTATTAGAGATGGGTTGATCGGGATATGAGAATTAGCCTGTAAGGGCTAGAGTTAATGGACCAAGCAGTGTTTAAAAGAATACAGTTTGTGTGTTGTTATTTCTGGTGTAAAGCTAGCCGGGCGGGACGAAAAGCAGGCCCGCAGCTCCCACTACAAGAGTGGTTATTAGGGAACTGGTAGACAGGAGAGACACTCCAGTTACAGATCTGTGAGTTCAAGGCCATCCTGGTCTACAAAGCAAGTTCTAGGACAGCTAGGACTGTTATACAGAGAAACCCTGTCTCAAAAAAATAAATAAATAAATGGGCAGTGGTGGCCCATGCCTTTAATCCCAGCACTCAGGAGGCAGAGGCAGGTGGATCTCTGTGAGTTCAAGGCCAAAAGAAAAGAAAAGAAAAAGAAGCAAGTAAAAAAGAACATGGTTAAGTTTTTACATCAGCAAGGTGCTCCTTCCATGTTCTTTATCCCCAGGAGAGGTTGTTTGTTTCTATCCACCTATCTTTAGCCTCTTGCTAAATAGTAATTCTCCGAGAGACTAGTGTTTCAGCAGTAAAAGTTTCGTGCCCTGAGAGCCTGGGACCCACCCTGAGATCAGTACTGTGGTTTCAGGCGTAACACCTCCACCACACACATGCACACATACACATGGCTAGTCTACCTCCAAACCAGTCAACACTGAGTCAAAACAAAACTGAAGGCTGCTTTCCCCTGCACATCTAGAGTCATAATAACATGACCTTCAAGCACATGACTCAAGTGAAGGCTATAAGCACATATCCCAGCATACAACCAGTCAAAAGAAAGCCAAGGATCCAAAAGTACAAGTGTCTTTACCTGAGTCTTCAATAGTTAGAATATTAGGACAGAATTTAATAAATTCTATAGGAGGTCGCTTGATCAAACAAGTATAATTCTCAAATTATCACAAAATTTCCCACAAAAATTTACAATCAGCAAAATATTTTCTTCATTTTTCACGTAGCATTTTCATACAGTTCCGTGGTTTTTACTACTATGTTACAATAAGCCTTCATTTGTCTCTCAAAAGGATGATATAAATAATCAGTCTGTACAGCCTACGATAGGATAAAAAAATGAAGCCAAAACTCCCAATGATTTCATAGCAGCCAGGCACACTTTTGGTGACCCTAATAAGAATCCTCAGTGCCAGCCAGGAGCCTTCTATAGCCCTGATGAAAACAGCAAGGCCCTAGACCCACATACCCAACATGTCCCAGAGCTAACCCCGGGATGAATGTGGTTTAGGAGGAAGGGAACCTTGTTCTTCAACCACCCAAGACACCAGAGTGCCAGGAGAATCCAGGCTGTCAGGCACACCCACCCAGCAAACCACAGCAGCTCTGAGTTACAGCTCTGCTTCCAGCCTCTACAGCAGCAATTTCAGGTAGGAAAGAACGCCTCAGCTCCCCCTAGAGTTAAAATCATAATGAAGAATTTAAAAACAACAACAAAAAAGCAATGCTTATGTGAGTGGTGTCCATCCTGACCTGAGTCTTATGTTCCCTGCTGCTGCCCCTTTACAAAGCCGTGGCCTTCAGTACCTCCACAGGGACCTGAGTCTAAACCACTCAGAACCGATGTCCGCACTAACCCCTGACCGCTCTGCAGCAAGGAACTACCCAATGCCTGTGTTGATGTGTGATTTGCATTGAAAATGTAACCAGTTAACAGCTGGGAAAGTTCCAGTAGTATCCATGTTTTCTTGAAAATCCAAACGGTAAGATACTCGTGACAATTCAAGTTTTTTATGTCAAGAGTCTGGTGGTAGGAGATCCAAACCTTGGGTCTTAATAATAAGGCTTTTTGCATTAGAGAATTAGACGTGAGCTCTGCTTGGAAGAACTATCCAGGGTGTTTTCCTGGGTTTAACGGACACTTCCACTCTAAGAAAACAGATGGCTTGCTGGGACACAGCACTCACGTCCTACATTCCTTGTCCTAGAAGACTCTAGTGCTCTTCAATTCCTTGTCTCTGAGAGGCAGTCTAACCTCAGCAGGGGTTAAAAGCAAAAACATTCACAGCCAAGTCACCCAACACAACCAAAAATAGCTCTGTCATTCAACTTTCACATTCAAGTTTCAAAGACACCGCAGAGGAAAAAGTTAGACCTTGTGGAGAACTAATGTGCAATCTTCATGTTCCTTGAATCGAGTCGACCTCACAGTGTCATCTTTGGCATGCACAGTCTTTGAGTAATAGTTGACGATCTTGCTGTCCAGTTTATACTGGTGAGGAATGCTCTCATAGGGCTTGAGGTCGAGGTCCAGTACAGACACAGAGAAGGCCAGCCGGGACCTTGATGAAGGGATAACAGGCCTCTGGTCAGAGCTGCAAGTAACAAGAGAATTTCAGATTACACAGACCCTCAGGCCCTCCCAGCCCAGCTTTCAGAGCACCCATTCTGTGTCTGTATGCATCTCCTGTCTGGGCAGCTTCAAACACTAGCACAGGTAAGTAAGTGACTGCTAGGCCACAGGCCAGTACACTGTCTGGGAAGAAGGTTTAAAAGAACCGAAGGTGGAAAAGCCATTATGTGGAATGTGTGAGTGATATTCCCCATGTTCCAGTGGTATTAATGAATGCTGGAAAAGAAAAATCACTTTATTGTGAGCCAAGTATTACAAAACCTAAGAAAAAGTAAAGAGTAGATCAGGCTGTGCGACAGCCAGCTGGATGGCTGCTGAGAACAGACTCTCTTTATGTGCTTTCCCGTTGCTGCTGAGAACCAGTTCCTTCGTGCTTTTCACATTTGGAGAGCAAGCAGTTCTGTGTTAACTCTCAAGTCACATCTTCAATGCTTTTTTTTCCCCTCAGGGCTTTTGTGGATTTTATATACATCAGAAAGTCCTGACTTGAAAACCTTTTCAGAATAACTTTAAACCTGATACTGAGGTTGCAGTGGTATCCAACTGTTCTGAAAACACAGTACATAGCATTCATACTCCTGCCTGAATGGCATCTAATCCCAGGCTGGCACAAGAGAACTGTTGGGGAGTTCTGGTTCCTCCATGCTCACTACTCTTGTACACTTAGAGCTCATTAAAAACAAGACAGACAAAATAAGCTTCAAAAACTCCTGAGTTGGAAGAACAAACACTGACATACATGGGCCTGTTCTAAAGTACACTAAAGCCTTGATCCGCATTTGCTGCTCCAGAATCCTGTTTATAGGGAATAAATTGAGTTTGGCTCGATCACAGGTCTAACAACTGACCACAAGCTCCAAAACAGTCAAGGACACTGGCCAGTGTACACTAGCCCCTTAATACTGAAAAGTCTGTCTCCTTCAGACTATATGGCAAAAACTCAGCAAAAGCCAGGGCACAGTCATCCCTACCCTACTGCCATGACCACATCCCTGTCCCTGTAGTAGCCCTAGAAACTGGTACTGGAATGATCTGGGGGCTGGAGCTGCTGTCTTCACCTTGATAGCTGTTCTCCAAGACACTAACCAGATTTGAGGGAGGCCGGGAGATACACAGTGAAGCCAAAGCGCATGTTTGTAATAGACTTGGCAAGGTTTAGGGACAAGTAGCAACGAGAACTTCCCTGATAGTTCTAAACTCTTCAAAAGCCTGGAGCAACAGGAAGGCAATAGAAACAAATAGCAACCACAGACGCTTGTGGACTATACGTTAAAATTCAGGGATATAAATTCAGCCTTGGGTTTACTATGCATCTTAGGATGAACTCGGTCTCTGGTTTTCCTGAATGTTATTTCCTGGAGCTAGGTACAATTCTGGGGAGCACAGCACCACCTTCCTCAAAGAAGGCTCATGCCTGTGTATATTCTCCAAAGTAAAATTGGGGGTGGAGGACATCTAATCTCAAACTCTGCAGCTCCTTCCACAGGCAGACAAGCACAGCAGTAGGGTACCGTGGAGTGTCCTGTTGCCACCCCCCTAGCTCCTTTGTTCCTGCTTCAAAGTGAATCTGGACCACCAACTTTGAGCCTCCTGATGGGCCCTATTGTCTGGCCTTGAGACCTGACCTTAGCAGGTAAGGCAGCCTCCAAGGGCGGAGCCCATTCTTCCTCTTCAGAATCCTCTGCAAAAACAAGTCAGAATTTCCCAGACTGCCATCTCTCTTCAAATTTGTCACCAAATTCTCAATTTCCACAAAATAGGTATACGGAGGTATAATGCCAAATGGCAAAGCTTTTCAAACTTTCAAAAGCTCTAAACATTTCACATTTTAAAATTAAATAAGCTTGAATCAGTGTTCATGAAACACTTAAGAATGGAAATGATTTTTTACCTAATTTTCTTTTTCCCTTTTTCATCGTGGACTTTAAACTGAATTCATTTTATCAGTGTATTTGTTGTGACATGAGATAAACTAACAAGCCTGACGATGGGCTCAGGATGAGATGCTAAGAGATCAAATATTAATACAAAATTATATCATCATAACTCAACCATATTGTTTGTACAGTTTTTAAATTTTTAAATCAAAATTATGCTGCAAGACATTTCCTAGCCTCTAAAGATTCTATATTTATTTTATGCACATTGGTGTTTTTGCCTTCGAATATGTCTGTGTGCGGGTGTTGGATTGCGTGGAACTGGAGTCACAGACAGTTGTGAGCTGCCATGTGGGTGCTGGGAATTGAACCCTGGTCCTCTGGAAGAACAGTCAGTGCTCTTAACCTCTGGGCCATCCCTCCAGCCCCCTCTAAAGATTCTAGCAATGAGAATTTGAGAAGAAGTGTCAGAGACAAAGTTATGCTGGGTCACACACTGGGAAGGTGGGCAAGTCAGCATTAAGCATCCTTAATGCTGATCAGCATAGAGGCTGATCAGATTAAGCATCCTTAATGCTGATCAGCATAGAGGCTGATCAGATCTAGCATGTCTACTGTGGCCAACTATGTACCTCGGAGAGACTACTATTTCCTAGCCGTGATGGTATTTCTGTCTTGTTTTATTTTAAGCATAAAAGTGAGACAATCTTCCTGTCTCTGGAAAAGGGAGCAGATGCAGTACTTGGTGGCTGGTGATCCTGAGCCTCCAGCCATCTGGACACACAACCCTCTGCCCCCACAGCAAATGTTGATTTACTGAGCAGTTGGAGTCAGGGTGTGGAAAAGGAACCCAGCCTTCAGCTTTCCTCAAAGGAAACAATTGTGGACCACACACACAGACACAGTGCTGGAGGGGATGAGTCACAAGTGTATCCTTCAGGTGCCCTGAACTTCCCGCCTCTTGACTTTGAATCAGCTTCCACCTGAGCACCCTGCACTCAACACCTTTCCCTTTCCCAGCTGCATCACTGGCCAGGCTTGGGAGCAGCTCTCCTCTAGCATAGATCCGTAGTCTACTGAAGGGTTCCTCAAAGCTAAGCTCGGGGTCTTTCTTAGGGACGACAGGAGCTTGTAACTAACCAGAGCCACTGCCTTCAGCCCTAACTATTCCTTCACATGCAACACCAGACAGTACAACTCTGTCTGTGCCTCCCAGAGAACCTTGCTGGGAAACACAAAGCTCAGAAACATCAGAAAGATAATCACCTAACCCAGGAGCACAGGTCAGATATGGAGGATTCCAGAGAAGTCTGTAGAGTTTGGCATTCATGAAGATCAAGGCTGAAGATGCTACAAGATGAAGAGGCTCAGCATAAAGCACTAAAAGCTAGGGGAGGTGACAACAACTAGCCAAACATTTGTGGGGGGAAAGATGGCAAACATGCTGGTTATTCAGAAGAGGAACAAGAATACACTGTTTGAGAGGTTAAAAATGGCAGTAACAGTTGTGAAAGTTAGTACGCTCTGCAATCTTTAAAAGGTTCAAGCACTTCAGCCTGAATGGAGCCTGGGCTTCCTCTGAAAGGAATTGGCCACATTATTTACACTCGGTTACTAGAGTTTTTTCTTATAAAACAATGAACATTCCAATTTAATAGAACATTCCAATTTAATAGAGATATTAATAAAAACATATAATAATCATTTTAAAGGAAAAGTCTTATTATCCATAAATGCCCGTAATTAAATCACAAGTTTCTAGAGAATAAGAGTTAATAAATAAGTTCCCATCCAGCTGGGCATGGTGGCGCACACCTGTAATCCCAGCATTCTGAAGGCAGAGGTAGAATCTTTGTGAGTTTAAAGCCAACCTGGTCCAGAAAGTGAGTTCCAGGACAGCCAGGGCTACACAGAGAAACCCTGTCTCAAAACATTCCCCCACACACACACCCTCGCCACACACACATGCAAAAGCTCCCATCCTTCAGGGGGAAAAAAAAATGAAGCCCTTTGAGAACAACTCTAACAAAGATATAGTAGCCCCAAGCCAGGCTGTGGAGGCACATGTCTTTAGCCCCAGCTCTGGAGAGGCAGAGGCCAGTTTGGTCTACAAGAGCTAGTTCCAGGACTGTTACATAGCAATACTCCGTCTCAAAAAAAAAAAAAAAGAGTAGCCCGATCAGGCAGGGTTTCTAAGTAAGGGAGTCTCTTTGTCATCATTGTTCCACAAAATCATTAGACCAAGGAAGATGTCATGCAATGGTTCCTCACCTTGTGCCCTGTAAATAAGGGGAGAGTGTGATCATGATGGAACAGTCCTTGGCGGTCATAGCTACCCGGTACTGCTGCACCTGTGGAGGAAAGAGAGGGTAGTTCCGAGTCACAAGGCCTCTCCACTAAACAGAGCAACTATTTTCTGTGATAAAGCCTGACAGTGAAGTTAGGCTGACACAGTGGGAAACAGTCCCTGTGACAATATACAATACACACACCAGCCTCCACTGTATCCTTTCACCTCTTACTGCATGTGGACCCCAACTGGATCCCTGAGACTTGTGACCTGCCATCAGTGAGTTAACCAGTCTATCTTTGGGGAAGGAGGGAAGGGGAAAGTTGCCTCAGCTTTTCCATATGTTGACTACACTTGAGTATTCAGCAGTAATCACTGTACCTTCTAGAAGATACATGCAGTGTATTTGGGGGAAATGGTGATTATAGCCAATATTGGACACATTCTAGGGCTGTAAATCTATTAATTCTGCATCCTCAGCTTGCAGTGAGGTATCCCACTGTACAAAGAAAACCAAACACAGAACTGCCAGGTGATGACGGGGCTGGACCAAGCACAGGTGCATGCTTCTGAACTAGCTCTTCCACAGAACAAGACAAGCAAATTCAGTTCTGCATTATAAACCTGCCCAGAAATCCCAGTACCAATACTACACATGTGAGGCACGCGGAGAGACCAAAGACAGAGTGTCCACCATGGTCACCTCTACAACACACAATTTGAGGCAGTTTTTAATCCCCTTCGTTCTTTGGACCTTGGTACATCTTTTGAGTATTTTAAATAGTTCCTGCTTTTACAATTACATGAAAGGAACTGGCTTTACATATCATCACTGGCCCTAGCATCTGACCTAATAACAAAGTACGCTCTTTTCTCCCTCTCAACCATTTCCTCTGATTTTGCAGAAGCAGGAGGTGCTGCACTGGGAAGGCCTCAGGTTGCACTTCCCTGAGGCAGGGAGGGGAAGGGGCAGCATAATCCACACCAGGCCTGCTGGCTGTTCTGGACCTTAAGAACCTGGAAGCTAGAGACACTCAGCTCCCATCCGCACACCCTCCAGTTAGCAAAGAAATTTGTAATTTCATGATACATAGCAAGAAGCCCAGTCAAAAAGTATACTGGGTTACTGTGTATCACCTTGACACAAGCCATAGAGTCATCAAAGGAAGGAGCCTCAGCTGAGGAAATGCCCTGAGATGCAGCTGTAAAGCATTTTCTCATTTAGTGATCAGTTGGGGAGGACCCAGTCCATGGTGGGTGGTACCATTCCTGGCTGGTGGTCCTGGGTTCTATAAGAAGGCAGGCTGAGCAAGCCATGGTAAGCAAGCCAATAAGCAGTATCCGCCCATGGCCTCTCCATCAGCCCCTTCTCCAGGATCCTGCCCTGACTTCCTTCAGTGATGAACAGCAATGCTGAAATGGAAGTTTAAAAAAAAAAAGGGCAGGGGGGGGGGAAGGGGCGTATTAACCCTTTCGTCCCCAGCTTGCTCTTTGGTCATGGTGTTTTGTTGCAGCAGTAGAAACCCTAATTAAGACAAAAAGGAAGAGTTCAATATAAAATGCCCTGAAGGCATAGCCAGTCTAACGAGGTACAGAACAAAAAAGCCATATGAGACAGTCTGAAAACCTAAACAACTATCAAGAACTTTACATGATACAGGCCTAATCCAAATGCTAAGGATAACCAATCTGATGATCACAGGGAGAATGTGTAAGTCCTAGCCACTTTGGTGGTTTACACATACAGTCCCAGAATTTGGAGGAATCAGAAGGGTCAGGAACTCAAATCACCCTCTGCAACAACAGTGAATTTCAGGCCAGGCTGGACTCCATATACATCTTTTATGTATGTTGTACAGTGCCTGAGGAGGCCAAAAGAGCATTAGATTCCCAGGAAGTAAAGTTACAGATAGTTGTGAGCCACCATATGGGTACTGGAGTTGAACCAGGGTCCTCTCTAAGAATAGCCAGTGTTCTTTAACTGCTGAGCCATCTCTCCAGCCTTGACATACAAATATTAAATATTTACATATTGTGTGTATGCGTGTCTATATATGAGAAGGTATTGTTGCTACAGATCAAAGAAATGAAATTATAAGTGTTCTTCAGTGCAGAGGAGGGATGTGCACGTGTTTCTCAGACGCAAAACCAAGGAGTGAGACTTTCACTTAGAGTATTGTTCAAGTGGGTTATTGAGCCAATTCAGTGGTAATAGCCAACTAGACAAACTGGATGGAGTATCAGAAATCTCTGCTTGGAGACACTGCTGACAAGACAGAGGCAACAAGCTTTGGGTTTGTTTTACAAAGGAAGGTCAACCTTCAAGCTGACAGGACAGGAACCACATAAGTCCTCTCTTAGTGTGCACACTGCTGCTCCATTCAGATTCACACCCTGAGCCCAAGCTGGCAGGCCTTCCCAGGAACTGCAGCCTTTCAGAAGGATCAGCCCCCAAACTGGGTCACAGTGACACCAGCCTGCTAGTCCTCTTGGCAGAGACACACCTATTATTCTCTTTGGAAAGACAATGCGAGGCAGCAAGTATTTCTAAAATAATTGCACAAATACAATTTCTGACACACAAGTAAAAATATGCAGGCACAAGACAGAATAACATGAATAAAAGCCAGCAAAAAAGCCATGTGAGAACCTAAACTTCGCCCCTCACTTTTTGCTAAGAAGTGGAAACTGCTCTAAAGAAATAACTATTTTGTTTTGTAAAAAGAGCTAAAAACTGAAAAACACAATAGCAGAACCGGATATACACAAAGGGACTCCAGCTGTTGAGGTACCAGACACACATGCTACTCCACTCAAAGAATCAGACCAAACAACTGAGGAGAACTGGAAACCACAAAAATGAGCCATTTAAATGTCTTAGCAAAACAACATTAAGCCTTTATCAGATTAACTAACAGGTGTGACTGAACAGGGCGGAGTAACTACAAGGGCAGTGAAACTGACCAGTTAGTAAGCTAGGGCCCCGTGGCCAGGGGTGTGACATATCCTCCATTGTGTTCCCTGCAGCAGCAACTCCCACAGTTTGTTTTCTGAGAAGTGTTAACACTAATTACCCACAAAGATAGGAACTGGACAAAGAAAGGTAACAACTTAGGGGCTAAGACCAAAGAAGAGAAGAAATGGAGAGGAGGAAAAAGCTACCAAGAATTGCTAAAATAGAAGAATCAAAGAAAATACCCAGAATGTAGCATGGAAAGGAACAGAGCCACACAATACAGAGCAGAAGGCTAACATGACACACAGAGAATCCATCCAGCACATATGTGACTTCTAGAAGAGAGACACAAACAAATCTGTCAAAGTTAGGCCCTCAAATTTTAAGTCTAAGTAACAGTGTCAGGATTTATTTTTTTGCTTTTTTAAGTAATGTGTGTGTGTGTAGCTATATGAGTGTATGCTCACACGTGTGGAAGTTCTCAGTAAAAAAAATGGCAACGGACCCACAAGAGCTGGAATTAGAGGTGGTTGTGAGCATCCATTCATCCTGAAGTAGATGCTGGGAACTGAACCTAAGTATTCTCCAGGGAAAGCAAGGGCTATTCACCAATGACACATCTCTCCAGCTCCTATATTTACCAATATTTATTAATAATACAATAATAAAATAATAACTAATTAATACAATGTTAATCCATCTATCTAGCACCCAGAATATTTTTAAACAAAAAAAAAATTATAGAGGCTGGCAAGATGGCCCAGTGGTTAAGTTTGGTTCTCAGCACCCACATTAGGGGGCTCACAACCACCTGGAACTCCAGTTCTAGGCGGTCCAACACCCTCTGGCCTCTGGGCACCTGCACACACATGGATGGTGTACGTGCTCATAAAATAATATTTTAAAAAACCATTTTTATGTCTATTCAATGACAAAGAATATACAAAAAGATGGAAAAGGCATTATTAAGCACAAGAATCTAGAGAAGTGCCAGGTGGTGGTGGCGCACACCATTAATCCCAGCACTTGGGATGCAGAGGCAGGCAGATCTCTGAGTTCAAGGCCATGCTAGTCTATAAAGTGAGTTCCAGGACAGCCAGGACTACAGAGAAAAATAGCCTCAAAAAAAAAAAATCTAGAATAGTTCTACTATGACAGAAAAAGGAAATTTGAAGGTAAAAAGTATATCCAAAGATAAAAAAGCCACTTGAAATGATAAATGACAATTGAAACATACTTAATTCTAATGCTGAGGGCACCTAAAATTATAGCCTCATACAGTGAAGAAGGAAATCCTAAATCCACCCATTCATGAATCACTGCAAAATAAGAACATGCACTGACACAATACAGCCAGGGACCTGAGGTGTAACTTGTTAAGTGAACCCCAAGGTTATTTTATCTTGCAAAAGAATCCTAAACCAAACTAAGGGCCTTACAGTTTATGGCTAGACTGAATCGAATGCTGTAACCTCAGTTTTTCTACAAACAGCTCTTGACTACACAGGCGAGTCATGCAGTTGCTAAGTATGACATAGCACTGATAGGAAATGCATGTGCATCTTTGGGAAAGACTTTTCTACTTTTAATATAATTAAGCTATAACAGTTTCATGCTGTGGAAAGGATGAAAAGGTTCATTTTAAGAGATTATATAGTATGAGCTTTTATTGTGAAACATCTAACTTTACCAGTGTTTCAGCAAGTTTTCTTTTGGGGTGTTGGAGGGTGGCAATGGGGAGTATTGATTTAGGGGTTTTAACTCTGTGAAATTTGAAAACAGGGCAATTGTTGGCTATGGTACTTACTAGTTTTGTAGTAATGTTTTGCTAGCCTGACTTTCCTTACTGGCTTTACTGGTTTTTATGTTCATGGTCCCTGGTGACTGTTAGTCTTCTTGTTTGGGCTGTGTGCAGAGTAGTGTCTCATTTGTGTGTAGGCAGTCAGAATATGCGCGTGTCCTTTGGCTACAGAAACACACACTGTGTGACAATGGAATGGGGTGTGGCTGGGAGTGGGATGCCGAAGCTTTAAGAGCATTTGTTTTTATTTAGAACAGTATTCCTCATCTTTTGCCTGCAGGCAGGGAAAGTGTACAGTATTTTTGTTTCTGTTTTACCCTGAATTTGTAAGTCTTTAAATAGCTTATATTATTATTATTATTATTATTATTATTATTATTATTATTATTATTATTATTATTATTATAGGGGAAGACAAGTGACTTGCTTAAAGTTGTACTTAGAATTCTTACTTCCTAATTTGTATATTATAAATATTGAAATTAAAATTGTATTACTTCTGTTTTGGAAAAAAAACATGCAGCAAAGGCACAGCTCAATCACTGCTAGAGAAAACATCACAGGAACATAGAGCATGCACAGCATGACGCCATTACGAGATGCTAAAAGCAGAACAAAGCACTGCACAGGAACACAAGTCAGACTCCAGCTAGAGAGACTGCATATGAGATCTTAGTTGAGACTGAGAAGCAATTCCAACAGGGGCTCTGGTTGGCTTCTGCTCACTGGGCTATACATTTTTTTTCTGAACATTCTTCTACATAAGTTATTTTTTCATAATCCAAACAGCTAATGAAATAAAGGCTCAAAAAGTTAAAATGAAAATGTTTAAATAATCTCTTGCTTTGCAACTATATGGCACTGAAACCTACCAAACATAAATTCATTTACAAAACATCTCACAGAGGTGCTTATGTGCAGGAGGTGAAAATAAAACAATGTCAATATCAACATATTTAAAAAAAACTTAATTAAATAGGATTACCGCCAAACAGTAGTGGTACACACCTTTAATCCCAGCACTTGAGAGACAGAGGCAGGTGGATCTCAATGAGGTCGATGCCAGCCTGGTCTACAAAGCAAATTCCAGGACAGCCAGGACTGTTACACAGAGAAACCTATCTCAAACAAAACAAAAAGAATTACTTCCCCCCTCCCCCCCCCCTTCCTTCCTCAAACCTTTCCCACCTACCCCCACTCTCGGTCCGTTTTTAGTTGTTTGTGTATCTGTGATTTCAGAGCTGACCACTATGTGTTGAACAGCCAATAAGGGGCTAATTTCTTCTTCTTCCAGCAGTCAATAGTTGTCTATAGTTCTTTGTCTAGTGAGGGACACTACAAACTTCCCCCTTCCACTTTAACGTGTCTATTGACATTGCCGGTGTTGCAGTGTTTTTTTTATGCAGCTATTTCTAGAAGAGACTGTTTCACGGGAGACTGCCTCATACTCTGGCTCTTATGATCTTTCTGTCAGTTTCCCAGGGACAGTGAGGTCACAGAACTAGAAAAGAATCTACTGTTACCACTTTGCTAGTTGAGCGTACTTCATTACTACATTCTAAATCTTATCTTTATACCCACTGACGACTGTAGCTACCCACCCCCATCAAAGAAGTCTTCTTTAAAGCAAATGGAGACCACCGTGCTCGCTTCGGCAGCACATATACTAAAACTGGAACGATACAGAGAAGATTAGCATGGCCCCTGCGCAAGGATGACATGTAAATTGGTGAGGTGTTCCATATTTTTACAAAACATACAAAACAAAGAATGAATGTTAAGAGCAAGAAAAAGGTCAAGTAACATATAAAGAAAAACCTATCAGAAACCATTACACTACTCACCCACTTCACCCCCAAAAAAGACTAAGTAGGAGGCACACCTGTAATCTCAGCTACGCAGATGGCAGAAGGAAGATTCCAAGTTTGAAGCTAGCCCAAACAACACACAAGATATTGCCATTTGGACCAAGCAACTCCACTCTTAGGCATACACCGCAGAAAAAAATATACAGCCGCATAAAAGCTTGTGCACAAATATTTACAACAGCGCTGATTGTAAAAGTGGTCACAACTGAGATGTCCATCAACTGATGGGCAGGTGTCTAAATTACAGTATGTCCACTGTAATGGAATCTGAGCCATGAAAGAGAATGAGGAGGTGAAATCTGAAAGTTATCTATGTCAAAGCTGTGCACAAAGGCTCACACAATGACTGTCTCGTTTATATGCAACACTCAGAGAAAGAATGCAGTTGCTCAGGACTGCAGGGGCAGAGAGAGAGACAGCTAAGGGTGTGTTTTAAGTGATGTGGTTGTGAGTAAAGGACAGGGCATGAAATTGCCGCTAAAGAAAACCAGGACAAAGAGGACTGATCTGAGTGGGAGAGAAAGTAAGGCAATAAGGGCCTAACACACAAATGAATCTGACAAGCATGTCTAAAACAATACTCGAAACTGGGACTTTGAAAAATGTCTTCTCTAGAGCTAGCTGGTAGAGTGCTTGCCTAGCATGCTGCCTACCATACCCAAAGAAAACCTGAAATAAACAAATACCAAATGATAAGTACACACACACTGGGAAAAACTAAAATTAAAGTACCCCAAGTCCTGTATCATGTGCCAACGGGGGCCACAAACAATTGAGCAGCTTTACACTTTAAATATGTAGGGTGAACTAGACACGTTACCATGGAAAGAATCCAAACAGGTAACTTCCAAACCATGGAGTGAAGACGAACTAAAGAAGCTACTAAGTAATGGAACACACAAGTCAACACACTGATGGGGAGCCTCACCCCACCACTTCCCCACACCTGCCTCTGGGACAGTTTTCCCGAGATACAGTCCCTCTCGTTTGTATCCTGTTGATGGATGTTCCTGAATTACAAGAGCAGTGCTAAGTGGCTGCCAAGAGACAAGAGGGCCCCCTAACCTGAAACATTGGAAGCTGGCCTTCCTGGAAAGTCTACTTACTACACCTCCAGGCAGTGCTCAAAATGTTAGAAGTCCAGCCTGGTCTACAAGAGCTAGTTCCAGGACAGGCTCCAAAGCTACAGAGAAACCCTGTCTAGAAAAGCCAAAAAAAAAAAAAAAAAGTTAGAAGTCCGAAAGCCCAGTGTCCTGAGATGACAGTCTAACCTAGTATAGCATGTGCCGAAAACACGGGGTGTCACAGTTCTTCTGTACATAAGTCCTCATTTCTCTGGGATAAGTATCTATGAGGGCATGTGATGGTACATTTGACATGAAAACCTATCAGCAGCCCGTCTCAGAGCCAGTGCTCAACACCAGCACTTTGTATGTTCCCAATGGATTTCTTTCAGCCAGTTCTAGGTAGCTGTGTAGACTACATTTACTTGGGTTTTCTGCCTCCTTCCAGGTACTCACAGCTGGATGTGGCAGCCTCCAATTGCTGCACCGTGACCCAGAGCTTTCCCTTTGGAGTTCCCCCAGCTTAAGAAAGTTTCAGCCTGCACCTCAACCTCTTTATAAGACCTTCTCAATCCCTCTCTCAAGCCTCAAACACAGCATAGTTATCAGACTCTCAAAAGTGGGGGCCGGGGCCACCACACACTGGAGCCTGCCTCTAAAGAGAAGAACAGAGCCAAGATAAATTTCACTTAGAGCCTCCCTCTCCATCAGCTGCCCCAGCCCATCTGAGAAACACTGCAGTCACTCTGCTTTAAATCTCTGAGTTCTAGGCAGGGCGGTGGTGGCACATGTCTTTAATCCCAGCACTCAGGAGGCAAAGCCAGGCAGATCTCTGTGAGTTTGAGACCAGCCTGGTCTACAGAGCGAGTTCCAGGGCAACCAAGCCTACACTGAGAAACCCTGTCTCGAAAAAACAAAAATAAATAAATCTGAGTTCTGGGCTGTCACTGTTGTGGAGGGGAGGGGTATTAACACCTCAGGAATGCAGTGCTTCTCAGTGAGTCTACTCACCTTCCTTAATGCAAAGGCCACTGTCCCATCATCTTCAGTAGACAGATCAAGCAGCTTCTGGTAAAATACTTCATCATAAGGCCCATCTATCTGTAATGTTTTCCTGAAGGAAAAGCACCAAGACCAAATAAACAGGATGATGAAGCTCCTGGAGACTTTCACTCACTAATGCATTCTGTATCACACGGCCAATCTAACAATTACATGCTTTGTTTCAGAGGCAGCTAAGAGACTTTGCTTGTTCTCATTAAGCCTGATTCTATACCATCAAGATCTTCAACAACCCCCACGGTTCAGGGGAGCCAGGCTTAGCCCTCAGCTGTTCACACACCCTTAGGCAAAAGCCAGTGAGGTACAAAGAGAACTGCCCATCAGACACTGCAGGTGTGAACTTGGGGACCACAATGCAGGCCCAGGGCCCTAGATGTGATAGTCAGAGAAGCTCAGGATCTACAAAGGCAGTGGGCTAACTGGAGCAACCTGTGGGACAACACTGCCCTCTGCAGGCCAGGCCCTGACATACGCATTTTGGAATGGTCACATTTTTAAGTTCTTTATTTCTGTAAGTGTCTTAGTAATGAACCACTAATCTCATATGGACCCTGGCACACACACATCCCAAAGGGGACTTCCTCAGCAGAGAGTTGGTTGTAGGGGTCTTCTGAAGCCAGGTTCTGTCTGGGAAGTTTGTTTTATTCTGGAGTTCAGGCAACCTTAACCAGCTTCCTCTGGCACCAGCCTCACCTCTCCTCAGGAAACTCCTCCAGGTAGCGCTCAACCCGGTTGTATAGAGGGTAGAGGCCTTCGATGTCCATCTGGTCCAACATCTGTACCTGGAGGGTTTTGTATAGAAGACAGCCCTTCGGTAACCCCGAGTGCTCTGGGGTGTTTTTTCCTACCAAGAACATCAAGGGAGAACGAGAGCAGGTTCATTATCAAAACTTGAAGACTGTGGAGGGAGACCCAGGCCTCAGACAGCAGAGTTCACCCTGGGCTTAACCACTAGGCATTACAGACATAGCCGGGGCCCCAGGCTAGCACTGTGGGCAGACACTGCATTCCTTATAAAACTACAAAGATGACTGAGCACAGACTACCGTTTGCACCTAGTGGCTCTACACACAAAACAGATGGAGACTATGCCTCTCCCCTTGGGCCTGTGCTGTCCAAACACTGACCCAGAATATCCTTTAACTCTATCCATGCTCTAGAAGTCACTTTATATGTAAGCTTAAAGATAGTCATTCTACATGAACTTCAGCATCCTCACCCCTTCAAGACCAACTGGGACCCTGTTTCCAGAGCCAAAACCCATTAAGCTCACATATCAAGAGGGTCAGGGTCTGCCTGCCACAATATGAATTAAGCGTGCAAAGTAATGGACAGTGGTCAAGACCATTAGCAAGGTCCTGTCCTCACTAGGACAGATGAGAAAACAAAGCTCCATCCTTCACTCATGCTCTCTCACAATGACGTGTACAGTATCACCTTAGCTGAGGTCTCTTAGAGCCAACTAAAGGAAAAGACGAGGGAGGGAACATGTCTATTCAGACACTCCAGCAACATGCTCTCAGTCACACATCAGATGCCCTGTGTCAAGACAGCAGGATGTCCATGCAGTGAATGTCTACCCCAATCATGGTAGCTAAAAGATAAAAAACTACGTGTGCTGACAGATTCATGCTATTTAAAAAAAACACTGGGTTACAAGAAAACATGAGTGCTATTTCATTGTTTCAAATACTGCTTACCCATGAGTTAGGTCTGTTTGCACATTAGTGTCAGAAAGGTCTGTGAGAGAAGACTCTGGTGTCACCAGATCACTTAGGTGCCAGCAACTATCTGTGTCCTTTCAGACACATTCTGGAGCCAGGGACCCTGAAAGCCTGTCCTCACTCCACAGTGTTCAGCCCAGTCACAAAGGACTCCTGGTCTCAGTTCTTGTCCGACAAGCAGACCAAGGAGTCTGCATCCAAAGTCAGGATGATGGTGAGAGGGGAAACTTACAGTGGATCACGGACTCACTGCAGCACACACACAGGATACAGGCAGTACTAGTGGGAACTATACAGCCCAAGTATGTCAAGCAGCTTAAAAACCCAGATAAAGGTGAAAAGCAAATCTCAACTCTCTGTGAGTCAGCTAAGCCTCATTCTGTGGAACCATTACAGAACTAGACAGCACCTCCAAAAGTGCCACAAAGCCAAGCAAGGACACAGAAGTCACATTACAGGTGCCACTCTGGCTACTTATGGGGAGGAATAGTCTAAGTGTACCTGTAGACCCACATCCCACTGGAGAAGGCCCAGCCTTACCTTGGTGATGTAGGCTCCTGCTGAAAGGGCTGGCTTCACAGACACGTGGGCCCTGGAGCCCAAGCCTCAGGGCACCTGCTCGGCCTTTGTCTGAGCTGCTCAGCAGTACCCTCGTGATAACACGCACCAGCTCCCGGATCACGGCCCTTGTGCAGTGAGGCCCACTGGCCAAGCCATTGGAAGGGAAGAAGAAGGGCTTCAAGTGGTGCGCAAGCTCCTTCAAGTCAGCCGCAGGGCTCCGAGCATCACCACAACCATAAATCAGCTCACCATTCTTCAGGCAGGAAAAAGAAGAAAGGGAGATGGATCACACAAGCTGACAAAAACCAGCAGGGCAGAGCACAAACAGAAGACCCCATTGTTTTTAGACGAGGTAGTCAGGGTTACTGTACACTAGCTCCTCTGAAGAATCCTACTCTCCATGCTGTATCACTAAGCATGAGTCAGAGAAAGTCAGAAACTTCAGGCCAGCACCCTGGACTGACACCATCAGACAATGATCTCACAGCATGTCTGAGCAAATACGGAGCACAAAGCCACAGATGTCCACAAATCCCCAGTTACTTGAGGGCCCAAGCAGTGTCTAGGGGTCAGATTAGGCCCCACAGACCCCAGAGTCGGTGATAAGAGAAGTGACCAGATCCCTGACATAGAAATGTTCCTGCTTTAAAACTGTCGACCTTCTTCATAGAACCACACAGCATTCAGACTGAGCACTCAAGCAAGGACGCATGCTGACACTGGGTTATGACAAGACCTGAGCTAGGGACAACACCAGAAGCATCTCAAGGCTCTCTGAATACATGCCTTCATAGTTAAGCCACATGGTGGGTCCTCTAACACCCTCCAGTCCAAGCAGACACAACATCACAGCACCTTTAAGGCTCTTACCAAAGATACCAAAGTTTCCCCAGAACTACGGCACAAAATGGAAATGCCTTCAAAGAGCAACAGCTAAGACACTGAGGCAACGAGTGGGTGTGTGAAGCTAGGGTCTCAGGAGAGCAGTAATAGTCAAGAGAGTAGGTTGACCCTGGGAGGTATGGCTATCTTCTCCCCATTAGATCCTGGGGTGCCTCTCCAGATACTCCTATCTAGGTGCTGTCCAAGGGACAAACTAAGGCACCGCTCACCATGCTAGGCAGGAAGAAGAGGGTGACCACAGTGGAGCTGAGTTAGTCAACTGACATCCAAGGTAGGGTCATTTGTGCTCATGATGAAGCTGGCCCCTCCTCCAGGCCCAAAAGTGGTCAGAGAGTCCTCACAGCAACACCTTACCCCAGCATCAAGGGTCTAGATTTGAGGGACATTGTAAATGTGAAATCCAGAGATAGAGTTTACACATACAAATATGGCCGTTCAAAGATTTCATAGGACATCTGGCATAGTCACAACCTAGGTAGCATAGAGATTCTATAACAAGGTCCACACTCTGAATCCTACACTGTCTCTAAGCACAAATGTCCAGATGGGATCACTGACCACAGCCAGGCAGCTTCTCCAAGCCTGGACCTTCAGAGCTTCAGGAATGTTCTGCTTTGCTGGTTTGCAGAATTTCAGGGAGCAGCGAATGCACAGCATCAGACAGAGAAGCCCGAGAGCTGCCAGGGCTCACCATGCTGAACTCAAGCCGGCACTGCTGCCTACTGCTTTAGAGAACACAACAGAGCCAGCTAGATGGCTCAGTAGATAAGGGTGCTTACCACCAAGCTTAATGACTTCAGTTTAAAGCCAAGGACCCACATGATGGAAAGATAGAACTGCAAATTGCCCTGTGACCTCCCACACACACACACACAAAGTAAAAGAGATCAATTTGTTAATAATTTTTAATTTTAAGCCAGGCCTTTAATTTTACACCTTTAGTCATAGCACTTTGGAGGCAGAGACAGGTGGATCTCTGAATTTGAGGCCAGCCTGATCTACAGAGGGTGTTCCAGAACAGCAAGAGAAACCTTGTCTCAGAAAATAAGACCAAAAAAAAAAAAGTTTTTACATTGTTTTTAAAAAGCCATCACCGGGCGGTGATGACACACGCCTTTAATCCCAGCACTCGGGAGGCAGAGGCAGGTGGATCTCTGTGAGTTCGAGGCCAGACTGGTTTACAAGAGCTAGTTCCTGGACAGGCTCCAAAGCCACAGAGAAACCCTGTCTCAAAAAACCAAAAAAAAAAAAAAAGTAAAAGTAAAAAAATAAAAAAGCCATCACATATCAATTTCCTTAAGCCAGGGGCTGGAGAGATGGCTCAGCGGTTAAGAGCATTGCCTGCTCTTCCAAAGGTCCTGAGTTCAATTCCCAGCAACCACATGGTGGCTCACAACCATCTGTAATGAGACCTGCAGGAAGAATACTGCATACATAATAAAAACAAATAAATAAATATTTTAAAAAAATTTTCCTTAAGCCACCTCTTGGGGAAGGGCTGGCTAATCTCTGGGTTCTTCCTAGCTGATTTTTACAGAAGCAACAGACCAGATACCTCAAATGTGGCCTGACAGATTCAGAAATGAGCTTCAAAGTTAAAGGGATTTATCTCCCTCCAGGATTTAAATACCAGGCTCCTAATCTCTTTTAGTTTTTCCAGACAGGGTTCCTCTGTACAGCCCTGGTTGTCCTGGAACTAGCTTTGTTGACCAGACTGGCCCTGAACTCACAGAAATCTGCATGTTTCTGCCTCCTGAGTTCTGGGATTAAAGGCACGCACCACGCCTGGCAAAGTAAAAAAAAAAATAGGGGAGAGAAGTCACTCAGTGTCAACCTTAATCTGATTCCCAGATCCCACTGTGGAAAGAGAACTGAATCTAAGGACTATCCTG
Source organism: Microtus pennsylvanicus (assembly GCF_037038515.1). Taxonomy (NCBI): domain Eukaryota; kingdom Metazoa; phylum Chordata; class Mammalia; order Rodentia; family Cricetidae; genus Microtus; species Microtus pennsylvanicus. The sequence goes on along the minus strand of NC_134582.1, from coordinate 84,952,136 downwards.
TCTCATACAAGCAGCACAGCATACATGTGCATACCACAGATCACACATGGTCTTTTTTAAGAATAAAATTAATGCTGGTGGGAATGCAAGCTACCAGCCACACAGCCAAGACAGGACAGTACTTCCAGTTCACTAGTCATTTTCCCAGACCAAGCAAAACACGGGTTTTGGAAAGTCCATTCTCTGTCCTGCTCCCTCACACAGCTCCACGCTGCCTCAAGTCCAACTTGCTGTCCAATGAGACCATAGCAAAGGGGACTCTAGAGATGCATTCCCAGCATGGCCACAGCCACCACCTCCTGCCAAGGCTAGCTCTGCCTGTCCCCTCCCTCCTTCAGGCATGCCTCCTCCTGCAAGGTCAAGGCATGGAGAGCTGGTCTGAGGCAAACCAGCTTGGACACCCCGACATATCAGGTCACAGAACCTGTGGCCAGGATCATAGTGTGGTAGGTTTGCCAGGAATCCACCATGGAATGGAAACAGCTCTTACCTTAAATATCCTCAGATTGTTCTGCGCCTCCTGCAGCAGACTCTTCAAGGCAAAGTGCATGCGCTGCTTGTTTCTGGAAGGACAAAGCATTAAGGATTTAAAGGCAGTGGGCTGGCCTGCTCGCCACACATATTCATAGACGCGATTCCAAACTGAGCTGGGACCTAGAGCTCCCAGTAACTGTGGCCTTGGGCACATGAGGGGAGTTTGGTCTAGGGCCCAAAGTCAGTCATGAGGGATCCCGCAGTTGCAGGGAACCAGAGGCCAAGGTACACCAATCACTCAGAGTCCATCTAGCTCCATCTCGTCCTTCTAGATCCTCGGCTGCAGCTTGCAGAGGCTAGAGCACGTACGTGCTCAGGCATCGTGATCAGATGCCATGACAGACCTCTGGAAAAGGCAGGAAGTCTAAAAAAGGCAGGAACATGGGACCTCTCACCCTCCCTCCACTTGGGGGACTGTGGGACTGGCTCCCTCCTGCCCTCTGCCCTACTTAAAAGCAACTGGCACCTGTTGTCTCTTCCTCGTCGCCACTCATGCTCCAGACCATACCCCGGTCCTCCATCAGTGTCCCTGAACACAGCCCCTTTTCTCACCCCCACATGAAATCTACAGGGCTCCCAGAGAGGCAAACCCACCCCAAACAAGGATTCCAAACCACGTCCTGAGGTCACACTGCAGACAGGGCGTCAGCACTAGCACCCACAGCCAGCTCTGAAAAGGCTGCATTATAAACATTCCAAGGACAGCTCCTGACTCAGGTTTGATAAGTTATAAATTCTCAATAATGCTCTGTCTTACTGTTCGCTTCATAACATCCAGCCTTGGGGGCACAGGTAAATCAACCACAACTCTCCCTTACTGCACTGCCAAACTGATTTAGTTCTCACAGGAAAAACAGCAACACTTTGTTTTCTGAAATGAGCAAGGAGTCCTTTAGACAGAGCAAAGCCACACCCAGCTCACAGAATACCTTCCATTCCCCACTTCACTGAACCCCACACATTTACCACTGCACAGACCTGCATGTATACTCCAACCTCACCAACATTCCCACTTTACAGAACATACCCCACTCCCAACACTTCAGATAATACTTACAACCAGCTTACAGAATACAACCCAGTCTCCCCACAATACAAAATACCTGTCCTCACCTCACCTCGCCACCCCCAGGTCCTCCCTCATAGAAGATGCCCACTATCCCCACTTTACAGAACATGCCTCTAATCCCCACCCCCTCTTTCTCACATACTGTCATCAACACTTCACAAAGTAACCCTCAAAACCCCTACCTCTTAGGCTGTCCCTTAGCAGGCACCACCCAACCAAAACAGCAAATGAGAAGTGACTCTTACCCTGAGTAGAGGTCGAGGGGACAGTATTTACTTATTTTCTTCCACTTTCCAGTTGCTACCTGGAAAACACCAAGATAACATAGCAAACGCTTTCTCTGTGACTACCAATAAAGCTCACAAAACAGCATAATCTAAGATGGGCTGTGGCCTTGATCTGGGAGAGGTCCCAGGTGTACATCCCTATGTAGAAGCCCACTTGACCCCTCACCCTAGGAAACTCCTGCTACCCTTCGGTCTCAGTCACTGCCAGTTCAGCAGGCATGCGAAGGTCTGGTGACACGAACAGCAAGTCTTTAAACTGTTAGCAGCACGGGAAAGGACACTACACATGCAATCTTATGTTGCCAGAAGAATGGTAACTTGGCACAGCCTTTTGTGGGAACTACCAAAACTTAAAATGTGTACAATTCCAAATTAGTAAACATAAATCTAAAATAACTACACAGAGCAAAGAGGCAACAGGTATGTGGGCACAACATTTGCTGCAGGTATTAAGATATTTACTGCAGGAGGAAAGAATACAGTAAAGGAATGAATGAGTGTACGGATGCAGCCACTCAAAAGATGGACTAAAACATCACCAATTCAACTGGCAGAACAATACCTATAATGTGATGTCATGTTTGCTTTAAAAGTATAGTTACTTAAGCAAACACATCTTGAGAAAAACTTTACAACACGAAATCCTGAAAAATTATTTAATATGGAGGGAGCACTGGGCAGAAGTGCAAATAACACAATCCTATTGTATCTTTTTTTAATAAGATTTATTTATTTAGTATGTATACAGTGTTCTGCCTGTATGCCAGAAGAGAGCACTAGATCTCAATATAGATGGTTGTGAGCCACAATGTGGTTGCTAGGAATTGAACTCAGGACCTCTGAAAGAGCAGCCAGTGCTCTTAACCTCTAAGCCATTTCTCCAGTCTGATCCTATTGTATCTTATGTCTGCATGCTCCACCAACAAACATGGAAAGAGGCACCACTGCTTGTCTGTGTCTAGAACAGTCTGGAAAGACAACCAAACTAATACCATGAATCACCAGAGAAGGGAAGTATCCAACTATCAGTTATGAGTGAGCATTATTTCATAATTTTAAAATATATACATCTTAAACAACCTATCACATAAGATGGACATGGTTTTTACATGTAAAAACTAGCGAAATTTGCCAGAATGATAAATTCTGAAACCTCAGAAAATGTCTAAAGTTCTTTAAGAATTCGGGGAACTCAAGAAAAACAACTCAAGAAGTGGAGAGAAGGCTCAGTGTTTAGCAACACTGGTTGCTCTTGCAAAGAACTCGGGTTCCATTCCCAGCATACACATGGTCGCTTACAACTGTTATTCCAGTTCCAAGGCTCTGAAACTCCCTTTCTCACCTCTATGGCAACAGGCATGGAGTACATACACAGATGCAAGCAAAACACTGTTCATAAAAATAAAGTCTATCTTCTGAAAAAGAAAAAAAAATCAACTAAATCTAAATAAATAAGAACAGGGAGCATGACACTTTTTAATCTCACTGTGTAACCCTGTGGAACTCTCTATGTAGACCAGGCTAGGCTCAAACTCACAGAAATCTGTCTACCTCTGCATCTCAAATGCCAAGATTAAAGGTGTGCAACACCATGCCAAGTTTCTTTTTGACATTTTAAATGCCCTATTCTCATCCCTCTGTCTATTTTAGTTAGGGTTCCTCTCACTACGATTAAAAAGACCTTGACCAGCTTGGGCGGTGGCGGTGGTACACGACCCAGGACAGACTAAAAGGAAAGCTACAAGAAACTCTGGGGGGTGGGGGGCTAAACTGACTTAGGGACAATGGGGTTATTTCATCTTATACATCCAGGTCTATCATTGAGGGAAGTCAGGGCAAGGGGCAAGAACTCAATTGAAGCAGAAGCCATGGAGGAGTGCTGTCCATGGTTTACTCAACCTGCTTATAAAACCCAGGACCACCCATCCAGAGGTGACACTGTTCCTTGCAGGATAGCAATGTCTGCTATGGAATGGGACCTCCCACATCAATCATTAATCAAGAAAATGTCCCACAGGCTAAGCTGGTAGGAACGCTTTCACAATGGAGGTTCTCTCTTCCTAAATGACTCTAGTCTGTCAAGTTGACAAAAAACTAGCCAGCACCCTATCTCTACCACAAGGGAAACACACATGAGCCTGTTGCATGCATAGTGCAGAACAGCAGCCTGGCAATCTCCATGGAGAACACAAAACAGGGCAGGCACATCCACAGCCTCAGCCCTGAGGACTGCCATTGACTGCCCTGTCTCTCAGTTCCAGGAAGGCTGGACTTGCATGGTTGTCTTTACTGACCTGACTGAGAGCCCACCCACGGCAGACATATTTTCTGGAGCATTTGTCAAGAAAATCTAGAGGCTACCGTTTACCTTCCTTACACAGTGGGTAACCGTGGGGCAAGCAAGTATAAACTAAAACTCAAAAGAAAAGCTGGGGATGAGGATGCGCACAGAAGCTTTGGAAGAACTGTCCCTTGACCTCCACATATGTGCCTTAACATGAGCAGCCCACACGCACGCACATCTCTCTCACATACACAACTAATAATAATAATAAAATTTTTAAAACTTATATAGACATCACAGGAGAAGCAGAGCAGTCACTAAACGGTAACAAAGGAAGAGGCAGGAGGAGAAAGAGTTTGAATCTGGGTCACATGAGACCATATCTCAAAAAAATTAAAATGGGACTGGCAAGATGTTCAGTGCGATGCCAGGAGGTAGTGACGCATGCCTTTAATCCCAGCACTCGGGAGGCAAAGGCAGGCAAACCTCTGAGTTCGAGGCCAGCCAGGTCTACAGAACGAGTTCCAAGACAGGCTCCCTAGCTACAAAAAACCTTGTCTTAAAAAACCAAATAAAATGGGGGTTAAAAAGATGGCTCAGTAGGTAAAAAGCCACATAACCTGAGTTCAGTCACAGAACCCAAGCTAAAATGCTTTAGGTGCAGCACACGTGTAATTCTGGCACCCCCGAGGCACTGTGCAGCACACATGTAATCTCACTCTTGCAGCTAGACGGGAGGCACAGACACAAAACTCATGGAAGCTTGCAATCCAACTTAACCCGAATAAGCATCATGGCAGAAACAACAAGAGAGGACCCTGCCTCAACAGGGCAGAGAACTGACTCCTGACAGTGGTCCTTTGACTTCCTCACTCAGGTTGTGTACACATACACACCATACGCATACACACATACACACATACACACCATACACATACACACATATTAAAACATTAATAATTAAAAGGGGTTGGAGATAGGAGCAATATAAGGGAGGGTGAGGGTAGTATGATTAGAATATATTAAATATTCATATATGAAATCATCAAAGGACAAAAAAATTTTTGAGACAGGGTTTTTTTTTTGTGTAGTCATAGCTGTCCTGGAACTCACTCTGTAGACTAGACTGGCCTCAAACTCACCAAGATCCCCCTGCCTCTGCCTCTGCCTCCTGAGTACTGTGATTAAAGGTGTGCGCCACCACTGCCTGGCTCAAAGATCAAATTTTTAAAGATATTTTTTTCCTTTGAAAAAAAATTTTATGTGTATGGGTATTTTGCCTGTGTGTCTGCACACCTCATACACGTATCTACACATAGATACAAACACACATATCATTTAAAATAATAAATATGTAGTTGAAAAGAATAACTTAATGGAGACTAACTAGAGGGTTCAGTAGCTCTACTTAGTGAACAGAGAGAGAAGCTGTGACTGTTAAAAGTTCAGGACACCCACACCTACACCCACCAGGACTGTCAAAGCCAAGGACTAGGATAGGAATTAGGTGTTGTACAAGCTCACACTCCCAGGAGGCAGAGATCCTCAGCTACCTATTGATTCAAGGCCAATCTGAGCTACAAAAGACTTTGTCTTTAAAAACCATGAAAGGGAAAAGAGGATAAAGGAGAGAGGGGAAGAAAGAAGAAACAGGAAATAATCTCGTAACATTCAATTGGTAATTAAAAAAAAAATCTTCCAACATAAAAAACTACAGTCACCACCAGGTGACAGTGGTGTGCACATTTAGTCCCAGCTCTCAGTAGGCAGAGGCAGGCTGAGTTCGAGGCCAGCCTGGTCTACAGAGTGAGTTCTGGACAGCCAGGGCTACACAGAGAAACCCTGTAGTAAGCAAAGTCCTGGCATGAAGACAGACAAATACACCAAAAGTAAAACAGAGAGGAGCCCGTTGCCTACAGGCCCAACATCTTCGAGATTACCAGGACCAATACTTAGAGGAAAGAACAGTCACAGGCACTGAGAAAACCAGATGCCTATCTAATGAAACTGGACACTCACCCAAAACCTTACACAAAACAAACTCAAAATGGCTGAGATCTAAAATCAAGAATGAAAATTCTAGAAGAAAACAGGGGGAAGATTCCCACCACTGGACTTGACAGTGACTGCTTGGCTACAACATCGACCCAACAAAAGAAAAAAAGAGATTAACTGAACTTAAACTTAATTCAGCACATTTAGGCATAAAAGGGCACTACCCACCAAGAAAAACAGAGAAGCACCTGCTAATCGCGTCTCTCTAAGGCACTGACAAGCTGAGTACACAGAGCACTGTAACTCAGGCATAACAAACTTGAAGTGGGAAAAAAAAGCGTCAAGGAAAATAAAAGCTGCAGGAAAATGGATGGGAATGGAAACCATTATGTGAGGTTCAGGCTCAGAAAGCCAGCCAGTCCAGCTCTGTCCCACACTGACCCTCTAATCTCTATCCCTGCTACTTATGTGTGAATATGCTTAAAGGGCAAGAGTCATGGGAGGGGACAAGATGGGGCCTCAAGGGAGAAGGGGGAGGAGAGTAACCACACAGTGAGGACCAGGGCTGTAGCTCAGAGAGTAGGGTGCTTACCTAGCTTGCATGGAACTCACTACTTAATTGTCGGCCAGCATGGCATTAACAGTTTGATCCTTAGATCTCACATAGTGGAAGGAGAGAACCAACTACAAGTGTCCTCTGACCTCCACACACACAAAAAAATTATAAACAAAAAGATCAAAACTCTTTTTTTTTTTTTCCGAGACAGGGTTTCTCTGTGGTTTTAAAGGCTGTCCTGGAACTAGCTCTTGTAGACCAGGCTGGTCTCGAACTCACAGAGATCCGCCTGCCTCTGCCTCCCGAGTGCTGGGATTAAAAGCGTGCGCCACCACCACCCGGCAAGATCAAAACTCTTAAAGAATAATAAAGTAAATGTTAGCTACTCATGAAATGAAACGAGGGTTATCAACAATTCCTTTCCATCTTCTAGAAATCCCAGTGGCTTCCCTCAGGCCCAGATGCCCTATACTCCGCCCTCCCACACATGACTCAGTTCTCACCTTGAGGTGCTGGTGCATGCAGTATCGGCACACCTTGTGTTTCATCTCGTGGGTAACATCATTTGAGAAAGGAATAAACCCACATTTTGGCTGTAAAATAAGGGAAGAAACATTTAGTAGAAATCACATACTTAACACACACACACTAACTAGGAGCTAGAGAAGAACAAGAACAAGATCAGGTAGAAATGTCCCCAGAAACTGTTGTCAACTTTCGCTACAGTCTACACCCCTCTGTTCCAGAGGGCAAAAGGGCAGCTCTCTCACTGGGAGAACTGGTGGAGCTCTGCCTGGCTCACAGGAGTATAACACAGAGCAGCTTTGTACTCTCACTGGCAGGCTGGAAGAGTGGAGATGGGCCGAGGGTTCTCAGCTCCAAGAAGCAGAACCATTGTTCCCACTGTCACTATGTAGGGCCTGCAAGACGCCCATCTGATAGTTGCTAGGCTTCCAGGACATCAGGAATCCCAGCTGCCTTCTAAACTCTGCATGCTGTCAGTACATACAACCTGAGCCTAGTGTTCTGGAGAGTGCAGCTAAGAGACAAAACACCCAGCCCCCAAGGATAACAAGTACTTGGGCCAAGGCATGCCTCAGGGTCATCACCTCTCCAAGAGAAGGAAGAGAAGTAGTAGTTTTGTGGGGTGGGGGAAGCCTTCTAGGGTACTTAGCCAACTACTCAGATTTAGGTCTTCAGTGTAAGAAACAGGAAGCACATGGCCAAGACTGTGAGGTTTTAAGGTACACCCTGTACAGAGGGGATCCAGTGCAGGTGTGTGCTTGTAGGTTCCCTCATTGTTAATACCAGGGAAGTATGAAAAAAAAACAAGTTGAGGAGCTGGAGAGATGGCTCAGAGGTTAAGAGCACTGACTGCTCTTCCAGAGGTCCTGAGTTCAATTCCCAGCAACCACATGGTGGTTCACAACCATCTATAATGAGATCTGGTGTCCTCTTCTAGCCTACAGGCAGGATACCGTATAAATAAATAAATCTTTATAAATAAATAAATAAATAAATAAATGAATGAAACAAGTTGAGCTCCTGAGAAAGGTTGAACACACACTCAAGACAGAGCCAAGGAGACTGAGGGAGGCTCATCACCTGAGAGCCACCTTTCCCTTCACCTGTAGTGTCATGCCACCATGAATGAAAACTCACCTTAATCTCTACACACAGAATCGGCCGGTGCTCCACAAAGTGGTAGGTCTGAAGTCTAGTTAAATTGGGAAGGCACATAGCATAACCACTGAGTGTGTCCAGGTCCTTGTCACAACGAGACTCTGGAAGACAGAACGTGAGATAAGAGACAGACAGCCCTATAATACAAGAGTCCTGTGGGGGGAGGTTCCCAAGACAGGATAGCCTCAGGCAGCAACAGGGAAGTGGGAAAGCTACCATGACACATGATCAGGCCATACACTGCCAGCCCTTTAGGAAGGTCAGCCCTCTCAAGCTCTAACCCTAGACACGGAGACCTCCAGAGCTGCCTAGAGGCAATGCTCAGTGAGTGCTGTCACAGTCACTGTAGGAGAGGATGTCTGGACTCTCCAGGACCCCAACTCCACCTTTTTAATTGGCAGATCTCACCCTTACTCCCCCATGGTATAAATCATAACCCTTCTAGTCAATTTTTAACCCTGAACATGACCTTGGGGAGCTTTAAAGCGTGCAACAGAAATCAGAAGTGAGAAGAGTCTTGGATGGCCCCTAATTCTGCCACTCTCTCTGCCCAGGAACAAGAAGTATATTACAGCCCCTTCATCCTTTCAATTTTTATTGTTTTTCCTAATTCTTGTTGTTCCCATGTCACCTCAACATAGCTCTGCTGGAATCGGGCTCTCTGCACCGGGGACCAGTGTTCCCTTCTGAAGAGCAGACTTAATCCACCAGCCCATTAAAAAGCAGCAGGGGCTCTTGTCACTGTGGAGTGTCACACCTCCACTGTGTATAAAGTGAAATGGGGTGCTGAGCAGCAGCAGATGAGTAGAACCCTGAAGCTGGCCCCTGTCCATCCTGGTGGACATGAACACCAGAGCCCAGTGCGATCCAGCACCCTCCACTTCCTGCTTCTGCCCCAGACATACTCCAGGGCACTATTTCATTTTCTGAATCAAATCAGGAAGGACTTTATTGTGGATGATTCTATAGCATTATTTTTGGTGGTAGCTATGAAGACATTTTCACAACCACTACATGGACTTTACATGTTTGATCAGTGACCATGAAAGAAAAGGCTTTATTCTGGTTCTTGCCAGCAAAGCCCACCAGCACGCACAAGAAATGGGACTTGGGGGTGGCGACTAAGCCTTTGGCCACAAAAACTGCTGCAAAATGTCTGTACCTAACCTGGTACAGGTTAAGGTTTAAAAGCCTTTTAAAATTACAAATGAGCCAACCATGGTGGTATATGCCTTTAATCACAGCACTTGAGAAACAAAGGCAGGAGGATCTCTGTGAGTTCAAGGCCAGTCTGGTCTATATAGTGAGTTCCAGGGCAGTCAGGGCTACAAAAAGAGACCTGTCTCCTCCCCCCAAAAAACTGAACACTGTCTGATACCTTACCTGGTCTTTCACACTGTATTTTTAAGCATAGTTGTTTCACAAACTCTAAAGGCAGCTGAACAACTTCCTGTAAGAAAACACACAAAATATACAGATTGTACAATGTCCTGAAGACTGTTAATGCCTCAGAACTATGCACAGTTAAACACAGTTAAAACAGTGAATTTCGCAGTACGTGTATTTTACACCCCAAATACTATAGTTTAAAAAATTCAATGTGCCAATTTGGTAGTAAGAGACAATCTATAATTTTTCAACACATGTAGAGGTTAAACAGAGGCAAAAACATTTCCATTTCCTAAAGGCAGCTGGCCCTCCTCACAGCCAGCCAGGACCCACGACACCGGTGATCAGCCACACCAAGTACCTCCCGTCACACACAGCCCCTCCCCGTCCCTCAGCGTCTGTAGACACAGAATAAGGACTTCAAGAAACCCTGGCCAGATGGCCAGCAAGCTGTACCTGCTGAGTGACAACACGGGGCTCATGGGGCTAGTGATCTCCCTCAGCTGTTTATTTGTAAATTTGCATCAATTTAAACCATGTTCCTCACTGTCATCCCTGCCTGTGTTCTGAGGGTGGCAGAATTGTGACTTCAAAAAAAGTCCCAAGTAACAAAGGAAAAGTGCCTAGGACAAAACTGCTGGGATCTTGCCTCAGGAAAACCCACTGGCCTTCTTTATCCAGACTCAACCAAAGACTCCCACTCATGTCATGAGTGGAGATCGCGCATTCATTTCCCAGCTGCCCAGACACAAAATAATCACACAGAAACTGTATTATTACAACATTGCTTGGCCTATGAGATCACGATTCTTACCGGCTAGCTCCTATATCTTAAATTAACCCATTTCTATTCTATTGCCACATAGTTATGGCCTACAGGTACGGTTCTGTCCATCTGTCTGTCTCCTGCAGTGGCTACATGGCTTCTCCCTGACTCTGCCTACTCTATATATCTTTTCCAGTCTGGCTATATTCTGTGAAGCCATTGGCCAAAAGCAATAAAACATATTAACAGCATACAGAGGGGAATCCCACATCACACTCAGATAAGCACAGCAGGGCTGGAAGAGCATAGTTCCCAGAAGATGGTGCCTCCAACAACCTTTCTTCCAGAAGACATGAGGAGGTACAAGCGCTATTCAATGGACATATCCTGTGGGTTCTTCTAAGAGGTCACACCTGACCTCCAAATATCCCCAAAACTAGACACTGGAGAGGACAGGCCACAATGTCAGTGGCCAAGGAAACGCAGAACAGAGGCGACTTTCCAAGTCTGGAGCTCAGAAGACAGGACAGGTCAGACAGGCAGACCAGGGGATTTCCCCTGTCTAGTCCCTCCTTACCACAGGCCAGGTGCAAAGACAGTTAACCCAAAACACAAAGCAACGTTAAGGGTTTTCAAAGCTTTTCTTCTAAGGCCCTAACTGAGCAGCAGCATCCATAGTAACTCACACCCATGCTCACATCACAAAGCTCTTCCAGGAGGAGCCTCCAGGAATGGGCCCACATTGTTCCTTAACCCACAGGAACTCAGGGCAAAGCCCCCTTTAGGTTCAAGGATAACATAACAAAATCTCACTGGAGAACTTCACTATGCAAGAGCCTCTGGCCCAGCTGGTGAGAAAAGCTTGAGGATTCTTAGTGCACAAGTGCTAACATTGAGATGTCAGTACTGTCGGGCAGAACTGGATAGAAATTGAAATGTGAATAAACAGCACTTACCCCACAATGAACATAGTTCTCCCCCAAAAAGTCTTTCATGACATTTTTGCCAAAGTCCACTATGTTCTGCAGATGCTGAAGTATCTCTTCTGAGGTCTGGAAGAGACAAGCACAGGATAGCTTCAGGATGGACCTCCAGACAAGGCTCCTAATATCACCCTCTTCCAGGAGTCCAACTCAGGACAGAATAAGCAGCCACCCCATGTATACTCTAAGTACTGTGCACCCCACAAACCTCTGGAGAACTCACCACCCATACCTAACAATGTATGTCTCACAAAGTATGTGGAGATATCCCACAGCTCCTACGACTGGGTCTTGTCAGAACAGCCTGACAGGAAAACCCAGCACACACCCCAGGGCCTGTGCAACAATGTCACAGCTCCTGATAAAATCCATCTGGGGAACAGAAGGGTGACCATGTGACAGACACCCCACCAGAAGACACTGTCCAGGAAGGCCAAGGTAGGGTGAACACACACTACAGCCATTGTACAAAAACAGGCATGACAGAAGAGGCTGAAGCCACCCCAAGACACATCTGACAGAAACAGAACACCTTGGGTCATTCTCTTCAGCAGCTGAGGTAGGAGTCACAGGATGTTTGGGTCCCACATTATTTCCTCTGCCCGGTCAACCCACCTTTGACTCTCATTCCTGCCCCAGTTAAAGGCGACATTCCTGCATGCTCCTAGGAGAACAAGCCTTGAGGGCCTCTATCATCTCTACCACCAATGTCCCATAGCTCCCATGACCTCTGCCCTCACATCCTGACACACTGTCTTCCAGACACTCTAATGAGACACTGAATCATCAATCCTGTCCATCCACCAGACACAACCCCCTCAAAGAGTTCCTCCTTCCCCCACTAAGGAGCTCAAAGGCCAGGTGAGGCCTATGTAGTTCACAGGCAGCTGGTCATGTACAAAGCAAGACAGGCCAAGTGTCTCAGCCTCCCTCAGTGTGTGCTGGAACAACAGGAACAGAGAAGAAGCTGTGGCCACAGGAGCTTCCGATACTCAGTATCTACTTGAGCTTTACCAGGAAGCGGCAGTAGCTCAACTTGGGTAGACAGGGTGACAGGCAAGCCTTCATGGAGGGTCCACTCGCTGTGCTAGGATGATTCAGCCAACACCACCTGACCTGCCCACTGTGATTTTAGCATAATAGATTGCCTACCCAGTGTGACACACTATTTTCTTACACACAATTCCACTGAGGCAACTAAGGAACTCATCAAGATCAAGTTGAAACCTGGTCCTGGGATCCTCTGAGCAGGGCCCACAGGCTACACCAGAGCTATTGCAGACAGATCTACCATAGAGTGACACAGAGGGCCTGTTAGGTCTCACACATCAAGAATGAGGGCCCACTACTTCTCACACTGAATGATTATATCATACTTAAATTTCTACAATTAGCATTAACATTTCTGTACTGGAGAGCTTAGGATATAGGATACACCCTAGAGAAAGGACACTTTCCTGTCCTAGGCAAAGTTCTAGATTTAGTTCTTAACATCAAACACACACGCATGCACATGTGCGCACACACACACACGCACATGCACCACACATGTGCTTGCCCACCTACTTCCACAGACCCACCCCCCAGGAAAACATTCAGGTCTTCTTAAGCAGATGCTATGACAACTGTGGCCAGCCCACCAATCTTACCTTCTTCTTATTTGGAGGAAACTTCAGAAAACGCAGAACTACACAACGCTGTTGGAAAATAAAACAAAGCAGGATCAGTAATGGCCCAACACTCAGGTGTAAAGGTGAGCTGTTGTGGAGAAGGGGCCAAGAGCAGCATGAAGGAACCCAGCTGGGGTCACTTTCAGAAAGCTTGCACCACAAGGCAGCCAGCAAAATCTTTGGCCTTTGACCCAGCCCACTCGCTGCTAGATATTATTTATCTTAAGGAATAAGGAAGCTCAAAAATAATTATCCAGGGGCCAGCGAGATGGTTCAGAGGTAAAGAGCACTGGCTGTTCTTCCAGTAGTACTGGATTTGAGTCCCAGCACTCACTAGGCAGCTCCTAACCAGCACATGGTGCACAGACCTAACAGAAAACACCATTGGGTGGGGGACTCACTGGGGTAATATATGACTAGGTACAAGTGCAAGGACCCTCAGAGGGCACTGAAATCCTAGAACTGGCAATTTGCGAGCTGCCCAAATTTGAGTGCTGGCAGCTGAAGCAGCTCAACTCAGGTCCTCTGGAGAAGCAGCAGTACATGTTCTTAACTTGTAGGCCATGGGCCATTTCTCCAGTCCTCTTGCTTTTTTTTTTTGGAAATAGCCTGGGCAGGCCTTAAATTCATCATCTTCTTGCTCCTACCTCCCAAGCACTGAGATCACAGATGTGTGCCACAATTGAGCCCAAGTCAATTTTACATCTGTCAAATCACAATTTATAGCAAGATCCTGTTTTTAAAAAAAAAAAGCAAAAGTTTTTGTTTTCAAAGCACAAACTGCTAAATGAAGTATGCATATGATCTCTTTGAATGAGAAAATGAAGAACACTCTAAGAACACTCATGACAAGCTCCATAACATTTCCAAGTTGTAACTACTACAGTTTTGGTTTTTGGATTTTTTGTTTTTTGTTTTTGAAACTGTCTCACTTCAGAACCACAGTATGTAACCCAGACTGATCTCATGGTATTTCTCCTGTCTCAGCCTCCCAAAGTTGAGGACTGAGTTCCCAGCCAGACTGAACTGCATAACAAGAGCCTATTTCAAATACACACACACACACACACACACACACACACACACACACACACACCTCGAGCTGGGTGTGATGACATACACATGTGACCCCAGCAGCAGGAAGGCTAATCAGGAAAGACTTCAATGACTTTCAAGCTGACACAAGTTACATACAGCATGAAACCCATCTGAAAATGGCTTTTAAAATGGGGGTTGGAAAGATAGTTCACAAGTTAAGAGTGCATACTGGTCTTGATAAGGACCCAGGTTTAATTCCAGCACCCACATGGCAGCTAACAACCATCTGTAACTACAGCTCCAGGAAATCTAACACCCTATTCGGGCTTCTGAAGGCCTCAGGCATGTACATGGCACAAAGACATACACACAAGCAAAACACCCCCTCATGTACACACACAAAGAATATAAGTCTCTAAAAAAATTTTTTGTAAAAGCGGTATTTGTGGTTACCTAAGAAGCAACAAAGGTCCTGTGGAGATCCCCACCCCTGCACACCACTCCTCCTCCCAGCCCTCCAGTCCATCTTGTTTAAATATTTTTGAATAAATTGTTTTAATTAAGATATAATATTAGTTTATAAATTAAAATATAATTTCTCCCTTTCCTCCCTCCAGCTCCTCTCATAAAATCTTCCCTTCCTTCTCAATATCACTGAGAAGGCCTCAAAAACTCAAAGGTTTTTTTAAAGGGTCTAGGCCTTGCTATATTGCCCAGGTTAGCCTTGTACTCCTAGGCTCAAGTGATCCTCCTGCCTCAGCCATCCAAGTAGCTGGTACTATGTGAGAACTACAGGCAAGCATTGCCAAGCACAACCTTGCCAACCCCTCCTACTGAATTCCCATTGCCAACCAATGCATGCAGTGGATACACTGCTAATCAACTGTAGATCTGGATGCTTATCTTGGCCTGCAGAGCTGAAACCCAAAGCACACAAGCTAGAATTGCTCCCTCCTCATGTTCAAGGCAGGCATCACCAATTAAGCTTGGGAATCACAGGGTTAATGATCACTTTAATAGAAGTAAAATTCCATCTAAATTTAAAAAAAGAAAGTAGATCTGCAGGAAAGATAATTATAATCAGCTTCTACAAACTCTCTTCTAAAAGTTGATTTTCTCCTTACCTGTGTTCAATAGTGCTGTTCTGCTCAAACCCTGTCTGATTATAGTCCCTCCAGTAATTAAGACAATGTATGTCAACGACAGGATGAGTTTGTTTCCCATGGAAAGCCTGATCATGTTTGAACATCAACACAGGACACCCTGATACCCTATAATTGGTAAGGACAGAGCCCCACTGCCCTGCCCTACACGTGTGGGAAACCTCACTCTGTACCACATAGGGAGCCCTGACAAGCCAAGTTGATTTTCTCAGAGCTCTACCGCAACCAGAGGAAAACGGTCTTTCTCTACTTCCCAGGGAACTAATAAGCCTCACAACAGAATTTTGTAGCCAGGCAGGCCCAGGAAGGGTGGTGCTAGGCAAGTCACTCAAGCCTTTCTATCACAGGAACTCCCCACTGTAACCTCAGACAAACCAGTTCAGGGGGCCTATGCACACAAATGCCAACAACAGAAACTCATTGACTCCACACATAGCAGCATCTTATTATAGGGATATTGTATTTATGTTTTAATAAATAAAGCTTGTCTGAAGATCAGAAGGTAAAACTAAGCCACTAGAGCCCAGGCAGTGGTGTCACACACCTTTAATCCCAGGATTTGGGAGAAAAAGGCGGGTGGACCTAAATAAATTCAAGGCCACAAGGTCAATGCAGAAACAGATCAGGTGGTGGCGGCCTATACCTTTAATCTTAGTACTAGGAGTCACATGCCTTTAATTCCAGCACTATAGGGGAATATAAGACTGGAGGAGACAGGCTCAGGGCTCAGTCTGCAGTTGCTCAGTCAGCCTTGGTAAAGGTAAGACTTCTCTAGTGGCTTGACTGTTTTGCTTTTTAGATCTTCAGTTTGAACCTCAATGTCTGTCTCTGGGTTTTTATTATTCATGCTACATCTTATTATTAATATGAACTCAAATTTCCAAGGTTCCTGCCCCTGTGTTCCTGATAAACACAAGAGAGCTGGCCTATTTACAAGTGGAAACTATACATTTCCTCTGCATTATTAACACACACAAAAAAATGAGTACCAACATAAATTAATTCAGAAAGCAAGTCTCTGACCTACCAAGAGAAAACAGTTAATGTATCCGGGTAAGGTAGCTTATACCTTTACACCTACAGTCCCAGTACTTGAAGCTGAGACAGAAGGACGGCAGCCTGGTCCACAGAGCAAGTCCTAGGCCAGTCAGGGCTATTTAATGAGACCATTTGGGAGGGGGGAAAGTTCCTAGGAAGAAATATTGTTGGCTCCTCTCTGACAACATAAATAGCATCACTGTTCCCCCAGCACCAGTGACATCAGCATTCTCACTGCTGCACACAGCACATGCAGAGCACCAGAGTGTATGTACTCCCAGACTGCAAACTCCCCACCACCTCTCCCCTTGAGGTGGGGCACACGCATCCCAAAGTATAAAATGTGGAAAGCCAGGCCTGAAGGGAAGCCCAGGCATTAAGGTTTTGACCCTTAAGGTCAAGGTCATGTACAATGGAACAGAGTTTGGAGGCAGACCTGAATCCTGCACATCACATTTCCAGTTGTCCAGCTCCATATGGCTGCTGAGTTGTCAACTAAGGGGCCTAGGCAGCAAAGCCCATAGTGGCCCACTAGTTCTCCATTACTAAGCCATCCCTCCACAGGTGTCCTTGGCCATCACATCCATGTACAGCAGCTCAACCTCTCTATCAACTACAGGAAGTTTCTCTCCCTTCCCATCAGGTAGCTCAAACCATTACCAGCAAAGAAAAATCTCAATCCAGTGATGGATCTATTTCAAGGAAACTGTCACCAGAAACCCAACCACTCCTCCTCCCCAGGAGACCTGTCATCAGCTTTACAGGTCAATGTCAGTATCAGCGCTCAGACACATTCAGCTCACCAGAGCCAACCAATGGAAAGTGAAGAGTAGAGGCCATCAGGGGAGTGTCCAGTGACAATATAAAACAAGTGAAAAATCAGCCCCAAAACAGCACCCATTTAGCAAAAATAAAGTAGAAGAGGTGGCCAAAGGAGACTAAAATAGACAGCCCCAGAGATTTCCTGCCACCAACAAAGATATGTAACTAGAAAAGGATTGGAAGCAAGAACATCAAAGTATTCAGAAATTATATTCTAAGTGGGGAACTCTGGGGTGGTGACCATTTTCTTCTACTACTCTGTATTTTTCGGGGAGACAAAAGAATCAACCACCGAACAATAGAAACAAAAGGCTACACAGAACCTTCCAACATGAAACTCAAAGGAATGCTAGCTTTTTTTTTCCTTTTCTTTTTTTGAAACAGGGTTTCTCAGCATAGTTCCGCCTGTCCTGGAACTTGCTCTGTAGGCAAGGTTGGCCTTGAACTCAGAGAGATCTGCCTGCCTCTGCCTGGAGTGCTGGGACTGCTGTTGAATGATCCTCTTGTACAATATAAAGATTTGTCACTTGAATTGGTATAATAAAATGCTGATTGGCCAGCACTCAGGCAGGAAGTACAGGCAGGGCAATCAAACATAGGATGATGGGAAGGAGAAGGCCAGAGTCAGGAGTCAGGAGTCAGCAGCCAGATGCAGAAGGAGCAAGAGATGAAGGTGCTGTGCTAATAAAGATATTTCCACATGGCAGAGTGTAAGTAAGGGATATGGGTTAACTTAAAATGTAAGAGTTAGCTAGTAACAATTCTGAGCTATAGGTCGAACATTTATAAGTAATATTAAGCCTCCAAGTTTGGGAAGCAGCTGCCAGGTATTTGGAAACCGGTAGTTGGGAAAGAAGCTTCTGATTAGAGGGACTAAAGGCATGTACCACCACTAACTTTATAGCACATGACAAAGCATTTGGGAAAAAAAGCTTAAAGGAGGAAAAATGGTTCTGGAGAGATGGCTCTCCAGCTAAGAGCACTGGCTGCTCTCCCAAAGGACCTAGGTTAGGTTCCCAGCACCCACAGGGTCCCTCTTCTGGCCTCTGTTGGCATTGCACACACATGTTAAACAGACACACATGCAGGCAAAACAGCATACAAATAAAAATAAAGAAAAAATAATAATAAAATGATAATATTAATGATAAATAATAATAAAACAACATACAAATAAAAAAATAAAATAAAGGTTTGTTTTGGTTCATGGTTTCAGAGGTTTCCATCCTTGGCTGTTTTGAGCCTGTGGCAAGGCAGAATATGATGGAAGCACATGGCAGAGGAAAGCTATTCTCTAATTTCAGTCAGAAGAGAAAGCAAGAATTTGAAAAGGCTGGAGCCCCAGTACCCTCCCTCTTCAAAGCTATAATCCAATGACCTAGCTTCCTTCAACCAGGCCTTGCCTCTAAAGGCTTCAACAGCACTGTCAGTTGGGGACCAAGACTTCAACACAGCCTCTGGGGGTCAGTTAAGATCCAAAACATAATGGGGGTCTAAGTCAAATGTCCCAGGGGCCACCATCCTTTGACAAGGTGGTAAGGAGATAACCCAAGAAAGGGCCCATGAAAGACCTCAGGAAGCTCCAATCACTGTCATGGGAAGGGATACAATAGAGTATTACCCCTTAGGATACAGCCTTGGGTTCCAGAAACAGCATTCTGCCCAGGCCCTCCAACTGTAAGGATGACTTCACTTCCAGGTGGGAGCCACCTACAGTTGTATCTCCTGAAACCAACTTTCTCACGGACTCTCAACCTATAAGAAAACCATCCATGGTCTGCTAGTTAACGGAGACAAGAGGTGCCAACCGACTGAGGTCCGTGACACAACCAAACACACATCCCCAGGACCCGCTAAGCAGGAGGGTGAGGCATTCACAACAGCACCCCTCAGCCACAAAGAAAACAAGGCAGAGCAAGAAAGGATACAGCCATGACATCAGCAGCAGTAGGCACTGGCACTGTGTACAACCTCCTTCCTACCCTATGGTAGCTCTAGCTCAGCCTCCCAGCCATCTATCCACCCAGAATGAAGAGAACCCAGATGTGACCCATGGTGGAGGTCACAAAATGAAAGAATGTACTATACTACACATTGATATCATCCTAAGAGCCCAAGGGGAACTATGGAGACAGGCCAGGCCAGCTCAGTGACTCCTAACAGGTAGTGACCCCCAACAGTGTGTGGAAAGGAGTCAAGGCTCACAGGACCCACAGGTGGTGTCACAGAAATACAAATATCAGAGCCCCTTGAACCACCAACCCAGACTGTGTGATGACGACAGTGGGCCAGCAAAGAACAGCCTTGCTCTCTAAACACACAAAAGCCTCCTGTGCCACTGCTCTCTGAAGACAGAGAAAGGTACTGAGAGCTGAACTCTGACTGAATTTTGACCAGGCAGGAAGGAGTCAGGGAGGGAGAAAGGTCACCTCTGAAAATGTAAATGTAGAAAGACAAACACATCCTTACACTAGCAAGGCAACACAAGGCAAAACATCACCCAAGGAATATGGAAATAAATTCTGACCTAGCAACACCAGATTAAAGAATAAAGAGTGAACACACAATGAGACAGGATGTGACCAGACCAAACCACCAAGAAAGAAGCATTTCAACAGCACCAATCTGAAGGACCACCACTGAGCATCTCAAGTGCAGAACTTGTCTTTCTTTGAGAGATGTCAGTGGCAAGTTCAAACTCTTTCAACTAGTTCTAGGTGAATATTGAAGACAGACCCAAGGTCTGGGTATATGCCACATGGTTAGAAAACAAAATATCAGCTCTGTGCTTCAGCATCTCTGCAAAGGAGGATAATTCTCCAGCACTAAAGAGATGGTCGACCTAAGCTATCATTAATAACCCTGTGATACAAATCTTTGTGAACAATATCTATTTCACTTCCAATTTTTTCCTTATCAAGCACATAAGAACAGAAATTAGGTGCAAAACTACAAACTTTAAAAAACTTGTTTGTCCTTTTCCCATGTTGCTGGGGTTGCCACCCCTTAGGAATCTGTCTCCATAGCGCTCTTGGGCTCTTCAGGGTCTCACCAATGTGTGGTACGTTCTTTCACTGTGACCTACACTATTGTTCACACCTGTGTCCTTTCACTCTGTGACCTATACTATTGTTCACACCTGTGTCCTTTCACTCTGTGACCTATACTATGGTTCACACCTGTGTCCTTTTCAACCCTGGGATAGTTGTGATGCTGGGAACTGAACTCAGGGCCTCAAGCATGCAAAGTACACATTCTAGCACTAAACGATGCCCATAGCTCCTTTTTCCTAATTATAATATATACTTAATGAGTATATAGTTAATGTAAAAAGTTTTAGATTCTTCTTTTTTTTAAACAGAATCTCACTATGTAGTTCTGAATGGCCTGGAACTGGCTAGATAAACCAGGCTTATCCCAAACTCACAGAGATCTCCCTACCTCTGGCTTTCACAGTGCAGAAAATATTTTTTAAAACAAAAAGAGGAGCCAGGCCTGGCAGCCTGTAATCCCAGCTACTCAGGAGGATAAGAAAGATGGCTTGCGCCAAGGAGTTTGAGGTCAGCCAGGGTAACATAGTGAGACCCATTCTCAAGCAATCAAATGATACTACTGTAAACAGATAACTATTTATAATATTCTTGACATATTTTTTCTAGTCACGTGTAATACTGTAATTTCCTTTTTCTAGTTAACAATAATATTTCCCCACATTAAATGGGTCATCAGCCTACTTTACCTAATCCAACCACTATAAAATAACCATCTAAACTGTTCATATTGCGATATATAACTAGAAAATTTAAACCCACAAGGCTGAGAGAGAAACTGAAATGGCCCTAAAGCTTGATGTCCGCACCTAGAGGGCCCAGACACTGCACAGTTATAGAAACAGTCTGAGGCTTTCCAGAGTCTGAGAGGTTTTTAAACGAGACAAACATGCAATGGGCAGTTCTCTGCAAGTTTTGCTAATTGTTCTGTCTGGGCAGACTAATGAGTTTTTCACATTACTGCTGTCAATAAGAAAGGAAAAAGACAGTGTGACATAGCCACAGGAGTGGGCATCGTTTCCCCTGCACCTCGTGGTCAACATGGCCCAGAGGCTAGATGCCCTGGACAACTAAGAGACTGATGACAAACGAAATGTAAAGTAACCTCACAGATTCTAAGCCAAAGCCAAGAGGAAGGTAAAGGCAGCCTTAGGAGAGTTAGGAGACTTCGGGGAGGCCACAGGCTTCACTGACTGGAATGGCTGGTAGCACAAGGGTCATGCCCTCAGGCGGCAGCGAGGAAGACCTGTGCTAAGACACAGCAAGTTCCTGCCCAAGAGCCCCCTCAGGGCCCACACCTGACCAAGGTGCTGACAGCCTGGCTCCTCCCCTTCCAGCCTACCCAAGCGCGCCCTGTAAACTCCTGCGGCCCTCACTGAGCTCCTCCACCAAGACCTGTACACCACAAAAGGCTCCTTCTCGTTCCCTGTGTGCACATGGCAGGACAGCACTCTTTCTTTCAGTGCTGCTGGCCAGTGACAGGGCAGATGTCCCCACCTGCACATCCAGCTCCTGCCGGATCGAGCACAGGAGAGCTGCGCACACTTACTACAGTGGAGGCAGGACTAGCTCGGAAAAAGTGACCGTGACTGGAGAGAGTTGGTAAAAAGTCTCCCTCTCTCTTGGACTGGATGAGCAGGCCTGGGAGGCTGAGTAGAGAAGCAAAGTTCACCTGTTCTCAAAGGCAGGAGGACTACAGACATGCCATGCCCAGTACCGAAAGGAGCGGAGAGCCTCTCCATCTCGCTTAAAACCGGCCGTTCTCCTTGGTCACAAAAGGCCCTGAAAAACCTGCCTTCCAGGCTTTCTCCTCCTTGGTCCACAGTCTAAACAAATCCACCAGGAGGGCAGAGATGGCAGCTAGGACTCAAGGCCCAAGCTCTGGGGGGGGGGGGGGGGGGGGGGATTCAACACTCAGTACAGGTGGGTACAATCTTAACTTCAGGCAAACAAAACGCGTGCTATTCCTAGCGCTTTCCGAATGCGGCCTACGGCTCCTCCACCAGTGGTAGCGCTGGGAATCACCCCAGCTCCCTGCGCTATTAGCCTTCTCACATGACACCTCCTGCCTTCCACTCCCCCAGCCCACACATTCCTGCTAGGTTGTATCAGACAGCGAGATGTCAGAGAATCGGCGGCTGCACACAAATCCGTCCGCTTCTCTTCCTAACTTCGCCGCCTCCTTGGAAATCACTCCATCTTCGGAAACTCCCTTTCAAGTTGAACGAAGAAGAAACCGGTTCAAGTTTAGGATGTGGATGTGAACCTGCGGTAGCGTCCCTTCCTACCAGCAGCTCCGTGGTCTGCCAGGCTGAACTCCACGCTCTTGAGAGTGACAGCACTCGGTACTTTTCGTCAGTGCTGCCCAAGTCCTGATCCGGGCTCAGCCTCTGGCCCACCCTGGCCTGGCAGTAAGATGAGCATCCCAGGGGAGGGGGCACAGCGTGGGGCCACGCGGCACCCACGGGGTGCGGGAAAGAGTCCTGAGGGGACGGGGAACCGAGAAGGGACACTAGGAGGAAAGGGGGCCAACGGACACAGGGGTGCCGGGGGTGAGTAAGGAAGCTGGGGGTATTGGGGGGTACAGGGAGCCACCTGAGCGGAAGCTGGAGGAGGAGTCACGACCCACACTGGAAGGTACTAGGCACAGGGCTGCCGCAGTCGTCGGGGAGGCCCGGAGCAGCGCTGCCCGCCAGTCGCTCACCTGCGCGTGGGCCACCACAAGGCTCTTGTTGCCTTCGCCGTGGTAACCCCATTCATTCTCGTCCATCTTCCCCTCTTCCATGCCCCGGCGCCCTGGAACTTCGCGGGCCGGGACACGGGGACGCGAGCTGGAGGCCGCCCGCTTCGCTGGGCTCCAGCCGCAGCCGTCTGAAGAAAAGCGCCTGTCAGCTGCCGCCTGCGCTCTCAGCCGCCGCTACTAACAAGCAAGGAGCGCCGGAAGCCACGCCCCCAGAGGCCGCCATTCTCCGGCCGGGCAACTTCCGAGTCCCGCCCACCTCGCCGTCTACGTTCCGGGCGGTCGATGAGCTGGAGGCCATGTTATGTGCTGGCAGAGTGACTCACTTCCGAAAACGCAGGCTTGGGAACCGGAAAGGAGGTTTCCGGATCAAGTCCCGGACGTTGAGGCCGGCGACTGCCAGTCGCCCGCCCCGGACCCGATGCACTGAGCCTCGCGTGGTCCTGTGGCCACGGCTGCATCTTCCCCGGGCGACTCGGAGCCTCCGCTGTCACGTCTGTAGAATGGGATGGGATTAACTGCACCCTCACTGACTCTCCCTCAGGTAGAAAGAGCCGTTAGGTGGTGGCCGCAGTTCACACCGGGAAACGTGGCGAGGAGAGGGGACCTCACGGTGACGCATTTGCCCCGGGACACCCAGAAATGCAGATGGACCAATAGACTCCATCGCAGAGAACAACGGCTTATCCTTTGAAGCGAGGAAGAATGACACTGCCTTGAGGATTATATGAAGACTTTGTTAATGCTCTTTAAAATGATTTAGGACTGGGCGTGGTGGTGCTCGCCTCTAATCTCAGCTTTCAGGATGTGGAGGCAAAAGAATCTCTTTGAGTTCGAGACCAACTAGGGTTACATAGCGAGACCCTATCTCAAACATAATTTCATATTTGATTAGTAGTACTGAATATTGCGTTGACTGGTGTATGTGAAGAAAATCAAGCTTAATGCAGATATATGGCTGTTGCGTTAACTTTTCCAAGGGATACAGGGCAAATAACTGTTTACTCTAAACGGCACCAACAACAGACCACGGAAGTGAACGTACCCTTGGTGAACCAATGAAATTACAGGGCATGCTTAGAGAAGCATTGGTGAAGAGTAACTTTTAGTGTGGATGACCTCAAAACAGCTACACCGCAGAAAAGTCCCATCCTGGCATAAATTTATTCCTCTTCCTAAAACTAAGTGGATTTCTCCTGTAGATACTCCTGAAAGCCTGTGCAGTTGAGGACGCTGTTTTAAGGTGGAAAAGGCCATGTTTTGCCCTGAAGAAGGGTACACAGCACTCCAGTCTTCGTCAGTCTCTCTTTCCACCCCTCTCTTCTGCGGCTCTATTCTCTGAGCATTGGCGGAGGTGACAGATGCTTGGTCATTGGCTTCCACTGTGCCTGAGCACTGGACCACTGTATCATAGCAACAGCCACCTCTCTGCAGCTTGATGGGTCTTCTCAGTAACTTTTACTCACTGAAAAAATAAATGAATAAATAAAAAGATCCTCTGTACCACTAACACTGACAACTCAGTCATCTACAGGTATAAACATAGATGTTTAGCAGACAATCTGACAGGCACATAGCCATTTAACTACAGAAGTGGTTTCCATACTAGGGTCCTATCCCGGGTAAAGGCTTTTATCTTACAATACCAATATGAGTCCCTTCCTGCAGAACAGTACTTCAAGACAATCAGAAAGTTAGTTGTACCAGGGGCACATCTGCCTGGCATGCAGGTAAAGGAGCAGGACCATTTGTGACAGTTCTCCCCCTAGCAGCCTACACAACACCCAGCACTTCCAAACATGTCTGCAAGAAGGGAGCTTTCAGCTCAACCCATTCGAATTTCGCATGGCCTGCAATTAGCATGTGGGATCCTCAGCAACAGCATTGTACCAGCTAGTTCCGATGTGCAGCCAACAGCCACGGCAATAGCCGGCATTGTTCTGGGATGTCAGGGACCACCCTGGCTGACAATCAAAGGGAAATAGCCCACCCCTGACACTGAGATTGATGTTCAGTGACCTTCTAGCTTCCAGAAGTGTCCTTCTCCCTCCATGCTGGCTAACCTTACTTCGCAAATGTTTACAGGTACAGGAGTTGGAGGATTTTCTTAAATCACTTTACTGGGTACCATCTGCATGTCATCCAACCATAAAACTCAGAACTTCACAGTTGTATATGGTCCTTGCACTTTGTGCAGGGTAAATTCCCACTCTGGGTCCTTAAGTGCACTTGCCTGCACTTCAGATGCTTTGATGAGTCTGTGGGGTATTCAGAGGCTAGAATTATATAGTAAAGTCCTTTTACATATGGTCAGATCTCTGAAGACCCACCAAGAAAGTGCCAACTGTCTTAAAACAAAAAAGAATTAGGGGCTCAGGATGTAGATCGGTTGGTAGAATCCAAGTCTAGCATGCACAGCCTCTAGCACCACCAAAATCAGACTTGAAGCCGGGCAGTGATGGTGCACCCCTTTAATCCCAGCACTCGGGAGGCAGAAGGAGGTGGATCTCTGTGAGTTCAAAGCCAGCCTGGTCTACAGAGTGAGTTCCAGAAAAGCCAAAGCTACACAGAGAAACCCTGCCTCAAAAATAGATAGATGATAGATAGATAGATAGATAGATAGATAGATAGATAGATAGATAGATAGAACAAAACAGACTTAGTAATACACTCCTGTAATTCCAGCTTTCAGAAGGGGAAGGCAGAATAATCAAAAGTTCAAGGTTATTCTTAGCTAGTTAGAGACCAGACTGGGACCCATGACATCATGTCGTCTCAAAACCAAAAAAAAAAAAAAAATTAGTAAAGTCCAAAACAACATGAAAAGATCCCAAACATCTGTAGAAATTGTTTTTTCGAAAGAGCAATGTTGGACACCATGGCGTGGGTGGGAGGGTACAACCTGTTTGATCCCTATCCTCTAGTCTACCCACGAGCCAGCCATCCCATTTCTTCATCCTGGGGTGCTACCAAGGGGTACTGCCCAGGAGCTCGGTGGACCTCGCACACACTAATTTCCTTGGTCTGATGCCAAGGAGGCGTGGGGCTATGCCTCACTGCCGGGCCAATCAGTCCCTGGGGCTAACAGGCGCTGTCTCTCCATTATCCACACCTGGCTGTTGAAAGGGCCTGGCTGGGCAAACAGTCTCCACCCACACAGCACTTCGTGGCAGGAAAGAATGTACATAGCACACTCTGAGGGGCTGATTGTCCCTGCTGGGTCAAGCTTAATCATTTTCATTTGCCCTGCTCTCGGTTGTGAACCATTGCTCAGACCTGAAAGCCTTCAGAGACTATGAGCACTGAATTTAGCTGTCTCTTTTTGCCCTAGAAACTTCATCTCAACACAAACCTTCTCACACTTGCTTCCTGTGTCTGCTTTTTCTTTTTTCCTTTTCTTTTTTTTTACTCCCTCTGGATTGTTTCTATTCTATGATCGCAGTTTATCTGCCAGTATAAATCATTTAGATCTGCCGGCGGCCCTCCTACCTCATAAAGATCATGATCCATTATGGGGCTATACCAGTCCTAAGGCCCCTGCTGAATTACCTTCCTTAAGCTCTCTGGCAAACATGCTCCTATCTGATCTGGTGAACTGGGCACCACAAACCACCTGTGTCCTGCCCAGCCCCCTGGGTATCCTCACCACCACATCTCCCCATTCATATCTCTATTCAGTTCTTCCCACTGGGCTACAACTTTTGGGTTCCAAAAGGTTTGGTTTACAGTCTCTTTTCCTTACCTTCCCCAGCTGTAAAAAATGGTAAACTATCCTCTCTTCACTGTTTACCTACCAGATGGGAGGCTAATGTGGTGATGTCTTTCTTGTCGCTGTTAGTTCTTCAAGCAGAGAAGTTTCCTAGGCAAACAGTTGCACGACTTAACACCCACAGCAAGGGCAATGCAGCTTCCCCATGGTTCTCTTATAAAACACCCTATACATGCCACTTTCAAGATCCGCCACGTTTTCCCTTCCGCCAGGCACTTCTGAGATCTCCCTACACACCCCTACTGGACCACGTCAAGAATGAATGCCATGCCATAACACATTCAGGAAGATGGCACCGCCAGGATTTGCGTCGGATTTTTCCATGCTTGCTTTCCCTCTGGGCAGACAACTCAGCCTCCTTTGCATGCCTTATTGCCCACAGCAGGAACAATGCAAATGCAACCTGCACCAAGGACACATGCTATTCTACCCCTCGTGGAGGGAGCCACTGCAGGACTTGCCCCTGGGCACTGTGCCACCCTCAGACAGCTTAGCTTCGGTTGGTTGCATGTTGTACCACCCTACAGCAAGGCCCCTGCAGCTGCTCCTCCAAAATTCATCCTTGGTTTTGTCCTTTCTCTGTCTGTCTGGGTACCAAGTGCTGTTTTAGTTTAGTTTTAATTTGGCTTGATTGGGATTTTTGTGTCGGCAGAAATCTTGCATTAGGAAAATTCCTAACATGAACCAAAGGACCCACCTGTCTAGTCCAGTGACTTTACTGGACTTAGGGGAGCATAGGTAATTCCCAAACAGATGCACCACTGGGAAGTCCCACCCTGGCATAGTTAACGACCTCCTGAAAGCCTCACAGATGGAGTCTGCCCCCACTAACCTTCTGTCCCATATACTCCCTCGACTGTGTTAGAGCTGGGAGTACAGTTTGCAGGAGGGAGTGGCTATAATCAGAAGTGGGGGTCTAATGACCCTCCTCCACACCCTACTCCTGGGCGTGAATGTCAGCAAGCCCAGTCTTGTTACTGTCTCATGCAGGTGGTCAAACTGTTCTGATTAAGGTGCGAATACCCAGTGTGAATACCCGTGCTATTCCAGGAGGGCTGTGTTCCACAACATTGGTTCATAAAAGGAAAAACCCTGAGAATGACTGGTCCAGGCACCTCTGTTGACAGCAGTGAAAAGAGGCCAGTGAGTCAGGAAAACCAGGTGACTTCCAGCATCTTCTTCCAGGATACTGGGACCCCCACCCCCACCCCAGGGAAGGCGGTGGGAGGTTGTTTAGGAGAGTTGAGAAATGGAGGTAGAAAGAGCCACTCCAGAGAAGAGACAGGCACAGGACAGTGAGAAAACAGTTCACAGAATCTAGGTTGTCCCATACCCTGGAAGGCTGGGGACCCTACACATGACTGAGTTCCCAGCTCCCCGTGAAAGGAGCAGTGTGCAGACAGAAGCAGTATTTCCGTGCGCTGCACTGAGACACTTCCTGAAGGAGACCTCAAGACTCTGAGAAAACTGGGTCTTGATTTTTTTTCTTCCAGAGAGTATCATGACGGATATGACTTACAAATTGCAGCGTATGCTTGTGATAAAAAGCAGATTACATTTTCGCTGTGATTGCTTCTAGGTCTCCATAGCTGGTGTCTGGAGAAACCACACAAACCCTCCTCCTCGCCTTGATGCATCACTGGCCAAGGGAAGAGGTCTCCATAGCTGGTGTCTGGAGAAACCACACAAACCCTCCTCCTCGCCTTGATGCATCACTGGCCAAGGGAAGAGACTCATGGAAAGAAATTTGGTAGGAGATGGCCTTGCAGAGGAGACCGGTCCTGTCTGACAGAGTGGCAAGAAGGGGAAGCAAGCTGAAGAGCAACAAGTCAGCAAAGACAGGGAGTCTAACTTGTTCCCACGGCCTGGCCCCATACCTCCCTCTCACTGCAACGCCAACAGTTTTTGGTGAGAAACACAGTTTGTGTCGTCTGACTTAAATGTACCCCACTCCCACTCTCAAGTCTAGTCTTCTGATTCTGACCAGAATCGTGGAGAATTCATTTCTTGAGAATAAAAACAACCCCCCGCCCCCGCATCTGGTTCGGGAGGCAGTTCCAGTTCATCTCTTGAAGCTCACTCCCGGAGCTTGCAC
Source organism: Microtus pennsylvanicus (assembly GCF_037038515.1). NCBI lineage: Eukaryota > Metazoa > Chordata > Mammalia > Rodentia > Cricetidae > Microtus > Microtus pennsylvanicus. Next base: position 84,923,205 of record NC_134582.1, on the reverse strand, counting down.
TGAAAGGAGTGGAGAGAGAAGCACTCAGTGACGCTATGAACAGCTAGAGGTGACAAAGGCGCAGGAGGTGACAGGAGCAAAGGGGAAACAGCTATGGAGCTGCAAGAATAGGTAAAGCATTCACCAAATGACTTAGAGTTTTCTAGTGGATGACCGCAGTGATATGACCCGTAGTCCCTGCTTTTGAGAAGTGGAGGCAGGAGGATTCCGAGTTCAAGGCCAGCCTCAGCTACACAGTGAGAGCCTTCTTAAGAGAGAAATGAGACAGCCGAGTTATTTTCCCTCACAGAAGACAAACCTACTGAGTTCAAATCAATAGCAGAACAGGTAAGGATGGGTTGGGCCACCTCTCACAGTGATGCCTAAGTCAAGTGTCTGTCATCAGAGGGCAGAGTATAGACTGCTGTGCACCCCCAAGAGTCATATGTTAGAGCCCTAACTTTACTGGTATTTGATGGTATCTGGAGAGGGGTCCTGTGGAAGTCATGAGGTCAGAGCCTGAGGGTGAGATTAAGTGTCCTTAAGAGAACACTCATCATTCTGACATCTCTCTGGCATGTAAGGGCACGGCAGAAGACAGCAGCTCCTCAGAGCCTGGCTGTGTCAACACCCTGACTACGGGACCAGAGCTATGAGAAACACCTGGTTAAGCTGACAAGCCCGTGGGGCTTTGCTGCAGCAGTATATGCTGACCATATATGGTAGGATACGCTGAGGATCGCAACACAGGTAGCAAAGTGATGGTATTCGCTTCACCCCTCCAGGTCCTGCTTCTGTTCCCAGCACTGCTTAGCAGGGCTTTCCTTGTTTACACTAGAAAGAGATGGCAGGGGAAAGGGAGAGGAGACGAGAAACAATGTGACGAAGGGAGATGAGATCTTCCCGGTGACCCCGAAAAGCCAAGAGGGCGGAGGACACAAGTGGGTGGCAGACATCTGCCGACATGTGACAGGCCTGGGGCTGGCTCCCAGCACTGCAAAACCAGAAGGCACGGAAGAAGAAAGAAGACCACACTGATAGGGAAAAGAAAGAAAATCTAGAGTTCAGCTAACAGTAATGCTGCGATTCATTTTGGCAAGTGGGCCGTAGTTTTGTGCATTCACTTTGGAGAAGCCGTGAGAGGTATGTAGGAACTGCACACTATCTTTCCATTCATCTTTCAATGTTTTACTTATTGGGGGAGGGGAGTACATAGATGCTACAGTACGTGTGTGCAAGTCAGAGGATAGTTTGTTCTCTCTCTCTCCTCCATGCGGGCTCCAGGGAATCGAACTCAAGGTGTCAGGCTTAGCAGCAAATGCCTTCACCTGCTGAACCGAGTCATCTTGACAGCCCTACTCTACGTTTTTGTGAATCTAAAACAAACCTAAAATAAAATTTTTGTTTACAAAAACAAAGCATGCATTGTTTATAACTTCTTTCAGAGTTAATTAAAATCATGAAGTAGGGACCAGAGAGATGCCTCCAGGGTTAAGAGCTCATAACCATGAGGGTCAGGTTTTGAATTCCAACACCCAGGTAATAAGCTAGGCGTTCCCTGCAAATGCCTGTATGCCCACTTCTGAGCAGGGAAGAGGCAGGAGGACCACCAGGGATTAATGACTTTCACACTAGCTAAACTGTGAGGCCTGGGTTCAAGGAGTCTGTCTTAGAGGAAGGCGGAGACTGTCAGAAGAGACACCAGACACCTGCACTTCTGGCCTTGGCATGCACATGCATATACATACAACATACATATATTCACACAGATCCGTAAATTAAATACAGATAAAATCTTTAAACATAGGGACACATCTTTTCTTATATATCAAGGTGGCAAAATTAAAAAAAATATTTTTTCTTGCAGTACTCTAGATTGAACCCAGAACTTCACTCATGATAGGCAAGTGCTCCTACCACCAACCTACAGAGCCTCTTACCATATATGGCAGGGAGAGACAACACACTTTCACACGGCCTGATTGAGGATGGAGAATGGTACCATTGGAGGTCACTTGGAAATCCTAAAACTGATGAAACTGGGGCTGGGGAGATGAGTGAAGACCACTTCCTGTCCTTGCAGAGGACCTGGGTTATCTTCCCAGCACCCCTACCAGATGGCTCACAACCACTTGCAATTCTAGCTCTACTGGATCTGATGCACTCTTCTGGCCTCTGAGGGTACCTTGCACACAGGTGGTGCATATATGCATACATCTAACATGTTTCAACTATGTTAACAAGCTGATAATGTTTATCTCAACAGACTTATCACTTCCACACCTGGAAATGCATCCTATAAAATTCACGATTGTTCAGAGATATGAAACGGGTATTTGGACAGAAATGGGATGCTGGAAAGAGGACTTGACTCCCAGTGTAGGGCACTTCAGTGCAGCGTCAGACAGTCATTAATCCATCCGAGTGTGAGACCCAGAGCAAGGATTGGCAGGCAGTATTCTTCCAAATCCACAGTGAGCTTCATAATCACTGATTACAATACAGTCAGGAAACCCATAGAGCTCTCGAAAAAAAAAAGTGAGTGTCTCAGTCAGGGTTACTATTGCTGTGATGAAACACCATGACCAGGAACACTTGAGGTGAAATGAACAGATTATTTGGATTATGAGTCCACATCACAATGCATCATCAAAGGAAGTCAGGACGGGAACTCAAACGGGGCAGAAACCTGGAGGCAGGAACTGATACAGTGGCCTGGAGGAAGGTTGGTTACTGGTTTGCACCACATGCTTTGCTCAGCCTGCTTTCTGATAGCACTCAGGACCACCACACCAGGGATGGCCCCAGCCAAAGAAGGCTGGACCCTCCACATCAATCAGTAATTAAGAAAATGTTCTACAAGCTTGCTTGATGTGGAGTGTCCTTCTACGTATGTGTTACTTTTATTGGTTGATGAATAAAGCTGTTTGGACCAATGGCTTAGCAGAGCAAAGTCAGGCAAAAAATCCGAACAGAGAAAGAGAGAGAAAGAGAGAGAGAGGGGGCAGAGTCACAGAGATGCCATGTAGTTGCCAAAGGAAAAGGATATGCCAGGACCATACCAGTAGGCCAGAGCCTCATGGCAATACACAGATTAATAGAATAGGTTAATTTAAGATGTAAGTTAATAAAAAAGCCTGAGCTAAGAAGCTAATAATAATAAGCTAAACAGTGTTGTAATTAATATAGTTTCTGTGTCAATATTCAGATCTGGGCAGCTGGGAAACAAACAAGCAGTCTGCTTAGACTTGTTTACCCCTCCCTCTTATGGAGACAATTTCTCAGTTGAGGCTCCCTCCAGACTGATGCTCTAGGTTGTGTCAGAATGACATCAAACTAGCCAGCACGGTGAGTAATGAGCATTCTGACTTGAAAGACGCCAAAGGCTATGGTCAAATTAAACACATGACAGAAATAAAGTGAGTGCATGACTTTGGGTGTGCGTGAGTACATGTGCACCCGTGCACACATTTAGAATCAGAAAGGAAGTCCAGTTTCCCTTTGTCTTCAGTCCTCCCAAGAACACAGGCTCGAACCTCCTCCCCTCTCATTTTACAGCGTTGAGGATCTAATCCAGAGCCATACAGACACTAGGTAAATGTTCTACCTCCGAGTTATACCCGCAACCCTATGTACCACACCTGCAATAAAGTTTTGTAAGTTGGGTGTGGTGGCCCACAGTGGCAATACACTTTGGAGAAAGGAAGTGGGCAGATCAGGAGCTCAAGGTCATTCTCAGTTGCCCAGCAACCCTGAGGCCAGTCTGGGCTGCAGGAGACACCTTATCAAGAAGGGAAGAAAAGGAAACAGAGGAGAGAATCCACAGACGGAATGTTTATTTCCTGCAAACTCGTGTGTAAATTTAGTAGCCGTTGTAACTGGATTAAAAGGTGGACCTTTGCGAACATATTAGGCGTTGAGGGCTCTGCAGCCATTACGAACAATAGAAAGAGACATAAAACTAACAGGGGAAAATATCAGAAGGTCAAGCTCATTATTAGCTACACAGAGAATTCAAAGTCAGTCTAAGATACATTAACCCCCACCATCACCACCACCACCACACACACATACACACAGAAAAGAAAATGTATGCATACAACCATTTGTATCAAAAATTATAACATGGGAACCTTCAAGGGAGTAGACCTAAGCCAATACCCCGGACACTCTGGGCAAGAGTCTAGGACCTCCCAGGAACTAGGCCAGAGCCAGGACCTCTGTCAGCCTGGGCATGAATGAACCTGGGTCCTCCAAAGGAATAGGCAGGAACCAGAGATCTCAGCAGGGCCAGGCACAAGTCTGGGACCTCAGAGAGAGTAGGCCTGAGCCAGGTCCTCTGTGGGTTCGGGCATTGGTCTGGGACATCAAAGGGAATAGGCAGGAACCTAGAACTCCTGCGGGTCTGAGCCCAAGTCTGAGACCTCTGAGGAAGTAAGCAGGTCCTCTGTGGGTTCGGGTGAACTAGAGCCTGGGACCTCCGAGGCAGTAGACGGGAACCAGAAACCTTTCCAGGTCCAACACCAACCTAGGGACTTCTGCACTCATAGGTGGGGTTGTTTTTTTTTTTGTTGTTGTTGTTTGTTTGTTTGTTTTTTGGTTTTTCGAGACAGGGTTTCTCTGTGGTTTTGGAGCCTGTCCTGGAACTAGCTCTTGTAGACCAGTCGTGTTTTTAAACATAAAGAGAGCCAGCCTACAAACCACAGTCTCAGAGAACTTAGACAGCAATGCAGACACTAAGACTTACATAGATCTAATCTACATGGGAAGTAGAAAGTATAAAAAGACAAAATCTCCTGAGTAAATTGAGAGTATGGGGACCTTGGGGGAGGATTGAAGGAGGGAAGGGAGAGGCAGGGAGGGGAGCAGAGAAAAATGTAGTGCTCAATAAATATCAACAAATAAAAAAAGACTACAATAAAAAAAATTATAACATAACACAAATATATAGTCAATAAAATTTTTTTGTTTTTCAAGACGGGGTTTCTTTTTTTAAAAATATTTATTTATTTATTTATTTATTTATTATGTATACAATATTCTGTCTATGTGTATGCCTACAGGCCAGAAGAGGGCACCAGACCCCATTACAGATGGTCGTGAGCCACCATGTGGTTGCTGGAAATTGAACTCAGGACCCTTGGAAGAGCAGGCAATGTTCTTAACCTCTGAGCCATCTCTCCAGCACAAACTTTTTTTTTTCAAGACGGGGTTTCTCTGTGTGGCACTGGCTGTCCTGGAACTCCGCTCTGTAGACCAAGCTGGCCTTGACCTCACAGAGATCTGCCTGCCTCTGCCTCCTAAATTCTGAGATTAAAGTGGGCACCACCACCGCCTGATGAACCAAATATTTCTTTTTTTTAATACTTATTTATTTATTATGTATACAATATTCTGTCTGTGTGTATGCCTGCAGGCCAGAAGAGGGTACCAGACCCCATTACAGATGGTTGTGAGCCACCATATGGTTGCTGGAAATTGAACTCAGGACCTTTGGAAGAACAGGCAATGCTCTTAACCTCTGAGCCATCTCTCTAGCCCCGAACCAAATATTTCTATATGCTAAAATCTTTCTAGAAGGACCCACCATGTGTTGGCACTGTTTTGTGTTCTAGTTGTAAATGAGGTGGTAGTAAAGCCAAACAGGGAGTTCCTGTTGTCTGTACACCCTTTTCTACACACACACACACACACATATATATATCCTAGTAAAAATGAAAAAGAGAAGATGGATATGAAGGCATATGCTTGTAATCTCAGCACTATAAATACTAAGACAAGGGCTGAAGAGACGGCTCAGTGGTTAAGAATACTCGTAACCTCTTCCAGAGGTATTGAGTTCAATTCCCAGAAACCACATGGTAGGCTCACAACCATCTGTAATGAGATCTGGTGCCTTCTTCAGGCCTGCGGGCATACATGCAGACAGAACACTATATATATATAATAAATAAATAAAATATTAAATAAATACTAAGACAGGAAGATCACAATAAATCCTAGGCTGGCTCTAAAAGAGGAAGGGAGAGAGGGAGAGAGAGAGAGAGGGACGAAGGGAGGGACGGAGGGAGGGAGGGCTCAGATAGATAGAGGGGAAAAGGAAAGAAGAGACATCCTATTCCAGGGTCCAGTCAGGCAAGGGCAGTTCTTACCCCTTTTCAAGGAAACCCTTCTTTGTAACAGCCAGAGACACCACAGACAACCACAGTCAACAAAGGGCAGTGCTGTGGAGGCCAGACCCTACTGATCCATCTTCAGCAGAACTGCTGCACCTCAGGCTTGGGGGTCACTGCAGAGGAGGGGCAGAAAAATAATAAAGACAGATAATGGATCTGGACATATTAATAAATCATTTCAGCAATTTTGTGCCCAATGGAATATCGAACATAAGACTGGTATTTTTTATTATCCTCAAGGGCAAGGAATTGTGGAGCGTGCTCATAGCTCCTTGAAAACACAACTTCAAAAGATAAAAACAGGAGAATTATATCCTCAAACACCACATAAAGCCTTAAATCATGCATTGTTTACACCAAACTTCTGGAATATGGATGTCAGTGAGGGATCAGCGGCAGACAGATTATGGCATAATGGCACAAAAGCGACCTTCGCTAAAGCAAGGCAGAGAGACCCTTGCACTGGAAGATGGAAAGGATCTGACCCTGTATTAATTTGGGGTCGGGGTTATGTCTGTGTTTGTCACAGGATGAAGATCAAGTGAGATGGCTTCCAAAATGCCTGATGTGTTGTGTCCAGCAAAAGAACACCAGACCAATGACATCATAGCTGCTAATGCCCCCATGGAGGAGTCAGAATGAAAGTTCATGGTCCTGCTTTCCTGACCCCACGAAGAGGAACGCCTGCTCCACGGGACCTGCTGCCACCATTCTATACAGTGGACATCATTCTGCACTGCAGGGCACTGGGCTGCTTCCAGACACTCAGGATCCACGTAGTCACTGAGACCCTGCTGCAACGGCTGCGATAATTGCAGCTTGCTACAGTCTGAACCCTGTTTACTTTGGAGCAGGACTAGGAACACAAAACTCAGATTGCCAATGAGGTGTTCAATCTGCTGTTGAAACGTCAAGAGAGCCTGAGAACTGAGTTCTCAATTTTCCCCTCAGCGAGAAAAGGACTGAAAGCCCTCTTCAGATAAGAGGAGGGCAACCTAAGGCTTTTTTCTGCTGCTCAGTTGCTTAAAAGCAGCATTTGGACTCTTAGCCATTACAAAAATCTTGTCTTTTGGTTAAAATGGATTTAAGAAAATTAAGATTTGTTAAATGGTGTTATGGTATTGACCTTAGTTCACTCTAAGATGTTAATGGTTAGAAAATGATCAAAACTTGTTGAAGAAAGTTTGACACTAGTAATGTTCACTATAAGATGTTAATGGTTAAAAAATGTTAGAATTTGTCTAAAAAAAATTGACACCAGCAATGAATTCTTGAATTTTTTTAAATATTTATTTATTTATTTATTATGTATACAATATTCTGTCTATATGTATGCCTGCAGGCCAGAAGAGGCCACCAGACCTCAGTACAGATGGTTGTGAGCCACCATGTGGTTGCTGGGAATTGAACTCAGGACCTTTGGAAGAGCAAGCAATGCTCTTAACCACTGAGCCATCTCTCTAGCCCTGAATTCTTGAATTTTATATGCTTGATAAAACAAATTTAGAGTGGGCATTCCCAACCCCGGTGACCCTCTATTCCTTTAATCAGGAGATATATTAGCCATTGAAGCATGCATGGCCCAGAGTATTATCTGCTTGTTTATCGTTAGCTAATTGCTAATGAACTCTCTTGACAGGAACATGGCTCAAGATGCAGAGCCCAGTACTTTCTCCCTTAACCCTTTGTTTACAGAGGTCAGCAGCCAAGGACAGGATTTGATCCTTCCCTTCACCCCCCCCCCCCCCCACCTAAGACATGGACTTGCATAAATTAAAGTGCATGTTCTGAAGATGGGTAAGACTGGGAAATGGAGATGTGTTCATCCCAAGGCAGGCGCAATCATCTGTCCTTTTGCAGAAGCACAGGCTTTTAGTTCAAGTTTAGTGCTTCTAACTCAAACAAAGGTCCTACCTAGTTGTAAATCAGAGTTCTGCTCTCCCAAGGCTGTTGTAAACAGGTGTGGATAGTTGCCAGACCTCGTGCTCCTGAAATAGCCACGTAGTTGGTTCCTATCAAAAACAAAAGTCTAAGGATCCAACTAAGTTCTAGTCCCCTGTAGGGGAATAACTTGGGATTCTACCCAGGGAGTGGTTTGCCTACAGAGTGTTTGGTTTGGGCATGAGTCAAGGGCATGAGCATGAATGTATCCCATGACGTTCTTTTTTTTTTCATGATATTTATTGAGCTCTGCATTTTTCTCTGCTCCCCTCCCTGCATCTCCCCTCCCCCTTCAACCCTCCACCAAGGTCCCCACGCTCCCAATTTACTCAGGAGATTTTATCTTTTTATACTTTCTACTTCCCATGTAGATTATATCTATGTAAGTCTCTCTTAGTGTCTGCATTGTTGTCTAAGTTCTCTGGGATTGTGGTTTGTAGGCTGGCTTTCTTTGCTTTATGTTTAAAAACCACCTCTATGAGCCGGGCAGTGGTGGCGCATGCCTTTAATCCCAGCACTCGGGAGGCAGAGGCAGGTGGATCTCTGTGAGTTCGAGACCAGCCTGGTCTACAAGAGCTAGTTCCAGGACAGGCTCCAAAACCACAGAGAGACCCTGTCTCGAAAAACCAAAAAAAAAAAAAAAAGAAAGAAAGAAAGAAAAGAAAAAGAAAAAGAAAAACCACCTATGAGTGATAATTGTCTTTCTGTGTGTAGGTTACCTCACTCAAAATAATGTTTTCTAGCTCCATCCATTTTTCTGCAAAATTCAAGCTGTCGTTATTTTTTTCTGCTGTGTAAGTACTCCATTGTGTAAATGTACCACATTTTTTTTATCCATTCTTCGATCAAGGGGCATTTAGGTGGTGTCTGGCTATGACAAACAAAGCTGCTATGATTGAGCATCCTTTGGATATATACCCAAAAGTGGTATTACTGGGTCTTGAGGAAGGTTTTTTCCTAATTTTCTGAGAAATCACCACGCTGATATCCAAATGGGCTGTACCAGTTTGCATTCCCACCAGCAATGCAGAAGCGTTCCCCTTTCCACAGAAACTCTCCAGCATAAGTTGTTATCAGTGTTTTTGATCTTTGCCATTTTTATAGGTGTAAGATGGAATCTCAGAGTTGTTTTGATATGCATTTCTCTGATGACTAAGGATGTTGAACATTTCCTTAAGTGTCTTTCAGCCATTTTAGATTTCTCTGTTGAGAGTTCTCTGTTTTGGTCTGTACTCCATTTTTTTTTATTGGATTATGTGATCTTTTGGTGTTCAATTTCTTGAGTTCTTTGTATATTTTGGAGATCAGACCTCTGTCTGATGTGGGGTTAGTGAAGATCTTTTCCCATTCTGTAGGCTGTTGTTTTGTCTTGTTGACTGTGTCCTTTGCTTCTTTGCTTTACAGAAGCTATTCGTTTCAGGAGGTCCCATTTATTAATTGTTTCTCTCAGTGTCTGTGTTGCTGGGGTTCTATTTAGGAAGTGGTCTCCTGTGTCAATGCGTTCAAGTGTACTTCCCACTTTCTCTTCTATGAGGTTCAGTGTGGCTGCTTAATGTTGAGTTCTTTGATCCATTTGGACTTGAGTTTTGTGCATGATGATAGGTATGGGTCTATTTTCATTCTTCTACATGTTGATATCCAGTTATGCCAGCACCACTTGTTAAATATGCTTTCTTTTTTCCATTTGACTTTTTTTTTGCTTCTTTATCAACTATCAGGTGTTCAAAGATGTGTGGATTGATATCCGGGTCTTCTATTCGGTTCCATTGGTCCTCTTGTCTGTTCTTATGCCAATACCGGGCTGTTTTCAGTACTGTAGCTCTGTAGTAGAGTTTGAAGTCAGGGATTGTGATGCCGCCAGAAGTTCTTTTATTGCACAGGATTGTTTTGGCTATCCTGGGTTTTTGCTTTTCCAAATCAAGTTGAGTACCGTTCTTCCGAGGTCTTTGAAGAATTTTGCTGGGATTTTGATGGGCATTACGTTGAATCTGTAGTTTGCTTTTGGTAAGATTGCCATTTTTACTATATTAATTCTACCTACCCAAAAGCATGGGAGGTCTTTCCACTTTCTGGTGTCTTCTTCAATTTCTTTCTTCAAAGATTTAAAGTTCTTATGACTTTCAATTTGTGTGTTAATGCAGTCCTCTTGTTGTACTCCTACTTTTTGAAATTAAACATGGACGAATTTTCAGTACTCACTGAAATTCCCTCCTGATACTATCCTATGGTTTTTGCGTTTTATTATATTTGTTTGCATTTTTGCATTCTTTACTATATTTCTAAATTCCCTCTGCTCTGGAAGAAAGTATTTTGTCGAGGCTGGCCCCCGACACAGAAAGACTGTGGGAGCCAGAGAAACAGTGACTTTGTTCTAAGACTGTCTTCTAGGAATGGCAGAATCTACACCCATGAAGTCTCACCAACGTGGCTGCCTAAACATGAACTGAACGGAGATGACACCAATAGACATTCCCATGTGGAACCAGGAAGTTCGCACAAGGCCTCAACCCTACACAACAAACACAGCAACTAATCTGTGAGTGAGAGAAACAGTGTTCCCCAGAGAAGAGCACAGCAGCTGGTTTCTAAAGCAAACGGTCAGCCATGAAAACATACATGGCTTGTATTTGTATATTTAAAACAAACACACACATAAAAGAAAGAAAAGAAGGAAGAAAGGAAGGAGGAAGGAAAGAAGGACAAAGAGAATGAGCTAGCAAGTGAGCAAGTGAGGAGCCACTTAGCTCCTCATACCTGTAATCCTAGCACTCAGGAGGCTAAAGCAGGATTACAGGGTCAGGTCACTTTCAACCATTTAGTGAGACTCTGTTTCAAAGACAACGAAGCAGGCTGGAGAGATGACTCAGTGGGTGACCTGCTTTCCGTGCAATGTTGAGACCCGAGTTGGATCCCAGAACTGACAGAAAGCTGCAGTGAAGCCTGCCTCCAGCTACAGTTCTAGGGCTCCTGTAGAGGGCAGGAGGTGGAGTCAGCCCGGCTCATGCAGCGTCAAACAATAAGAGACCCTGTCACAAAGAAAGCAAAGGCCAAGGTCTTACAGGAACTGTCACCCTCTGACCTCCACAGATGTACCATGGTGCGCTAGCACACACACACACACACACACACACACACACACACACACACTCACACACACCCTGTACATACACACTCACTGAGATGAATTCCGGTTTCCAAACCAACAGGCAGGAGCCACTCTGTTCTAACAGTAAGCACACTTAAATGCTAACAGCTCTTCTTAGATCCAGACAAGTGATGTAGAAAGAAACCAGCACCGAGAACCATGTCAACCAAAGAGGAAGCCTGCCAGAAGACATTTTCACCTAAACCATGGCACTGAACAGGAAATCCATTGAACTGTAGTTGACAGACAGCTGTCAGTGTGAACAGCTGAGAGTCCTGGTTCAGAGGTGGGGTCAGAGACTGCTCCACTTGTGTGATTTTTTTTTAAACCTCCTCGTGGAACTCACCTCCGGTCATTGGGAGGGGAAGGAGAAGGAGCCATTGTGCAAAGGAAAGCTGTGTTCTTCCAGAGGCCTGACCTCAGAGGGCTTCTTCACAGTGGCCCATTCAACGGGGAGAAGGCACACGGGCTGACTCCAACCCATCTTTGGTGGGGAAAGACTAAAAAGCACTAATGAGGGGCTGGGAAAATGGCTCAGCAGCAGTGTGAGAAACCTGAGATCGTGCCCCAGAATCCATGAGAGACAGAGACAGAAAGAGAGAAAGGGGGAGCACTGGGGAACTTCATAGCCTAGGGGCACAGGCTCCCTACAAGACAGGTGCCAACTCCAGGACTGCTGAATGTCTCCCTTCCCCTACCCTTCACATCACTAAAGGCCCTCCTTACTGGAGCTCTTTTTACCTAGTGTGTCATGATTGAATTATAACAACAGATTATTCATCATACTAAAAGGCAAGACCCAGTCTTAAAGTAACACTGCAAGGCAGTGGTGGCGCACGCCTTTAATCCCAGCACTCTGGGAGGCAGAAGCAGGTGGATTTCTGTGAGTCCGAGGCCAGCCTGGTCTACAAAGCAGGTTTCAAGAGCTGTTAGACAGAGAAACCCTGAGTTGTGGAGGCAGCAAATATCAGACTCAAATATGGTGAGAATGTTGGCCTTACACTAAACTGAGGTGCAGGAAGCTCTGGGCAGTATAAGCAGAGAGAGAGGGACAGATCCTTTGTTCCTTTGGTTTGTTTGGTTTGACTTGAGGTATTGTCTCATTCTGTAGCCCACACTGGCCTGGAATTCACAGTAATCCTCCTGCCTCAGCCTCCTGCTTACAGAGATTACCAATGTGAGCTACCCTGCCCAGTTGAGATGGACATATCTCAGAAATTCTAGTTTCTTTTTTTTAACATTTACTTTTCTTCTTTGTAGAAGAGAAAAGCACACACTACAGCCCATGTGTGGAGGTCAGAGGCCCATTTGTGGGGGTTGGTTCTCTCCTACAATGTAGGTTCTGATGACTGAACTCAAGTCATCAGACTTGGTAGACAAAGACCTTTACCAGATAAGCCTTCTCACTAGCCCAGCAATAACTTTTGTACTGCATCCTACCCCACTCCACCCTGCCAACCCCACTCAAACCCCCAGCCTACTCACCCCACTCCACCCCCACCTCACCCCCACCTTATCCCCACCCCATGCACCTTTGTTTTGAAATAAGGTCTTACTACGTAGCCCTGCCTGACCTGGAATTCCGTATATAGACCCACAGAGATCTGCCTGCCTCTGCCTCTGCCTCCTGATTGCCAAGATCAAAGGCATACACCACTACACACAGCCCACTAAAAACTTTTTTTTCAAAGATTTATTTATTTATTTATTATACAGTATTCTGCCCGCACGCATGTCTGCGTGACAGAAGGGAGCATCAGATGCTCATTATAGATGGTTGTGAGCCACAATGTGGGTGCTGGGAAATTAAACCAAGGGCCTCTGGAAGAGCAGCCCATGCTCTTAACCACTGAGCCATCTCTCCAGCCCCACTAATAACTTTTTAAATAAAGCATCAATACTTTAATCTATGGAAGAGATCATTGCAAGCTAGAGTTTAAATATTTTGTTTTTCAAGAGACACTTTCAAAAGAACAAGAAAAATCAAGGAGTGGGGGAAACATATTTGTAAAGGACACAGCTGATCAAGAATTGCTATCTGAAATACACAAAGAACTCTTAAAACCCAGCAATAAAAATACCAGCAGCTCAAGTTTATTTATTTTTTATTTATTTATTTATTTATTAAAGATTTCTGTGTCTTCCCCACCACCGCCTCCCATTTCCCTCCCCCTCCCCCAATTAAGTCCCCCCCCCAGCCCGAAAAGCAATCAGGGTTCCCTGTCCTGTGGGAAGTCCAAGGAACCTCCACCTCCATCCAGGTCTAGTAAGTTGAGCATCCAAACTGCCTAGGCTCCCACAAAGCCAGTGCGTGCAGTAGGATCAGAAACCCATTGCCATTGTTCTTGAGTTCTCAGTAGTCCTCATTGTCCGCTATGTTCAGAGAGTCCGGTTTTATCCCAGGCTTTTCCAGACCCAGGCCAGCTGGTCTTGGTGAGTTCCCAGAAGAACATCCCCATTGTCTCAGTGTGTGGGTGCACCCCTCGCGGTCCTGAGTTCCTTGCTCGTGCTCTCTCTCCTTCTGCTCCTGATTTGGACCTTGAGATTTCAGTCCTGTGCTCCAATGTGGGTCTCTGTCTCTGTCTCATTTCATCGCTTGCTGAAGGTTAATATTCAGGAGGATGCCTATATGTTTTTCTTTGGATTCACCTTCTTATTTAGCTTCTCTAGGAACATGAATTATAAGCTCAATGTCCTTTATTTATGGCTAGAAACCAAATATGAGTGAGTACATCCCATGCTCCTCTTTTTGGGTCTGGCTTACCTCACTCAGGATAGTGTTTTCTATTTCCATCCATTTGCATGCAAAATTCAAGAAGTCCTTGTTTTTTATTGCTGAGTAGTACTCTAATGTGTATATATTCCATACTTTCTTCATCCATTCTTCCATTGAAGGACATCTAGGTTGTTTCCAGGTTCTGGCTATCACAAACAATGCTGCTATGAATGTCGTAGAGCATATACTTTTGTTGTATGATAAGGCCTCTCTTGGGTATATTCCCAAGAGTGGTATTGCTGGGTCCAGGGGTAAGTTGATCCCGAATTTCCTGAGAAACCGCCATACTGCTTTCCAAAGTGGTTGCACAAGTTTGCATTCCCACCAGCAATGGATGAGTGTACCCCTTTCTCCACAACCTCTCCAACAAAGGCTATCATTGGTGTTATTTATTTTAGCCATTCTGACAGGTGTAAGATGGTATCTTAAAGTTGTCTTGATTTGCATTTCCCTGATCGCTAAGGAAGTTGAGCATGACCTTAAGTGTCTTTTGGCCATTTGAAGTTCTTCTGTTGAGAATTCTCTGTTCAGCTCAATGCCCCATTTTATAATTGGGTTGATTAGCCTTTTACGGTCTAGTTTCTTGAGATCTTTATATATTTTGGAGATCAGACCTTTGTCAGTTGCGGGGTTGGTGAAGATCTTCTCCCAGTTAGTGGGTTGCCTTTGTGTCTTAGCGACAGTGTCCTTTGCTTTACAGAAGCTTCTCAGTCTCAGGAGGTCCCATTTATTCAATGAGGTCCTTAATGTCTGTGCTGCTGGGGTTATACGTAAGAAGTGGTCTTCTGTGCCCATGTGTTGTAGAGTACTTCCCACTTTCTCTTCTATCAGGTTCAGTGTGTTCGGCCTGATATTGAGGTCTTTAATCCATTTGGACTTGAGTTTTGTGCATGGTGATAGATATGGATCTATTTTCATTCTTCTACAGGTTGACATCCAGTTTTGCCAGCACAATTTGTTGAAGATGCTCTCTTTTTTCCATTGTATACTTTTAGCTCCTTTGTCGAAAATCAGGTGTTCATAGGTTTGTGGGTTAATGTCAGGGTCTTCTATTCGATTCCATTGGTCGACTTCTCTGTTTTTATGCCAATACCAAGCTGTTTTCAATACTGTAGCTCTGTAGTAGAGTTTGAAGTCAGGGATGGTAATGCCTCCAGACGCTCCTTTGTTGTATAAGATTGTTTTGGCTATCCTGGGTTTTTTGTTTTTCCATATAAAGTTGATTGTTGTCTTCCCCAGATCTGTGAAGAATTTTGATGGGATTGTGATGGGGATTGCATTGAATCTATAGATTGCTTTTGGTAGAATTGCCATTTTTACTATGTTGATCCTCCCAATCCAGGAGCAAGGAAGATCTTTCCATTTTCTGGTGTCCTCTTCAATTTCTTTCTTCAAAGACTTAAAGTTCTTGTCAAATAGATCTTTCACATCCTTGGTCAGAGTTACCCCAAGATATTTTATGCTATTTGTGGCTATCGTGAAAGGTGATGCTTCTCTAATTTCCCTCTCTGTTTCCTTATCTTTAGTGTATAGGAAGGTCACTGATTTTTTGGAGTTGATCTTGTATCCTGCCACATTACTAAAGGTGTTTATCAGCTGTAGGAGTTCTTTGGTAGAGTTTTTGGGGTCGCTTATGTATACTATCATATCATCTGCAAATAACAAGAGCTTAACTTCTTCTTTTCCGATATGAATCCCCTTGATCCCCTTATGTTGTCTTATTGCTGTTGCTAGAACTTCAAGCACTATATTGAAGAGGTATGGAGAGAGTGGACATCCTTGTCGTGTTCCTGACTTTAGTGGGATGGCTTTGAGTTTTTCTCCATTTAATTTAATGTTAGCTGACGGCTTGCTGTAAATAGCTTTTATTATATTTAGGTATGACCCTTGTATCCCTAATCTCTCCAAGACTTTTATCATAAAGGGGTGTTGAATTTTGTCAAATGCTTTTTCAGCATCTAATGAAATGATCATATGGTTTTTTTCTTTCAGTTTATTTATATGGTGGATTACATTGATAGATTTGCGTATGTTGAACCAGCCCTGCATCTCTGGGATGAAGCCTACTTGATCATAATGGATAATTTTTCTAATGTATTCTTGGATTCGGTTTGCCAGTATTTTATTGAGAATTTTTGCGTCGATATTCATGAGTGAGATAGGCCTGTAATTTTCTTTCTTGGTTGGGTCTTTGTGTGGTTTTGGTATCAGGGTAACTGTAGCTTCATAAAAGGAATTTGGCAACGACTCTTCTGTTTCTATATTGTGAAATACATTAAGGAGTATAGGTATTAGCTCTTCTTGGAAGTTCTGGTAGAATTCTGCACTGAAACCATCTGGTCCTGGGCTTTTTTTGGAAGGGAGATTTTTGATCAGTTTCTAGTTCTTCACGACTAACAGGTCTATTTAGATCGTTCACCTGGTTTTGGTTTAGCTTTGGTATGTGGCACTTATCTAAAAAAATGTCCATTTCTTTTGCATTTTCTAGTTTTGTGGCATACAGGCTTTTGTAGTAAGATCTAATGAGTCTCTGAATTTCCTCTGTGTCTGTGGTTATGTCCCCTTTTTCATTTCTGATCTTACTTATTTGCGTGTTCTCTCTCTGTCGTTTAGTTTGGATAGGGGTTTGTCGATCTTGTTGATTTTCTCCAAGAATCAACTTTTTGTTTCATTGATTCTTTGGATTGTTTTCTGCGTTTCTGTTTTGTTGATTTCCGCCCTCAGTTTGATTATTTCCAGTCTTCTACTCCTCCTGGGTGTGTCTGCTTCTTTTTTTTCTAAAGCTTTCAGGTGTCAGTCTCCGATGTATGCTTTCTCTGTTTTCTTTAAGTGGGCACTTAGTGCTATGAACTTTCCTCTTAGCACTGCTTTCATCGTGTCCCATAGGTTTGAGTATGTTGTCCCTTTATTTTCATTAAATTCAAGGAAGACTTTAATTTCTTTCTTGATTTCTTCCTTGACCCAGGTGTGGTTCAGTAGTTGACTGTTCAGTTTCCATGAGTTTGTGGGCTTTCTGGAGGTAGGATTGTTGTTGAATTCTAACTTTAATCCGTGGTGATCTGATAAGACACAGGTGGACACTGATATTTTTTTGTATCTGTGGAGGTTTCCTTTGTTTCCGAGTATGTGGTCAATTTTCGAGGAGGTTCCATGGGCTTCAGAGAAGAAGGTATATTCTTTCCTATTTGGGTGGAATGTTCTATAGATGTCTGTTAAGTCCATTTGCTTCATTACCTACAGTAGTTCTCTTACTTCTCTATTAGGTTTCTGTCTGATTGACCTGTCCATTGCTGAGAGAGGTGTATTGAAGTCTCCTACTACTAGTGTGTGTGGTTTGATGTCTGCCTTGAGTTTTAGTAATATTTCTTTTACATACGTGGGTGCTTTTATATTAGGGGCGTAAATATTCAGGATTGAGACGTCATCCTGACAAATTGTTCCTGTTATGAGTATAAAGTGTCCATCTCGAACTCTTCTGATTGATTTTAGTTTGAAGTCAGTTTTGTTAGAAATTAATATGGCCACACCTGCTTTTTTCTTAGGACCATTTGCTTGAAAGACCTTTTCCCAACCCTTTACTCTGAGTAGATGCCGGTCTTTGTGGTTGAGATGTGTTTCTTGCAAACAGCAGAATGTTGGATCCTGTTTTCGTATCCAATCTCTTAGCCTGTGCCTTTTTATAGGTGAATTGAGACCATTAATATTAAGTGATATTAATGACCAGTGGTTGTTTATGCCGGATATTCTTATTGTTTTTGGAAGTATAATTTGTGCGTCTCCCTTCTTTGAGTTGTGCTAGTGAAGGGACGCTAGATGCCTGAGTTACTGTAGGCAGTGTTGGCAATGTTGGATTCCTTGGGTTGTGGTTTTCCTTCTATTACTTTCTGTAGGGCTGGATTCATGGCTACGTATTGTTTAAATTTGTTCTTATCCTGGAATGTCTTGATTTCTCCATTTATAGTGAACGAAAGCTTGGCTGGGTATAGTAGTCTGGGCTTGCATCCATGGTCTCTTAGCTTCTGCAGTACTTCTATCCAGGACCTTCTGGCTTTCATTGTTTCCATAGAGAAATCAGGTGTAAGTCTGATTGGTTTACCTTTATAAGTTACCTGGCCTTTTTCCTTTGCAGCTCTTAGTATTCTTTCTTTAACCTGTATATTTTGTGTTTTGATTATTATATGGCGAGGGGATGTTTTCCTTTGATCCAGTCTGTTTGGTGTTCTGTATGCTTCTTGAATATTCAAAGGAATATCTTTCTTTATGTTGGGAAAGTTTTCTTCCATAATTTTGTTCAAAATATTTTCTGGGCCTTTGAGCTGTGACTCTTCTCCTTCTTCTATTCCTATTATTCTTAGATTTGGTCTTTTTATTGTGTCCCATAATTCCTGAATGTTTTGTGATGAGAATTTGTTGGCTTTGCAGTTTTCTTTGATCAGAGCATTTATTTTCTCTATGGTGTCCTCAGAATCTGAGATTCTTTCTTCTATTTCTTGTATTCTATTGATTATGCTTGTTTCTGTAGGCTCTGCTCGTTGACCTAGATTTTCCATATCCAGCTGGTCCTCAGTTTGTGTTTTCTTCCTTGCTTCCATTTCAGTTTTCAATTCTTGAACTGTTTCCATTACCTGTTTGATCGTTCTTTCTTGGTTTCCCAGGGTATCATGTACGTATTTACTCATTTCTTCAAATTTTTGGTTATACTTATCCATTTCTATAAGGGCATTTTTCACATGTTGTTTAAGGGACTCTACTGCTTTCATAAAATCAATTTTTTCCACTTCTTCTGTGTTAGGGTGTTGGAGACCTTCTGTTGTAGGATCATTGGGTTCTGGTGTTTTCATGTTGTTTTTCAGATTATTGGGTGAATTGTTTCCTTGGCGCCTGCCCATCTCCTCCTATTGATGCTATCTAAGGGGTCTGTTAAAACTGGTTCAGGTTTCCCTGCTGGCCAGGGGCTCCTCTTACAAAATGCCCTTGCTCTGTTTCCTGGTTCCTGCCGGGGGGCCAAGATCCCTCTCACACCTCAGAAGGGTCTTCAGGAATAGGACCCGGCTCCTCCTTTGCCAGGGACCTCCCCAACCAAAAGCCTACCTCTTTGGTTTAATTGTAGTGGGATGATCTATCCTCGGTGTTGCGTGCGGTCCCTGCAGCCTGCTTCTGCTGCTGGGACGGTTCCTGCCGCCAGTAGCCTGTGTCCTCTGCTGCCGCTCCGGTCCCAGCTGGTCCCAGCCAGTCCCAGTCGGTCCCTGCCGGCTGCGCTGGGCATCCTCCGGCTGCCTTCCGCCGCCCAGTGTTCCCCAGCTCAAGTTTAAAAAGGCCAAGAACCTAACGAGACATTTCATCAATGGCTAGCTTAAGATGAAAGGGCGGTCATCAAATACCAGTAGAGAATTACAAGTCATAGCAAAAGCAGGACACCACGGCACATCTCTGAGAAGAGAAAAACAGAATTCCCACCACCACCACCACCATGGCTGCTGGGAATGCCAGAACATGATCTCATTAAACATAAGTCACAGAGTAGTTTCTTACAAATGTAAACAAATGTCAGCCTGCCATATGGTTAACGACTGAACTTCTGGGGGTTTATAAAAATGAGCTGAAACTCCACATCCTCAGCTGGGCGTGGTGGCACACACCTTTAGTCCCAGCACTCAGGAGGCAGAGGCAAGTGGATCTCTGTGAGTTTGAGGCTAGTCTGGTCTACAGAGTGAGTTCCAGGACAGCCAGGGCTATTAAACAGAGAAACCATGCCTTGAAAAACCAAAACCAAAACAAAATAAAACAAAAACAAAGCCGGGCAGTGGTGGCTCATGCCTTTAATCACAGCACTCGGGAGGCAGAGGCAGATAGATCTCTGTGAGTTCAAGACCAGCCTGGTCTACAAGAGCTAGTTCCAGGACAGGCTCCAAAGCTACAGAGAAACCCTGTCTCGAAAAACAAAACAAAAAAAACCAACCCCCAAAAAAACTTAAAAAAAAAACAAAAAAAACCAAACAAACACTGGAGTATAGATATTAGTATCACTTTTGTCCATAACTGCCCAAATATGAAGGCCAGAGTGTCCTTCAGTAGGGTATCTCAGTATCCATACAGAGAACTGTTAGCTAGTGTGAAAAGAATTGAACGTCCCAAGATATGAGATTCAAAGGAATCGGGTCCAGAAACCAGCCCCATAAGACAGCACATTGTGATTCCAGCTCTACCACCTGGAAAAGGTAAAATTCCAAGGGCAGTACAGAGATCAGTGAGTGCCAAGGATTGTGACCAGCAAGAAGGGTGGAGGGCGGGCTGCATGACACTGTAGTGGCCGACACGCATCACTATGCATTTTCCAAACCTGTAGAATACACCACACAGGAATAAGCCCTTCTGAAAGCTGTAGACTCGAGCACTAAGGAAGTGTCACTGTGCAGCCAGCCACCGTGGGAAAATTTGACCTGAGCATGTGGCCTCCAACACCTGGGACTTGGAGGCGTGAAGATCAGAAGTTCAAGATTATCCTCTGATATGCATCAATTTGGGGGACAACCTGGGCTACATGAGACCCTATCTCAACAAACAAATAATACAAGCACAGTATAGTTTATTGGGGGGTTTAGAAAACTTATTTTCTTCTTCTATTAATTAAATTTGTTTCCTGGCATTCTCATACAGGTATACAAGGCATTCTGATTGCTTTTGTCTCTCTAATGTCTATCCCTCCCGCCACTGACAACTCCCTCTCCTTCCTCCAAATTCTTTGCCCACATCCACATCTGTTTCTTCTGTGACTAGTTTAACCAGGGTTGTTTCTGTGAGGTGTTCAGAACTATCTACTGAAGCCTGGTAGAGTCACCAGTGGTATGCGACTTAAAACAAAGACTCCCTGCTCCTGGACTCCTCCCGTAGTAGCTAATAGTTCTGCAGGGCCACACGAACCCATCCCCAACCCATGTCTGACAGTCTGGGAACTGTGACAGTTAGTTTCGTCAACTTGATGCCATCTAAAGGAATAATCTAAAGAGGGATTGTCTAGACCAGGTTGGCCTGTAGGCATGTTGGCGGGTATTGTCTTGACTCTTAATTGGTGTGGGAAGGCCCAGCCTATTGTGGGCCACACCATTTTCCAGGGTTGGGCCCGGACTGTGAAAGAGTGGAGGAAGCTAATGGAGCAAAATTACGCGTGCATTTATTCTCTCTGCTCATGACTATGATACAGTATGACTAGCCTTCCTGACTTCCCCTCAGTGAGACTATCCCTGCAATTGAGTACACTAATTCATTTCTCCCCCTAAGCTGTTTTTCACAAGGGTATTTTGTCAATTGGAAAGTACAGTAGATAAAATTTTCAGTACTTCCTGTTTACACTCAATGCAAACCTTAAGCCTTTCCCTGTCTCTCTGTCTGTGCCCCCACTCCCGAGCGTGCATTCACGCATGCATGTGTGTATGCGTGCATTCTTGCATGCATGTGTGTGTAGTTCCCTGTACAGATAGCTGTGGAGGCCAGGGACAGGCATCAAGTACCATCCTCTACGGTTCTCCACCTTTTATGAAGACGAAGTCTTTCACCGAACTTCTTCCACTTCACCATTGGGCTAGATGAGAGCCCGAGACAGGAGAATCCCCAGAAGCTCCAGGGCCAGCTAGCCTAGAGTACACAGACGCCAACACGAAACGCTGTCTCAAACCAGAAGGAAAGAAAACACACCCAGGTGCTCCTCTGACCTCCTCACACATGCCATGACATCATATGCCTACACTCACACACGAACATGCAAGTACACACATGCACACATATCACACACACACACCGTTAAAATAAATGTTAATCAATAGAAGAAATGGAAGATTACAATGATGCCACCAAACACAACACACAGCAGTTAAAACACATGCATTTGGTACTTACACATGAAGAATCGTAGAACGTAAGGCTGGCAGCAACAAAGAGAAAACACTAGAGAACATTTCCATACTTGTTGATCTTACTCATACTGGCTAACCCTGCAGGTGATCACCATGTCAAGTCTGTGGACATACAGCCAGAAAGAACTTGGGGCCGCATGGGACCACTGATAAATCCTGAATTCACAATGGGGGTACGGGCTTCTAATGTTTTACTTCTCAAATATTAAAATTAGTAAGATCTGGGGGTGTCACTTAGTGGTAGGGAGCTTAAAAAAAGCCCTGGGTTCCACTCCAATGCCACAAACAATAACTACAAATGAACGAGGGGATGGGCGGATGGATGGATGGATGAATGGATGGATGGACGGACGGACAGACTACACTCACTCACTCTGGGGCATGAATGCCATACACATGCACCGCTGTTGTTCAGAAGATGGAAGGGATGAGCTCATGGGTGCATGGTAGAAGATGGACTGATGGATGGATGGATAGAAAGACGGACAGACAGATGGATGGATGGAGGGAGGGAGGGATGGAACGAATTGTTCTTGCTCACTCTGGGGCATGAATGACTGTACACATGCATTGCTGATGTTCAGAGGATGGAAGGGTGGGGCTCATGGGTGGATAGTAGACGATGGACTGATGGATGGACGGACGGATGGATGGAAGGAATGAACTACACTCGCTCACTCTGGGGCATGAATGACTGTACACATGCATTGCTGATGTTCAGAGGATGGGTGGACATGTCCACATGGTCCTTCAGTCCTGGCTAGAGCTGCTAATGGAACATTTGAAAGAGTGGTTCAACAAACAGAAAGTGACACCATGGCAGGAGGAATCCAGGAGGTAGGAGCACTATCTGGCAAGACCAGCAGGGAACAGGGAGGTCAGAGTCTACCAAGAATGGGACTCTGAAAGTCAGAAACAGCCACCTACGCACATGGGTGAGGAAGGGACCCAGCCTTTAGGACAATCAAGGGGAAGACCAGAAATTCCTTGAGTCATTGAGTTATGCAAGCGCTGTAGGCGGGGTGTGTGTGTGTGTGTGTGTGTGTGTGTGTGTGTGTGTGTGTGACAAAGAGCAGGAGTATGCTGTAGGGCAGGCCTGGCCAGCAGCTGCCACACCCCTCTACACCTCAGAGAAACTGCAGGCCTGTGTGAGAGTGGCTGCATACGCAGAGGAATGGCGGAATGGCCGAATGGCGGCACCACACCCCCCAGGCTGCCTAGAGGTAGTTTCCAGACACTGAAAAAAGACGGCAAGTACCCAGAGGCAGGAGGGACAAGCAGGAGCCATTTTAAAGCAAAGGACATAGGGCTATGGGATGCTCTGAGGCCAGAACTAAAGGGACAAGAAGGCAAAGCTACCCAGAGACCAGAATTAAACCAACAGCACCGCCCCCAGCCACATCTGGCTCCAGAAAAACCTCCTTCTGCAGGAGCAAGAGGAGAAACTAAGTCCCTCAGTATGCAAGGCACAGGTGCAGCAGCAGAGAGAGAAGGAGATGGCCACATGCAGGGGACTTCATGAGGATGTCTGGGATCTGGTGAGGCCCCATTCCCGGGAAAAGATGTCCCTTCGCACTGTCCCACTAAACAACTCAGGGCAGACACCGTCCTCAGCCTCTCCCAACATGCAGCGCCAGCAAAGCCACTTACAATGAATGACCACTGATGACTCAGTGGCTTCGTGTCGGCCGGCAGTCAGCAGTCCGCAGCCCCAAACTAATTAGGAGACAGTTAACCCAGTCTGGCCTGGTGACGCATGCCTGCAATCTCAACTCTGGAAGGTGGAGGCAGGCCAGTCTCAGCTAAATATTGAATTCAAGGCACTCTAGACTACAGGACACCCTGCCTCAACAACAAACAGAAGTATCAGCTCACCCTAGGGTGCGACGTAGTTCTGGCGTTTGGTGACTGAAGACCTGATTATGTATCTCTCTGACAAGAAAAAACAAAAGAGCCCAAACAGTTCACAATGGATATTAGTTATGTCTCATCTTCCTGTGACCAAATACCGGACAGAAGGCAAGTTGGGGAGGAAAGGCTGATTTCGCTCACAGTCTGAGGCCTGCACTCCAGCATGGGAGCAGGTGCTTGAGGCCAGACTGCATTTGTAGTCAGGAAGCAGAGAGAATGGCTAGTGCTTGGCACCCCTCTGTTTGGTTCAGTCCTGGGCCCTATCTCATCAAATGGTGCAACCCAGTCGGTGTGTCTCCCCACTTCAGTTAACGTAATCCAGATCACCCGTCACGGGCATGCCGGAGTCCAAATCCTGTCAGGGTGACCAGCGACATAAACCATCACCTGCTGATGACTAAGAAAATAAGTTCTCTCATACGCTGCTACTTTGGTTCACATTGAGACAGGATCCTGCCGAGTAGCCCTGGCCAGCCTGGAACTTTCAGCAATCCTCCTGCCTCTGCTTCCCACTTGCTGGGATTACAGTCATGGACCATCACACCCGGCTCCCTGGACACTGGAAAGACCTAGCTCATTGGGGGCAATCTTTCTGGGAGATGACATGGCAATATTGAAGCAGGACGTGTGAAGGGGCTTGGGAAGTAGTTCAATAGTGGGGCTCTTGCCGTCCTGCTTACTATGACCAAGGCATTGGGTCTGATCCCTACTACCATAAAAATGAACAAACAAAGCAAGTCAGTAAATGCCTTCTCATAGAACTTATCCTGGACATACCTTTGCATCAAGATAAACCCTACTCCATCCCTAGGCCAGATCTCAACAACCCTGACATTTGGGCTGGAGAATTCTGTTGTGGTTTTTGTAGGATGCTGTGAGGGTTATTTTAATGTGTCACCTTGACTAGGCCATTGGGTGCCTATGAGGCCGTTCTGGAGGAGCTAATGTTTAAACTGTGAGCGACTTGCATTATCTGTCCAGGCTGCTGCATTAAACACTACAGATTGGGGAGGGGAGCGGCTTATAAATGAAATTGACTTCTCATAATTCTGGAGGCTGAAGTCTAAGACAGAAGACCTGGTGGGCAGGGCTCCTCAGACACAGTACCTACTGTGTGCCCACGCATGGTCCAGAAGGTGAGTAGGATCCCTCAAGTTCTTCTTAAGGGCACTGTTCCCATTCAGGAGGCTCCCCGCCCATGACCTGATCACTTCTCCAAAGTTCCTATCTCCTAATACCATCATCTGGGGTGGGGAGGGGCGGGGATCAGGATTTGAACGCATACATACACTTAGGAGGTACAAACAGTTCACACTGTCACACCCCATAAAGCAGTAGAGGGCCTCCGGCTTGGGCTGCAGGCCCAAACAGAAACAAGGCCTGAGCAGAGGTTAACACAGCCTCCTGAGCCTCTCTGCCCCAGGGCTCGAACTGAGCAGACTCCCACTGAGCAGAGCCTTTGGACTGGACACACCTTCAGCTGCAGCCCTGCTCCGACCTGTCAGCCCCAACAGCTGTACAACCTACTTCCTGACATGAAGACTCTGATTTCATATATGGAGAAAAGGGAACACATGTAGACGCAGACAGTGAGGGCCAGTGAGTGTCCCAGACGTTCACCCGTAGATGCCAGCAGCCACCTCCGGGCCAGTTGCGACAATTAAAATTGTATACACCTTTCCAGTGGAGAAGATTCGGTTCTCTGAGGTACATAGCAAAGAGCAGATGCACACCGGCCAGAGCAGGAGGTCAAGGAGCGATGATGGGAATGAGGGCTGGAAGAACAGAGGCCCTAAGAAGGCGTCAAGAGAAAGGCCTTTGGGGAGGGAGGAGCAAATGTAAAGGTTTGGGGTAGGGGCAATCGTGCTGTCTGCGCTAAAACAACAGATAGAATGACGAAGGAAAGAGTAAGTGACCTGATCTTTAAGAACAAAACTGACAATCACCATTTGATTTCAACTGTCACAAACCTTAGCAATCAAACAGCATGGATTTGATATATAAGGTCAAATGGTTGTTTGGATTTTGCTGTTGTTCGTTTGTTTCTGAGATGGGGTCCCAAGCTGACCTTAAGCTCAGTACGTAGTCAAGGATGACCTTGAACTTTGAGGTTACCAGTGGAATGCCACAGTCTGGCTTAATCTTTAGACTTATTTAATTTTATGTGTAAGAGTGTTTTACCGGCCTGTATGGATGTACAGCGCCTACATGTCTGGGCAGTGGAGGCCAGAAGAGGGCACTGGGTCCCTGGGACTGGAATTAGACAGTTGTGAATCACCAGTTCCGGAGGGTGCTGAGAACTCAGCCTAGATTCTGCAAGAGCCACAGATGCTCATCACCACTGAGCCATCTTTCCAAGTCCCCCTTTTCCAGTGTCCTACTCTGGCCTTTATGGGCACCTGCATGCATGCATGCACATGTAGATAAGCAAACAAACACACAAACATAAATATTCAGTGGAAGCTGAGCAAGTGGCACACACCTTTAATCTCAGCACTCAGGAGGCAGAGGCAGATGGATCTCTGTATATTTGAGGACAGCCTGGTCTACACAGCAAGTACCAGACCAGTCAATGCTACATCATGAAATCTTGTTTTAAAAAGCCAAAAATACGTTGAGCAGTGGTGGCACCCTTTAATCCCAGAACTCCGGAGGCAGAGGCAGGTGGGTCACTGTGAGTTCGAGGCCAGCCTGCTCTATAGAGTGAATTCCAGGACAGTCAGGTCTACACAGAGAAACCCTGTCTTGAAAAACAAAACAAAACATAATAAATAAGGCAGAAAGAGATTGAAAGATATCCAGTGTCTACCCCTGGCTTCCACGTTCATAAGCACACGACTGCATGTACACAGACACACACTCAAACACAGACATACGCACACATGCACACACTTCCCCTGCATCAGCCCCTTGGTGCTGGGACAGCTTTGTCCTGTTACAGCCATCCCTCTTTCTCTGGCTTTTCTTCAGAGGGTGTAAAGCCAGCTAACAGCCTCTGCAGCTCCTCCTTCCTGGGAAACAAGCTCACTGCCTTTCTTTCTTAGGCTTCTGAAAACCCCAGTGGGGACAAATCAAAGTAGCTGGTGTGGTTGTCTAGCACCATTGGCCCTGTGTCAGACAACACTGCTCCACCATGTTGATCGGCTTTGAGCTGGTAGTATAAGGTGGCAGAGGAAACTATTGGCTGCCTGGCAGTTGGAAGGAGACAAGAGACAGAATCCCAACTCTAGCACTTCAAAGAGATACCCTCAATGGCCTAACTCCCTCCCACTAGGTCCTATATATTTTGTTTGAGACAAGGTTCATGTAGCCAAACTAAACTCAAATTCACTATGTAGTTGAGGACGACCCTGAATTTCTGATTCTCTTGCCACCACCCCCAAGTGCTGAGACATGGTGAGATTACCACCATGTCCAGTGACTTTGTGCTGGGGACTGAACCCAAAGCTCCATGCATGCTAGGCAAGCGAGTCACATGTCTTGGTCCCTGGTCCCACCTTTTAAAGGTTTAATCTCCCAATAAAGGCTACCAAGTTTTTAACATGGGCTTCGAAATGACAAAGCTCAGACTCTTCAAGTGAGGCTTATTCCATCCCCTTCTGCATCCCAAGGCATGCAAGGCAGACCCGGCCAGTCACAGTTCACTCTAGTCACAGTTCACGAGACACAGAATGGCTATGCAACTTTAGGCCTAGACCCTCGTATCGCCATTACCTCTCAATTACTTGTCCTTTTTTTTTCTATTCCTTGTCTTTGAATTATCACGAGTGTCCCTCACAAGGAGGATGCTTCTGTAATGGGCTGAGTCGTCAGGATTCTTCTTGCTGCTTCCTGTGACTTGGAACAGTCCACGTGCTGACACCTGCAGGACTGGTGTCACCACAATAACCATTGGGGACACATCACATGACTCAGAATCCTCTCACGAGACCACAGTTCACAAAGGCTCCACACCTTGGAGACTTTGGGGGAACATACATCAAACCATAGCAGCCATAATTGAACAAGCCCCTCTCGATGCCTAGGCCTTTCTTCTGATGGAGGAAGGTCATTGGCTAATAAAGGAACTGCCTTGGCCCATGTTATTGGTTAGGACATAGGTAGGTGGATAAACAGAACAGAATGCTGGGAGGAAGAGGAAGTGAGGTCAGACCCGACAGCTCTCCTCTCGGGAGCAGACGCCTCAGGAGAGACGCCATGCCCCACTCCCAGGCAGACACACGCGATGAAGCTCCGACCTAGAATCTTCCTGGTAAGACCGGTGCTCACAGATTATTAGAGATGGGTTGATTGGGATATCAGAATTAGCCAGTAAGGGCTAGAGCTAAGGGCCAAGCAGTGTTTAAATGAATACAGTTTGTGTGTAATTATTTCGGGGCATAAGCTAGCCGAGCAGGCAGCTGGGGTGTTGGGGACGCAGCCCCGCCGCTCCTTATTACTACAAATGACGCCCAGACGTGTGGCTAACTGAGTCCACTGAAAGCCTGAGAAAGCTTGGGAAAGAGTAAAGCATGTTTTCTTGATTGTGACAATTTCTCTGGTCTACTCTGCTTGCCAGAGGCAAGCAAGCGCCTCATCTAAGAGAAGCTTCCTGACTCAGCTTTAGCTGCAAAGCCTGCAGCTCATTAAGAGGTCCTGCCACGAAACACTTAAACAGTGTTGACGAAAAGCTGAACACATGCTTTTCGGTTTTCAGCCGTAGCAGGAAAAAAGCTGCGCCGTTTAAAAATGCCGGCTTTCTGGGCCATCCTGCCAGGGCAAACTCTGACTGTTTGAGGCAGGAGGGCCGGCTACTGAGAGAGGATTTGAGTGTTGTCTGTTGTAGCTTGCTGGCTGGCAGGGACCTTGAAACGCCATAGAGTTGTGGCATGTTTAAACATGGCTACAGCCTGTATATCCGCCATGAGGCTGGAAAGCTAAGGAATGGGCTACATCTAGCCGTCAAAGCCACGCCTTTAGTCCTACTGATATTGCTTGGTAATTAAAGACTCATGTGGTCAGAAAAAGAGAGATATACAGTAAAAAGAGAACGTCAAAGACAAAGAAAAATTTTAAATGATTTACAGTGTTAAAATATATGCAGACTAAAAGTTGAAATTCTTAAAGTAAACCTCTGTAACTTCAAGGTGTGGTAGCACACGCCTTTAATCCCAGTGCCTAAAAGGCAGAGACAAACAGATCTCTGTGAGTTCAAGGTGTAGTAGCAAACACCTTTAATCCCAATGCCTGGGAGGCAGAGACAGGCGGATCTCTGAGAGTTCAAAGACAGACTGGCCTACAGAGTTATTCCAGGTCAAAGATATACGCTCAAAAAGCAAAAAGTTAACCTAGGAATGTCACAGCTTAGATTCTTAAGCGTCTAGTGATTTAAAAGCGCAAATCAAAAGTGCTCCTGGATAGTAAAAAATTGCAGATTCACAATAGGACAGATTCAGACCACTAAATGAGTCACACTGTTGGATGAATGTACGTAGGCTTGGGAGAGAGAAGAAAAAGAATATAGAGAATAAAGTTAATGGTTTAAAAAAAAAGGTAAAGTCTTTAAAGAGACAGAGTACAGATAGTTAAGAGATTAAAAGAAATAAAGAAAAATAAGCCACGTAAAATGGAAAATTCACAGAAAGTCTGGATTATGTACATTGTGTTTTCTTTAAAATTTTTGACTGTGAAGGAGCTAAGTACAGAGAGACATTTCATTATATGGGCTGCCAAGTGGAACCAGAACGGATATCATGAGGGTATGACTTCAGAATTTGGGTCTAAGGATAATGATGCTTTGGAGAGAGTCTTCTTTTGTTTTCACAGAGGACCAGACCCTTTGGATTTCTTCTATCCCGATTTGGTATGATAGACTACGACCTCCCGAAAGGTTCCTGTGAACGCCCTCAGAAAATTGCTTCGCTCAACTGCCAACTGAGATGAAACTAGCACACAGGTTATACCATGAAAGACCTAATTAACGACGCCCCCATTCAGCAGGAAGCAGTTTGGAGAGAAAAAAACTGCGCCCATGTTCCCAAATATTGTTTATAAATGTCCTTTTACATTTAAAGGGGGAAATGATATAGGTATGAATAATTTGCATTGATAGAGATATAAGGTCAATTTTGTTATATGTATAAGTGTTTCTGATTTTGATTAAGGTATTGTGATTGTGTAGTTCATTTAAATATGTACTGCATAATTAAGAAATATAGGTTGTTAATGGATAATCATCGATAATAGTAAAGCTTGTAGTCATGTTAGTTAGATTTTCTAGATATATAGAGATATATTTTAGATAGACATTCTTCATGTCTTTCAAAGATTACAGAATAGGACATTTAATGTTTTAATATCTGAGGACTTTTCATGACAATGAGACACTCTGCTCCTGGCAGCACCAATCTACTTCAAGAGGAAGATGGGCATCGAAGAGACACCTTATGGAGTTTGATAGCCATTTGGGCAAGAAACTGCTCTTGCCTGGACTATTGCATAAACTGGACACAGAGAACCCGCAGAGAGAGGACTACTGAATTTGCCTAAGGTGAGATGATCTTTTGGGGTTCCTGATTCATGAAAGAGTCTGCGAGACATTCTGAAGGACACAACAGATAGTGACTGAACTGACTTTGAATTTTCCTGCTTTATGGAAATGTCTGCTGGATACCATGGGCCTGAAGGCTGAAGATGGATGCCCCAACGGTACAGAGGAACTTTGGGTGACTGTCCAGGCAGCAAGATGTCTCTGTCATTTCTTGAGTTTTAAAAGCTGCTCTTTTCTTGTTTGCTTAGGTAGTATTGTATCTTTCTGGAGTCTTTGATGGAGTTAAGAATAGTTAGTTATAGTTATAATTTTCCTTAGTTATGATAAAGATTATTGTAGCTTTTACTTGATAACTGTTCTGTTATATGTAATTTTGCTATGTTAAAGTTAAAGCCTTTTTTTTGTTGTTGTTTAAACCGAAAAAGGGGAAATGATGGAGGAAGGTCATTGGCTAATAAAGGAACTGCCTTGGCCCATGTTATTGGTTAGGACATAGGTAGGTGGAGTAAACAGAACAGAATGCCGGGAGGAAGAGGAAGTGAGGTCAGACCCGACAGCTCTCCTCTCGGGAGCAGACGCCTCAGGAGAGACGCCATGCCCCGCTCCCAGGCAGACACACGCGATGAAGCTCCGACCTAGAATCTTCCTGGTAAGACCGGTGCTCACAGATTATTAGAGATGGGTTGATTGGGATATCAGAATTAGCCAGTAAGGGCTAGAGCTAAGGACCAAGCAGTGTTTAAATGAATACAGTTTGTGTGTAATTATTTCGGGGCATAAGCTAGCCGAGCAGGCGGCTGGGGTATTGGGGACGCAGCTCCGCCGCTCCTTATTACTACAAGCTCAGACTCGTCACAATGCATCATCAGAGAAGCCAGTTTTCAGTGGTCTAAACCAGAAGCACTATAACAGGAATAGAGGAAACCCGGGGTCTCCCCTTAATGTAAAGCCAGCACTGAGTCAAGCTGTGGAAACCAGTCAGCACCCCAGGTCAAAATAAGACCAAGGAGGAAGCCGGATCCTGGGGCTCCTGAGAGAAATGACCATGACCTGGACTGTGAGAAGCAGTGGGCTGCAGCATGGGAGGAAAATGCCCACCCTGACACTCCTTCTCAAAGCCACTGCTGTGGAGGGTCCAATCTGAGGGCCAGGGAGGAGCATCAGCCTGCAGCCAGAGCTGGAGGAGACCTCCATCCTCTCTCCAGCCTCTCAGGCTCCAACTAGCAAGCTTTAGAATGCAGTAACAGGTCTTGAAACCCAATTGGTACAGTGTTTTCTGGGGTCATTTTAGACCTTGAGCATTTCATACAGACACACCACAGCATGCTTCCATGTCCATCAGCTAGCTAATAAGCAAGTGGGTTTTTCTTTTGTGGTTATTATCACCAATGATGGTATAACCATCCATGTCTAAGTCTTTGAGTAGACTCTCTATTGATCCGGGGTAGAATTCTAAGGGTAAGCTAAGCATGGGGATGCACATCTACAATCTCATTATGCAGAATACAGAGGCAGGTGGATGACCATAAGTTCCAGGTCAGCCTGAGCTGTAAATAGAAGATTGTATCTCAAAAAAGAAAAAAGAAAGAAAAGGGCTGGGCGGTGGTGGTACATGCCTTTAATTTACATGCCTTTAAACTCAGGAGGCAGAAGCAGGCAGATCTCTGTGAGTTCAAGGCCAGCCTGGTATACTAGAGCTAGTTCCAGGACAGGTTCCAAAGCTACAGCAAAACCCTGTCTCAAAAACAAAACAAAGAGAGAGAGAGAGAGAGAGAGAGAGAGAGAGAGAGAGAGAGAAAGCCTAGCTAGCCACAACGGCCTGTGCCTAAAATCTCAACACTGGGGAGGATCAGGAGTTCAAGGTCACCTTGGCTACACAGAGTTAGATACCATCAGGAGCTACTTTAGAACCTGTTTCAAAACAAAAAAATTCTAGGCACAGAAATCTGTGTCTTTTTATTGTGTATACTGTGTGTATGCATGACAAATGTATATGGTAGATGGGTGTGTGTGCCACACTGTACCTGGGGGGGGTCCAAAGACAACTTTGTGTATTTATGTGTGTTGTATATATATGTGGATAGTAATGGTACGTGGTGCATGTATGTGGTGTGTATGTGTGTGGTATGGTAATGAACTGTTTGGCTTCGCTAATGAGATGTAGGTGCTTATTAGCCATTCACTCACGCTTTGTTCTCATTTGCATTTCCTTTCTGAAATATCTATTTGAGCATTTCACCCAACTTGAGAGACCTTGATCAACCAAATGGACGAAGTTCAGACAGATGATCTATAAAAATGGAACTTTGACCCCATCCATAATGACCTATACAGGAAGACAAGTCCCTTATCTATATAAACCAGGCAAGGAGGGCAGCCTGCGTGGGCAGACTTGCAGGAAGTCAGATGCTATCTCTAGGGACTCCTGGGAAGCTAAATATTAACTTCTGGAACAATTGGTCCCAAACACCAGGAACCTGATCAATAACTGACAGAGCGTTTGTTCTGCTTCCAACTGAGAACCAACCAAAAGCCAAATATGCTCTCCTCTCTGGTCCTGGAGCTGGCCCCTGCTGGTCAGCCTCCCCAGCAGCCCTCAGAAATGCATCTTCCTCACCTGAAGCTTCCTCCTCTCCTTTTACCTTTGAGTCTTGGTTAAATGCACAGCCCGCTGCACCAGGAGTAGGCTCTGAGCCACATACCTTGGCGGTCTTCGTCCATTTGAACACCTACCATCTTACTGCATCGCTATAAGAGTACTTGGGGGTGGGGCACAAATGCTACGAAGCCCAATGACCTAAGTTGAGTTCCCAGGACCCACACAGGAGAGAACCCCACAATGCACACCGCCCACCCACACACGTTTAGAAGGGAGGAGTGCTTTGGGCTCAGGAGTGCGGCTCAGTAGGTAGAAGGCTTGCAGTACGGAGCCCTGGGTTCAGTCCCCAGCACTACATAAAACAGTGAGATGAAGTATGCCTGTATCCCAGGACTCAGAAGGTGGAGCAGGAGGAGCGGATTCCAGTTCCAGAACACCCCGGGCTACATGAGACTGTCTCGAAAAAGCAAAATAAAGACAGAAATGGTGCTATATATATTGGAATACTACTCATCTATTCAATTATCAGATATACAAAATAATATTTTTTTTAGCAATTGCTTTGTCTTCTCAGTAGTTTCCTTAAAAAAAACTTTTTAAAAATTTTAAATTTACACCAGGCAGTGGTGGTGCACGCCTTTAATCCCAGCACTCAGGAGGCAGAGGCAGGTGGATCTTTGCTGTACAATCCGTGAGCTATAATAATCTAACAGGCCACTGCTATTATTATTTTGGGCACTCTTCAATCCATCGAGAAAGGATTTTCTTTCCCAAACCTTCGTTTAAGGCTGTTGAGGTGGCTGGCAAACCTGGTGGTCTGAGTTTGCTTCTTGAAACAGGAGTTATCCTATGACGTCACAAGCGCCCAGTAACGCGTGCTCTCACACACAAAATAGATGTAAAAAAATCAAGTAAAAGGCAACCTTTTCCTCCTACAGTGCTTCCCTTTCTTTGAAGATTCAAGTTTTAGAGTTATGCCATTTTTATTTTATTTTAAATAACATTTTTGTGGTACTGGGGGCTCAACCCAAGGCCTTCCACACAACAGGTAAACATTCTGCCACTGAGCACTTTATCCCCAACACCAACCCCAAAATTAAAAACCGCATCAAGAAAATCAGTTGATAGAGCCGGAGGGATGGCTCAGTGGTTAAGAGTGCTTGCTCATTACTCTTGTAGAGAACCCAGGTTTGGTTTGCAGCAAGACGGCCATAACTTCAGATCCAGGTGATCCAATATCCTCTCTAGACTCCGACCTGCACACAAGTACACACACACACACACATACACACACACACACACACACACTAAAATAATCAAAAAATAATTAAAAAAATATTTTTAAAGGAGCTGGAGATGGGTCAGTGGTTGACAGCACCAATAGCTCTTGCAGAGGACCCAGGTTCATTTCCCAACAGCGACATGGCAGCTCACAACTGACTATAACTCCAGTTCCAGGGGATCTGATGCCCTCTTCTGGCCTCTGTGGGAACTACATGCATGATTACAGCAGACAAAATGCCCATACAGTTTAAAAAAAAAAGCTATATATATTAAAGAAAAAAATTGATTTAATAGAAGCTTAACTTGTATTGCCCTTGTAACATCTCTTCTTGTGAGAGACTGGGAGACTGTATTCTAGGAATGGGTCCATTTCATCCATTACAGAACTTGCGGGCAGACTGTAGTATTCTCTTGTCCTTTGGATGTCCATGGGAACAGTAATGCCGTCTCCTCTTTCATTTCTAACACCACCACTGTGTATTTTCTTTTTTCTTTCTTTTTTTTTTTTTTTTTTGGTTTTTCAAGACAGGGTTTCTCTGTGGTTTTTGGAGCCTGTCCTGGAACTAGCTCTTGTAGACCAGGCTGGTCTCGAACTCAGAGATCCGCCTGCCTCTGCCTCCCGAGTGCTGGGATTAAAGGCGTGTGCCACCACCGCCCGGCTACTGTGTATTTTCTTACCTGCCTGCCCTTAATTAACTTGATTAGATGCTTCCTTCCTCCCTTTAAAAAGTATTTTCAAAGAACCAGCTCTTTTGGTCATTTTCTGTCCCGGTTTCCTATTTCCTATCCCACTGACCTTTGGCTATTTTTCCCCTTCACGGCTTGCTTTAGCTAAATAACACAAAATGTGTTAAAATGTATTTTCAACTTCATTTAGTTCAATACAGTTTTACATTCTGTGGAGACTTGTTTTGCTCTTGTGCTCTGCGGAAGGGCTGTTTCATCTCCAAATATGGCTGGGCACTTCCCAGCTTTCTTCTGTTAATTATCTCTAGTTTAACTCCTTGTGGACTGAAAACACACACCATATAATTCTCTTCTCACAATCTGAGGTGTACCTTGGGGCCAGGATTGCCTATCTTCGGTGTACATTCCATGTTTCTTCAGAAAATTCAATTTTCTGATGTCAACTACCTCAGGCTGACTGGGGGCGTGGAGCTAAACTACATA
The DNA here is from genome assembly GCF_037038515.1 of Microtus pennsylvanicus. NCBI lineage: Eukaryota > Metazoa > Chordata > Mammalia > Rodentia > Cricetidae > Microtus > Microtus pennsylvanicus. The sequence goes on along the minus strand of NC_134582.1, from coordinate 84,887,785 downwards.
CATCTGCACTGACTTTCTGCTGAACTCCTGGGCTGTGCTGCATGCGTGTGTGCATGCATGCAGTGGGTCAGATCCAGAGTCCTTGTGCATGCTAGGCAAGTGCTCTGCCTCTAAGCTGCATTCCCCAGCTCCTGAGTTTTCCGAGACAAGGACCTGACATTGGCCTGAAACTCACTGTGTAGCCCGGGGGCCTACAACTCATAATCCTCCTGCCTCTGCCCCCTCTGTGCTGGGATTGCAGATGTGGTCCATGACTGATGCCTGGATCTGGCCATTTCCTGCCGAAGGCTCTCTGTGCCATACGGGATTCATCTATTTTCCCTTGAAAGTTCTAAGAGTTTTTTCAAGTGTTTTTGGTGTTCTATTGTTAAGTAGACAATATGCCAAGGATTGTTATGTCTTCTTGTAGGACTGAAACCACTTTTTGATTTTTGACAGAGTCTCCACTTCAGGCTGATCTTGACTTGCTGAGGGTGTTTTTCCATTAGTGAGAGTTCCACTTTCATGACCTATACCTCCCATTTGCCGTCTCCTACTACCAACACACTGGAAATTAGTACCAACATAGATATTGTAGGGGGATAAGAATGTTTGGACTCTGGCATTCCACTGAACTCAAGTTTATGAGTATCTTACATGCAAAGTCTACTCACTCCACGTTAGGAACCTCCAAACAGTTAGGATATTCCAGTAACAACTCAGAAATCTACAGCCATTAGGTCAGTTCTGCCTCATTCATTCAGCAAACTGTTCTGCGGTTGTGAATCAAACAGGCTGTTTGTTTGCTTTTGTTTTTTCAAGGCAGGGTTTCTCTGTTTAACAGCTCTAGCTATCCTGGAACTCCCTTTGTAGAACAGGCTGGTCTCAAACTCACAGAGATCCACCTGTCTCTGCCTTCCAATTGCTGGGATTTAAAGGAGTGCATCACCACAACCCAGCTCTCAAACAGGTTCTTGCCCCCACAATTATATCTGGGAGGTGAGGCAAGAAAAGATACCTCCCATGATTCCAAATGAAAGGAATGGGGTATGGGCATCACGAGTGGCAGGAACCAGGAAAGTGTGAAACCCAATGGGACTAACAGTAACAGATCCTAACGTTTCAGATCATCTTGGGATGAGCACTCTGCCCTCGAAGCCACAGAGGTGACAGTAGCATCTTCAGGAAGCACTGGGGTTTGGCACAGTGTCCTCACCTTCACAGGAGCACCGTGCCCAAGCCAGCAGTGCAGATTTTCACGGGAATCAGTCAATAGCATCTTTATCAGGCAAGTCCTGGGGCAGCTCCACTCCTGTGGATCGAAGGATGACCTACCCTAGCGCAGTCCTCTTCCTGAGCCTCATGGCTCACAGCAGCATCCCCACAGCTGACCCGTTCTTTCTGAACCATCTCTTCTTCAGTACTGCATTTATCATAAGTAGTCCCAAGGGACCGGCACCACGAATACTTTGATTAAAACAGCAGTGGCCAAATACCCAACTTGATCACCAACTCGGCCAAATACCCAACTTGGTCACCAACTCAGCCAAATCCTCTGCCAGTTCCTGCCAGTGCAGCCCTATTTTTAGTTTCTTTTAAGGTTTATTTTAATCTTACTTGCATATATGTGTGGGTACCTGCAGAGACAAGAAGGGGTGGTCAGGTACCGTGGTACTGGAGTTACTGGCAATTGTGAACCAAACTCGGGCCCTCTGAAAGAGTAATAAGTGCTCTTAACTGCAGAGTTATTTCTCCAGCCCCCTTTCTCTGGGGGCTAATAATACGTTTCTCATTTCCACCTGAGGCTTCTGCATACCGAACTGTCTTTCCAACTTTTGGTGCAGTTGTCTCATATGGGTCTTAAAAACTGTTTTTTGTCCAGTACCTCACCTTTCATCTTGTTGTTGGGATGGAACGACGATTTTTAAGCCCCTTCTGTACCAGACTGCTGGAATATTTCTATTACCAATTCAATTTCTTCTCAGATATCTACTGATCATTTCTTAAAGAGGCAAGCTAAAGCGTGTCAACCTTTTTTAAACTTCTTGCCCTTTCCCCTCTTTTTTCAAAGGATTTTTAGGTCTGTTGATTTTTCCCTTTTAAAATCATACTTATTTATGTGTGTGCACATGAATGCATGCATTCAAATCTCAATGCACCCGTGGAGCCAGACGGCAGCCTGAGTTGGTTCTCTCCTTCTGCAACCTGAACCTAGGTCTTCTGGTGTGTCAGCAAGCACCTTTTACCCATGAAGCCATCTTGCTGGCCTGACTGATTTGTATCATTCTAATCTTTTTCTAAATTGTGTATGTGTGTGTATGTGTGCATGCTTGCATACATGCTCATGGAGACCAGAAGGCCTTGAATTCCTGGAGCTGTATTAAGCTGTTATAAGCTTCTTGATGTAGGTGCTGGGAACTGAACTAGGGTCAAGCACACTATGCCCTCCTAACTTCTAAGCAGTTCTTTCCTTCTTGGTTACCTAGAGGGCTGAAGAATGGAGGCTTCCGAGGGGCAGGGAAATGCTCGCAGTCGGAAGCTTCTGGAGTAGACCCTGAGTAGGTGAGACTGCCAGAAGTGGAGATGACCAGAGAGCACCATGGTATGGTATCTACTGTCCAAGGAGTTAAGACACTGTTCCATGTTCTCACTCCAACACACTTGTTGTATCTCTGTACACGCTCCTACAGCTAAATACAGTATTATATTGACAAATGAATCCCCCTTGTCCCTAGATCTATTTATTCCCAGGTTTCAAGCAAGACTTTAAGCCAGCACAGGTTTCCATGCCTCTGACCCACTGCTTCCTCAACAGGAAATGCAGGTTGCTCATGGGCATGAGTCCTGTAACAGAGCAGTGAGTTCCGGCCACCTTGCTGCTGGTCTTCATACTGACTGATGTGGGCAACCCTGGAGGCACATCCTGTATCCGGAGAATGGAGCCCAGCTTGTTTCTGGCCCCCACCCCCAGTGCCCTCCAACAGGACGGCGGTATGAGGTCCCAGACTCACTGGACACACTGGAAGCAGTCACCTGGCGCAGGAGTAAAAGCAATCACAGAGGGCAAACATGTGCTTCATTTTTTTTATTATTATTCTTTATTGGTCCTACCAATGTGACTCTTTACCCAGGCCCACTTTTCCTATGTGCGCTGGCTGTGGAGACGTTCCTGCCACACAACTGCTAGTTTCTCCCTCCTATGCCTTTTCCTCACTTAGCCTCATTTTCTCAGAAACTGAAGGCATCTGCTTATTATTATTTGCTTTGGGTCTGTGTAAAGGTTCCTTGGCAGGAGAACATGCATATGACTTTTAAAATAAAGACCAACATTCTGACACTAAGGTAACACACAGAAAAAATACAGTACTTAGACATCATTGCAAATAAATACCCCATACAGATGATGTTATCTCAAATGTAACAATATTTGTATGAATCAACACTGTAACAGAAGGCAAAGAGTCCCAACAACTAGGAATAAGAAATGCTCATTCCAGGAAACAGAATTCTTCAATTCCTAACAATTTATATTATTATAATTTGTCCCTTTTTTTGGAGGCCAGAGGACAATTTCTCTTCCTCCACTAGTACCAATTTGACCACACCCTGAATCTCACTTAGCAAGCAGTTTGCTAAGGAGTTTAGCGACTTCTGTTTCCTGAAATTAACAGTGATTAGTTACACCAAGCAAGAGAAGCTAGAATGTCTTGTTTTCACATTTGCAAAGAATACTATGGCTAACCCTCTTCCCTACTCACAGGCCGACTGCGCCGGCTCTCCTGACGCCCTCAGCCCTTCACAAACGTGATGTTTGCACAGCTTGCTTAGCTTGTCCCATGAAGTCCATTTGGTTCCCAAAGCACACTCCAGGTTTTCTGTTTGTTTTGTTTCTAAGCCCCTGAATTTGCATGTGAAGAATTACTGACTAACAGAATTTTGCACAATCACTGTTCTCTTTCCCTCAATGCAGATGCCCAGGTACGAAGTAAGCCAGATACCCCCTCCTACCTGTTGGTCCACACTGGCCTTCAGCATTCCCAACTAGCTCTCCGCTGCCCATTGTAGAGAACTTCCTTGGCTGGGACACCTCCCGTAACTGATGAAGGCACTACTGGCAATGGTTACTAACAAAAAGGTGTTGAAATAGAACACCCTAAAAATCGACAACTGTAGAATTTTCTAAGTGTACCACAATTTGGCACAACAACCAGAATAACAAAACAATTCCAATTTGGAATTTCACTGGTGCAGTTGTATAAAATTCTGTTAGTCAGTCATGCTTCACAATGTCCTAAAACCCAGAAAATTCCGGAATTTGTAGGTAATACTACTCATTCAATAATTTATGCTTTCAAGTGCCTATTACTGTTTTAACCAGAGCAAAGGTCAAGTTTTCTTCTTGTTACGTTGAACTATTCCTAAGAATAATAATAATACAATATGAAAAACCCCAGAATTGGAATACCCTGGATTTCTTAATGAACATGGCATTTAAAATCTGTAACTTCAAACATGAACCACAATGCCGTGTCCTCTACAGGCTGTTGAACCACAGCGTGGATACACTAGCCAGCTCCTTGCCGGGTCGAAGCCTCACCTGCAGTCCAGCTACACATACTATGGAGCACAGCTCTGCCTCGTGTCGACACCAGATCAACACGCCTGAGCTAGGACGGACAGCCACAGGACCACGGCATCGGAGACCATCTCTACGCAAGGAATTAAGGAAGCAAATATAATATCAAAATATCAAAAGTGCACAGGTTGATCGGATAAAAAAGGAGCATGTGTAATAAGGAGCCCCCCATGGCAGGCTGTCCAGCAGGCCCCTAGAGAGCCTGACCGTGGTTGTGGAAGCAGGTTCTTCGGCCGTACACAGGCCTTTCCAAGCAGCAGCTCACAGCATTCTCAACAGTAAAGCTTTTTTTTTTTTTCCCTTAAAACTCCCATTAAAAACTTGGGGAATGCTATTTGAAAAGAATTACAGTGGCATATCCAAACATCTCTAAGTGGACTTTAGGCTGCCCTTCCTTCCTCTGCATAGGCCATGGGAGGGGAGAGGGGAGGGGGCTGCAGTGTGACAGGGCCGGTGGCCACATCCTCCCAGCAGCTACTCTACAGCTGAAAACAGGAGAAAATAAGACAGCATTAGAAACCAGTCACTTGCCACTTCCATAGCACTTAACGCTAAAGCTCTTGTTCTGGGAGTAAGCGAGCAAATTAGTCGGCAGGAGGCCTGCGTGTGTGTTAGGGGATGGGGCTCCAAGTGCCTGCAAAGCCCCAGACGATGGAAGGAAAGCTGTGTCCTGGCCCAAAGAAAAAGAAAGGCAGAAGGTGGGTGGGCATGCGGGCAGCCATTCCCAGGACGGACATGCAAGGGACACATGTGGCCTATTCTACCCTCAGTGCATGACTGTGTGGTGTCTAGAATCTGAAGGAGACTGGAACAACCTAGGCACCACACAGAGAAAAGAAAGAGAAAGCTGTTTGAGAGACCACAGGGTCCCATGCTGGGGACCAATGTTGTGTTCCACAGGTGAAATGCTGTGTCCCAAACTGTGAAAGACACCTGTCCACAGGGTGACAGGCTAGCAGCTGTCACAGAGATGGAAGTCTGGGAGAGAAATACTGAGCAGAGTCCTGCTTCACAGCACACTAAAGCAAACGCTTGATGCCACAGTTCTGCACTGACAGAGCCTCTGGAAAAGGAGCCCCAAATTGCACTGAGAACCACATGACTCTTACCAGCCGGTCCTGAGCACAGCTCCGGGCCCACAGGAAGTCCTTCCAGCACACAGCTGGGCTCTGCTGTGCCAGTGCAACCTGGCAGAGCTCACCAGCATTTCTCCAAACACTGCTTCTTTGGGTCTGACAACTTCCAGGAAAAGACCCGAGCATGGGCTATGGGTCTCCAGGTACCAAAGAACAGGCTGCACCAAGGACCAGGGTCTTGCCAGGCACTTGGAACACTTTTTCATTAAAAAAAGAAAACCTAGGACCTCAGGCCCTGCCAATTTGTCACCTCACAGGGCAGAGCAGCATGCGGATCTCAGAGATGAGACCCTAAGCAGCCAAGCTCTGTCCTCCTGGGCGATGATTATTTGTGTCTGAACTGTGAGGGTCTCATGCAGCCTCTGGGGTCAGTTCCCCCTGGGACTGGAGGAAGTTCTGCACTTCTGTCCTGAATATGGTTCGCAGTGAGATGCTGCAGGAAACACAGGGAACTCTTTCCATGAGACCACGCTGGCCACAGAGAGCTGCCCCGGGCTGCTCCTACCACAGAGGCTCGAGTCTCATAGAACTGCTCTCAAGCTCTGACATTAGAAACATGCGAGGAACATGCAAGTTTCAACTCGGGTTCTGCCCATGTGCCCAGGGAAGGATTCTACCTCGGGTTCTCCTAACGGTGCCTGGGGACCCTGGAAAACACTTCACCTCACTGTTCTACCAAAGGTGAGCAGCTCCACCCAGACCTCTGATACCACCACCCCAAAAGACAGCAACTGATACAGGATACCCTTGAGGGGGCTGCGGGCGAGAAGCAAAACAAAGCTCAAAGTGTCCTGGTGACAGATGTGTCCCAGTGCTGCCGCTCGCCTAGAATGCTGCCCTCCGTGCGTTAGTCACGTTAAGACCGGCCTAGCACTGCTGTCCCACTGCAACTGGGTTAGTTGAGGTGAAGCAGACGTTAGCGGTGTGCAGCGCCCCACAGCCCTAATCACAGTAAATGCTGTGCTTCTCGTTGCAGAACACCTGGTTGGCCAGCCCGGCGCCCTCCGCCCTCTCGCTGGCACAGGCACAGGTGTGACTTACGCTCGGGGTGGCTGGCTTGGCCTTGGGGGTGGCCTTGCTGCGGCCCCTGCGGGTCTGCTCGTGGTCCAGCTCCAGCAGCTCCAGCCGCTGGGTGAGTGCCAGTTTCTGCTGGATGGCCATGCGCAGCAGAGAGTTCAGGGTCTTCTTCTCATCTTCTGCGGCCGCCAGCTGCCGCTGCATCTCATCCAGCTGTGTGATGTACTCATCACATCTGTGGAAACAGCACAGCTGAAAGGCTCAGACAAGGAAAGGCAGGTCCCAAGGACCCCACTCCAGAGTGACTCTCAGATGGAGCTTGAGCCAGGGCTAGGGAGGCTTGTTTGGGTTTCTTTTAGCAAAGGCTCCTTCAGAATAAGGCCATGACCCAAACAGAGTAGCCCTTAACCCTACCCCCAGTTCTGTGTCACTGCGTTTGTTTCTTTTGTATGTGTGTTTGGGGAGTGGGCAGAAGGAGTGCAGTGTACTGGCTAGTTTTTATGCCAACCTGACACCAGCTATAGTTATCTGGGAAGAGGGAACCTCAACTGAGAAAATGCCTTCATCATAATGGCCTGTGTGCAAGCCTGTGATGCACTTTCTTAATTAGTGATTGATGTGGGAAGGCCAAGTTCACCATGGGTGGTGCCATCCCTGGGCTGGTGGTCCTAGGAGCTTTAAGAAAGCAGGCTGAGCATGTCAATAAGAGCTCTCCTCCACGGCCTCTGCCTCGAGTTCCTGCTCTAACTTCCCCAGGTGATCAACTACAGACTATGAGATAAAATAAGCACTTTCCTCCCTGCTGTTTTATTACAGCAATAGAAACCCTCTCTAAACCAGGCATGGAGAACACACCTTTAATCTCAACACTTGAGGAGACAGAGGCAGACAGTTCTGTGAGTTCAAGGACAGCCTGGTTTACATAGTGAGTTCTAGGCCATCCAGGGCTACATAGTGAGACCCTGTCTCAAAAATAAATAAATAAATAAATTTAAAAAAAATAAAAAAAATTCTAAGGCCCAGTGGAGAAAACTTCCAGAGAAATCCTGGAACTCTTCTTGTCTTTGCTGCCCTGGCAGGGGCCTGCCGGGAGGGATGCTAAGACACTGGGAGCACCCAGGTAGAGGAAAGGTGCAGAACCCTGGCCCATCCTGTCATCCCAACTTAGACCAGCTGGTGGCAGCACCTGACTCTGAAGGGTGATAGGCAAAGAGGCCTTCCAGCCCTAAGACTGTTCTTTCCCTGCTAGGAAGCCTAGACAACCCTTAAGGGGTTCCCAGGCCACAGAGATCCCTCATGGGAGAGGAAGGAAAGCTGCACACCTACCAAGCCTAAAGCTCCCTTGGCCCTCCCCTGATAGAAAGGCGGGAAGTGGATGGCAAACAGCTGAGTTGAAACCCCTGACAGTCCTGTCCTAGGAAGAGGAGCTAACAAACTGGTCTGGGCCTTCGTCACCACTGGAACAAAGTTGGAACCAAGAGTGCTATCCCCTATCTCCAAAGCTCACTCCTCTAGGCCCTTTGCTTCTAAGTCTCCTACGCTCAAAGCAACACAAATTGAGCATTCAGGTTCATTAACTGTGAAATCTGAGCCAAGTTTCTGGGGGCCAGAGGAACAGGGAAACAGATGCCTACCTCTGCTGAACGTCTACCTAAGTGGTATCTACCAGGCCTGGCCCAGACCTGGACACCTGTCTACATGACGCACAGAAGGCTGAGGTGCAGCCAGCCGAGGACCCTGGTGGTCACAGTCTTTCCATCTCTTTGCTTTCCCTTGTTACCAACTTGAGCCAGGCAAGGAGGGCAGCCCCGCATGTGTGATGGGCTGGGCCAGGGGCTGTAATTACCAAACGCTGAGCTGTATGTATGAGGTGCCTGATGGTGCTAGACCCGAACCAGCAGGCCTACAGGCTTCAGGAAGAAGACTGAAACCTGTGAGTAAGGGCACCAGGTAGCTCCAGCAGGGGAGAAGCTGCAGGAGAGAGAAGCCCACTAGTAGTGGAGTTACCTGGTGGCAAACATGGCACGCAGGGAGGAGAAGGTGGCTGCATCTTCCTTGAGGGCCTTGAGCTCGTTCCGTAGCTTCATCATGGTCTCGGTCACCATGGCCTTCTCATTCTCATACTTGCTCTTCAGGTTGGCGAGGGCCACCTCAGCTGTCTGGGGACAAAGAGGTATAAGGTGGTAGGTGGGGTGAAGCTGCTCAAGGGAAGTTCTGAGCTTACAATGGGAACCCTGGGTCCACGGTGGGGCTGCTGCCCGTGAAAAATTTTCTGCATGCAGAGAATTCTTATATGCAGTCTTGGGGACAAAATGATAGCCATGCTTACTGGGGGTCCTACCCTCTGATTCTAATTAGCAGGGAAGAATGATGAACCAAAGAGCCTGTCCTGGAGAAGTCACAAAGTCCTGCACCATGCCCCTTGGGGCTCGGGCCATCGCCTTGTTCCTTCAGCATCAGAAACTCTGTAAGGTGCTCAGGAGCAGCTCTGATTAGAGAGCCCTCTAATGCCAACAGTCACTCCACCTTGTCTGGGAGCTCTGAGGAAGGGGACAGCAGGAGACTAAACACAATGACACAGGCCTGTGAGCCCTGCAACAAGTGGAGGAGGCAGCCTCCCAGTGGGCTCTGGTGCTCCACCTGATGTGGGAGTCCTCCCTGTGTGCTGTGATTACCATTAATGAATAAAGAAACTGCCTTGGCCTGCTGATAGGGCAGAACTTAGGTAGGCAGGGAAAACTGGACTGAATGCTGGGAGAAGAAGGCAGAGTCAGAGGGACGCCATGGAGCTGCCACCAGAGTAAGACATGCCAAAACTTTACTGGTAAGCCACTGCCATGTGGCAATACATAGATTAATAGAGATGGATTAAATTAATATGTAAGAATTAGCCAATAAGAAGCTAGAGCTAATGGGCCAAGCAGTGTTTAATTAATACAGTTTCTGTGTGGTTATTTCAGTTCTGGGTGGCTGGGACTGAACAAGTGGCCTGCTACTACACCCACCCACTTTATCTCACCTGCTTGTTGGCCTTGAGCACTGTGCGAAGGGTGGTGATCTGCTCCCGTTTGGTACTCAGCAGTGACTTCAGCTTGAGGATCTCCTCCATGAGAGCCTCCTTGTCCTTGTCCATGGCAGGACCCAGTTCCTGTGAGGCAATTCGCTGCCGGGACAACTCAGTTGTACGGTCTACTGCTGCCTGTAGGTGCTTGATCTGGTCTCGGATGATGGCAATCAGATTGTAGATGTTCATAGGTTCCCGGCGGGGGTCACTCAATGGCGATGGCAGAGAAGAGCTGGGTGAGGGGCTGCTGTCTCCAGTCCCATCCGCTCGGCCCACCTCTGTGGCCAACAGCCCCTTGGGCAAAAGGACAGGCGAACGACGCCCGCGACCCTCAGGGCTGGTACGGCCAGCTTTGCCCTGGCCTTCGCGGTAGTAATCCAGCATGACACGGTTCGGCGTCTCGTTGTTGCACATACACACATGGTGGTAGAGGTTGGCCAGCTCCTCACTGAAGGTTACCAGCTCATCCTGAGCCACATTCAGGCTGCCCTGGGTTTCACCAGCCACATCGCTCACCTTCTTCAGCTCCTTCTCCAGATGGGCCAATAGCTCTCGGTCCTGATGGTTAGCCTTTTCTAGCAGAGAGACCTTCTCTGTGAGTGCCTGGCCCTCAGCCTCATAGCGGCCCTTCTCTTCAGCGTGTTGGGCCTCGCGAGCTTCGTGTGTACTGCGCAATGCCTTGAGCTGCTCCCGGAGTTCACCAGCCTCAGCCACAGCCACATGGTACTTGCAGGCCAGGATCTCAGGCCCATTGATGTCCACCTCATAGTAGTCACCATCTTCATGGCTATCACGGTCCTTCTCATTATCCAAGGAAGTCTGCCGCTCCTTGCCAGCCTGAAGGCGCCGCAGGGCACTAAGGTTCTCTGTGAGACGATTCACCTTCTCATGTTGCTCAGAGAGGGCCCCCCGAGCCTGCTCCAGCTGCTTCTGTGTGTCCTGCAGTGTTGCCAGTAGACCCACCTTCTCCCGCTCCATCTGCAAAGGGAGACATGGCAGTAAAGAGGGTCAACAGGCTTAAAGGACTCCAGGATGGCTCAGCCAGGTCTCAGGCTATGCCACATGGGCCATGGTCATGCCACTGCTGACAGCAGACTGGACAGAATTCACCACAAAGACCAAAAAAGTGATCGCTCATAAAGGTTCACTCTGTATGTGCTGGAGGGAAGCGGGGCTTCAAATGTGCAAGTCCAGGGCAAACTGGCAGGATCCCTAGTGTCCCAACTCTCCACCACTTTCCTTTCTTGTGTTGTGGGGAACACACTGTAAACTTTCAAATGTGCCAATGTATGGCTCTGCTGAGACTCTAGTTTGTGGCCTGTGGGTAGGAGTTACACGAGGAGCCATGTCACCCCACCCAGACATGATATGGGTAGCAAAGGGAGCAGCATGGGCACCATGGTAGTAAACTTTACACAATAATCAGGAACCTACTTCTCTGGGACAGAGTTTCATCTGTGGTAAAGATATACGATTTAAAGCCAGCATGAGTAAATTAAAGGCAGCCACATGTCACAAAAGCACTGCTTACACAGAACATGCAGTCCTGCCAGCACTGCAGAAGGCATGGGGACAGAGAAGGATGGACATGAGGCCCTGCCTATTCACCTGCACCAGCTGCTGCTTCAGCTTCTGGATCTCAGATATGTGGAGCTCACTGAGCAGGTCAGAAACGAGGCTTGGAGAGGGTGGAGCCAGGCCATCCTTCCTAGGTGTGGATGTCTTGTTGTCCAGCGAGGATTTGACCAAGCCACTATGCTCAAAGCCATTGACCAGGGCTTCAGCATCGTTGTTGGGCTCAGCAGTGACAGCATCATCACTGAACTTGAGGCCATCTAAGGAGACCTGCAGGTGGCTGGTGTAGAAGGAGTCATTGATGCTCATGTAGTGCGACAGCTCCTTGCGCAGGTTGTTCTTCTGCTCCCGCTCTGTCTTGAGCGTCTCCAGAGCCTCCTCCAACTGCCGTTCAGAGATCTCCTTAAGCCGGATGGCATCCTCCAGTTGGCTGTTGAGGTACTCGGTCTCCTCCTCCAGGCGCTTGATTTCATGCTTGAGGCCCTCAAATTCCACCTAGGGAATACAAATACTCCGGTGTCAAGGGATGTGGTGGCTCCACTCAGGTTGACAAATCAGGACAGTGCCAGAAGACCACCTCCCAACCACAAAGGACAAGGAGACCCACAGAATGAAATGCCACCCTGTAGGAGAGGGCAGTGGCCGCAGCCAAGGCCACTTCCCACATCAGGTGACACGGATGCCATTCTACTTCTGAAAATTAGTACTAGTGTGCACTGATTTAAAATTCCATAAAATTACTCAGTTAACACTAACAGCTAAGCAAATCTCTCTCTTTTAAATGTGTGTGCATCTGCATGGTGCATGATGTGTGTGTGTGGGTGCACATGCAACTGTGCAATGTGGAGATTCTCTCCTTCTATCTTTATGTGAGTTCTGGGAACTGGGCTCAGGTCATAAGGTTTGCATGGGAAACATGCTTACCCACTGAGCCACCTCACCAGCCCTAACCACATATTATTATTATTTATGTTTTTCAAGAAAGGGTTTCTCTGTAGTTTTCGAACCTGTCCTGGAACTAGCTCTTGAAGATCAGGCTGGCCTCAAACTCACAGAGATCCACCTGCCTCTGCCTCCCAAGTGCTGGGATTAAAGGTGTGCCACCACCGCCTGGCCCTAATCACATTATTTTAAAGCATGCCTTGTGGTGTGCTATGACCATTATTTTGAATCATATTTTAAAACAAAGGAACTGGACTTCCCCTCAAGGCTGAATGCCTCAGCACCAGTTCCTCAGAATGCAAGCTTGGAGGAGCTGGAAGAGAGTGGGAAGGCATAACTGGCCTTATTAACATGACACAGTTTGAATGAGCAGAGTAGATGGGAGCTGATGCTTATGTGAGGCTCATATTAAAACATCTCTGTGATATTAAGGAAGCAATGAGGGACTCTCTGGGTTTGGTGGAGGAAGGGAAACCCTGTACAACATTCTAAGTGCACCCACATCCCAGTGCCCCAAGTGAGGGGGAGGAACCTCAGAGTAGATGTAGCTCCACTGGGTGCAGGGTTTCCTTCAGCTTTGGCTTTTCTTCTGCTCAGAGCACTGTAGGCAGCAGTACCGATCAATGCCCAGTGGCATCTCACGCTTATGAGCTACAGGATGGAGCCCTGCCCCTGTGGTTGCCCAGCACCAGACTCTATCCCCTGCCTGCTTTTGCAAACACAGAAGCTTCTACACAGGCACATGGGTTTCCTCCTGCAGGACATAAACACTGGGTCCACTGACGAGGAGGCCTTAGCTATAAGATGATGTGGGACTCTAATGAAAGCAACACAGCATCCATGGCATTTGGGGGTAAGGTCTGGGATTTCCTGAGAGAAAAGGCCCTGTTGGCTACAGCTTAGAGAATGGGAAGCGTGTTCAGGTACTGGGTGGTTTTTACCCTCACCCATTCGAGAGGACCTCCTAATCTTTGCCATAGGCAGAGGGGATGTCTCTCACCCCTACAACAGGCAGAATCATGGCAGTGTTCCTCCAGAGGTTTTAGTACATCTTCTTCATCTGAGTTCCCCCATACCTTGGTGATGTGGAACACTGTCCTCCGGACATGACATGGCCCTTGCTGTCTCGAAATCAGAGCAGCCATGATTACCCAGCTTGGAGACCCTCACAAGATCAGGCCTATAAACATTCTCTCATAGAAGGAAAGGGTAAAGCACTGTTAGACCCTCACCCAAGAGTCCAGCCATTCCCTTCCTCCTGTGTCCTGACCCCAGCGACACCTAATCCTCTTACAGCTATCTCAGAGGTTGCTAGAATAGACAGGAAGCAGAAGGTTAAATGATAAAAAGAAGTCCATCTAGCAACTGCTGGAGGTTTCACCCACACTCCTGGTAATCCCTTGCCCAAGCTCCTATGAGTTCTCCCCACCCATGCCCCTGGAACCCCTCACCCATGCCTCTGGAACCCCTCACTCACACCCCTGAAATCCCTTACCCACACCTTGGAACCCCCCACCCATGCTACTATGAGTTCTCCTCACCCATGCTCCTGTAAATAAGCTCACCATTATCAATGGTTCACCAAGGTGGACTTTCTGGTGTGTTATCGGTACCCTATCTGTGCTAAACAGAAATTGACTCCCAGCAAGAATCATGCTACACTTGGCTTGGGAAATTGTTATAATAAAGTCACAGGCCTTGTTCTGTGCTCTGGGAGCACTAGGTGTTGTAAGCCATATTCCTGTCTCCACTGTGGAGGTACTACTGGCCCTGGCCTCAGATATGTGGAACAAGACACAGGAAAGAAGATGGGTGGATGAAAGGACTGAGTGCTCAGGGTGACCCTAGGGTGGAGACTCGCCTGGTTCTGCCTGAGCACAGACACTTGTTTCTGCAGGCTGATGTTCTCCTCCTCCAGCTCTGAGTAGTCCTGAAGTAGACGGGCTTCCCGGAACTTGTACTCCTTGATGTCATCCCGCAGGCGGCCACGCTGGATCTCCACATTCTGGTTGATCTGCAGGGGCAGAGGAAAAAGCTGTGTGCGCTGTTTCTATAGCTGGCTCTACCATGTGTGCTTCCAAGTGGCATAAGGGGGCCCAGTACTACCAGGCATGTGTGAGCACTCTTGACAACAGTGTGGCTGCTTGGAGGGGAGAAGCCCAGGCCAGTGGGGTTTGTGCAGATGTGGACTGCATGGCGACCACTGCTGCTTGACAAAGTTCCAGCATTTCAACATCGCAGACCACACTTCTCCAGAACCTTTTTACTGTCATTTTTAATGATTCTCAATATTAATGGCTTTCCCATAGGGAAATTTTGTGTGGGCTTTGGTAAAGGATAAAAATGTGTACAATTTAAATAAAATACAAAAAAATTGTGTACAATCTAAACAAAATAATTCTTTAGGAAAAAAAAAATCACTGCCACTGTGGAACCAGGAATTCCACTGTGCCCTCCTAATTACACCAAGAACAGGAAAGTTAGAGATTTGCTAGACACACCTGATCCCAAGGATGAAATGCCTACAATTCAGATCCAGAGGATAGGGCCATTAAAGGCAAGAGGTCTCCCATTTAATCCTATGTGCAACCACAGAGTATAAAAGGTGCAGTCTACTTTCTTTTTTTGTTTTGTTTTTCAAGACAGGTTTCTCTGTGTAGTTTTGGAGCCTGTCCTGAAACTTGCTCTGTAGACCATATAGGCCTCAAATTCACAGAGATCCGCCTGCCTTTGCCTACCAAGTGCTGGGATTAAAGGCATGTGTCACCACCTCCAGGCTGTAGTCTTTTTTCAATTAAATGCTGCTGGCAGCCATCCTGATTCACCCTCAGATCTTGTTCATCTCCTCCTTTCTCCACCCCCACCCCACACATCCTCTTTAGAACCTGAATACCACCACACCACTCCCCACCGAAGCAGGTCTCTGGCACAGATCCCTCCTACTTCTCTAAAGGGTGGAACTTCAGACAAGTGACTCAACCTGCTCTAACCCTGCTGAGCTCTGCAGACTCCAGGAACCGACCTACTTGGGGTAGTGAGGGAATGAAAAAATGACAAATGCAGAAACAGAAAGGCTGGCGTGGAGTGATCTGCACTCTGATGGAGAAGTCACAGCATCTTAAAAGCTAGGCATGTTTATTATACACGGCTGAAATGCTGAACTTCACAACTGAAGGAGGCGGGATTAGCTAATCTAGGCAGGAGCAATCTGTGTAGGGCAGCAGTCTTATCCAGAGAGAAACATTTTCTGCACACACCACCAGCATTCACACTTGGACTAGCGGAAGAGTTTGCCATTCTCGCGGATCTGAGTGAGGCGCTGGTGAATCTGACGTGGATGTGCCCATGTCAAACAATGCAAGAACTTCACTTACTAACACTGACCCTTTTTCTCCATCTGCAAGATGGGGTCATCTGACTGGTGAACTGCTAAGTGGGGCAGCACTGTGGCATATCTACAGATGTTCAGACAGTTAAACAGAGTGTCTGTACCAGAGAAATGAAACACATCCACACAGAACCCTGCACATCAGTGTTCCCAGTGTTCAAGGTGGATACAACCCAAGTATCCATTAGCCAGTGAATGGATAAACAAAACATGTTCTATCTATACAATGCAGTATTATTCAACCACATTAAAGAATGACGTCTTGACACTTGCCACAACACGAATGAAGCATGAAGACATTCTGCTAAGTCAAAGAAGTCAGTCACAAGAGGCCATGCATTGTATGACTCATTTGTAAGAAAGGTCTAGAACAAGCAATCCACAGCCATAGAAAGCAGACTAGAGGGGCTAAAGAGGGGTGTGGGAGTAACAGGCTTCATTTTGGAATGATGAAATACTCTGAAATTAACTGAAAGACTGAAGTGTGTATTGGGCAGAGGGTTTGCCTGGCACTGAATACAAGGCCCTGGGTTCGATCCCCAGCACCACAAGGAGAATAATAACTGTAGGATGGTCCACGTACCTACACCTATGTAGATGCTGTCAATGCTGAGGGGACAATGCTTGTGTGGACAGAGCTGGGGCCTGGGCTTCTTACTTAGGGCACTGGAGCACATGCGTTGCTGGTCTGGGAGGCCATCTGAGCATTAGGAACAGGGATTGCAGGCGAGCATGAAGCACACTTTTAAGTGAGCTGTATAGGACGTATACCACCTAAATAAATCTGCTGAAAGTTGGCTACTGTCTCCAAGACAAGTATGAGGAGCTGGGAAAACTGTCACAGGGAAAGGATAGTGCAGGGCCAAGAGGAGAACAATAAAACCCACTGTGTTAACTCTCAACCTGCACTGCCCACACTACACAGGGGCATAGGAGCCTCATTCCTACACTTTCAGAGCCACACCATTCTTTGCTGTGGGTGCTATCCTGTATGCTGTAGGTTGTTTAACGATTTCTTGACTTCTGCCCACCAACTGCAGCCCTCTCTTACCCTGTGACAAGACGACTTCACACCAATGTCCCCTGGGAGCAAAATCCCCTAACAACCCCTGCTTCCTGCTTCTAATCCCTGTTCCTAATGCTCAGATGGCCCCTCCGACCAACAACACACCTGTTCCAGAGCCCTGAACCAGGAGTCCAGGTCCATGGCTCTGTCCTCTTAGCATCTACAGGAATTGCTCCGATCACATTTCTGTGTTCATCTGAGGGGCATATGCCTCATAAGATGCCATGCAGGGAGATAAGCAATAATGTTGGATTAGTGAAATGAAATATCCTAAAAAATGGAGAGATGGAAAACACAACAGAAAGTGGAAAAGAGTCACACAGCAAGCACTACTGACAAATTTAGCACTTAAAACTAAGACTAAGTTCACAATCTATGAACATAGACACAGCCCCCTCATTAAGTGACTGAAAGAGGCAACAGAACTGACAACAGAAGAAACAAATGACACAGGAAGAGAAAGAGAAGACCAAAAGATAACAGAGCATCACAAGAGCAGAGATGGTGAGGGCAATACATGCTGAGAGGAGAGAAACAGCCCCTAGCACAGCTACAAAGAAGGTAGGAGGTAGGACCACAAACAGACCTCTAGAAAGCCTGGGGCTCTATGCAGATGGAAACACATCCAGGCTCTTTTCACCCCACCTAAAGCACAAAGGGTATGAGAGTAACTACTAATGTTCTCTTTCTGCCAGAAATGACCCCAATTCCTGCTCTCTCTCAGCCAACTCAAAAGTGCTCGCTATGCAGAAAGTATTCCAGCATATACAAAGAGAGACCATGTGGACAAAGCCCTCAGGTAGACTGGTAACTGAGGGTAAGGGCTGAGTTTCCTCGGTATCCTAGGCTATTCAGCAGAAATCAGAGACCTAGAAGGCAGGGGTTAAGAGACACATTGGTAGTTTCCACATGGCTAGAATGGAGAATGCAGCTTATACAATTGGAGATGGACGCAGAAGGCCAGGATGAAGCCTGAGAGAACCAGGCCCAGAGCCATACAAGGAGTGCTATGACCCTACAACAGTACCCGTATGTTCTGTGAGTCCTTAGTGCCGCACTATAAACCTGGCCCTCACAAGACTCTCTAGGAGTTCTGCTCTTACGCCACTGCTAGGACCAGAATCCTGGGTACTAGCCAAGAAGTGTTTCCCTTTGGTGGAGTGTGTGGGCCTGCATGGGCCTGTGAATGAGTGTCCTTGTGGAAAGACAAGCACAGAGAAATGTGCAGACACGTAAGTCACATGCTGCAAGGTAACATCACACGACAGGTTAACTGCCCCTTCTCTGCTGACAGAGCAGGAATCAAACACATACACTATCTTTCTAGGGAGATGGCTTCCAACCTCAGCTGCCAGGCTTACCAGAGAGGTTCAGCTGGCCTGCTGTCTGGCACCTCCACCCATCTCATGCCCAACTTCTGAGAGCTCCAGCAGGCTCCAACTAGCCACAAGGGTTTAGTTTTCCCTCAGAAAAGTACCTCCTCCCAGGCTGAGTGTCTGCTGTCAGGGTACAGGCTCTGCTCTATGCAGATGACCAGCCTACATGGAAACAGTGGGCATATGGGCTCGGGGCCAACCATTTAAGATCCTAGCCACCAGCTCTCCTTCGCCTGGATCCCCTGACCAGCAAGAAGTGTGTGACAACTGCCTGCTTCAAGAGGCCACTGTGTTGGGGGACTGTCAGTTCTCTTTGCTGGCCTCTTGAGCTCCCAGCCCTTTCCACACAGGGCTTGACCGTTTATCACCTAGAGGAGAACTCTTATCTTTTATTGGGACTAGTGGGCCTTAAGTTATCCATCTGAGAAACAGTGTCATGTCTGCAACAAGCCTTTTCTCAAGTGATCATCTACCTTCTAGGAATAATGTCAGCAAGAAAAAACTTGACCAAACTGCCCATTGCTGGTCCTACATGCAGTACAACAACCACAAGTTAAATCTCCAGAGATGCTTTTCCCCAGCAACCTCAGTGTCTTCATGTCTGACAGAATACCAAGAGTCATTAGGATGACTGGGTCCAAGACATTAGAACTATCTGACAGGGACAAAACTGTTTGGTACTGTAAAGTTAACACTGGCTTTAGCCCTCTCTTAGACAACAGACTTGGACAAAGCCTTGTCTTCAGTCTCTGAGACCCTGGGTAGGAGACACCCGGTCCCTTCACTGCACATCCTCCAAGCTCTCTGGGCCCCATTCCAGCTATGGAAGCCGACCCTCCGCAGTAGATGTTCTCTCGGAAGTCAGCAGAGCACAGGTCATCAGCGTGTGCTGTAGTCAGGGCCCTGGAGGGAACTGCATCCCAAGCAGGAAGTCACAGGAGAGGAAAAACAGGAGTTGCTATTAGGGACAGAGGTAGTAGGACAGAGGTCATAAGGAATCACCAAATGCCAGCAAAACCAAATCTAACCCATAGGGGCCAATGCTGGGCAATGAGGGGACCATTATGCTAAGCTAGGAGCAACAGCAGAGGAGAGACCAATGCTAAAAGTGGGTGGAGACAGTTGTGAGAACAGAACCTCTACCCCAGACAGGTGTGCAGGTGAAGGCTGAAGGGCAGCCTATGACTTGGCTGCAGAGGGCCTCCACAGACCTGTGGACAGAGAAAGGGACACTCAAAAAAAAAAAAGAAAAGGCGGCTAAGGGGTGTGTAGGGAGCCTCAGGATTTCCTCCTAAATCATAAACAGGAACAACAGGAATCTCTCCCCCACCCCAGACCTGCCTGTCTTCAATTCACTGAGCTCATTTCCGGCCCAGGACAGACATCCAGCCTTCTTGGCTGCCTAGGGGCTGAATGTGAGAGAAAGCCCTGCACTGGACTTTCAGGAAGGAGGGGTAGACAGACAGATTGTCACCAGAGCTGCTTCTCTTCCTCAGTGACAGCCCCTCCTCCACTCTCACCAGAGCCATACTTGTGGGAGGAAATGAGATCATGCACTGGGCTCCAGAAGTAGAGGCTGCCTTCCCCCAACCCCTTATTCAGACTGAGTTCCTCAAGACCTCAGAGACCCCACACCCAGGGGAAGTGACTGCTCCCTGCTATTGATGGCCCTAGGGTCAGAGTCCCTGGACCTACTGTGCACAGCCCTGACTACAGCACACGCTGATGACCTGTGCTCTGCTGACTTCCCTGAGAGAACATCTACTGCGGAGGGTCGGCTTCCATAGCTGGAATGGGGCCCAGAGAGCTTGGAGGATGTGCAGTGAAGGGACCGGGTGTCTCCTACCCAGGGTCTCAGAGACTGAAGACAAGGCTTTGTCTGGTCTCTAGTCCAAGTGAGGGCTAAGCCTGTAGAAAGATCTTGAGGTTAACCATCAAGACCATGGACCCCGACCAGGACTGTAGCTCACATGGAGACTTTTAGCGATGGGTCCTCAACCACCTCAGAGTGCCATAGACTCCCTATGGCTCTTGGCTGATCTCTGTCCCTGTGACACCAAATCACAAGCTGGGTCATTCATCGTTCAGGCTGCGGTGCTCTACTTTGATATTCCTCCCTGCTGGTCAGGGCCTGCTCAGGATACGCATGACAGCAGTGAGATGGGCATAACTCAGGCATAGAACTGTTGAGAGACCACAGGAGCAAGATGTAGCCACACAGCCCACTGTCACAGTGACAGGCGTCACCCCCAGCCACTCACCTCTTTTAGCTCCTGGGCCACGGACGTGAGGCGCTCATTCTCAGACTGAGTGTTGGTGAGGACATTGCGCAGCTGCTTCAGCTCTGTCTGCAGCTCCAGCACCTTCCGCACATAGTACTGCTCCTTGGAGGCTGACTCCTGAATCAGGCTCTCCTCCCGGCTCTCACCATCAGCAGCCACCTTCTTGTGGTTTGTATGTGCCTGGCCAAATGCCTGCACGGAGAGAAAAGACATTCATGAGACAGGTGTCCTGGGGCCACAAAGCAATGGATACCCAAGATCACAAGAAACACAAAGGCCTTGACCTGTGCAGCAGTTCTGTGTTGTCATGTGTTAAAACACACACTGAGAGGCACATGGCAGGCACATGTTTCACCACAGTGGAACCAAACTAGTCTTCGGAGCACCATTATGTGGAAGGACAGAAAGGAAAACGAAGAATACAGGGCCACAAACATAGGTGGAACTTCCCACAGAAGGGACAAAGTCTGAGGCCTGGTGATGTATACCAGCTGCAAAGTTCCCAGGACCAGGAAATAAGTGGTTTAGATTGTGGGCCTGGACAAGCTAGTGGGAAACAACCCTAGAGCAGCACACCCAACATACATTCCAGGTTTACAAAATCGTGCCAGCCATTACACGCAAAGGGTGAGGAGCCGCTCCATCCTCTACCTGATGTCAAATCATCCTTCGTTTCTTCTGGGACAAACCAGGGCTGGGCAACTAGAGTTCCTAGTCCTAAGAACAGGGCACAGTAACAACTAGCTAGAGTGGCCACCTCAGGTGCATAGGCCCAGAGATGCGTGTATCTGCATGTTTCAGACACTGGTGTTAGGCCCTAGGACCTAGGACACCACCAGGTCAGTCACCCACTGAGGCCAACAGCTGTGCGGAATCCATACCCTACCTAGCCTTGCCCAGCCTGGCCTCTGTTACAGTCCACTGAGGGACTGTGCGTCTACTCTGCCTTCCTCTCCTGACTCTTCGTAGGACCCGTGGCTCATGGCAAGATCGTTAGAGAAGAGTTACTGAAGAACAATAAAATAACGGTTTTCAGTCATTTTAAAAGAGAAAAGATTGGGAGGCAGAGGCTGGCGGATCTCTGTGAGTTCGAGGTCAGCCTGGTCTACAAGAGCTAGTTCCAGGACAGGCTCCAAAACCACAGAGAAACCCTGTCTTGAAAAACCAAAAAAAAAAAAAAAAGAGAGAGAGAGAAAAGAACTATTTTCTTTCATTTCTTACTTCACAAGTCTAGGAACTCAATCCAAGAAAACAATGAGCAAAACATACAAAGCCACATTGTACACGGAAGTTACTATGTTGAGCAGTTTCTAATATTAACATATAAAAATGCAGAAAGCAATTAATTTTCACCCTGATAGGGAACTGGCAGATTGGAGCAGGGTCTAATCTGAAGTATATGCTGTGTCCAAGATACTGTAGGAAGGCCTCACAATGGGCCAGAGGACACACAGCCCAGTAAACCAGGGCTGGCACTGACGTGTGTATGGAGGGGTAGCCTGGGGCTCACAGTGTAACACTCCTGCAGTAGACTGTGGATTCCCTCTCAAGGTAGCTAAGCCTTACCCATATACTCTCGGTCCTCCAACACAGCATCCATTCTACACAAATCAAAGTAGCTCAACTTTGTGGTTTCTAGTCTGTTTGCCTCCACCCTGATCCTAGGAAAGGATCAAGCCACACACTGCTACCTACACAGCACCTGACCCATGCTGCCTGTCCACCAAGGGAACCAAACACCAAGTCGGCCCCCAACTTGAGGCTCTGGGACTGAACTGAAGAGTCCAGCTCCTGTGGCTGCCTGGGATACACTTGTCAACTTGGGAGCTGGGGCAAGGAGTTTTCCCCAAAGTGTGATGGCTAAGCACTGTGATACAATATTCAAGCCCAGGCCTGCCAACCTGGGCCCCAACTTTTCCTCCACCCAAGCTACCAGCCTAGGGCACAGGAGCAGCCCTGGGCAGCTTTTCAAACACACTGTGATGGAGACATCTACCTTCAGCTGAGAAGACACACTGTCACAGGGACAGGCATGAGGAGAAAATGTCTGGGGCCTGGCAGAATCAGCCTGGATTACACGCTGATTAGCATAGCAGAACGAAGCGTAAAGACAGACCATGAAAGGATTAATCCATTTCCAAGCCACTATATCCTAGAACAAAGCTCAGAACATATTAAGGGAAACAAACACATCCAGATGCCAACAGGTGAGCTCCACAGTGAAGACCTAATGAAGAAAGGATCAGTAGACAGCACACAGCCCTGAGCGGCCCAGAAGAGTGGAGAAGCCGAGAGTCAAGTACCAGAACCAAATCCACAGAAGACATAAAAGATGCCAACAACCTTCTGGAGAAGGCAGGGTCAACAGCAGACACATTGTGCATCTGAAGGATTAACCAGCTCTAAAAGGCAGCCAAAGGAAGAGCCCAAATGAAACAAACTAACAAATAAGAAAGCATAGCCTAACAAACCCGAGAGCAACTGTTTCAAGGAGCGTATCTATCAACTCACAATGCCAAAGGTCCAGCAGCTTTTGGCAGAAAACTGACCAGTTCATTCTAAAACTCACACAGCAATTCAAAGGACCTAGAACGGACTAAATGACTTTGAAAGAGCAGGACTATCCCCACCTGCTCCCATGACCCAAAGGCAATTCACTGCATAAACAGAGACAGATTAGCTGACCTGACCAAGCTTTATGTGCGCTCTCTCTCTCTCTCTCTCTCTCTCTCTCTCTCTCTCTCTCTCTCTCATACACACACACACATACATACACACGGGGGGGGGGGGGAGAATCACACACACACTCATACACACACGGGGGGGGGGGATCTCAGATCTGAGCATGGCAGTCAACAGCGAATGCATGTAAACCCATCTACCAGGAGGCTGAGGCAGGAAGATGGAACAGTATGTGCAATGATCCCATCTTGGGAAAAAGAACACCCACATGGGGCTGGGGAGATGGCTCAGTAGGTACAATACTGGTCATGTAATAATACAGACATGAGTTTGAATTGCTCAAAGCTACATAAAGGCCAGATGTGGTAGTGTATCCATCTGTAATCCCAGCTTTCCATTATTTTAAAGTACAGGGCCTTGAGAGATGGCTCAGTAAGTAAAAGCATTTGCCATTCAAGTCTGATAACCTGAGTCCAGTCCCCAGAATCCACATAAAGGTGGAAGGAGAAAGTCAGTTCTACAAAGTTGAACACACAAATACAATAGATTTAACAATTTTAAATAAATATGGTACATCCATATAATGAAGTTACTACTCCCAATAAAAAAGAATTGATACATCAACAAAGATATACCTCAAAATCACTCAGAGAAAAAAGATAGACTGTTCAATTCCCTTTATGTAAAGGTCTAGAAATGCAAACCAACAGAGGTTCAGTGGTCGGGTGGAGGACTACAGAGGACACAGGACAAATTCATTACCTTGATTCTGCTGATGATCTCATGAACATATGCTCACACGAAAATTTATACTGAATACCCTAACATGCATGAAGCTCACTAAAGTTGCCTAAGGAAACAGCAGGGTTGTTTCTGAAGTGCTGTGCCCTCACCTGGAGAGTGTGAACCTACCAGACATAGCCCATCCCTGTAGCCACCATCTCCAGCTGGGAGGATGAGGGTTAGAGAGGTGGCTGTGTCAGTCTTATCGCATTGCTTTTGACCCTTTCAGACCACACTGCATCCAATCTTAGGCAACCTTTCAAATCCACTCAAATCCTGTTGCACCCAGAATCATCCTCCCATCCTATTGGTTGTGCAGGGTCCCTTCCATCCTTCCTGGAGGAAATGCTCCTGGAAAGGAGTTCCTGTCTGACCTGAAGACTAGTGGGGAACAGCCATTGAAGTTTTTGTAGATTTCCTGCCTCATCTTGTGGACCTTCTTAGGAGAGAGCCTTTGTCTACCACCCTGGTGTCAGGATCCTCCCCTGGACCACAGGTACAGCTTCTAACCTGCCCCTTCTACAAACTTCCCTAGCTGCTCCAAGGAAGGAAGACAGGGAAATAGAAGATCAGCTCTTCGCCAGTCTTAACCACAGGATGGTGGATGATCTGTGCTATGAGGAGCAGCAGTGATGTTGCTTATGGGCTATTCAGGCAGATTCAGTTCTCAACACAGGCTCTTGGCCCACATCCTGCCTGCTGCTCTGGAGCTGTCCAGGTTCAGCAAGACCCAACAAGGCCGAGAGAGATGAAGCATGAGGTCATGGCTAGTCAGGTGCCTTTAAGAGAAACACAACCCATGTTTGCTTCTGTCCAACAGCAGCCCCCTGAGACGCTGGCTTCAAGGTCAGCCACACCCATGTAGCCCTGATGCAGTCATCTATGCCTACAAGAAACCAGGCCAATCATGACTTCAGCAGCAGGACCATCCTCAGAGATACGACTTTACAGGATGCAGGACCCCAGTGGGCCTGTCAAATGTGGCTGGGATGGGAAAAGAGAAGCTCTGGGTAGAAGAAAAAAATTACAGCAGCCCTAGCAAACTTCCAAATTGAGCACAGTGGGAATAGCGGCCTCGGGTGAAGAAACAGCATGAGCTGTGATGGGGTAGAGGGTAAGGAGGACAAAAGGCTTGGGCAGTAGAAACTATACCCATGGAAGGAGGTCAGGGCAAGTGCAGCAGCAAGGCACAGGCTGGGGTTTATGCCAGGGCTCAATACCTGCTATCCTTAGAATCTGCCAGATGACTGCAGCCATAAAACAGGCATGCCCACTGAGTGGTGGTGGTGCACACCTTTAATTTCAGCACTTGGGAGGCAGAGACAGGTGGAACTCTGCTAGTTCCAGAACAGCCTGGTCTACAGAATGAGTTTCAGGACAGCCAAGGCTATACAAAGAAACTGTCTTGAAAAGCCAAACGAAAGAGACATGCCCTAAGCATTAGACTATTTCATGGCGCCATGGTGTAGGAGGGCCGCATAAAGCAGCCACTCTGCACATAAAAACTGAGGCAAAATAGGTTGAAGCATTTTGCCACAGGTGTTTGGTCTGGTTACACTACGGGGTGGTATAACACTGATAGAGAGCTGACAGGACAGGGCTTTGGAGTCACATCCAAGAAATGTGTCTTTATCCCTCCACTTCTGGAAACCAAGCATCACAGCAAGGGAGGACAGACTCTGGATGCATGTGGGAGCATCCAAGCCCACCTGTGCCCAGCGTCTTAGGAAAGGACAACTAACATCATATGCTGCTTAGTTGATCCACCTCTGAAATAGGACACAATAGTGCAGATGGGGGTCATGTTGAGAGTAGATTACAGTGTCCCTCAATTTCCTCACTGATAACTTGGGTTAATGTCTCCAGCCTGAGCTCGCTGCTGAGAAGATTTAGGGTCAATAATTGTCTCATTAGAGACTGAGCAGCCTCTCAACTCCCTGAGCCCCACCCAGTCCCCAATAACAGAGCCTTCAAACACAACTTCAGGGAGTCATTCTCT
The DNA here is from genome assembly GCF_037038515.1 of Microtus pennsylvanicus. Classification (NCBI taxonomy): domain Eukaryota; kingdom Metazoa; phylum Chordata; class Mammalia; order Rodentia; family Cricetidae; genus Microtus; species Microtus pennsylvanicus. Next base: position 84,861,860 of record NC_134582.1, on the reverse strand, counting down.
GTTCTCGTCTCCTTCTTCTGGTGGCCCAGATGCAAGCATTATGTTTGACTCCAGACAGAGCAAGGGACTCATCTCTGGAACAGTGTCAGCATGCTGAGTGCTACCCTGCTCCCAACCCCAAGGATCTAGAATGAGGACAGCACAATGTAGGCCACCAGCCCTCAGAATGGGCCCTTGCCCACAACAGATGCTCAAGTCCTGAACACAAAAAAACAGAGGTTGAGAGTCAGCATCAGAAGCAGCACAGATATGGCCTGGCAGACACTTCCTATGATTTTGAAATCAGGATCTCAGTGGCCCTAACTCCTGAAGGCTATCTAATAAGCTGGTCCCAATAAAGTTTTATTGCAACATCGTGTTGTTTCCCCAGAAAGGGGTTTGCTGAGACCCAGTCTAGGCAGCAGTCCCATCCCCTCCCATGAGCAGAACACCTGCAAAGCTCCCTACTGTCACCTGGGGGGGTGGTCCAACAACCCTGAACAACTCTCAAGTGTAAGTGTCCTTCCCTTGATCTGTTGAAGAAAACCTAAGTTCACTCTGGCAAGGCTGCATCAATCCTGTGCCTGACAGAGAGTGGGAAACAAGCATCTGGACAGAACTTAGGAGGGTAGAGAAGTATGCCAGGTAGAGGAGGAAGTGAACCAAAGCACAAAAGGTAGGACTTGGTGGGGTTAGGAGACCCAGCTCCCCATGCCGGTGCCTGGCATCAGACAAGTATCCCCATCCCTTCCTACTTAGCCATGTCTTACAGCCTTGTCCACAGACCAGCTGGGCAGAAGGCACTATTCCCTTAGCACTTCCTGGCTGCAGAGGAGGAGAGTGAGCAGAGTGAGCAGGTGTGTATACATCAGGAACTAGGCTGCCTGGGCCCATCTCCCATGAACTGACAGCCAGATTCAGTGGGGGCACTCCTTGCTGAAACTGAAAACTGGGCTACAAGACTAAGTTCCCAAGGCTGGGTGTGAAGAAGGCCAGGACTGCATTGAGAGAACATGGTACCAAGCCAGTGTTATCCACAACCAGCCCACTAACTAAAAGGATGCGATGAGGACTTGAAGACCAGTCCAGATCAGTGCCTACCCCACCCCTTTCTACCTTTCCACACATTTGGCCAAGTCCTACAGATCCCACAAGGTTCCTACTCTAGAGTGTGCCAGAAGGGCTGCTTGGCTCCCTGCCAATGTCTACTAAAAGTTTCCTCACCTACAAAGGAAAGAAAGTCCCAACCACTTACCCGAGAGTAATGTGGACATCTCACAATGAGAGCTACTCTTCTGTACCAGCAGGACAGACTGACCCTTCAATCTGGAGAATACATTGGGGGCCTGGGAACAGGTGTAATCAGGACTGAGCACAAACCCTCTGCCACCCTACACACTATCCATGGGGGTCTGGCTCCCTGGAGAAGGCCTACACCAACAAGCCAGGGAATGGGTATCCCAAAGAATTCTTCTCCCTAAACCAGTTTGATCATTTGATGCAGCAGGCATAAGACTTGCCAAACCAGGGTAGCCAGCCTCTGCAATCTAATGAGACAAGGCTTGTTCCAGGAAACAGACTCCACAACAAAGCCAGGAGCCTCCAATCCTTTGTCTGGGCTGATTCAGTACCGCCTACCCACAGACTGTGGGTTCCACACTTATTCCGAAAGGGACACCACGCCTGCATCAGGCTGGGCCTGGAATCCCAGGAATCCCTAAGCTGTACCAGCTGCCCATCCTGGCACGCCTGCTGGGAAGGGCTCTCCTACCACCTGCTAAAATGGAGATGCTATTTGGTTCCTGGCAAGGGCTGGGGAAGCAGAGAGGTTTGCTCTCATCCGATCCCCACATCCTCACCCTGAAGAGAATGGGGACGTGAGAATAGTCCCATCACAGCACCTCTCTGTCCAGGCTTGTTAGAAATGCCTAGAGGCTGGCACACGCATCCTGTCAATCTTTACCAGTGGCATTTAGTCATACTTACTGCATTCCTGGCCTCTGATGGGCACCAGTAGCATAAATATTGTGCAGTGTCAGGATCCCCAGGACCCAGCCATTCAAAAGACACTGACTGACTGGTGGATTCACCACCCATTCACATTTGCAAGCCACTAGGCTACCACAAAGGGGAATCCAATGTCTTGAAGGCCTGGAAAAGAGCTGAGGTGACTAGAAAGAAAAACATGGGCCTGGGAGGCACTGTTCAAATGGGTCTGAGAGCCTTGTTCCATCCTGGGCAGCTCATGAAAATGCTCAGTGTCCTGCATTACCAGGATTCCAGGACACCAAATGGCATCAAATCTTATTAAATTCAAGATGGTGATCTGGATATTAAGCTGATATAAATGCAAGCTCAACACCATTCATTTAGAGATAAAGAACTTAAAGTATTAAGAGATTAAATCTATAATCAAAGTTTGATTAAACCTATGCTGCCTGGGAAAGGCTAGTATACAAATTAACAAGTAGGTAGAGGGATCAGTCAGGGACCTCCTCAATGACAATCAGGACTGTCAGAGACAGAAGTCTTCACAGCAGGACAGATACAATCTTCTTCCCAAACAGAGCTGTGTGCAAGAAAAACTATCAGAAGGAACTGTAAATGATGTAAGAGTGATCTAAAATAGGAAGAAACTGCTAGCATGTCTGTGTGCCACAGAGAACAAAATGTATTTTTCATGTTTGTATTATAATCTAAAACTGTTCTGAAAAAAATGCAACAGAAAACTAAGCCAGCATATACCCAAACACACAAAAATTTAAAAAATAATCTCTTAATTACGTCTGTATCAAGAAAGAACTAAACAACAGGAAACAGAGTAAACAAAAATAGAAACATCTTATGAACACTCAGGATAGTCTAGCTGGACTACGCAAGGGAAAGGCAGCCACTAAAAATAAACATGAATGATAAAAAGAGCTGTTCCTTGACTCTAAACAAAGTAGCAAGCCAAAGCCTCCACATAGCAGAGATGGACACAGAAAACAAAAGGCAAAGCAACTATGTTAGTGAGTCTTTTTACCCAGTTACAACTACTAAGGCTGACAAATGTGCAGCTACCTCCCTAGACTGAGGAGCTAAACACTGACAGCTTGATTCCAGCAGACATGTGAGAGCTGAGCTCCCACATCCATGGCACCATCTCCCTTCCTTGGGCAAGCCACGGAGGAGAACTCGAACCCAGGAGTCCAGGATCAGAGTCCCTGGCTACTACCACATCCATTCAAATGGAGGCATTGACAGGATCTCAGCAAATCTTCCCTTCCAAATGGCAGGTGCTTAGAGACCAATCCTATGCTGATACAGAACTGAAAACTCAGCAAACCCAATAAACAGAACCTGTTTTATGAATTATTCAGTCATCAGAAGACCATGCCCGGAACTCAAATGTGAGATAAGCCAGTTCAGTTTTTAAAGTATGCATTCAGCATGTATTAAGAAACAAAACAGGCTGAGAAGCATAAGTAAACCACAATGTCAGGAGAAGAACTATCAACTGCCACACATAAACTGTTGAAAGGAACTGAGAAAAGGAATCTCTCCAAAAACATGAGTTAAAAGTAAAATAAACAAATAAGAAATCTCCAAAGTAAATTGTTCAGTTAGGAACACAAAATTTAAAAAATTATACTTATAACCTTTACCTCAAAGCACATACTCCGCAGACATCAGTTTCAGTAAAAACACTTGTTCAAGGAGGATTATAAACAAGAAAGGCTAAATATTAGTAAAGTAATTTAATCTCTCAATGTCAGGCAAAGTTCTTTTAATATGGGCACCACAACTAGAGAATTTTGGATCCTTCGATGACTTCTTCATGCTGTGGAGAATTTAGAAAATTTTGCTAACAAAAATTCTCCCCTTTCATTAAAAATATCTTTTTGTATATGTTTTTATATATGTTTGCATATGTTTTTGTTTAATTGAGACAGGGTCTCCTGTATCCCAGGCTGGCCTCGAACTTGCTAAGTAGCCAACTAGGACTTTAAGTTTCCTGATCCTCCTTTTTCCATCTCCTAGGACCTGGGTTACATACTACCCCCGACTGATGTGGTACTGCAGATGGAACCTAGGGCTTTGTGCACGTGGACAAGCATCTACCAACAGAGCTACAGCCTCAGGAGCCATGCAACCCAGATTTTAAAGATAATAGCCCATTTATGAACACCCATCTTTTGAATTCAGGGAGGTTGAATCCAGTGTTTATAACTGTGAGAAAACTATCATTAACTATACACTAACACCCCTCTTCAGAGAGAAACCCTGTCTCCATTAGCAATAACTCCAGCTCTGCTTCCCCAAAGTCAGGCAACCAACAATCTATCTTCTATTCTTATAAATTTGTCTATTTCTGGACATTTCATGTAACTCATACAATACTGGTCTTATGTGGATTTTTTCCCCCACTTAGCACATTTTTCAGGTCCATGCATGTTACAATTTTTATTAGTACTCTTTTTCTTTTTATGGCTGTATGTTCCTATGGCACATGCAGATCACATGTTTACCTACTGATCATGTGATGACCATTTGTGTTGTTTTCCCTTTGAGGCTATTATTAAGAATAACAGTACTATAGTCATTCATTTAAAAGTCTTCAGAGCGGGCGGATCTCTGTGAGTTCGAGGCCAGCCTGGTCTACAAGAGCTAGCTCCAGGGTAGACTCCAAAACTACAGAGAAACCTTGTCTCAAAAAACCAAAAAAAAAAAAAAAAAAGTGTAAAAGTCTTCAGAGGATTTTTGTTTTCGTTTATTTGACATTTTTGCCTTTTAATATTTTGAGACAGGGTCTCTCTATGTAGGCCAGGCTGGCCTGAAGTCACTACGTAGCCCAGGCTGGTCTCCAACTGGCAATTCTGCTGCCCATCTCTTGAGTGTAGCAATTACAGGCATATGAGCCACCATATGTCAGGTGCTTACCTAAAAATTTTTGTGTGGATGTATAATAAGTCTCTTGGTTCTCTGTCATGGTTTGAGTGTGACCTGCTCCCCACAGGTTCGTGTGTCCTTAGCTGTTTGATGCTATTCGGGGAGGCTGTGGAACTTGTTAGAAGGCGGCCCATAACTGAAAGAAGAGGATCACTGGTGGTGTAGGAGGTCCTTCTGTCTCTGTGTTGCTTTCATTGGTTAATAAAGAACTGCTTTGAGCCTATGGCAGGGAAGAACAGAACTAGGTGTGTGTGGGAGGAGCTAGGCTGTATGCTGGGAGGAAAAAGGGCAGAATGGGAGAAGCCATGGATCCTCCGCCTGAGACGCAGGTAAACCAGTCATGTGGTGATACACAGATTAATGGAGATGGGTTGAATTGGGATATAGGAATTAGCTGATGGGAAGTTGGAGCTAATGGGCCAAGCAGTGATTTGATTAATACAGTTTCTGTATGGTTATTTCAGGGATAAACTAGCCGGGTGGCCGGGATGAACAAGCGGCCCCCTACCTCCTACACACTGGGGCACAGGGCTTAGTGATAACTCACCTTTGCTTCAGGTCAGAGATCTCTCTGCTTCTCAATCTGCTAAAATGTGACCAGCTTGTGCTAGAAGCTCCTGCCACCAAGTGTGAAGACACAGCTATCATGCCTTTCTATCCTGTTGGAACCATGGGCCAAAAAATAAATTCCTTCTCTCCTAAACTGTCTAGTCAGTCATTCCACCAAGTAGACAAAAAAAGGAACTAACGCACCACATGCCTGGAAGGGAATTCGAGGCCACACTGTAGTTCCGGGATGACTTTCTTTTCTTTCCTTTTTGGTTATTTTTGAGATGGGGTTTCTCTGTGTAGCCTTGGCTGTTCTGGAACTTGCTCTGTAGGCAGACTAGCCTCAAACTCACAGAGATCTGCCTGCCTCTATCTCCGAGTTCTGGGATTAAAGGCATGTGCCACCACTGTCCAGCTCAGGATGGCTTTCTTCAAGGAACCAAACTGTTTCCCAAGGGCTACTCCACAGTACACTCCCTTCTAGTCTGTCCGCATACTTGCCACCTTTGTTGTCTGTCTATGACAACCACCATAGTGGTCTGAGGTCTCTTTTCATTTGTTAGTAACAACGGCGGCTACCAATGTGTAGGTCTCCTACGGTACAATACTGCTCTTAATCCCTGCCTCAAGATTCTAAGAACTCATGTTCCCATTTTAGGGATGAAGAAATCCAGGTTCCCAGTGGTCAAGACTGTGACAGGGAGGAAGAACAATTAGACCAGAGCTGTCCCACTCCCAACTGCTGTCCCCTTCCTCAGCACTGATGAGGAAGGATGTACACACACCTTGATTCCCAGGAATAAGGAAGATGCTCAGAGAGACACCCAGTGAAGGTCCTAACAGCTTTTTACAGCCTTCATTTGTCAGAATCATGAAAACCATCCATGGAAAAGGCAAACTGATAAGAACAGCTGCATGTAAAGCCAGCAGTAATGCCAGGGGCCCACAGTGAGGAAAGTGAGGACAGTACTCTGCACACTGCTGTGCTATCAGGTGGGCTTCCACCCACTGTCCAGCCATTGCACCCAAAAGAAAAGAGCACTTGCCATCCACTAAGCACTCCAAAGCCCCATGGTGGAAATGACCCAAATAAGGTCAATCTGACACTGGGCGAGGAAGGTATAATAGACCCCAGGCGATCACCATGCGGCAAGAAGTGTGAACAACCTAAGGCTCTACAATGAGGATCAACCTGACAATGTAAATACCGTGAGCACACCCAAAACAGGCAATATGTGGCTCCATGGGAAACACTAAAAGTGAGCAAGATCAGCCCAGGGTGTCAGCAACTCATGAAGGCCCAGAGAGCAGACACAGGCTTTCTCATTGGTTACATTCACTGCAATGAATAACAGAGCCATATAATTACAATCTGGGTATTTTCAGTAAGTCTTACACACCAACGAACACTGAATTTAACTTTAAAAATGAACACAGGGTAGGAAGTGGAGAGATGGCTCAGGAGTTAAGAACACTTGTTCGTGAGAGGACCTGGGTAAAGTTCCCAGCACCCACATGACAACTAACAACCAACTATAAATACAGTTCCAGAGTATCTGGCACTCTCAGCTGAGCAGTGGTGGTGCACACCTTTAATCCCAGCACTCAGGAGGCAGAGGCAGGTGGATCTCTGTGAGTTCAAGGACAGCCTGGTGTACAGAGCAAGTTCCTGTACAGGCTTCAAAGCTACAGAGAAACTGTCTCAAAATAAAAAAAAAAAATAACCTGGGACAGTGAGATGATTCGGTAAGGCTACCTGTCACCAAACTTGATGACCTGAGTTTGATCCCCAGAACCCACACGACAGAAGGAGACCAGCTCAAGTTATTGTCCTCCTACCTCCACACACATGTATATACATTGTGTACATTATATATACACATATATAAATGTAAAAAGATTTTTTTAAATAAAAAGACTAACCCAACCATAGGGACTGGATATCTAAAGTGTTCCCAGAACACACACTAGGCACACTAGAGCATGGAGCATAGAGCTGCGGACACTCCAGCTCCTGAAGAGGAAAAAGAAAGGGAGCAGAATTGCAGGTGACCAGCGACAGTGCATAGAATGCCTGTGCACTATGTAATTATAGTTTAAAGGTTAATAAAACACCAAGCCAAACAAACTTAAAGTTTGCATCCACTCCACGGAGTTCAATTACCTATGATTAATGAAACAGATGGCATCACAGACAAGATGAAAGATCCCATTTCCATGAATGCACTTTCAACAAAAACCTGATATAAGAACACAGAAACAGCTCGGTGTAGTGGTGCAGGACTTTAATCCCAGCACTCAGGAGGCAGAGACATGAAGATCTCTGAGAGTTTGGGACCAGCCTGGTCAATAAAGCAAATTCTAGGCCAGCCAGAACTAACAGTGACACCCTATTTCAAAAACAGCTCAGAACTGCTGGGTGGTGGTGGTGCACGTCTTTAATTCCAGCACTCAGGCGGCAGAGGCAGGTTAATCTCTGAGTTCAAGGCGAGCCTAATCTACAGAGCATTCCAGAACAGCTCCAAAGCTGCACAGAGAAACCCGGTTCAAAAAACAAAAAAACAGCACAGAACCAGGCATGGGAGGCAGGAATAGAAGGGTTTTAAGTTTGAATTCAACTAATGAGAGACGCCATCTCAAAAAAAAAAAAAAATCAAAAAACAGACTGGACAGGTAATGGTGCCAAAAAATGGACTGCAGGGTTACGGTACACAATGTGCACAAACTCGCCCCATAACAGACGCACAGACAGCTACAAACCATCAGCAGAAAGAACCTCAGATTGAACTACACACAGATCAGGATGCAACATAGAGTTAGAGGGCAGAGCTCCTCCCTAGTCCATCCCAGTACAACCTGGAAGGCCTAAGGCTGGACTCAGGTGGGCAGAAAGTACAGTGGAAGGTGGGACTCTAAACACATCAAGAGCAGATTCTGAGGCATCTTTACTGGCTTTGCTAAATTGAGGTGTTCCTTCCCAACCTTCAGTCACATCAACTCCACCAGTCTTGGGTTGCTACATATGAAGACAACTCAGGCTATAAGCGCAGCTTGTTCCAGCTCTGGTGAAGGTCCAGACCATAAGAGTGGTCCCAAAGAAGAAAAGCAATAATCTTCAGGGTCACTGCACTTTACAGCTTGCCCTGACAGAAGTTGGCTAGCTTCCCACAGGAATACTAGCCCCTTCTAGACCTGAGAAAACAACTTTGACAACACTTGTCTCCAAACAAGTTTCCCCAAGAGAGGCTGAGAGAAAGAACAGAAAGTCTGAGACTTGTGAGGCAGAAGGCACAGAGCCTGACCAACTCCAGCTTGTTTCACAGAATCCTTTGGGGAATAGGAAATGTCTATTCCCAGAGCAGGCACACCTGTGGTGTGGCCTGGATCCTGGGAAGCTTTGACTTGGCTGCAGGAGGGCCAGTTTCAGATGAAGCAAAACAAGCCCCGAGGGTCCTGAGCTTCAGCCTACTTCCCACAGAAAAATCACTTCCCTTTTGACACCTAGCCCTGCCTCCCTAGACAAAAGGTAAAGGGCAACAGCAGGAAGCGAAGGCACCTCCTCACCGGAAGCTGTCCATGCACGGGTGGAGGGGAAAGGAGCTGTGGCATCCCCTAAGCCTGCAGCTCATGCCCAACACACACCACCACGGGGGCTGAGAAGAACCACACTTTGAGTAGTCCTCTGGTCACGGTAGCACAGCAGAGCAGAAAGTACTGGGTGTGACCCCTCACAAGAGTGAGCTACTACTGTGTGTACCACTGTGTGTCTCAACTTTTAAAACGAGAACTAGGGCTGGAGAGATGGCTTGATGCGTGTACTGCTCTTGCAAAGAACCTGAGTTCTGTTCCCAGCACCACATCAGGCAGTTCACAACTGCCTGTAAGTCCAGCTCAGCTCTTCTTGTTACTCTAGGCAACCATGCTCACATACACATACCAAAACATCACGGGGGCGGGGGGGGGCAGAGAGAGAGAGAGAGACAGATAGACAAAGTCAGAGACAGAATTTTTTGAGAAAGGGTTTCTCTGTGTAGCCTTGGCTGTTCTGGAACTCACTCTACAGACTAGGCTGGCCTTGAACTCACAGATCCACCTGCCACTGCCTCCCAAGCACCTAGATTAAAGGTATGTACCTCCACTGTTTGGTCAGATACATATAATTAAAAAATAAAATCTTTTTAAATTTGTATTTATTTAGTTGATGTACATGGGTGCTTTCTCTGTATGTATATCTGTGTACCACATGTATACCTGGCACCCCCAGAGGCCAGAAAAGGGCATCAGAACCTCTGGGACTGGAGTTACAGACAGTTGTGAGCTTCCATGTGGGTGCTAGAAACTAAAACAGGGTCCTCTAGAAGAGCAGGCAGTGCTCTTAATCATGAAGCTTCTCTTCAACACCAATAAATGAACCTTTAAAACAATGAAGGCTAACAGGCATCTGAATAGCAGTCTACCATCAACAGACATCCTCTGGGGTCAATGGCAGCCCTAAAAACAGTCTGGTTTAAAACCGGTTCTCCCTCACACTCACTCCAACAGTGAGCAGCAGGTCTCCTAACAGCCTCTAAGGAAGGCCTTCCAAGATCATATATGAATAAGAACTTTCTGGATAGTTGGAAAGAGCCCTACAACTTCCCTCCTGCATTTCAATCAGGCCATACCTCTGAACCAGGGTGCCAACTGAGGTCCAAAAGGGACATGATACAACTCCTGCCAAGAGCAGCGGCCACTGTCTTACCAGAATGGAGAGTCAGGCAGTTCTATAAAGAAGCACTTAGCCTCAGAGCCTCCTCCATGAAGTGGTCCTGCATGTTGGAGTCCCTTTCAAACCCCCTGCACACTTCTGGAAGCAGCACCGCCCTCCACCTTCCTCCTGGGAACCTGTATGTAAGGAGCTTCTGAGCATAGTTCAGGCCATAGGATTGGCCAGGGTCAGCAGGGAGGGCTAGATCTGCTTAGGCAGTGACGCAAAGTGCAGCAGCAATCCCAAACAGCAGAATGCCCTCTAAGCCCACACTACCCTCAACCAGTGCAGAAACTGAGCCAGGATCATCCCGACAAAACACAGTGAGGCAATAATGCACTATAATGTGAGAAGTTTGTACCTACCCTCAGCAGGTACAGAAATGGAGGGGGATGCCTATCGCAACAGGTTAAAAAACTCAGGAAAGATACAGGTAACAAATGGGTGACAGGTATGAGGAGGACACAGCTGTGTGACAGACCCCACACTCAGTGGCAGGTGGAGATGGGAAGTCCCAGATGATGGAGATGCGGGGTGGGCTGGGTAGGCTGGCCTTGAAAGAAGGGCATCTCCTCTTTCCTACCCTATCACTAAACGTTCACCCTAGTGACTGAGCAGCAGGAGGAGCTCCCAAACTAGGACTCTTCTAGGTCTCTCTTTTCCACCAGGCACGTCCCGGGCTCATGCACATTCCTAGACAGCCCTTGGTATCCACAGGCCAAATCACAATCAATGAATAATGTTGGCAAGTTTCAGATACCTAGCGATTGAATTCCCGCTTAGATCCCTAGGATTAGTTTAAAAGCATCAATACTACTGATGATTTAATCACCCTAGGTGTAGTCTGAGTTTTGGAAAATTTAAGTCCCATGTGATCTATGTGTAGGCAGTTTTGAGCAAACAGACCTGCGAAATCCCATCAAGGGACCACAGAAACATCATGGGAGACTCTACCATACCCCTGCCCCACTCCAGCCAGCTGTTCACCCCAACTCCTACTGTGTGAGAAAGTTCTAAGGAGGCCTGATCAATTCCTTCCACCATTGTTTAATGACTTCCTGAGCAGGCGTGGGCAATGCAGGGCACAAGGGCTCCAGAGACAGCACGGAGCAGGGGTTCATCAGGTGCCTTGCACAAGAGAACCTTACCTCCCATCTCACAGGCAAGCAAACTAGGGCTCGGAAGGCCAGACAGTTCACCTCAGAGCATCACCAGGGGTGTTTTTACTATCAAAACCCACCTCTGTCTTTGCAGCAAAGTCCCTATAAGAAAGAATAAAGGCCGCCTTTAATCCCAGCACTCGGGAGGCAGAGGCAGGTGGATCTCTGTGAGTTCGAGACCAGCCTGGTCTACAGAGCTAGTTCCAGGACAGGCTCCTGAGCCACAGAGAAACCCTGTCTCGAAAAACAAAAACAAAACAAACAAAAAAAAAAGAATAAAGGCTTCCAGGAAGTCAGGAGCAGTGTGGGCACAATAACCACCCACAGAGCTCTGCCTAACCCCACAGTCTAGCAGGCCTCAATCATCTATCACATGGCAGGCGTTCAGGAGGCCCACCAAACCCAGGTCTCTCCAAAAATACATCAGACTGCCCACAGCAAGAAGCTGAGGCGGCCACCAAATGGGAGCCCCATGCTTATGACTGTGAGGATCATTAGGGCCAGAACCCTGGAGGTACCCCAAAACAGCATAGAGCTGCAGTGCTTGTCTCTGGGCCTTGTCTGTGTTGGACCCCCTCCACTCCCCCTGAGGTCTGTGTCAATCCCCAGGGGCCATTCCATTGCCAACTGAGAACCCCAGCTGCCCTGGGCAGCGTCCAAATGTTAAGCTGCTTTTAGAAAAGTGGGGATTCATCCCTGGGCAGAAGGGATTTAGCCAGAATTGGGCACCATTTAGAGAAGATTACACCCTAATTGCCCTAGTGTCAGCAGGCAGCCTCCTGCCAGCTGAGCCCTGGGACTGGCAGAAGTCCCTAGAGACCCTGGCTTCCCTATCTAAGGACACAGAGTCCAGCACTGGGGCCTGGGGACCAGCCGTCATCTTCCACAGCAGCTGGCTCAACACAGGACTTCCATTTGGCGGCTTGTGGTCAGGATAGAGGGAGGGGCCTAGAGGTCCGATGGGCAACTTCCAGCTCACATCTGTTCTGGGCTAGAGGAAGACAACTTAACAGGCAGGCAGAGCAGCCTGGACCAGGCCAGGCTACAGACCACAGGTACATGTAGCAGCAGCTTACTTTTCTTACTGTCTCTGCCCTCACCACATTCCTTCACCTCTCTAGCCTGTTTTAGCAAGAGAAATCAGAGAGGCTCATGGTCAGAAAATGAGAAGAGAATCTCAAGTATAGGCCATCTCCACCCAAACCCTAGAGGGTTTTTCACCACAGGACCAATAACAAGAAAAGAGCCCAAGGAGAGTTGAGAGACATCACAAGCTGTAAAGACAGATGTGCTTAGCTTTCCGTTCTGAAGGTTCTAGATGGTGGTTAACCCTGTGGACAACACTGCAGCACTATAGTACTGTCCCTGGGTGCACATCCAACCCTGGTCCTCTATGGGCAGGTCCCTGCCATGAGGGACTTGCATATCCTGAAGTGATATCATTAGGCTCAGACTAATGCTGGGACTATGTGTCCTGAAAGTTAGACTGCCCACAGCTGTCTGATCTCCCATCCCAGCTTGGAGACTTGGCTTTGTCATGCCTTGGTCTTGTCAAGTCACCCTGGGGAGCCTTCCATTCCTATTCCATTTCTATTCATGCTGTCATATGACCCTCACACACTGTCATCCTGGACATCCTCTTTTGGAGATCACCACGGGCTATGTCATTGTCTCCTTTAGCTTAACTAGCTTGTACCCCATAATACAGCACTGCCGGGAGGCAGGGTCTAATGGGAGATTTAATGGTCACAAGAGGGAGCCTTCATGAATGATGACTGACTTCTTGTGCAGCCACACACACCTGTTTCCCTCTGCTTTCCACCAGAAGTTGAGCAGCGTAAGTCCCTCAGCAGAGGACCAGCAAGTGCAGGTGCCACACTCTTGGACATCTCAGCCTCCAGAACCATATGCTCAAATAGCCCTTTCCTTTAGATATTCTCTTATAGCAATAGAAAGAGGACTAAGATAGAAGTCCAACTATAATAATAAAACCTTGGCTGCAGATGCAGCCATAATACAACCACAGCTGATGTCAGGGGTCATCCTTACAACCCTTCAACAAGAATTTAAAGTATGGGGCTATACGTAGGGTACTTAAAGGAGGGGAGACCCTAAGGAAGGTGCAGACAAGCTCAAGTCACTCCAAGATGACTTCTTGGAGGAGTGGGAGAGAGGCCTCAAACCCTCACTCACCCGTGGCCTATCTGAGAGCAGGGTGGTGTTTCAGATTCCAGCTAAGAGGTGGGGAGAAAGGTAACCCATGGTGAAAACTGAGACACAGTCAGAGGATGAGGAGAAAGGCAGGATGGCCAAGAGCAGCTGTGCAAGAAGGCTCAGGCATGGGACAGGACACCATGTCACAGGAAACCTGGGATGATCTGGTCTGGAGTTCACAGTGCCGCCCAAATAACGAAAGATCCTTATGCAAGCGCACATATAACTGCCCCAATGTAAAGAGGGGCAGATACAGAAGGAGAAGCCAATTGTCTCAGAGTGGCTGGGACCTAGGACTTCAATGAGGATGAGATAAGGAGCCAGGCAAGGGGCAAGGAAGAAGTCCCAGAGGAAGGTGGTGACAGCAGACACCAGCAGGCACTCAAAGATGGGGTTGACGCTGAAATTCTAAGAGAAGCATCTGACTCAAATGCATAGTAATCTGACACCCTTGAGGAGGGACCAGCATCCCCTCCCTTAATGGCTGTCTTGATCAAAATACACATGGCTCAGACAATAGGCTGCTTACAGGAGTGAGGGCCATCCTGGACTGGGCTTAGGCAGAAAGAAAATGACACAGAAACATCTTGTGGACAGATATAGAAGCAAGAGTATGGGGACACGCTAGAAGAGAAATATAACACTCATTGCCTATGAAAAAAACCTATTCATCATCTGAGGGAAATTCTATTAGTTTTTCTCAAGATTAAAAACCAAACAAGACTATCCTTAATTAGCAGTGACCAAGGGTAACCCCACCATTCCAGGGACTGGCAAGCCTCAGTTAGGAAGGCAGGGAAGAGGCTGGCCTTGGTCTTCATTACACAGGTGTTCCTAAAATTCATTACACTGCACATAAAGAAAAACTAGAGGACTAAAGCAGAAGACGGATTGAGACATACCATAAAACAAAAGAAAAATCACACAGTTCAATGGAACAGAACAGGGAATCCAGAAAGAGAGCCACACAAATAGTACTAACTGATGTCTGACAAGGAGCAAAGTCAACTAGCCATGCCAAACCAACTGGTCGCCAGTACTCACACACAGCACCAAACTCTTCATAAAAGTTCATTCAAAAGAGACCAGAGATTCATATGAAAACTATAGAACTATGAAGGTAACTAAAAGAAAAGAATCATCTATACGACCTCGGGTTTGGTTATAAAGTTCGAAACACTAGAAATACTATCCACACACGCCAAGAACAGCATAAAACAGAAAAAAGCCTGTCTATCAAAGATACTACTAAGATAATGAAAAGACCAGTATGGTCTGGGACTTACATTCAAAACAGCTAAGTGCTTGCTATAATATTAAGCTTGGGGTGCCACTCCAGCCCTCTAACACCCCTATATCCAAGAAGTCTGGGATGACTGGAAGCCCCTGGCCTGGCAGTTGCCCTGGCTTGGACTCCAACTCCCAGCGTGCCACACGGTAACCCCTCCCCAGGGAGGGTCAGGACCACTCCCCCCAGGCTATTTAGGCTTGTGCCTGAAAGAATACTTGGTTTTTGGGTTTGTGTGGATCCCCTCTGTCTCTCTCTCCCTTGCCATGCTCTCCCAGCCACCTGAGAGTGCAACATTTATTAAACATGGGCATTTTAATTTGGCTTATCTGGTTTGATTGGATTTCTGTGTGCTGGCAGAGCAGCTCGTCTTAGGAAATATTTCTAACACTTGCTATGGCTACACATATAAGATCACTTACAATTGAAATATAAGAAAGCTAGCAACTGGATTAAAAATGACTAAAACACCAGGAAAGATATCAAATCATACTGATGGCAAAGGAGCATATGAAAAATGCCCTGGGTTCCAACCTCAACATGGCAAAATAATAATGATGAAATAAAAGGGCAAAGAGGCCTGGAGCCATGCATCCTCAGAGAACTGCAAATTTAACAGGAGTCACATTCCACAACACATGTATTAATACAGCCAATATCCAACAACAGCAGGGAAAGCTACCAAGAATGGGGGCAGCAGGAGCTCAGTTACTGCTGATGGAAATACCAAATGGGCAACCAGGCTGGAAGACAGTTTTGCTTTTTACACAGCTAAACAGTTTAAACCTCACTCACATATTTACCCAAATGATTTGAAAACATGTCTGCAGTAGCTTTATTCATGGTTTTAAAAAGTAAAGCAACCAAAATACCCTTCAAAGGGTGAATATTGATCAAACATATGGAAAGATGAAGACAGATGAATCTTACATGGTTCAAATTGTATGACATTCTGATAAAAAGAATGTACAGATGTTAAAAAGATCAGTGATTGGCAGGAACTTGGCAGAGGTGAAAGTGAACTGCAAAGGATATGTTTTTAAGGTAGTAAGTCATACTGTATGACACTGGAAAGATACACACACAATACTAAGAATCTGGTCAAAGCCAGAATACACACACACACACACACACACACATGCGCGCGCACACGCGTGTCTGAGGCAATGTCTCATGTACCAATGAATAAATCCGAATATATGCAAATATTTTTAAAAATTATATTGGGGATCCCAGGATGGAATGCAGAATGGGGCTAAATAATCTAAATTGTAAATGAGAAATATCACGATGGGGTAAGTAACTGTGGGAAAAAGTGAAATCTGTAAAATTAAAGGCAAAAGTTGATGAAGTAGCCTAGTGGGGCACAAATGAACCATCTGGACACAGTGAACTAGGATCAGTATACAGTGTGACAGATGGTGGGTGCCAGGTGTCTCACTGCTGGAGTAGGAGGTCAGATAAGCAGGTGGTGAGAGAATGACCCACGTGCTGACAGATGACGCTGGCTGCAGTCGTATGAGCTCACACTGCAGACGTGTGTACATGACTTAGGAGACACACTGCTTGCTCTGCACTAGCCATACAGTGAGCAGTTAGATCTTTGTTTCTAGTACCTCTCTCATCTAAAGCAACTAGAGATCTGTGGGAGAAATGCTGGTTCCAGGACTACACATAACTTTACAAAGGGCTAGAGAGATGGCTCAGTCGGTAAGGTTCCTGCTGAGTGAGGTCAAAGCAAAGGCACCTGTATAAAAGGCACCAGCACTAGGGAGGCAGAGACAGGAGGATGGTGGGGAGGGCCCTGCTAGTCAGTCAGGAGAGAAAAATCCTGTTCCAAAAACTATGGTGGGGAGCAACTGAAGAAAACATCCAACATGACCTCTGGCCTTTACACATATGTGCACCTGCATACACAAAATGCTTAATAACAAAAAAAAAGTCACAATAGAGTATGTCAGGATCATAGGAGGAAAAGCTAAAGAAATTTTTATCAGTCAAATTAAGTGTTATCACAATCCAGAGAATAAAGTAAAAGGCCAACATATCTTATACACACAAAATAATAAAAGAGTGAGAGCAAAGGAGAAGTCTATGTAAAACTACCCAAACATTCTGCTGACTCCCAAAGAACACTGGAAAAGAGGGACAGGAGCAACTTTAATGCAGAGAAACCTATCAGGAGTAATACATGATTCACTGCCTCAAAATCTCACGTTGGTTTGTTTGTGGTTTTTTGGTCCACATTACCTGGTTTTGACAAGTGCATAAAATCATTTTAATACCCATCCAGTGTCACACAGAATCATTTCACCATCTTGAAAAACAGTCCCTTGAACTTCACTCCCTGCCCACCCGAGTCTCCACCAGGTGATTACTGTCAACAACAGCCATGAAGAAGCAGACATGACATGCTGACGAGACTGTTCTCCTATGAACCCGTAATTCAAACCTACTCAAAAAAAAAAAAACAGTCAAATAACAAATGTCACCAGTGACTTTCTACAAAACATCTGACCAATCTTCCTTAAAACTGTCAAAGTCATCAAAATTAAGGAAAGTCTGACAAACTGTCACACCTTCAAGTAGCCTGAGACTAAACGGTGACCAAACGTAATCTGATATCCCAGATGAGACCCTGGGTTAGAAGTAGGACACCAGGTAAAAGAAAGACAGCCTAGCTGCAGTGCAGGCTTTACAGCAGCTGAGATTGGTTCATCAACTTTAACAAATGTATCACAATGTACTACATGAATGAGAGGGACCAAAACTTTCTGTACTACCTGCAATTTTTCTATAAATCTAGAATGATCCTAAAGTAAATTTGTTTTTGTTTTGTTATTTGAGAGGGTTTCTCTGTGTAGCCCTGGCTGTCCTGGAACTCACTCTGTAGACCAGGCTGGCCTTGAATTCAGAGATAGGCCTGCCTCCACCTCATGAGTGCTGGGATTAAAGGCGTGCGCCACCAGAGCCTAGTCGGTGATTTATTTTTTAATTAATGATAAAAAGGCAGCACACAGTTTGACAGAGCCAATGGTTACCACACAGAAACTCGGACACAGGACACTGGTTTTAACAAGGGATGAGGGCTGGTGTGATGTGGCATCATAGACTGGCAGCTCTGGAGCCTCTGTCAGGTGGTGAGAGCCAGGAAGTGTCCAATCAGATGTGCAAGTGTGTTCTCATATGGCTTAGGTCTCACAGGTGCCCAGAGCTCTGTGTTCACTAGTGTTATTTCAGACAGGTCTGGCCCTGACCTTGCGTCTGGAGATAACTTTGATCTTTTGATCTTCAGGCCTCCACTTCACAAAAGCTGGGACTACAGGTACGCACCATCTCACACCCTGTTTATCTGGCACTGAGGATCAAACCCGGGGACTCAGGCATGCTAGCCAAGCACTCTACCAACTTAGCTGTATCTCTAACTCCTTCTGTGTTTTTCCACAAATGAAATTACATACAGGCAAAGGCAAAATTCCCATTATCCTCATAATTTTCTCCACATGCCAACTACTTTGGAACAAATAACTCTAGAAATCTCAATTGAGCCAAGGTAGAAAAAAATGAAGTGCTGCTCAGACAGACATTTAGGAATTATTAGGTTTCAGGTGTGAAAACCCTGTAGGAAAATACTCCTTATTTTCTCAACAGAGCCACTGCTTCAGAAGTAACAGAGCAAGATGAACTGAGGCAGAGAAGCGAGACTGGGCGCAGCCAGACACTGCATGTGCAGCAGGAGCAGGGATGAGTCGGCCCACTGCATCCTTCACCTTACTTTTGTTTTGCTTAAAACTAACTCTGCAGCCTGGCATGGTGGCACACACCTTTAATCCCAGCAAGAAGGGAGGAAGGGAGGGAGGGAGGGAGGGAGGGAGGGAGGGAGGGAGGGAGGGAGACTGTGACACACGCACCATGGTGCCCCCAGACCAGTGTCTGTCACGCACTCATGGGAGGAGGAACCAGCAAGGAGAAACAGCCACTGCTCCCTCAGCGCTCAGGTTCTATAACAGACCACGGCTCTCTGCTCTATATTCTGAAGCTCCTAAAACACAATTTTAAACCAGTGATTTCTAAATAGTGAAGCAGCCCTCCACACCTGCTCTCTTCAATGCCACTGTCCACTTGAGCAAGGGGACACATGGCTTCAGGGAAGTTGAGGAGCCCTGGCCCTGAGCCTCCACCTCTGTGCACCTCCAGGCTTGGTCTAGAGAGGAAGGAAAGGAGCCACACTACCTTCTGTTTCAAGAGGGGGCTTGAGGAACAGCTTTGAACACTAAACCAGAAGGGGCCTGGAGCCCAAACCTCACCTATCTGAGCTTCCATGATCATGAGTCTCTCTCACATGCTGCCATCACAACAAGGCAGAGAATGCCAAGAAGAAATGAAATCATTCTTTACCCTACATGCAGAACAGCCTGTCAACAAGTCCACATATGGGGGTGGGGGTGGGGGGACTGAATAATGGGAGTGCTGCCCCTATTGGCAAGAATAGTCAAATAAAGACCTAGGTCCCTAAGTAGACCCAACAGGAATGCCACATGAACCTGAGCCAGGGCTCTTGCTGAGGTGACTGCTCAGACCTAATGGAAAGACAGTAACCATCCAAGTGTTCCTAATGCGCCAGACTGTAGTGATAGGCACCATCATTAAGTCACTACGGCCTAGACAAAGGAGTGGCTCATTTAAGGCCATACAGTTCCTGAGAGCCCAGGCAGGGTCACAAAACACCCCTCCAGCATCACAGGACTAGGCACCACAAGTAACTAGCCTCCTCTCTTGCTCAGGCTTCTCTGAGACCTACTGACTCTTCTGAGAGCTGTAGACTACCAGCGCTGGGCCTGGGCCTCCCTTTGGCCCCACCTGCTAAGCCTCAAAGTATGCTTGGCATCTCTGAAGACAGGCCTGCTCCATCACAGCTGTGCCAGCCCTGTGCCCAGTGGAAGGTAGCCAAGGCCACACCTGCACATGCTGGCAGGGGTGGCCTGGAGCAGCCATTCACATGCCTGGGGCAGATTCTCTGCCAGGTACAGGTATCTAATTCCCGTGCCCCTAAGAACAGCAGGCAGGATCTGATGTGGCAGTTAAAGACACTGTTAAAAGTAGAAGAGCCCGCTAGGCAGTGGTGGCACACACCTTTAATCCCAGCACTCGGGAGGCAAAGACAGAAGGATCTCTGTGAGTTCAAGGCCAGCCTAGTCTACAGATCAAGTTCCAGGGCAGGCTCCAAAGTTACAGAGAAACCCTATCTCGAAAAAACAAACAAACAAAAAAGTAGAAGAGTCCTATCAAATTCCTTCATGACCCCCTGCCCAACATTTGGAGTTAGAAAGGCAGGCCCAGGGGCTGGAGAGATGGCTTGGCGGTTAAGAGCACTGACTGCTCTTCCAGAGGACCTGGGTTCAATTCCCAGCACCCACATGGCAGCTCACAACTGTCTGAAAATGCAGTTCCATGAGATCTGACACCTTCACACCAATGTGTATAAAATAAAGTTAAATAAATCATTAAAAAAAATTAAAAATTTATAAAAAAGGGGCTGGAGAGATGGCTCAGCGGTTAAGAGCATTGCCTGCTCTTCCAAAGGTCCTGAGTTCAATTCCCGGCAACCACATGGTGGCTCACAACCATCTGTAATGAGGCCTGAAGGAAGAATACTGTATACATAATAAATAAATATTTTTTTAAAAAATTTATAAGAAAAAAAAAGAAAGGCAGGCCCAGAAGAAGGGAGGTCACCGGAAGAAGCGGGACCACAAGGCCACTGTCCAGATGCCTGTAGTTGCCTCTCTTCAACTGCCTCAAGGATTTGCAGGACTCTCAAGTCAATCGCCTTCACACAAACAGTAGATTTACTGACACCCTACCTGGCCCCACAAAACACATTTGTGGCTCCTGTGCCTGCCCCTAATATCTGTCTGCTCAAGAAATGGATAAAATGACAGTGTGAGGAAGTCAAGGAACAGGGGAGCGCCTTACTCATTTAAAATGCAATCAGGACTTTCCCGGCTCTGGAAGCAAACACTTCAGGAGGCTGGGCCTCATTTTGGTAGGGCACCAATCTATACACCTTGAAGTGCATCATTCGTCACTCCTGCCTCAAGTGGGCAAGCCCAGAGTCAAAGGACCTGCCAGAAAGTGTCTAAGCTTGAGAGGAGAATGGGACTTCCAAGAAGAAGGGAGAAGAAGCAGGGTGGTCCCACAAACTGGTAAGGCTTGACGTACAGGACTACCCTTAGAGGTGGCAAAGGGAGACATTCGAGCAAAGACAAACAGACACACGGAGAACCTACATGTACCACAGTGAGGAGTTCGGGCCTGAATGAGGTGGAGCTAGGCTGACAAAGCATTTACTGGGTGCCAGGTACTGTGCCCAGCCTGGCGCTGGATTCCACCCACATGGGCATGATGATGCATAGAACTTAGCACCGCCAGAAGTGACAAGGGACAGCAGTGAGGGTGTGTCCAGGCCTGTTCTTGGGCCAAGCCCAGTGGAGCAGAAACTGCTTCTGGAGCTCTCATGACAGAGATGGGGAACCTGAACTCAGCCATTCACCTACAGTGACTACCCTCGCTGCCACTCCAACATACCTGTATACCCACAGCTACAGCTAAGGGCACAGCGGGCTGTTTCACGGCCACTCAGGACCATGAATACCAGGGGCTGGACAATTCTCTATCCTACCATGATGAATAAGGAAAGAAGGCACAACATGACTTGGGACAGATGTGACGCTTACTGATTCATACGCACACACACACACACACACCAAGCAGCAAAATGGACCATGGAACATCCACTCTACTTTCTGCCTCGGTCAACACCCAGGCCATGGCTGTCAGCAGGACCTAACCATTCACCCAAAAATAAAGACAGCAGGGCCAACACTGAGTCGGCTCACCTACCATAAGCCTCTCCTTAGCTCTGGTCATAAATCCTTTCACCAGGGTCAGCCAGCTTCCTCACCTCGAAGACTTTCATCATCGTTAAATGCAGGCAACAAGTACAAGCAACAGGTACAAGCAACTCAACCATGGCATGACTTGTTAGTAACTAAACCTACCACAGCTAGAGGAACAAGCAATTAAAATGGTTCACCTCTCTATGGGAGAAAACTTCCCCCACTGTCTCCTTAAATCTTTTTTTTTTTTTTTTTTTTTTGGATTTTCGAGACAGGGTTTCTCCGTAGCTTTTTTGGTTCCTGTCCTGGAACTAGCTCTTGTAGACCAGGCTGGCCTCGAACTCACAGAGATCCGCCTGCCTCTGCCTCCCGAGTGCTGGGATTAAAGGCATGCACCACCACCGCCCTGCTCCTTAAATCTTTTTTTTTAATATTTATTTATTTATTATATTATGTGTATAGCATTCCTTCCATGTGTGCCTGCAAGCCAGAAGGGGGCGCCAGGTCTCATTTTAGATGGCTGTAAGCCACCATGTGGTTGTTGGGAATTGAACTCAGGACCTCTGGAAGAGCAGTCAGTGCTCTTAACCTCTGAGCCATCTCTCCAGCCCTTAAATCTTGATTTGTTTTTTAAATAGTAGTTAGTATCTTCAAATACAATACTGACCAAAATTAAGGAGTTTGACAAGGGCCTGCTCTGGCATGGGTGTGAGGAACAGACACAATGTTGACAGGAGGCAAATTGGCACAAACTTCTTGCTAACGCCCTCTAAAGCTGAGGCACTCTTCTAGACTCTACTAGGAACTTCTGGAAGAAACCTTATGCCACCTCACGAAAGGGAGAGGAGCAGTCTGCCCAAGCCTATATAGCCCAGGTGGGGATGAGCCAAAGGGTGGCATTACGCTAAACAGATACCTGAAGATCACTAGAGTACAGATCACACCCCCTTCCTCATCTCCTAAAGGCTTTCTTTCCCTCAGATAAAGCTGTATGCATGTCACGGTTCTTCACTGACTGTGCAAGGAGCTGACAGATGGAAGTCACCGAGGTGGGGACCGGATAGGCCACCAACAGCCTGTTTTCACAGCAAATACTACTGAAGGAAAGCTGTTCATTCAGAAGAGGATAGTGGGCTCCCAGGAAGGGCATTCCACCAGAAGTGGGAAGGCAACCCAGGCATCTGCGCAAAGGGAGTGGCACTATAATTAACAGTTGCTACCTGCCTGGAGGTCCACGAAGGGGGAGGGGAGCCCCAGACAGAAGACCAGATGTGGGATGAGAGCACACCCACTCCATGTTTCCACAGTGCCATCCTTCATCTGTCACACTCGACCCCAAGGGAAGGGCGCCAGTTCTATTACTCTTGTCAGTCCACTGCCTGTAGAGCCTGGACTAGGAAAGTTACTGAAGTTCTCTGACAGACGGTGGATTCGAAGTTCTGTGTGAGGACCCAATTCCTGCCCACCCAAAGAAGCAGTCGCTTCCGGTACTCACCCAGCCCTGCTCTACCCAGATCTTAAAGACTCCCCAGAAGAGTAAGAGAAGCTCTGTAGCTCTGGAGTTCAGGGCTATCCAAGGCTGGCTGGGAGCAGAAGTACCAGAGGAGACGAGCCTGTGACCAATATTCAAGGCCAGAACTGAGTCTGATAGGGAAAGAAGCGGTTCAGATAAACCAACAAGCTACCTGCTTGACCCAATGCCAGCCCTTTCCTAATACTGAATACTAAGAGCAATACTTCTGGGTTGGGAAAACTGCACCTCTATTTTGCAGAGGTGGAAGCTAAGACTTAGGGAGAGCTTGTGCCCATGGCCTCATCATAAGCAGCAGGGAATGGTTGGTCCAAACTCAAGTGCATCCTTCTCCCAAAAAGCATTTCTCCAGTCTTCAGAACAAGTCAAGAGGATGGGAGACACTAACACTTAAATCATCCCTTAATAAAGCCTCCTCAGGTCCCTCTGACACCCTTTCCCAAGCCCTTGGCCGGCTTGGGGGGTCTAATCTGTCTCCCCACAGTGGGATGACACAAAGCATGTTTCCTACAGAAGGAGCACAGAGCACGGTGCCAGGCAGTACCCAAGAGGCAGAGCAAGCCTGGAAGTGGTCGATGAAAGCCGTGTATCCCAGCGGTGGGAGCACCATTAATGAGATGAGAAAAATAGCTGAGCCAGCGCTAAGTCACAGATGGGATGGATACCTGGAAATCCAGCCTGTCAAGGGCCACAGGCAACCAGGAGCCACGACTCACTCAGCCCTGTATCCGTCCCTTCACAGCCGCAGGCAGTCAAGAAAGTAGATGAAATGTAGAGGGGAAGTGATTTGCTTGAAGGTGACAAACAGTGGCCAATCAGACCCAGGCCCAGGCTCAGCCTTTCCCAGAGGGTCAACCTTGCATCGATAGCCTCAGCTGTAAGCACATCATCTGCACGCCCCCCACCTACACAGACACACCCAAGGCAACAACGACCACGGCAGAACGTCAGACGTTAACGAAAGGGCCACCAAGGCCTGCAGAGAAAACTAGCGGGTGCGTGGGGCTGCAGGGAGTCTGGACCCCTCAGTCGGGCATTGACAGCCGGAGGAGGCCGAGCTCGTTCACTCTCCCCCCCCCTCCCCACTGCCCTGGGCCGCAACTCTGGGTTCCCTGCCCCACCCCTGGTACCTCCCACTGCTGGGCAGGGTGACCTTAGCGCCCCAGGCGGGGGTCGCAGCCGGCCACTTACTTCTTTGAGCTGCTCCATCTCGCTGCGGATGGCCTCATAATCCACCTCGAGCTCCTCGAACTGCAGCTTGAGCTGGTGCTTCTCCTCGAGTACTGCCAGCCCATACTCGGCCGCCTGGATCTTCTCACGCGTGGTCTCGGCCAGTTCGTGGGACAGCCGCTTCACCTCGGCGCGCAGCCACTCGGGCTGTGCCTCCATCACGAGATGTGCGTACTCCTCCTCCTCCGACGGCGCGGACATGGTGGCCGCGCGCCGAGGCCGGCTCCCACCTTGGCTCCCACAAGCCGGGCCCTCTCAGCTGCCGCCGCCGCCGCCCAGCCCCGACGGCCGCCCGCGCCGCCGCACTGCTCCTCCCTGACGCGCGGGGAACACTGGGGGCTGCAGTCCCACTGCGCATGGACTACACAACCCGTAGTCCCTTACACCGCCTGCTCTGCGGCTGTGATTGGTCTAAATATCAAGGGGGCGGGGTTCTAGCAAGATGCAAGCCTACGTCTCTTTAGCATTGTGGGAGACGTAGTCCTGCTTCGCCCTCACGCCTTGGCCCGTTGTGCGCCGCGCCCGGTTGGCTCCAGTCGGTGATTGGCCGGCGCCGCTGACGTGACAGAAGAAGGGGTGTCAACGACCCGAGCCCAGGGACCCTGCAGCTACCCGGCGAACCTCCAGCCTCGCCCTCCCTGCCTTTGTAGAATAAGGCGAGCCGAGCTGTGGATACCACGAGTAAGCGTGACCTACAACGTCAGAGCATCGCTTGTGAGACTGTGGCGCGCACTCTGTGCGGGATTTGAATGACTTGTGGCGCGCTACGGCCACTGCCAAAACAACCCGACGCTAGGGAGTCAGGGGGAGCCCAAACCCGGACACTACTTCCTCTTGTCCCACAGTCCGTTAGGGTATTCTTTCATGAAACCGCAGGCACTTCTGTGAGCACAGCGTCATACATGTGTTTAAAAGTTGCCTATTTCCGGTTTTCAGCGTGACAAATTATTTCAAGTATAGCTGTACTCTTCACTATAAGTCTAAATAACATAGTGGTGTTTGTATATAATACGCTTGTTCTCTCTCACTGCCCCCGCCCCGCAAATACCACACCCTACAGCTGCCTACCACCATAAAACACATAGAGGTCAGCGGGAGAGATGGCTCAGAGGATAAAGCGCTTGCTGAGCAAGCGCAAGGATCTAATTTTGCATTCCCAGAGCCCACATAAAGCAAAGTCTATAATCCCAATGTTCCCCAGGCAAGATGGGAGGTGGAGGCTGGAGAACCCCCTGAAGCTAGCCTGGCATATGAAAAGAAATAAAACAAAGATAACCCTGTCTCAAACAAGATGGAAGGCAAAAACTGACAACTGAATGTTATCTTCTGACTCGAATCTGCGTGTGGGGCCCATGTGCACACACAAGAACACGAATCCACTTCACACACACACACACAAAGATTAAAAGAAAACCTAGGCTCAACGCAAGAGTTGTCTAGTAAATAGATTAGACAGGGTGGGACACACCTTTAATCTCAACACTTAGGCAGTTTTAGGAGGATCTCTGTAAATTTAAGGCCAACCTAGTCTACACAGCAAATTCCAGGACAGTCAGGGCTGCATAGGAGAGACCCTGTTTCAAAGACAAAAAGAGTTTGTAAATAAAATCTGTCATTCCCCCTTTTCTTTAGCCAACCACCTGGTTGTCTGGGACAGTCTTGGATCTACATTGAAAGGCTCACCACCTATCAGGTCCCTGTAAGCTGTTCACATGAGGAACTAGAAAGAACAGACCTTGCTCCAACAAGCACGGAGCTCTACAGTAGCTGTGCCTACCGGGGCTGACCTGACTGGGAACCTCCCCAACCCCGACCCACATCTGTCTATGAGGCAAGTGTGAGGAGGAGTGGGAGAGCCAGGAGCCTCTGGTGCAGAAACTTTGAACTTGAAGACAAGGTGATGACAGAGTTGTTGAGATACAGAGGGTGGGTCGCAACCATGATAGGCTTCCTTCCTGAAGCAGGGACAATGCTGACCAGCAAGGTTAGGGCAAAGAGGAAGTATCTAGGATCCAGTTTGCCACTGGTAGGGGTGGGGAAAGCAGGAAATACTTCCCTAAAGGAGATAGCAGCAGGGAGAGATTCAGAGGAGTTAGGG